>NC_083701.1:8027500-8652500 GCF_033118175.1 Dama dama | reverse complement strand
TCTCTGTGCAGTGTGACACAGACCACTCGAGCTGTCTGTTCCCCATTCCAGCTCCTGTGCCCTCGGGCTCTGTCAGATCAGATTCCCCGCTTTGCTCCCAGCTCTTGCTTCCATAATGAGCTCTCTGTCAATTACCAGCTCCTGCCCCAGCTGTCTCCAGGGCAGTGGAACCTGATTGTTCTGTCAGGCCAGGGTCTGGGCAGGGCATCTCAATTTGGGCAGCTATTCAGTGGTCAATCACCATCTAAAACAGAGACAGCAGGGCAGCCTTCCATCCAGTGATTTCTGGAAAGCGGCCAGCCCCTCTCCCCAATAAGGCACTCAATTTCTCAGCATGGAGTTTCCATCAGACATTTCATGCTAAGCCAGGCTAGTCCTAATTATAATTGGTTCTGGCGAGTTTTTGTCGGAGCTGTTAAATTCTTTATTTGCCCACCCTCTGAGGCTGTTTTTGACGTTGGGGAAAGAACCCCGTGTGTCCCTGAAAAAAGTATTCTCCCCCAATCTTTGCTAAATCTCACTTTTGCTCCACTTCACTCCGGTCATCAGCAATCTCTTTAAGTGGACTCTTTTTTTTTTTTTAATTCGCTAGAATATTAGTGCTGGTCATTGCTGCGGTAGTTGAATGGTTTGTCTCCTAATTTCCTTGATAGACTTAGAAAAAAAATAGTCTCAGTCATGTCCAACTCTTTGCGACCCCATGGACTATAGCCTGCCAGGCTGCTCTATCCATGGGGATTCACCAGGAATACTAGAGTGGTTTGCAATATCTTCGCCCAGGACATCTTCCCAACCCAGGGATTGAACCCAGGTCTTCCGTTTTGCAGGCAGAGGTAGCCTATCTCTTCTCCAGGGGATCTTCCTGCCCCAGGAATTGAACCAGGGTCTCCTGCATTGCAGGTAGATTCTGATAGACCTTAAGCCTGGGGCTTAAACCAGACATCTGGTTCTCTGTAGAGAATGAAATAAAAGTGAAAGAGAAAGTAAAGTCGCTAAGTCATGTCCAACTCTTTGTGACCCCATGGGCTGTAGCCTGCCAGGCTCCTCCATTCATGGGATTTTCCAGGCAAGAGTACTGGAGTGACTGGTAAATCAACCTTCTCTTCAATAAGGACTAGCCAGTGGAAGTCCTGCCAAATTATCCTTGTAGTTTCTAAATATGAATTTAATTGGAAGTTTATGGGGTTCAACATGTGCCATCACTAAGTTTAAATGTGTTGATTTAGGATTTACCTTTTAGCTGGTTATGGTTTGTCATCAGCCAGGATCTTAGTATCCGTGGGGCAGTGGGGAGGGTGGGCAGGGGCAGGGCTCTCTACAGTTATAAAACGCAGGGCACAACCATTATTCTTTTTGGTCCTGAAAACAAATCTAAAAACTGTGGATTATTATTTTCCCTGTGTACCAGATGAAGAAATGAGGCTCAGAGTGGTTAAGTACTTGGCCCAGGCCACATAGTTGGCACAGACCCAGGATAAGAATTTCATGTCAGTTGGATGACAAGCCTCTTTTCCTTCTGCCCACTTTCAGTTGTTTATTCATTTATTCCAAACCTATTTATTGGGAGCTTGCCAGACAGTAATCTAGGCACTAGGGAGACCAGTAGCAATGAAGCTCTTTCTGCCCCAGAGGGGAGACAGCCACCACCAACAAACACTCCTGAAAAGTGGTGATTGCTCTGCAGAGGATTAAACTGAGATAAGGCTGGTGGAAGTGTGACCTGGGACGACTTCTATGGAAGGCAAGGAACAGTAGCTATGAAAATGTAAAATGCACATTCACTTTGACTGCTGGTTTGATCTCCGGGTTGGGAAGATCCCCTAGAGGAAGAAATGGAAGCTCACTCCAATATTCCTGCCTGGGAAGTCCCATGGACAGAGGAAATTGGCAGACTACAGTCCATGGGGTCGCAAAGAGTCAGACACGACTGAGCATGCACTCACAATTTATCCCACAGGCATATTAGTGTTTATGGAAAGCAAGGATATTCATGGCATCACCGAGCTAGCAAATGAGTGGAAACAATTTATATGTCCACCAATAGAGTGATGATTAAATAGAATGGTGTGTGTCCCTCCAGAAGAGCATTTTGTAGCCATTGAAAAGAGGGAGATGGTTTACAGATAAATGATTGACAGATGCCTAGATAGCTAGTAGGTGAAATGGCATCGAAGATATTTTGTCAAGTGAAAAAAGCAGCTTGTAGGGGAGTACATTTAGTGTGCTACCATGTAATTATGGGAAAAAATCAAACAAAAGAATATGTGTTCTTCACCACGTAGAGCACACTGGGAAAGTAGGAACAACAGTTACCTTCAGGGGAAACTGAGTTGGCTGGAGAAAGAGGAAGCAAACTTTTCTCTTTTTTCCTCTGTAGAGACTTTTATATCATTTGAATGTTCATATTCACATATTCTGGAAAATGTAGGCCAGGGCATAGGTGAAGAGGGGAATTGATGGCCAGGTAAGAATGATGGGTAGGGAGGAAGACGTTAAGACTGTTAAGACTGCTTTCAAGAAAGAGATTTCAGTGGTGAACCACAGTCCTTAAGGTGGGGAAGAGGGAGGTGTAAGACAATACCTTGTATTGTCTTACAAGGTAGCACTAGAGGATGATTAATCATGATGCAGATTTCCAAGGAACTGAGAGTTTTGAACATGAATTTTAAAGATACTGAAGAAATAGGGAGCAAAGAGGACACCTGCCCCACCTCTCAGAACTATGTAAAATACTAAGGAACATGGCAAAAATATTGCCTGTCCTCTTGGAGCTTACAGTCTAGTATGATTTACACAGAAGTGGAAATTACCAGACTGTTGAGTGTTCCAAAGCACAGGGTACCATAAAGGGTTGCAACAAGGGCACCTGTGCTTGACTCAGTTTTGACCTTCAGTATTTGTTAAATGAATGGGCTTTCCTGGTGGCTCAGATGGTAAAGAATCTGCCTGTAATGCAGGAGACCCAGGTTAGACCTCTGGGTCAGGAAGATCCCCTGGAGAAGGGAATAGCTAACCTCTCCAGTATTCTAGTCTAGAGAATTCTATGGACAGAAAAACAGTCCATGGGTTCGAAAAGAGTCAGACACGACTGAGCAGCTAACACTTTCACTTTTAACTTCATTTGTTAAATGGATACTTCTTAACCTTTTATTGCAAACTCTCTTATCTTATCTCATTGATTCATGCATATTTTTCTTCCTTCTCCAATAAAATAGAAAGCTCTTTAAGGGTGGGGAATGTATGGACACATATTTTGCTTTCCCTACAGAGCCAAGTGTACCATGAACCGTGGTGAACTGTGAGCTGTGAGCTTTGATGTTGGAGAAGACTCTTGAGAATCCCTTGGACAACAAGGAGATCCAACCAGTCCATCCTAAAGGAAATCAGTCCTGAATATTCATTGGAATGACTGATGCTGAAGCTGAAACTCCAATACTTTGGCCACCTCATGCGAAGAACTGACTCACTGGGAAAGACCCTGATGCTGGGAAAGATTGTAGGCAGGAAGAGAAGAGGATGACAGAGGGCGAGATGGTTGGATGGCTTCACCTACTTGATGGACATGAATTTGAGCAGGCTCTGGGAGTTGGTGATGGACAGGGACGCCAGGCTTGCTGCAGTCCATGGGGTTGCAAATAGTTGGACATGACTGAGCAACTGAACTGAACTGACTAACAGAGCCAAACCCCACAGGTTCAGGTTTAAATTGGTTTATTAGCCATGATTTTGGTTGCAATTGACAGAAAGCTAACTCAATCTGCCTTAAGTGAAAAATGGAATTAACTTCCCCAGAAGACCAGAAATTTCACAGGGTGAACCTGGTTTCTGGCACACCTGTACCCTTGGGTTCTTTCGACTTTCCCTGGGATTCTGTCTGTACTGCCCTCTCCCTCCACTTTGTCCATGCTCAATCATTTCCAGAGAGCCCCTCCTGAGTGATGCAAAGGCTACTGGCAGCTCTAGGCTGCAGCATCCTTAACCACAGTGAGAGGAATACCCTCTTCCATGGAATTCCCATGGTGGACATGATTCATCTGCCTTGGGTCCATGTGTCACGCCAGGCTAGAGAGAGGGGCTTCTTCAATAGATTGTGTCATGAGCTGATTTTGGAGCAGGGAAGGGGTCAAGCCTATCAAATTTCATAAATAGAATACAGAAGAACCACATTTTCTCAAAGGAATGTTGGGATGCTGTTACTGAAGAAAGCAGAGGAGTCTGGCTGGGCAGGCAAAAACCCCAAGGATCTAAACACTTGGGGATTGTACCAGAAGCTGCTCAGCAGGTTATTGGGAAGATTAAATGAGATCCAGTGTACAAAGACCTGCCATGGTGCTAAGCAGGGGTTCACAACATTGGTATTCTCTGTAATGCTCCTGTTGTATTTTGGGCTCTGACCATGCCTTGTTGTGTGTTAACAGATAAAAATCTCTGACCTTCTTTCAGGGTCCATGAGATCTGAGGACGTTTCTTTGTCTGAGGCTCCTTGTGGTCCATTTCAACAAAAATGGCCACAGCTGTTCTGTCTGTATCACACTCCTTGCCATGTGACTGCACTCCTTCCATCAGAAGTGCTGTCTACTATCGCATATCTTGAATTGAGGTGGTGACATGTTTTGGACAATGGAATGTGGCAGAAGGAACAGTATGTCATTCCGAGCTGGGCCTCACCTTTCCTGTGCAGTAGATCCCGAGCCTGCTCTAGCCTGCTTGAGGGCTTCCCTGGTGGCTCAGTGGTAAAGAATCTGTCTGCCAATGCAGGAGGTGCTGGTTTGATTTCTGGGTCAGTAAGATCCCCTGGAGGAGGAAATGGCAACCCACTCCAGTATTCTTGCCTGAGAAATCCCCTGGACAGAGGAGCCTGGCGGGCTGCAGTCCACGAGGTTGCAAAAGAGTCAGACACAACTTAAAGACTAAACAACACCAAAAACAACAAAGCCTGCTGGAGCTGGAGACCACGTGGACACAGAGTTCCCAGCCAAAGCTCATCCTAGACTAGCCAGATCCCAGCTGACCTGCCGTCCATGCAGACTCTGAATCAAGCCGGGATCCATAGGACTGCCCCGTGGACCCACAGACAAGTGAGCTAGATAAATGACTGTGATTTTATGCCGGTAAACCTTGGGGTGGTTTGTTCTGCTGAATAACAATTCCACACGGTTCCTTTGTAACCCAGATCTTCCGTATCTTCAAATCTTGTTAAATGCCACTCTCTGTTGACTCCCTGAATATATTTGGGGAGATAAAGGCCCTTTGCTCCCCGCAAAGCTGAGCTCCTCTGCATATTAAACAGCTCTCTCTTTCCATAGCTTCAGTTCCCAGGGTTTAGATGGCCAAGTGTTGGGCAGAAGTCTCTGCAATACAAGCAGTTTCACAGATGCTGCTCTTGATCATGTCAGCGTGGCATGTTGACTTTCCTTGTTTGCTGAAGTCATGCGTGTTTTAATGAGGAAGCCTATCCTTTCCCCTGGTTGCTGTATGGTTCCTGTCTGTGGTTTTTAGAAGTTTACTCTTTCACACCTTTGTTTCAATTCTTTACCAAACGAGCCTTTGGAGTCAAACTTCAGAGGACCTGGGCTGCCATCCCGTGGAGCGGATCTGCTCCGAGGTTTCCTCAAGGGCAGCTTTAGAGGTCATCAGGATTGACCTCAGAGGACTTCAGAAAGGATGAAATGGAACCAAATGCCTGAAGATGTTAGCGCAGAGCTTGACATGTGGAAGGGGCTTGACACACACTAGTTCTTTTCCTTCCTAACGCTTGTCACCCTCATGAAGTCCCTGCCAAGTGACTGGTCCTGTGATGGTAGCTGGGGATACAGTGACAAATAGGGTATCAAGGAGGCTATGCTTTAATTAGGGTGGTTATTTTTTTAAAAACATGGTAAATAAACAGCCTGGGCTTTCCAGGTTGCTCAGCGGTAAAGAATCTGCCTGCCAATGCAGGAGATGCAGGAGACATGATTTTGATCCCTGAGTCAGGTAGATCCCCTGGAAAAGGAAATGGCAACCCACTCCAGGATTCTTGCCTGGAAAATGCCATGGACAGAGAAGCCTGGCAGGCTACAGCGCATGCGGAGACAAAGAGTTGGACATGACTGAGCGACTGAGCAGGTATGCAGAGAGCCCAGAGGATAAAGGAACACATAGGAGGACACTTACTCTCCTCTACCGCGTGGAATCAGAGAAGGCAATGGCACCCCACTCCAGTACTCTTGCCTGGAAAATCCCATGGACGGAGGAGCCTGGTAGGCTGCAGTCCATGGGGTCGCGAAGAGTCAGACGTGAGTGAGCGACTCCAATTTCACTTTTCACTTTCATGCATTGGAAAAGGAAATGGCAACCCACTCCAGTGTTCTTGCCTAGAGAATCCCAGGGACGGGGGAGCCTGGTGGGCTGCCGTCTGTGGGGTCCGCAGAGTCGGACACAACTGAAGTGATTTAGCAGCAGCAGCAGCAGCAGCATGGAATGGCCATGGAGGAAGAATCTCAGATCTGCCTGTTGGGTGGTGCTCAGGAGCAAGGACTTAGGGTCAGCATGCCAGGTTTCAAAGCCTAGTTTTGCAATTTACAACAGGTGTGACTTCATGAAAACGACCTCAACTGCACTAAGCCCCAGCTTCTTCATCTACAAAAATAGTGAAATGCTGGTACCCAGTTCATGGGGATTTTGTAGCAATGAAATGAGAGGAAGTGGTCGTCTCTGAGCAGAAGGCCTGCTCCATATCCAGAAGGATGTTTTTCTGGCCTTCCCATGGTGTATGAGGAAACCAAGCCTCTGAGAAGTGCTGTGACTTGCTGAGTTTGTGCTGACATGGAAGGGCAGGTCCAGGCCTCCTGGTTCCCAGATCAAATTTTTTTTTTTTTTCAAATGCCGCACTCATTGTGAGTTTAAATAAATGGTTATTGGAGTGGAAATCTTCCAGGGTATAAAATGACAAAACAGATTCTCAGCAGGGAGAAAGGCTTTCTTCCAATTTCTAAAGCAAATAGTTATTTTTCAAGTTTTGAAAGAGAGTTGATTTTCTTTCCTCTTTTTAGTTTTGAAAAAGAACAAGTTAAAAGGTAGCACTTTATTTTCTTTTTTAAATTTTTTTAATTGAAGGATAATTGCTTTACAAAATTTTGTTACTTTCTGTCAAACCTCAACATGAAACAGC
Organism: Dama dama; assembly: GCF_033118175.1. Classification (NCBI taxonomy): domain Eukaryota; kingdom Metazoa; phylum Chordata; class Mammalia; order Artiodactyla; family Cervidae; genus Dama; species Dama dama. Next base: position 8,645,347 of record NC_083701.1, on the reverse strand, counting down.
TATCGGTATACATATATCCCCACCCTTTTGAACCTCCCTCCCATCTTTCTCCCCATCCCACCCCTCCAGGTTGATACAGAACCCCTGTTTGAGTTTCCTGAACCATACAGCAAATTCCCATTGGCTATCTGTTTTACATATGGTAATATAATTCTTTCTCAATGTGGTTCTTTCCATACATCTCACCCTCTCCTCCCCTCTCCCCATGTCCATATGTCTGTTCTCTTTGTTTCTCCATTGCTGCCCTGTAAATGAATTCTTCAGTTGATTTTCTGAGTTTAAAAACATTGATGACAAATTAAGCCAGTAAACCATCAGAGCTTTTAGGGAGTTTAGCAAACAGCCTGTTAGCCAGAGGGATTGATTTGGTTCCTGGGATGGGTCTGCTGTCCTGCTACACCAGGCACCGTGGAGGAGGTGGGAAAGCAAACTCCTAAGAGCCTGCATCCAGCACACACAAAGAAGAGTGTCAGGAAGAGAGGGGCTCCATGGGGGTGGCGCAAGATGACAGGGATTGGAAGTGAAGGGAGCAGGACAAGCTCCATGTGTTCCGGGAGGCTTCCAGCTGGTGAGAGCCAGGCCTAGAAAGGCCTAACTGAATTAGCAAATCAGACAACATACATACAGGTTGAGCAAGGCAGCTTCTGGGGTGGTACCAACACAGAACAAGTACATAAAGGAACAAGGGTGAACTTCATCAGACGCTGTCTTTTTTTTTTTTTTAATATTTATTTATTTGGCTGTGCCGGGTCTTAGTTACAGCATTTGAACTCTTAGTTGAAGCACGCACATTCTTAGCTGCACCATATGGGATGTGTTTCCCTGACCAGGAATCAAACCCAGGCCCCCTGTATTGAGAGATCACAGTCTTTGCCACTGGACCACCAAGCAAGTCCATGACCTCTTTTCCTGATGTGAATGAATTCCCTTGTTATTGGGAAAATTCCATTTTATAAACACAACCATTAGGTTGGGTAGCTGTGTTGATCAGGGTGACTAATGTCAGTTGTTATAACAAACAACCCCATAATTTCAGTGGCTTAACACAATTAAAATTTGTTTCCTCCAACAGAAAGTTCAATGGGGTTGGATGGCTGAATTTCCTAAGTCCAGATGACTCAGTAATCCAGGTTCCATTCGGTCAAGGCCCCAGATGTCTGCAGAACATCAGAGTCCCTCTGCAGACTCGGAATTCCCTACTAGAACTTCTACCTTCAGCTAGCACATGATCAACAAGGAAAAGTAAAATAGTTCATAGTTCGGAACCAGTCCTAAGATTAGGATCACAGAGTCTGAGAAATACAGTTTGACTGTGTGTTCAGAAAGAGGAAGGTGGGTCTGGTGACCACTTGGCCAGATGCTGCCTTGATGTCAGAGGCAAGAGCAGCAGTTGGATGAACTGGGAGGGTAGGTTCACGTCACCCGTGTGTCCTTTCTTCAATCCAGAGTGCTTTGGTTTCTTCCTTCTTCTTAAATAACTCCAGCTCTTAAGGGAAGTGAATAGAATAGAAAGCTCCAGGTGTGTTTAAGGCTGGCTTCATCCTCTATTTGGTTTTGTGCCAGACCCAGGGGGCAAAGTGGAGAACAACAATGGGGTGCTGACGTCCACAGCTGAGAGGACCCAGGCTCTCGTTTCAGCATATGTGTTGAGTTGTCTCAGTCGTGTCCGACTCTTTGCCATCCTACGGACTGTAGCCCGCCAGGCTCCTCTGTCCATGGGATTCTCCAGGCAGGAACACTGGAATGGATTGCCTTGCCCTCCTGCAGGTGATCTTCCCAACCTAGGGAGCAAACCCTTGTCTCTTACTTCGCCTGCTCTGGCAGGCAGATTCTTTACCACTAGCCCCACCTGGGAATCCAGTTTCAGCAAAATCCAGGAAAGAATCCATCTACATATCAGACACTAAGACTGGTTTCCTTGTCTAGCTACTTGCTGGGTTGGTCCAGGCACAATTAGTCTGTTATTCCTGATAGTGTGAGTGAATCTTCAGGATCTTCAAACTTTTCTGGGGAAAAAAATGTGCCATACAAGACAAACTTTAGGAGGACAAGAGAGATAATTAGGGGTATGTGATGGAGGGTAAAGGTCTCTTATCAGTCAGTGGGAGAGGGAGGTTTGAAACTGAGCTTTATCCTTTTTCAGTTGAGCTCTGTTAGCCTAACTTAATTATTTCCTGTAGTTTATCTTCTCATTCACATGCTTATCTTAAAGTCCAATGGCTGTTTATTCAAATTCATTCTTTTATGCTTATGGGCTGTTTGGCTTTTGCAAAGCCCTTTAACCATTTTAAACTTGTATTTTCTTATTTCTAAGTTGGATTTGATGATTTCCAAAACCACTCTGGACTCTCGTCTTTTATGTCTCTGTGAAGGAAAATCCAAAAGGGAGGAAGTGGAGGTGAATGACTAAGAGTCCTGGTGTCCATCTTCATCGAGATCTCAGATTTCCTCTCTGAGATCCTGGTAGGCATTTCACAAACATTCTCACAACTTACAAGGGAGGTATAATTATTACCATTATGTAGTTGTAATCATTACAATTCTGTCGGGCTCAGTAACTAGACCAAGACTGAACTGTTTGTAAGTGGTGGAGCAGGGATTCAAATTCACTTCTGCTTACACCAAATGCCATGGGCTTGTCACTCTGACTCTCCTGTAGGGAGGAGCTGATTAAATACGAGGACAACAAAGAGGAGACTCAGACAATAGGGTTTGTTTAGATATCCACATTGTTGAACGGATTTACCATTAAAGATAGGATAACCAGGAAAGGGGTTATTGTTAGAGGAAAGTAAAAGATTGAGAGACAACAAACAAATAAAAACAACATGGCAACAAGAAAACAAGTGCAACTTGCAAACAGCACTTTTGCTGGATAGAAAACCTGAGAGTTAACTGGGTTTCCCAGGTAGTCCAGGGGTAAAGAATCTGCCTGCCAATGCAGGAGATGCAAGAGGTCTGTGTTTGATCCCTCACTCAGGAAGATCCCCTGGAGGGCAAAATGCAACCCACTCCAGTGTTCTTGCCTGAAACATTCCTTGGACAGAGGAGCCTGGCCAGCTATAAGCCATGGGTTCACAAAGAGCCAGACTGAGTGACTGAGTACACACACACACGAGTTAGCTAAGGTTTATTTTGTGCTTGGGTTTCTCTAGTGCATGTAATAGAAACAAACTGGAACTAATGTCTAAAGGGTATAGTCTTACAGAGCTCAAGGTCATGGATTTAGCTGAAGTTAAGAGAAGGTTTGGAAGTGGGGATCAGAATGATCTCAGGCTTCTAACTTTTGTCTCTACTTCTCTCTGCTGGTTAATTTAGCCTTTTCTTCCTCCTCACAGACAAGCTTCCCCTGATCTATATAGTCCATGGGGTAGGACCTGTCTGTCCCATGAGTTTCTGGTTGGTGTGCTTCACAGAGACCCAGCCACCCACAGAGGCTGACTTTCTGTCTCAACTCCCATTTACTGCCACATCCAAGTTCCCCCAAAGAGAGTGACTGGCCTGGTGGGTTAAGGAAGCCATCCGCTTGGTCCGGTCAATCCTGGCTCTCCGTTGGGTTGAAGCAGAGAGCAAGCAGTGACAGGCTGCAGAGGTTAGGAGCCTGGGAGGGCCCTGTGCTATCCTGCCCAGGTGTCTGACCAGGAGTTGAAAATCTATCAGTCCTCTTCTGACACTGCCTTGCCTGCCATCATGTCCATTTTATAGGAAGAATATAGGACCTCTCGAGCCGATGTGGTTTTCAAACTTGTCCCAGAGAGAGGGCATGTCCACCTCCCCCCATCTGGGACATGTCTGAAGACTCCTCTCAGCTCCTGAGGTCCTTTTGGGCTGGCGTTGGCCTGTTTGGGGCTTGAATCACAGCTTAACTTCCTCTTCTCTATTCTGTGTCCTTCACTTCTACCCTGCAAAGTTACCCTTCATTAAATTTTCTGTGTCCAAATTTCCATTTGCATCTGCTTCCTGGAGAACAGAACATGGCAGCTGGTTCCCTGAGGTGCCTAGGAAAGAAGATGCTAAGGTGAGATTCTGGAACTACTTATCGGTGATGAGGTCTCCATCCATGGGGTTCAGAGGAGCACAGAGGCTCACAGTACCAGGCAAGAGAAGATTCCCTGCTGGTAAGCTGGAACGGTTATTGCTGGGAGGGGAGGCATTCGTTGGTGTCATGTGTCAGATGTCTTGTAAATATGGAGCAAAGAGTAAATACAAGGGCAATGAAATAGAATGACCATTGCTAAGCTCAACTGATACTCTGGAAAACCTTAGTGAAGAGGAGAGAGTGACTAAATTGGCAAATAAGAGCTAAGTGTGAAAGCGGGGACCTCCTGATCAGCATTGCAAAGAGGCTTTCAAGTCCACAAGCAATAAAGCAGAGAAAGCTGAAGACATGTCAGAATTCTTGAAAGAAAAAGTAACAGATAGAGTATTTCAAAGCACACGTGTGGAATCTAGAAAAATGGTATAGGTGATCCTTTTTAACTTTTTATTTTGTATTGGGGTATAGCCAATTAATAAACAATATTGTGATAGTTTCAGGTGGACATCAAAGGGACTCAGCCACATATAGACATATATCTATTCTTCCCCAAATCCCTCTCCCATCCAGGCTGCCACATAACATTGAGCAGAGTTCCATGTGCTATCCAGTAGGTCCTCGTGATCCATTTTAAGTATAGCAGTGTGTTCATGTCCATCCCAAACTCCCTAAGTATCCCTCCTTCCCCTCGGTAAATCCACTCTCTAACTCTGTGAGTATCTTTCTGTTTTGTAAGTAAGTTCATTTGCATCATTTACTTTTAGATTCCACAGAAAAAAGATGTCATAACGATATTTCTCCTTCTCTGTTTCACTTACCTCACTTGGTAGGACAGTTTCTGGGTTCATCCATGACAAATGGCATGGTTTCATTCTTTTTAATGGCTGAGTAATATTCCATTGAATATATGTACCACATCTTTATCCATTCCTCTGTCGATGGGCATTTAGGTTGCTTTCATGTCCTGGCTATTGTGAACACTGCTGCAATGAACATTGTGGTGCATGGATCCTTTTGGATCATGTTTTTCTCCTGATAACACGCCCAGAAGTGGGGCTGCAGGTTATACGGTAGCTTTATTTTTAAGTTTTCTTTTTTTTTTTTAAAGGAACCTCCATACTGTTCTCAACAGTTGCTGCATTAGTGTACACTGGGTACCTTAATTTTTATTTCAAGGTCTCTTGCTAGGGTAACCGTCATGCTGCAGACCCCATCCTCCAGATGGATAGAAGACCCCAGAATATAGTTACTGGACATCTACTCCCTAGAGTCTCTCTATATATACAGCCTGTAAGAGCAAATGATTTGCCCAAACCATATTAACAGTGCCACCAATTTTCAGATGCAACTTCATCTATCTTCAAAGCCATTGTTCTTCCTTTTATATCCTGCTGTGTTTTCCTATTTAATGCATATTTTTAAATAATCAATCTGTTGGCAAAATGTCTAAATATACAGGCAGAGAAAAACCAAGTTGATAGACAATGACTGCAGCGTGTAGCTGGAAACAGCTGGAACACTGTGTGTAAGACAATGAGCTAAGTGTTTGTGATTTGTTCATTCATTCTTTGATTTATTATCTAACAAGCCTTTATTAAGCCCTTGCACCATGCCAGGCCCTAGGCTAGGTACTGCAGATACAGCAAGGATTAAAGTTTAGATTATGATTCCAAAAGTTTATGATCCAGCAGAACAAAATGGCTTGTAAACAAGTAAGTGCAATAAATCATTTAAAGGCAGATAAAGGAAGGTGAAAGCTTCCATTTATAACCTATGAGAATAACTGAGCACCGTTTTTTGAAGTCAGAAGCCTGCAGGACTACTGTGCCCACCAGAATCAGTTAAATGCTGGCATTATCTGGTATAGAACAGGCAATTAAACTGATAACCCTATCTTTCCCTTGTGCAGCTAATCCCGGTGTGAGCCCAAATACCAGGAGGCATCCTGTGTCCCATGCTATAGACAATCACAACCAGTGCTTTGTGTGGGATAGCTCAAGCAGGTGTGGCTCACTGACAACTTTTGAGCAACGCAGATTGTGTTGGCAACAGCACCACTTTAATGTCTCCATTTGATGATGATTTCCAGTGCCAAGCACCATTTTTTGAAGTCAGAAGCCTGCAGGACTGCTGTGCCCATCAGGATCAGTTAAATGCTGGCATTATCTGGTATCCTTCCACTGAAAGTTGGAAAGAGCGCTGTTGTGTTCGGTGCTAATCAAACACAAGGACATGGGCCACTTTTTTTTCTAGCACCGGTTTCTATATGTCCCGTGTTTCTATATGTCTCTATACATCCCACAAACATATATGTATGTTTCTATAGTCTACAGCCGCTCTCCTACTCGCTGGGCACCTATGAGAGCTTCCAATGGTAAAAGTTCAGGAAGGAAGAGCTCTTGGTTGGCTGGCAGGGTCCTTGTGGTGAAGAGTCAGAGCATCCCTATGCCCTCCCTCCCGTTCCACCTCCCCCACCCGTAGAGGTGGCTGGATGATGAGTTCAGGCTCCACTATGCACGGCTCCAGCACGCACCTCCCCTCCTTCCGCGTGCATCCTCCGTGCAGCCAGAGGTTGACAGACCCAAGCTTAGATTTCAGTCTGTGCAGGGGTCCTCTTGGCCTCGGGAGGCCCATTTATGCTATTACTGTAGCTTTCTGCATTCGTGACAGGGGCTCACTTCTAAGTCAAGTGATACTTGGCCTGTCATTCTGCTAATATGTCTTATGTTTTGAACTTTTTATTTTGTATTGGGGTATAGCTGATTAACTGGAGTAGGAAATGGCAAGCCACCCCAGTGTTCTGGCCTGGAAAATCCCATGGACAGAGGAGCCTGGTGGGCTGCAGTCCATGGGGTCGCAAAGAGTCGGGCATGACTGAGCAACTAACACACACACACACACACACACACACATTGCCGATTAAGAATCTTGTGATAGTTTCAGGTGAGCAGCGAGGAGACTCAGACATACATATACGTGCATCCCTTCTTGCCCGCACCCTGATCCCCCAGGCAGCCACATAATACTAAGCAGAGTTCCGTGTACAGTAGGTCCCCATTGCTTATCCATTTTAAATGTATCTGCTATTATGTGTTCTGTCTACAAATTTTTTAGGATCCAGGGGAGGAAGAGGGGTCATTGGCGGGGCAGAATCAGGTATTGATGCCTGAGTGCTCTTAGTACTACGGAAAGAGCAATTTCATTCTTGCAGCCAAGGCAAGAGCACGTGAGTTGAGGGGGGAAACAGGCATGCTTCATCAAAACTGCTCCACATGCCAAGACAGGCATGCCAAAGGCTCATATCCACCAGCAGGGGCTGGGCTCCATGCCGGCCTGGGCACACTCGTGAGGCTCTAGCCTGGATGGACTTGTCTTTGTTATAGCCAAGACTGCATGGGTCTTACTGCGGTGCTTGGCACAAATTCACTGCCAAATGGAAAAAGGGGGTGATGCTTAATGTGGTTTAAGAATGGATGCTCAGCAGACTGACCCAAGAAGGATGATCACATGTGTGACTCAGTTGGATCCTCTTTGCAAGTGTCTCTTATTCCCTGGGGGCTTCCCTCATAGCTCAGTTGGTAAAGAATCTGCCTGCAATGTAGGAGATCCCAGTTTGATTCCTGGGTCAGGAAGATCCCCTGGAGAAGGGATAGGCTGCCCACTTCAGTATTCTTGGACTTCCCTGGTGGCTCAGCTGGTAAAGAATCTGCCTGCAATGTGGGAGACCTCAGTTCGATCCCTGATTGGGAAGATCTGCTGGAGAAGGGAAAGGCTACCCACTCCAGTATTCTGGCCTGGAGAATTCCATGGACTATACAGTCCATGGGGTCACAAAGAGTCGGACACGACTGAGCGACTTTCACTTTCACTTATTCTCTCTGTGTGTGTTTTCACACTTGTGCATACACACACATGTATCTGAGGTTCCAGGAGGAGGGAATTACTCCTGCAGAGGAGGAGGCTGGCATTGGCATTTCTGTGAGTCCCGGGCTATCAAGAGAAGTACAAACTTGAAAAAAAGGTCTAGAAATATCCTCTAAGAACAAGCTAGAAGAAGTTCCACACAAAGAGGGGAATAAGGGTCCATCACCAGGAAAGCTGACCCCTGCTTCCCCTCCAGCCTCAGCCTCCAGGTACCCGGCCTCACCCACTGCAGCGGCTTTGCCCACGGACCTGTGTTTCTCCCACACCTGACTCCTCCATCTTTCCTTGGCTCCCACTGTCTCCCTTCCTGGAAAGCCATCGCATATCCTCACCTCCATTTGATGAGGGCCCCCTCCCCTGGGCTCCAGAGGCTGTGGGTGCCCCCCCGCCCTGCCTCATCTCAGCTCACTGCAGCAGCAATGAGCAGCCACACCTGCTTCCAGCCACCAGCCCCTACCGCCTGCTGCTTCGCTGCCCCAGGGCTTCCTTTGGCAGAAGCCGGGGCCACAGGGCACAGGGCAGGAGGGGAGACACTTGACACCCCCTTACCCCCACCCCAAGCAAACCCCAGTCAGCACGGGGCCCTTGAGATGACAGTTCTGGGATGAGTTTTACACAGTTGCCACTTGTGGGTCACAAGGTCGCCTGCCCATGAATGCCTCTTGAGTGGCTTTTGTTCCTCTGGAATCACCTTCCCCTGGATCTCACTTCCTGGGATCACAGAGATCATCTCAGGGTCAGCTGGGTTGGAGGAAGTCCTGAGACGCCAGTTAAGATCTTCAAACTCCTCACAGCCTTAGCTGGTGCCAGCACCTGACAACTGGTGAGGGTCCTCTCCTCCAGGTGCTTCTTAGGTGATGCTAGGGGTGAAGAGCTCGCCTGTCAATGCAGGAGGCATAAGGGATGTGAGTTTGAACCCTGGAGGAGGGCATGGCAACCCACTCCAGTATTCTTGCCTGGAGAATCCCATGGACAGAGGAGCCTGGAGGACTACAGTCCACAGGGTCACACAGAGTCAGACACGACTGAAGAGACTTAGCACACAGGTGTCTCAGAACACCGCCCATCACAACAGGTAGCTCCATGCACCACAATGGCCTGTTTCCTGCCCTGCCCTCCCCGCCTTCCCCAGAGCCTGCAATCCTGGAGGGAGGGAGGCAGCTGTGTCTTTGTCCCTTTAGACTCCCAGTGCTTGGCAGACAGGAGATTCTCAGTAAATATTTGTTTTTTAACTGAAGAATTCACCAACCACATGGCTCGGTTACTTCCTTTATAAACACGCCTATAATCCCCCTGACCTTTAAGAGTTCCCAAGAGGACACAGGGTCACATAAAGCTCCAGGGACAAGGGGCTGTCCTGATATATTATGACCACCTGTTACGGCCTGCACTGTGCCCACTCTCCAGATGTGTATGTTGAGGCCTAACTCCCAGCATCTCAGAATGTGACTGAATTTGTGGACAAGGCCTCGAAAGAGATGCATTTAAGGTAAAAGGACGTCATTAAGGTGGGCCCTAACCGAGTCTGACTGCTCTCTTCAGAAGAAAAGGAAATGAGAACACAGAGAGAGTGCCACTGGGCGCGGACACAGAGAGAAGACAGCCGTCTCTGCAAGCTGAGGCGAGCGGCCTCAGAAGAAACAGCCCTGACCGCATCTTAATCCCGGATTTCCAGTGTCCAGAGTGATGAGAAGACAAATCTGTTATTTAGGCCATCCACTCTGTGGTATATTCCTACCGCTGCCCTGGGAGACTAATATACTGTGGTTATCTGTGATTATAATCACAGATGTGGGGAGCGCATATCCCAGAACCAGAAGAGCTGGCTTACATTTCTTATATATTTGTAAGGGCTCTGATCTCATTCAGATTTTTTAATGATCTTTTCTGACCCAACCTTTTTTGGGGGGTATAAATGCTGCTTCTAAGGCAGGATTAAGATGCAATTAAAAACAATCTGGGTCATAATACATAAACACACACATGCTGGGTCTGCCTTCCTGATCCTGAAACCCTTTTCCCAGACTCATGGGCCAAGTAGTATAGCTCCAACCCAGCTGAGCGTTCCCACTGCCACTCAGGGGAGCGGCAACAAGGCCAAGATGCGGCCAGAGCAAAGCTTGAGGACAATCCAGGGCCGACAGGGACAGAGGGTACCTTGCCCAACCCAGCGCCCTCCTGTGATCCATTCAAACTGGGTCAGCAAGGAGCTCACCAGCACTGAGATGAGCCACTGGTCCACTCTGGATAGGCCCCGCCACCCCCAGCATCATAGTTCTCCCAGGAAGGAGCCTGGTTTCTGGCCCCGCGTTTGCCCTCGTCCAGGAGAGAAAGAGCAGTTTGATTCATCAACACCACCTCACAGATCTTTAATGTGTATCCAGGTTCAGGGCTAGTTATATTTTACAAATAGATTTCTTACAGCATTAAGTTGCATGCCACGACACCCATCCATTTTAAGAGCAGAGGTCAATGATTTTTCACAAGTATATTTACAAATCTGTGCAGCCATCACCTCATTATAATTTTTGAACATCTTCATCCCTCCAAGAAGAATCATCATGGTCCTTTATGGTCCCCTTCTATCCCTCTTCCATCCCTCCTTCCACTCGAGGTAAACACGAATTGACTTTCTGTCTCTGTAGATTTTCCTTCCCTGGACATTTCATATCAATGGAATCAAGCAGCATGTGGTCTTTTGCATTTGGCTTCTTTCACTGAGCATCATAGCTCTGAGGTTTATCCATGTTGGAGCGTGCATCAGTACTTTGTTCTTTTTAATTGCTAAACTGTATGTAATTAATTGCATACAGTAATCAGAGCTTACCGCTTTAAGTTATATTGTGTGTGTGTGTAGCGCTAATAGGAGTTGGAGACATGTGGGGTGGGTGGGGTGGCTTGCTCTATCTTAAGCTATTTTAGTGTCTGTCCATTCCTAAGACTTACGTGACCCGTTTATGGGGCTCTGAGCTGGGGCAGGACAGGGAATCTAGCTGGTGGCTACTTCTATTGCCAAGGCAAGGGCTGGCCAGAACAACCTGTTTTTTTCTCCTTCCCAAGCCTTCAGCACATTTCTCTGAAATCAGTAGAGATCCCCGATTGCTCAAGCCATAGGACCTTCTCTGTCCTAACTGAATTCTTTTCGTGCTTGACTTGCCTTATTTCAAAAGTTGATCTCCTCATTTTCTTCAAGACTAAGGTCAAGGTCATAATGAACTCATTATGCTCTGTCCTGTGAGGATAGGTCTGGGATTTGAGTTGATAGGGAGTTTGGCAAAATGCCACCTTGTGAAGCACCTGCCAAAGTTCGCCTGCCCCGTGGTTGGCCTCGTGGAAGGTGTTAAGTGGTACCCAGACCAGGCTCCGTGCCGACCTCAGCCAGAGGACCCAGGCACTGCCCAGAGGGATGCTGACAAGCTGGAGCTTATCCCAATGTTGTTGTTTAGTTGCTAATCCTGTCCAACTTTCTGCGACCCCATGGACTGTGGCCCACCAGGCTCCTCTGTCCATGGGATTTCCCAGGTAAGAATACTGGAGTGGGTTGTCATTTCCTTCTCCAGTGCATCTTCCTGACCCAGGGATCAAACCCAGGTCTCCTACTCTCCTGCACTGGCAGGCAGATTCTTTACTGCTGACCCACCAGGGAGGCCCTTATTCCAAAGAGGCCAGCCTAGTAGGCAGAGTATCTACCATAATCATGCAGCATGTTCATACTTGTGTTCAAGAAGGGCCGCCATACGGGAGAAGGGAGCTGCGAGCGCCTCTCTGAGTGTCCGGAAGGCTAGAAAAATGCGGAGGGTGTGAGTCACGGTGTGCGGACGAAAGGGGGTGACCCTGCAGCAGGGGAGGAGTCCCGGGGGCAAGGGGCTTGAGGTCCAGCCAGAACACCAGTCCCAATAGATGATGTGGATCCCCATTTGGAGTTTAGACAGATTTCTGCTTGTGTCAGCTGGGAAACTCAGCTTGGGCTGGGAGGAGAAAGCTGCCCTTTGTGCCTCCGACTCACTTCTGCTGAAGGCATGGGGATGCCAGCATCCTGCCTGCCCCTGGCCAGGACTGTTGAGTTTCTGGGCATGGCTGACCCTTCTCAAGAAGAGCCTCTGGGTATTGCCGAGCAAGCCGAGGGCGAGGGGCAGGAGTAATTTCTTTTTTGTCGCCGTAGGCATTTTCCTGTTTTCTTGAGCTCTGGGCTTTGGGGTTAAACTGCTGGGGTTAAGTAATGAGAAAGAAGAAAATCCATGAGGGATTCCCATGTCTCCTGATGTCCACAACTTGATCGTCCCCAGTAAGTCCTTCTTAATATTCCCAGAGTTACTGAAGCAGTTTAATGGCTCCTGTATTTAAGAGGGACAGCGAACTCTCCCAGCAGACATTTTTATAAAATCCTTTATGAATCGTAGCAATGTCCACATTACCATTTTACATTCAGCTTTAATAAGGATCGAATTGCCATGGGCGATTTTGAATGAGATGGTCTTGTCTTCTAACTGCAGTAGTTCTTCTGGCAACAGGCCTGATTTACTACCTGGCTCTGCACCAGATTAAATTAACTTTCTCCACAGTTCATCTCTGAACCCTCTTTGGGCAGCAACCTACATGGACAGATCAAATTTTACAGAATTTCTGGCTCTCAGGGGGTCTTAGAAGCTTCTCAATGAAGTGTAGGCATCCTGGAAACAGCAGGACAGATTTGTGGAGGGTCCAATCTCTGCAGGATAATGTCAAGGCTGGGCTTTCCTGTTATAGCATCGGGCAGTTCTTGTGCTCAGTGATTCCACAGAAATTCCTGCTGAGCCCAGACGCGTACACCAGGCAAAGTGGTCTTCGAGGCAAAAAGACCTGGGTTCTGTCTGAATGCAATGGTTAATTTTATATTACTTGACTGGGCTGAGAGATGCCCAGATTAACAGGTAAAATATTATTCCGGGTGAGCTGATGGGTGTTCATTGGAAGGACTGATGTTGAAGCTGAAACTCTAATACTTTGGCCACCTGATGCCAAGAGCTGAGTCATTGGAAAAGACCCTGATGCTGGGAAAGATTGAGGGCAGGAGGAGAAGCGGACAACGGAGGAGGAGATGGTTGGATGGCATCACCAACACAATGGACATGGGTTTGGGTGGACTCCGGGAGTTGGTGATGGACAGGGAGGCCTGGTGTGCTGTAGTCCATGGGGTCACAAAGAGTTGGACATGACTGAGCGACTGAACTGAACTGAGCTGATAAGAATGCTTCTGGAAGAGATTAACACTTGAATTGGTAGCTAGTAAAGAAGATTGCCCTCCCAATATGGATGAACATTGACCTGCTGGGGGGCCTGCATAGAACAATAGGGTGGAGGAAACATGAATTTACTCTCTGCTTGAGATGGGACAGTCATTTTTTCTTGCCTTTGAACAACAGTGCTCCTGGTTCTTGGGCCTTTGGACTTGGACTTATACCTTTGGCCCTCTGGGTCCTTTTATCCACAAACCATACTTCATGGATAGATATGCTGGTTGTTGCTTGTGTGTGTGTATGTGTGTATGTGTGTGTGTATGCTCAGTTGTGTCTGACTCTTTGGGACCCCCACAGACTGTAGCCCACCAGGCTCCTCTGTCCATGTGTTTTCCTGGGTTAGAATACTGGAATGGGTTGCCATTTCCTTCTCCAGGGCATCTTCCCAACCCAGGGATCAAATTGGCATCTTCTGCATCTCCTGCACTGGCAGGATATTCTTCACCACTGAGCCACTTGGGAAACCCCAGTTCTCACTTACTATGTGCATAAACCAAGGCTAAGAGAGGTTGGCCAACTTCCCCAAGGCCCCACAGCTAAGACATGATATATCCAAAACACAAATCCAGATTTGCTGAATTCTAATTTGTATTTTCTCCATGCATTAGTACACTCTGCACCTTCTGTTCTTCAGCAGATGCTGAGTTAAAATTATTACAGGTATGTGTATATCTTATAAAGATCCAAAACCAGTAAATAGAAAATTACTTTGAAATTATTTTTAAAAATATTTCTCAGCTAAAGAATAAAATTCCTGCCTTGAAAATTGAAGTCATAGAGTAATTACAGGGGCGCTCATAAAGCCCTTCAGTATTTGGTCCTGAACTTGAATGGGAGAATCTATTGAGAGCTGGTGTAAATGCCTGAAAAGTTGACCTGGGGTCTGAGATTAGCCCAAAACAGATAAGGATAAATGTTTTCTTCAAAGCTATTAGTGTTGGTGGGCTACGTAGGTGTCACTAGTGGTAAAGAATCCAACTGCCAATGCAGAAGACGCAAGAGACATGGGTTCTATCCCTGGGTTGGGAAGATCTCCTGCCATAGGAAGTGACAACCCACTCCAGTATTCTTGCCTGGGAAATCTCATGGACAGAGGAGCCTAGTGGGCTACAGTCCATGGATTTGCAAAGAGTTGGACCTGACTGGGCAACTGAGGACACACCACACCACACACACACACACACACACACACACACACACAAAGCAGTGTGTATCGGTCAATCCCAATCTTCCAATTTATCCCTTCCCCCTGCCTTATCCCCTACTAACCATAAGTTTGTTTCCCCATCTGTGACTCTATTTCTGTTCTTATCATCTTACCTGAACATCTTTAGCAAGAAATGCAATATTCTTGCTTAAAGAAGAGGGGTCTCAATTTTTTCATTTATCAAAGTAAGAGTAAGGACATCTATTTATTTAGAAGGATAATTTGGTGAGATCAGTTGCATCAATGTCTGGCACCTGGTAGACAATAAATGCTTATTATAAATAACTGAGAGGCTTCCCCAGAGCCTCAACACTAAAGAATCTGCCTGCAATGCAGGAGATGCCAGTTTGATCCCTGCGTCATGAAGATCCCCTGGAGGAGGGCACAGCCACCCACTCCAGTATTCTTGCCTGGAGAATCCCATGCAGGAGCCTGGTGGGCTACTGTCCATGGGGTTGCAAAGAGTCGGACATAACTGAAGCGACTTAGCACATATGCCTCAGTAACTAAACTAACTTTGTAATGCAAGTCTCCAAGAATTTACAAAGGAAAAGAAAGAAGAAAGGAAGACAGCATCAAGAAGTCCCAGATCCTTACACACACACACACACACACACACACACACCCCCCTGACATCTAATCCTTTCCCCACATTTCCCATTGCTTTCTGCAGCCTGTCACATCCAGGAGAGATAGGTTTTCTTGCAGTGGACAGTTCCCAGGTATTTTCAAGAGATGCTGAGCTTGTGAAGCTGCGTGTGTATCCAGCTGTGCTGTCTCTCAACAAACACTAAGCAAGTCCCTGCTTCCTGCCTCTGCCGTGGACCTGGTACCCTCAGCTCCACCACGCGTAGCCCAGAGTAGGCACTCCGTGCCGGTCTGAGCTCGGGAGCAAGAAAGAGAAGAAGCGAAGGGAGAAAGCGATAGAGGAAGGGGAGAGAGGTCGGTGTACGTGTCCATAAACATCCAGACAGATCCGTGCCATCAAGCATGGGTGGCAGGAGAGTGTGGTTCCTGGGTAGATGTCAGAGCACTCGCTAGTTTGAAAGCACCGTCACGCTTCTAATTTACCATGAATACCGTGGCATGCCCCCAAATGTTGGCTCGGGTTGGTTCCATGTGGCCTGCTCTGCTGAAATATTGATCCTGCAGCTGTTGCTGAAGTACCAGGGGATTCTGGTCACTGGGAAGTTCAACACTGGCCAGATTCTGTTAATAGATGCAGGAATTCGATGGTCTTCTAACATATGGTGATCTAACAAAGGGTAAGAAGTATTTGCAGGTGGCATTGATGGTAAAGAATTTTGCTAATGCAGAAGACATGAGTTCGATCCCTGGGTCGGGAAGATTCCTTGGAGAAGGAAATGGCACCCCACTGCCTGGAAAATCCCATGGACAGAGGAGCCCGGAAGGCTACCACTCCCTGGGATTGCAAAGAGTCGGACATGACTGAGCCGTGTGCACACAAACACAGTGACAGCTTTTGCCTTTACACAGCCCTCTGGAGTTAAACGTTTTCTCTGCATACCACTACCCTCTCCCTCCCACCTCCCGGACATCTCAGCGCGTGTAAAAGGGATTAGATCACACTATCCCCCAGGTCTCTGTCTTGCCCTTCCTCCTGTACCATCCAGCTTGTCAACTGATAAAGCTGCTGGCCCCTGGAATTTAGAAGTCATTCCAGAGCAGTTGGTTTCAGGCTGACCTGGATTCAGATCCCAGCTCTGCCCCTTGTCAGCTGTGTGACCTTGAGCGAATGACCTAACCTTTCTGAGTCTCATGTTTTCCCACATGCAAAATGGGAAAGAATGGACTGTACTCATTCATAGTTGTTGCAAGAATGGTAAAGGGGCATGCTTGCAAAAGGTCCAGTCTCGTAGATATGAGATGATCCACGAGTCTTCTCCCTCTCCTTCTCATCCATGGATATGTCCCAGAAATTTGTAAAACATTCCAGGGTGGCCATTTTTCTTTATGTTTCTCTCAGGATCTTAGCACATAGTAGGGAAGCTGGTCTCAAACCTCTGTCCATCAGTGCGACCTGGGGCCTGTTATAGACACAGGTTCTCAGGTCTGCGTGTAATGATTCTAATGTTGCAAGGTTGCAGAGCCTAGGAGTCTGCTTCTAAAGAGGAGCCTTGGGGGTTATAGGAATCTCCCCTTGAGAAAATCTCATGTTCCATAAAGACCCAGGGTTTCATTGAAGCTCGCCTGACAGGCTGTGGGTCTGTGGGGCAGAGGAAAAAGGAAAAGGGGAATTGAATTATCACCTGACACCCATCAGAATGACTGTTATCAAAGAATGTTCAAACAGTAAGTGCTGGAGAGGGTGTGGAGAAAAGGGAACCCTCTGGACTATTGGTGGGAAGACCAATTGATACAGCCATTAAGGAGAATAGTCTGGAGAGTGCTTAAAAAACCAGGAATAAAACTACCATATGACCCAACTATCCCACTATTGCGCACATACCCTGAGGAAACTGCAGTTGAAAAAGGTACCTGTACCCCAGTGTTCATTGCATCACTATTTACAACAGCTAGGAAATGGAAGCAACCTAGAGGCTCATTGACAGATGAATGGATAAGGAAGTTGTGGTGCATATACACAATGGAATGTTAGCCATAAAAAAGAAATGCATTTGAGTCTGTTCTAATGAGGTGGATGAACCTAGAGCCTATTATACAGAGTGAAGTAAGTCAGCAAGAGAAAAATAAATCTGGTATATTAACACATATATGTGGAATCTAGAAAGACGGTACTGATGAACCTATTTGCAGAGCGACAGTGGAGACGCACACAGAGAACAGACATGTGGGCCTGGGGGAGTACAGAGAGGATGGGACGAATTGAGAGAAATGCTGAAACGTACACATTACCATATGTAAAAATGGATTCTCAGTGGAAATTAGCTGTATGACGCAGGGAACTCAAAGCTGGTGCTCTGTGACAACCTAGGAGGTGTGATGGGGTGGGAGGGAAGGTCAAGAGGACATGTGTTTACCTACGGCTCATTCATGCTGAGGTGTGACAGAAGCCAACACAGTACTGTAAAGCAATTGTCCTCCAATTAAAAACAACTAAATTTTAAAAAGAGAGAATGCATTTCTGTTGCTTTAAGCCAAAAAAAAAGGGGGAATTTTCAAAGATTGAGGAGGACAGAGAGGGAGGGACCCTTCACAGCCATCTTTCTCTAGATGGGGAAGGTTTACAAAGCTCTGTCTCTTGTTGCCCATAAAACAGCTATTGTGCTTAAATTGGCGATGTTTAGCAAAAGAGGAATGCCACCTTGGCTCCAAGTGACTGTAATCACAGAACTTAATTAAAGGCTGCCGGCGGGAAGGCCTTCTTGGCATCAGAAAACTCCTCTGGGGCAGCCGCCCAAATGCCAGCAGGTGGTAGCTGCATCTCTGGGAGGATGGCTCCCTGGGGTTCCTGGGGAACTTGGTTCTGGAAGATTCTTTGCACCTCCTGATGAGCATCAAAGAACCGTAGTGGGGGAGACCAAGGGTTTCTCAGCATCAAGATCCACCTGGCCTTCAAGGACTTGTGATGCCGAGAGAATAAATCACCCCCATTTCTCATCCTATCTCCTGTTTTCACCTGAAGACAGTTTCCAGGAGGGGAATAAAGTGGTCCGGGGGGGTGAATCAGAGACGAGGGCTGCGAACACCAGTTCCCAAGCCCAGGGTTCAGTTTGGTTTCTGCCCTTGTTTTAGCAATTTTGTTCTTTCATGAGCCTGATGAAAGTGACCGCAAAGTCCGACAAGCGATTTCATTGGCTGCCTGTTTCAAAGTCATTTCACAGAAGGCTTCCAGAGAGGGTAAAGTTTTAAAATGAGAAACTAAGCCAGCCTCATTGAAACCTCAGAAAAAACAATCTAGTAAAATATATACATATGCAGAGAAATATATTTACCTGTAGAAGAAATGGTTTTCTTGAGTCCATGTGTAATTTGCAACAATTCAATTCAAAGGCAAAAGGAAAAATGAGGTTTAGGGAATATTCAAGAAGGGAATAAGCCACTTCTCCTGAGCTAGATTGCAGTGGAATATAAAAGCTAATCTGAGAACTTAACTTTGATGAAAACAATCTAATTAAAATACCAGTTGTTTTGTACACATCAGAAGAGTTCTGACTCCTCAGTTAAAGAGCAAATGGACATTCTATTTCTCAATGGCCAGAATGGCCACATTCTCTGGATGTGTGGCCAGAGAGTAAAACGGAGGCGTTTGACTATCTAATCCCTCAAAACATCCCATCTGTGGAAATAAAATGGATTGCAGTACATGCACTGGCTAAACATTTGTCATTTATGTTATTGTATGTTGGACCTGTTAAAGAAATGAGCCAAGAGGTTGGTTTAGAGTACTTTTAAAATTTTCTCATTGCTATCACGTTTTTGTAATCAGCATGTTTTTGAGAAAATAAATGTAACGTACAAGGTGCCAGGCTTTGAAGAAAGATAGGTTTGGGAGTGGGAGAGCTGGGCTTGTGGCCCAAGGCTGCACACGCCTTTCCTAGGCTGCTGTAGGCGCGGTCCATGGCCACCACCCCTTCGTTCAGACTATCCCCGCCTGTAACACGGCACTACCCTCTCCTGGAGTTTGGGTAGAAATGAACCATCCTTCCTCTCTTCCAGCAGAACAAGTCCAGCCATAACAAGTGATCACTGAGAAACATAAAATAAAGCAGAAGAATATGCATGTCTGATTCTTTTCCATCTAGGCCTCAGTTGCTGTGTAGAGAGGTCTTGTGTACATTTGTGATTCCATCTCCTGAATGGTCCCACACCTGAATAGCAGGATGGGAGGCCTACTTTCAAGATTTCTAACTCTACCTTGAACACCTCCCTAAGTAGTAAGACTCACAAAGGCTTTTTAAAAAATCATTTATTTTGTCATTTATTTTTAAAATTAAGATATAACTGACATATAAGTTGGTATTAGTTTTAGGTGTACAATATAATGCTTTGTTATATGTATATATTACGACATGAATACCATGACCAGTCTAGTTATTATCTCTCATGCATGATTACAAATTTTTTTCCTCATAAGGAGAACTTTTAAGATCTACTCTCTTGGCAACTTTTAAATATGCAATACTGTGTCGTCAGCTATAGTTACCCTGCTGTACATTATGTCCCCAGGACTTGTTTATTGTGTGACAGGAAGTCTATGTCTTTTGATTACTTTCACCCATTCATTATAAATGCTTTTTAGTTTCATTTATTATATAATTTTATCTTAAGTGTTAGTCACTCAGTCGTGTCTGACTCTTTGAGATCCCATGGACTGTAGCCCACTAGGCTCCTCTGTCCATGGAATTCTCCAAGCAAGAACACTGGAGTGGGTAGGCATTCCCTTTCTCCAGGGGAACTTCACAACCTAGGGGTTGAACCCAGGTCTCCTGCATTACAGGCAGATTCTTTATGGTCTGAGCCATCAGGGAAGCTCCCTTGATCCTAAGGCTCAATGTAAATATACACATGTACATGTATACATGTATATACATGTGTAAGCCCATACATACATACTTATGTGCATATTCTAATAAACAGATATAAACACATGGATATATATTTTATATACATATATACATATACACACAGGCACTTATACCTATATACACATACTCATAGACACGCATATAACATTCACCCCCTACGTGTACACATATGCACACACACACATACACGTGCACACACATATCTACACATATAATTGGTATGTGATGGGGAGTCCAGCTGTTCCTCAGGTGTCTAGAGGGGTCAGCAGGGCTCCCGGGCTCTCTGAATTCTAGGCCATCACCTAGTGAACCTCTGAGGTGTCCCTGTCCCCCCTGGCCTCCTGGCTTCTCCCCGGCCCCCTAGTCCCTCCGCCTCACCTGCAGCTGCTCCCCTCAGGCCCACAGGGCTTGGAGGGAGACAAGCACGGCCCCGTCTCAGTTGCTCCTGACCTTGGTGAGACCTCACAGCAGAGCTGCCTGGGCTCCAGGAGACTCTAGCTTTTCTCCCAGCCTGTCAGGGGCAGGCAATGTGAGCTGATGTGCGCCTCTGTCCCCGCCAGGCCCTTCTGAAACCCTCACCGCAGGGCACCTTGGCTTCCTGCTGCATCCTCTCCCCTGTCCCCCAAACAAGCAGCATCACAGGTCCACACAGGCCTGGAGGTGTCTGGATCCCGACTTACCATCTGTTGTTGGTTCTTTTCCTGGGCGTTCTCTTGGCCTCCATGTCCATAGTACAGGGATGTGGTACCTGGCAGAGATACAGGGGGGGTGGAAACCAAGGATGCAGGGGCCAGGCAGAGGGTGCAGCACATAAAGTGGGGATGGTCCTGTCCCGAGGGAGCTACTGGTGGTGGGGAATCATCGGGAGTGATGTGTCACACGTCACCCTGCTGAGGGAGTGGGACCCGGAGCATCCAGGTGCAAGCCTGCCTCGGAGGCCTGTGGTCTCCTCGGCTTGGCCCCACAGCACAGGGGCAGGGCCGGGGACTCACCGATTCCTGTGGCTCCAGGCCCAGTGGTCTCTGCGATTCAGAGTTGAAACCAGAGATCAGAAGTGCAAAGCCTGCGGGGCCCAGGAAGCCGATGGCATCTGGGGCCCAAGAGACCACAAGTGAGGAACAGGCGCTGAGACCAGCTCCGGGGAGTGGACGGAGCCTGGCCGGCTGCAGACACACACCCCACCTAAAGGGAGAGCTTCCCCTCAACCCCCGGCCCATGGATCCGCTAGAAAGAAGTCCCAGAGTTGCCAGATCTGCTGAAGCCTTTAAATATAGGGGATTTTAGGAAAATCTCCCAAGGGTCAGCAGCTAATTCACATAAGTGGCTCAAAATAGCATATATGTTAACAGAACCTTGCCGGCAAGCTACCCCTTCGCCTATGCTATCAATCATTTTACAATTTAATGAAGGCATTTTGTTTAAGTTTTTTTCTCATGCAGATGACTCTAACAAACCTATTCCAGCTTCTGCAGACCTCTTCTGATCAGCCTCAAGCTTCCAGTCAGGTGTACCGAGGCCAAAGCCTCCTGGGTTATTATTGAGAAAGATCGGGGTAAGGAACTGGGGTCTGGGGGACACTTCATCGGCCGCACCTCATCTGTGCAGACTGAGCTCATAGATGGAGCGAGTTAGAAGCTCAGTTTCCTCCTCCGTAACCTGGAGAGCCCCAGACTTGGGAGACCAAAGAGACATCCTCTGCTGGGTTGGTGTTTGTGAAGTCCCTAGGTGGCTCAAGAGATAGAGGGTACTTGATTGATGGTAGTCACAGGACCAGCATAGTTTGTGGGACCCTGTGCAAAATAAAGATGTGAGATCAGATTTCGAAAAAGTTATTCAGAGTTTCAATATAGTGACAATAGAATAGGAAGGGCTTCCTTGGTGGCTCAGTGGGAAAGAACCCACCTGCCAATGCAGAAGACACAGGAGAAACAGGTTTGATCCCTGGGTCAGGGAGGTCCACTAGAGAAGAAATGGCAACCCGTTCCAGTGTTCTTGCCTGGAAAATCCCACGCACAGAGGAGCCTGTTGGGTTACATTCCACAGGGTTGCAAAGAGCTGGACTCGACCTAGTGAATAAAAAACAGCAAGGATATGAAATCAAGCCAGGGCTCTGCTAAGTGCTCAGCCCTACGAGGCCATACAGCTCCTAGACCCATGCCGTCATTAGACCTAACACTTGTTGAGAAAGTACTGGATACTGGGTACCATTCTAAGTGCTTGCCATGTTTATATGGAATCCTCAAAGTGGATTAGCTACGTTCCCATTTAACAGGTAAAGAAAATGAGGCACAGAGGGGCTAAGCCACTTGTTCACAATATGTGTTGTTCATATACTGACCTGGAGAGAGGCAGAGCTGGAGTTGGCTGTCTGGTCCTGAAACCATCTTATTTTCATCCTCCTTCTTCTGGACTTGAACTGGGAGCTCTGTCCAACCGGGATGGGGTATACAGAACTCCCCAGGTCCATGCACAGAGGCCAGGACCAGAATCTTCTCCCACAGCTGGACAGAGGTGGCAGGACAGGTCCTCCCAGACACACTGCCAGCACCATGCTATGCTGAGAGGCCTGGGACCCAGAGGGGAAGGGATGGGAGTTCACATGAGGACACTCAGAGCCGAGGCCTCCGCAGGACTGAGAGCACTGGGCTTTATTCTTTGATCCAAACTGTGGCTCACAGGGCTGATCAGCCTCAGGGTCATTACTCACATTACAGCTGTGGGCCGACTCAGCACTTTCTGAACCCACCCTGAAAACAGATCCTCCCCATCCAATGCCACTTAGAGTTTCCGGGGAATGGGGCTGGGGCAGCTCAGGTGACTTGAGGCTGCAGCAGATTCTCCGGTCTGCCTCTGAGTCACGATGGTGCTTTTCTCTGGCTTCTCCTCCTGCCAGGGGGCAGTGCCTGAGTGGTCCCGCTTGTCCAAGTCATCTCAAGAATTCAGGATTTTACGCTGTAAGACAAAGGATGACATGTCAGTAACATTTGTGAAAACGAGAAAAATGGAGCAAAGGTAAGTCCCACTGTGAACGATTCTCCCAGAGTCGTGGTTTCATTTTTGGTCCGTGAAATAAAAATGATGACAATAATAGTAATAACTAACATATTGTTGTTATTGCTGTTTAGTCGTTAGGTTTTGTCCGACTCTTTGCGACCCTGTGGACTGTAGCCAGCCAGGATCCTCTGTCCATGGGATTTCCCAGGCAGGAATACTCGAGTTGGGTTGCCGTTTTCTTTTCCAGGGGATCTACCCAACCCAGAGATCGAACCTATGTCTCCTGCATTGGCAGATGGATTCTTTACTACTGAGCCACCAAGGAAGCCAATAACTGACATATATTGAGCCTTTAAAATGTCCCAGGCACTGTGCTAAATGCTTTATTCGAATTATCTCACCCACACATACCTACTTGACAAAGGTGTGATTCTGCTGTCCAAACCGCTTATGATCTTTTTTTCCAGTCACAGTAAATTATAGCTTAGGAAATTTACATGCAATTAATCTCCTTAATTGAACCTTTATGGTTGGATAATATAACCATGGCGTAGATGAGGAGTAATTCATCCAGTTCCTCTGCTCAAGTTGGAGCTTGTCTGTTCTAAGGGGAATGTGTGCGAGGATGTGGAAGGGAAGGAGGAAGAGGGGGCATGGCCGGGATGTTGACCAACTAATAGGACCATCCGTCCACCCTGCTCCATCCACACTGTCCTCTTTTGTCCCTCTTGGCTCCTTAAAGTCCCTGGGCTCTTCAGGGTCTTGCAAATGCTGTTTCCTTTGCCAAATACTGTTCTCTTCCCTTTTTCTGTATTTAATTTTTAAAATGCATTTAGTTTTTATTGCACTGGGTCTTGGTTGTTGCAGGAGGCTTTCTCTATTTATAGCAGAAATAGAAAGCTCACTATTGTCTCATTTCAGTGAGCAGGGGCTACTCTCCAGTTGTGATTTCTCATTTTTCTGACTTGCAGTGACTTCTCTTGCTGCAGAGCATGGGATGGAGGGACCTCGAGCTTATTGAGGTGCTTGGGTTTAGTTGCCCCGTGGCATGTGGGATGCTCCTGGACCAGGGATCAGATCCATGCCCCCTGCATTGGCAGGTGGATTCTTAACCATTTGACCACCAGGGAAGTCCTGTTCTAGTACCCTTGTGGAGGCAACACCCACTCATCCTTCAGACCCTCAGCTTGCCTCTCATGCACCCGGGGTCCTCGCTCCTCTATGCAGTTTTCCTTCGGCATCCTTGCTGAAGCTACAGATGGACATGTACTTGGGGTCTTATCTGGTGATGCTTCTCATGCATTAGGGCCTTCCCAGGTGTCTCTAGTGGTAAAGAACCTGCTTGCCACTGCAGGAGACATAAGAGACTCAGGTTCGATCCCTGGAGGAGGGCATGGCAACCCACTCCAGTATTCGTCCTGGGAAATCCCATGGACAGAGGAGGCTGGCAGGCAACAGTCCGTAGGGTCACAGAGAGTCAGACACGACTGAAGCGACTGAGCATGCAGGCAGGCGGATGCATTCGACTCTTCACACCATTAGGACAGAGACCACTCCTGTCTTTTTCATTGTTCATTAGGACATCCTTCCCACCTAACACAGTATGGATTCGACAAAGGCTTGTTCAAAACCAGGAATGAATAGACAGGGTGTTTCGTTCAGATCGTAGGTGGATGCGTGTTCAGCTCCGAGGATGTGGGTGGTAACTTCATTCTGAGTTGGACCCTACATCTTACTTAGGATGCGGGCTAGAGTGCGGTGATCTGGAAGGGAAGAGAAGCTTCCAGAATGTGGGGTGTCAGGCTTCCCCCGCCAGCAGGCACTCCCCCACTCACCCCAGGTTCTCTCCTACCTGAGGCAGAATCACAGAGCCCTCCAGGTCTGTACTAGGGACCGGCAAACATCCTCCGTAAATGCCATTACCTTTGTGGGCCTCAGGGTCTCTGCTGCAGCTGCTCATCTTGGCCATCATCTCACGGAAACCACCGCAAACATCGCAGGAATGAACAGGTGTGACATTTTCTGACAACATTTTACTTAGGATCACTGAAAAGGGAATTTCACACCCTTTCATGTGTCACACCTACTTTCCTTCTTTTGATTTTTTTTATTTTCTCCGGCCATTAAAGAAAGTAAAAACCATTCATAGGCTGTGCAAAAACAGGCTGCCAGTTGGATTTGATTCCTGGGCTGTGGTTTGCCAACCCCTAGGCTATACTCTTGTTTCAGATCCCATGGTGTTTTCTCTGCTGCTTTCCTAGAAGGTGTTTCCTGCTGGCTGGGCTCAAGTCTCCACTCTGTCCTTTATACCTTATGTGGCATACAGGGTGTCACTCATCTCTTGGGGTCCAGACTCCTCACTGGTTGGGCAAAGTTAAAGCTAGGGGGTCACTGCCCATGGCCCTGCAGGCAGTAGGGGCTGCCCAGGAAGCTTCATTTGGGTTTGAAGAAGACTCTGAGGGTCAGAGTACATCATTATATGCAGAGTACATCATGAGAAATGCTGGCTGGATGAAGCACAAGCTGGAATCAAGATTGCCAGGAGAAATATCAACAACCTCAGATATGCAGATGACACCACCCTTATGGCAGAAAGCAAAGAACTAAAGAGCCTCTTGATGAAAGTGAAGAGGAAAGTGAAAAAGTTGGCTTAAAGCTCAACTTTCAGAAAACTAAGATCATGGCATCTGGTCCCATCACTTCATGGTAAATAGATGGGAAACAGTGAGAGATTTTATTTTGGGGGGCTCTAAAATCACTGCAGATGGTGACTGCAGCCTTGAAATTAAAAGATGCTTACTCCTTGGAAGGAAAGTTATGACCAATCTAGATAGCATATTAAAAAGCAGAGACATTACTTTGCCAACAAAGGTCTGTCTAGTTAGGGCTATGGTTTTTTCAGTAGTCATGTATGGATGTGAGAGTTGTACTATAAAGAAAGCTGAGCACCAAAGTATTGATGCTTCTGAACTGTGGTGTTGGAGAAGACTCTTGAGAGTCCCTTGGACTGCAAGGAGATCCAACCAGTCCATCCTAAAGGAGATCCAACCAGTCCATCCTAAAGGAGATCAGTCCTGAATATTCATTGGAAGGACTGATGTTGAAGCTGAAACTCCAATACTTTGGCCACCTGATGAGAAGAGCTGACTCATTTGAAAAGACCTTGATGCTGGGAAAGATTGAGGTCAAGAAGAGAAGGGGACAACAGAGGATGAGATGGTTAGATGGCATCACCGACTCAATGAATATGAATTTGAGTAAACTCCAGGAGTTGGTGATGGACAGGGAGGCTTGGCGTGCTGCAGTCCATGGGGTCTCAAAGAGTCGGACACAACTGAGGGACTGAACTGAACTGAGGGTCAGAGTAGAACCAGAGGCATAGGGAGCCATCAATGCTGTGGAAGCAGATACTAACTCCCGGGGCTCTGGGTACCACCTGGAGTCTGGCTGTCCTCTCGTTCATCCGGAGAGCCTCATAGTCATGATTACAATTAAGTCTGAAGCACACACTCATTCATTTTTCCCTTGTGTAAAAACTAAGCAAGATCACGGGGGATCCATTCTTTCCTTCACACACTTGATTATCACAAAATAGGCTTTGACAGCCCTCAAGGCTTTGGAGATAAAACTCTGGACAAGATAAGGGGTACAGTTGCCTCATGTGGTGTGGGGATAAGCATCACAGATCACAGCTAATTTAAAAAAGCAGAAAAAAAAAAAAAAAAAAAAAAACCTAACCAACCTGTTCTTTTCTCTTATAACCTGTTCTCATAAATGAGCCTGGAATGTATTCAACTCAGAAACCTGTGTGACCTTGGAGTCCATCCTCCCTCCCGTAAAATTAATCATGGATGTCTGTGCACTTTTCCCAGGACCAAATACCCTGGCTATCTGTGATCTCTCTTGTACTTCCTCCCCTACTTCCTCCATTCCTCCAACTCTCCTTCACCCAGACTGCAATTTGACCTTTTAGAATAATCTCCCTGCCTTTAGATATTCCCTGGTTTCTTTTTTTTTTTTTTTCCATAAAAGACAAATTCAATCATATCACTTACCTGACAGAATGTTTTGCTCACTTTTAAAAAATCTTATTATTGGAATATAATTCCTTTCCAAGGTTGAGTTAGTTTCTGCTGTAAAACAAAGTGAGTCAGCTTTATGCATACATACGTGCCCTCCCTCTTGAGTCTACGTCCCACCAGCCCCATCCCACCCCTCTGGGCCATCACAGAACACTGGGTTGAACTCCCTGAGTTATAGAGCAGCTTCCCACTAGCTATCTCTTTTACACATTGTCTGTTCTAAGTCGCTTCAGTTGTGTCTGACTTTTTGCGACCTTATGGGCTGTAGCCTGCCAGGCTTTTCTGTCCATGGAATTTTGCAGGCAAGAATACTGGAGTGGGTTGCCAAGCCCTTCTCTGGGGGATTTTCCGACCCAGGGATCAATGTCTCCTGCGTTGTCAGGCGGGTTCTTTACCAGCAGCACCACCTGAGAAGCATGGTAATGTATTTATGAGGATTCTCCAGGTGGCTCAGTGGTAAGGAATCTGCAACGCAGGAAACACAGGATTCAATGCAGGGCTCGATCCCTGGGTCAGGAGAATCCCCTGCAGGAGGAAATGCCAACCCACTCCGTGTTCTTACCTGGAGAATCCCGTGGACAGAGGAGCCTGGTGGGCTCCAGGCCATGAGGCCTCGCAGAGTTAGACTGAGCACAGTCAAGTCACAGAGGCACACAGTGTACATATGTCAGCGCTCCTCTCCCAGTTATCCCCACCCTATCCTTCCCAACCCCTGTCCACAAGTCTGTTCTCTGTCTGCAGCTCTGTGCCTGCCTTCAAATAGGTTCATCTGTACCATTTTCTAGATTCCATATATATGCCTTAATGTACAATGTTTCTTTCTTTTTTCTGACTTACTTCACTCTATGTGACAGACTCTAGATTCATTCTCATCAATATAAATGACCCAGTTTCATTCCCTTTTATGGCTAAGTAATACTCCACTGTGTATATGTACCACATCTTCTTTATCCATTCACCTTGACAAAAAAATTTTAATGGCATAGGATGATGAAAAAGTTCTGGACGTAACAGTGATGATCACCCAACAATATGAACATGTTTAGTGTCACCAAAATAGATGCTTAAAAATGGTTAAAACAGTAAATTTTAGATTATGTCTCTGTTGCTGTAACACAGAATTCTTTCACGAATCCCCATGAATCTCAGAGTACCCTGCTCAGATTTGCAGGAATCTCAGAGAACCTCATGATCCCTACCATGCAAGTTTCATTCTCTACCCACTGATCTTAACCTGCACCAACTTACCATCCCCACAGGCATCTTTTTGTCTCTGTTTCATCTGCCTGAAGCATATTTTATTTCTTCCTTCTTCCTGAGCAAACTCAATCTTTAAGATCTAAGTCAATAGGGAACAGAATCATCTGTTTCATCAGTCT
The DNA here is from genome assembly GCF_033118175.1 of Dama dama. Taxonomy (NCBI): domain Eukaryota; kingdom Metazoa; phylum Chordata; class Mammalia; order Artiodactyla; family Cervidae; genus Dama; species Dama dama. The sequence continues at coordinate 8,616,939 of NC_083701.1, read as the reverse complement.
TTCCCATTGACTTTATTCCTTTCATGCAGGTAGAACTAAATGGTTCGTTGTTTAATGATAATATCAAGTATATACTACCCATAAGCCAAGTGTCGGGTAGAAAGAACCATAGTAAACTAAACACCTGTGTGCACACAGTTCAATCTTGTCAGTTTTACCATCACCTTTGCAATCTTCTGCAGGTTCCTCCACTTTCAGAAATGACTCCTACCAGGCATTCTGTATTTGTCATTCCATTTCCTTTCTTTGTAGTTTCATCATGCTCATTTATTTCCTTGAATGATGTAATATCTAGTCACAGCTGATTTTGAACTTTATATAGACAGAATCATACTGCCTATTCTCTGTGAGCTGCCTTTTTCCCCTCAAAATTACAGTTGAGAGATGAATCCACTCTTTTGCCCTTTTCTGTGATCTGTTCATTTTCACTGCTATATACTTTTCCCTTGGCTGAAAAGAGCACATTTAAAAAAAAAAATCCATTACTGCTAGGGATGGACATTTCAGTTATTTCCAGTTTTTGCTATTAGAAATTGTGAGTGCACACTGCTGTATTTAAAATGGGTAACCAACAAGGACCTGCTGAATAGTACAGGGAACTCTGCTCAGTGTTAAGTGGCAGTTGGGATGGGAGGAGAGTTTGGGTGAGAGTGAATACACATATGTATATGGCTAAGTGTCTTTGCTTTCCATCTGAAATGATCACAACATTAATAGGCTACACCTCAATACAGAATAATTTTTTTTAAAAAGAAGTAAAAGAACTGAACTTGGACACAATAAAGTGACCACCAACTGGATTTATCACTCTATTAAGCTCAATGATCATTACTTTGTTGACCTAAAAAAAAAAAATAAAGAAATTGTGTTGATGTGGCCAACTCTGTACAGGTTTCTCGGAGCAATTGCAAGACCCCACAGAGTATCTACCCAGAGAGGAATTGCTGGGGCAGACTCATGCAATTCCTCAATGCTTTTCCATGATGCCAAATTGCCATCTACAGTGATTTTATCAAATGACACTCCCATCCAGCATTGGTTGGGGGCGGGGGCTGATTGGCCCACTTCCTGGCATCATTTGATTGTCAGACTTTAATTTTTGCTAATTTGGCAGATGTGAAATGACATCTCATTGTGGTTTTATTTTATGTTTCCCTGATGACTAGAGAGGTTGGGTGTCTTTTTGTATGTTGATGGCTCATTCATTTTCCCTCTTCTATTGAATAGAATCTGTTTTGCCCATTATTCTACTGAGTTGTTGGTTCTTATTGATTTGTAGTTTATTGCACATTCTGAAAAGTAATTCGTTGTCAATTTTCTATGTGCAAATATGTCTTCCTAATTCTGGCTTATCTTCGTACTCTTTATGGTCTCTCTTGATAAATTGAAGCTCTTAAATTTAATGTAGACAATTTTGTTGTTTTTTTCCCCTTTATTGTATGTGGTTGTTGTGCCTTGTTTAATAAATTGTTTTCTAGCTTGAGTCCATAAAACCATTCTTCTATGTCATCTTCTAAAATTGCTGTAGTTTTACCTTTAACCTTTATATTTCTAAGTTTAAGGTTAGTTGTTGGTCAGAACCAACAACTCAGTAGAATAATGGGCAAAGCAGATCCCATTCAATAGAAGAGGAAAAGTGAATGAGCTATCAACATACAAAAAGTCACCCAACCTCTATAGTTTTATCTTTAACCCTGAAGTCTCTAGGTCTTCTGGCTTTAATTTTTGTGTATAAGGTGACAAAGGGGTGCTAGTTAAAGTATTTTTCTATATGAATGGCCATGATCTTATATCACTCACTGAACATCTATCTACCTTTTCCCTGCTGAGGAGTTGTCAGGTTTTCATAGATGGCAGTGCCCTCCCTAAACTCTCCCTTTAGCCCTAGTGTCCATCCCTGTATCCACACCCGGCTATCTTCATTCCTAGAGCTTGAGATCAAGTCTAGATATCTGGTAAGTTATGTCACCAATTCATCTTTTGGAAAGTCTTGGCTATTTCTGTTTCTTTGCTTTTTCATTTACATTTTGTGACCAGCTTGTCAAGTTCCAGCAAAAAAATAAAAAATAAAACTATCATGATTTGAATCCTATAGTTCTCATCATTGTTCTCCTGAAATCTATGCACACGTATTTATTCACAGAATCCACATCTTACCATTAAAGCTTTTCACAGATACATAGCAGATTTCTTGAATGAGTGAATGATTGACGTCCTTCCTTCAGTTGAGGTTCACTTTTATATAAAGCCCCAAATTTATAGCACAATTCAGTTGTTCATCTTTTGAAAGGATCTTTCACTCCACAGAAGATGGGAGAGAACAGTCCCTGTCATTATTTCAGTGCTTACTATGTGCCACGTATGGTGCCAAGGAGAAGGACATAGCCATTCTGGACTCTTATGAAAAGTCAAGAACCCTAAGTGCTTTGAAAATAGGGCACTATTTTCCAAAACACAGGATTTGTAATCATCTTCTCAGGGCCATGTGGCTTGTGGAAGTCTCTTCCCCAGGCTTCTGTATGTGTGGGTTTCATGAGTAACTCCCCGAGCTGACCTACCTGACACCTTGTGTTTGAGAACAAGACACTGTTTTGTATTTGAGAACAAGACGTTCCAAAGGTAGAAGTTTCATTAAATGAAGGCTTACAATAGACCAAACACTTAGGCCCTTTTTAAACAACCACAAGTTAAAGAGGTATTCCCTTTCAGGAAGCTGGTGCTTGTTTTTGCCTACATAATCTTAGGAGAAAGCACACATGCAAACAATGTAAAGAAAGGGGGGTAACATTTATTTTTCTTAATTTACTCATAGAGGGATTTGAAAGGCAGGCTTATCCTTGAGCTGAAGGTACCAGAGCTTCACTTCTCCAGCTTGAATGCCCATCACATTTCTCCTTTGAGAACCATAGATTTGTTCTCAAACCTGTAGCCGAAACTCCAATATTTTGGCCACCTGATGGGAAGAGTTGACTCATTTTAAAAGACCCTGATGTTGGGAAAGATTAAAGGCAGGAGGAGAAGGGGACGACAGAGGATGAGATGGTTAGATGGCATCACCGACTCAGTGGACATGAGTTTGGGTAAACTCCAGGAGTTGATGATGGATAGGGAGGCCTGGTGTGCTGCAGTTCATGGGGTCGCAAAGAGTTGGACACGACTGAGTGACTGAACTGAACTGAAACCTGTATTACAAATAAGTTCATTTAGATAATTTTTTTAGACTTCACCTAAAATCTCTGATTTATCTCTGATCTACCTGATGCATCTGCATTTCCTGTTGAGATACAAAAGCATGTGTGCTATGTGTGCTAGATCGCTTCAGTCATGTCCGACTCTTTGCGACCCTATGGACTGTAACCCTCCAGGCTCCTCTCTCTGTGGGATTTTCCAGACAAGAATAGTGGAGTGGGTTGCCATGCCCACCTCCAGGGCATCTTCCTGATCCAGGGATCTACCCCACATCTCTTACATCTCTTGCTTTGGCAGGTGTTCTTTACCACTAGTGCCATCTGGGAAGACCATATTATAGTATGTTTATTCTCATCTCTAAAAAGGGTCATTGGTAGCAATATACACAAGGGTAAATTCATTCATTCTTTCATTTAGCCACCTATTATTTTTTAAGCTTCATCTATGTGTCAGGTTCTGCATCAAGCACGTGTGTGTTAGATGCTCACTTATGTCCAATTCTTTGCGACTGCGTGGACTGTAGCCCACCAGGCTCCTCCGTCCATGGAATTTTGCAGACAGAATACTAGACGGGGTTGCCATTTCCTCCTCCAGGGGATCTTACCGACTCAGGGATTGAACCTGGGTCTCTCGCGTTGTAGGCAGTCTCTTCACCATCTGAGCCACCAGGGAAGCACTTACATTCAATAGCTTACTTGTTAGAGTGAAGGGCTGTAGGTGAAGGTCCTTGGCCATCCTGCGGTTGCTGGTTTGATTCTGGCTCAAAGGAGAGGGGCTTCTTTTTGGGTTTTCCTGGTTGCTCAGACAGTAAAGAATCTGTCTGCAATGCAGGACACCTGGAGTCGGGAAGATCCCCTGGAAAAGGGAATGGCTACCCACTCTAGTATTCTTGCATGGAGAATTCAATGGACAGAAGACACTTTCATTTTTCACACTGAGTTGTGTGAATAGGCCTCATAAAGATAAACATTAAACATACGGAGAATTAAACTTGGAGTAAGACATGGCCTCTCAAGGAAGACTGTACAAACAGAAATTAAACTGATATGAAACAACTCTAGTGATTCATAGAAGCTGTAAGGGCCTAGAGGGGGAAATGTTTGCTTGCCCAGAGAAGGGTCTTCTTAGGTGGGGCATTGCCTTTGGGTCATGCAAGATCGGGAGTAGTTCACCAGATGAACAGGGTTTTTAGCTCAGGCTTCCCCTCTCCAAACAAGCTAAGAAAATGCAGGATAAAAAAGCAAGACAAGCAGCCTGGAGAGTCCTGTTTCTTTACTTCTGCATGAATTTTCCATGATGCTTATCAGACTAGGGCTCTACAGATGCTGATGCAGAGTAAACAAAATCTCCCACTGGAGTCTCCAAGGATCTTGTCTGTGGGGAGAAGGAGGGAGGAGGAAGGAGGATGACAGAGATGGGAGAAGGTGCTCAAGCCAAGGGCTGTCTAAAAAGTCATTATCAGCTTTTAAGTAAATTCTCAATTATAATTATCCTAATGACTTTAATAAGTCTGCAATTTGGAGCAGTGATGTTCTAATGTGTCAGCTGTCTTACACCTCAGTGAGAACCTCTGTTTCTTTTTTCCTTTGAAAGTCAACATTAGGAGGTAAATTCTACCAATTTCTCACTTCACAAGGGTTGGGACCTCGTATTGTATTTAATCCCAACTCAGTCACCGAGGTGCAGCTCACAGCCCATGATACCCAGAGCTTTCTCCCTGGACTCCACCAAATGTGGGCCTTAAATGACAGGAGCAGAGAATGTTCCAGTGGGAATAAATTATTGTGTTAGAGGTGGCTCTGGATTCAAATCCTGCCCCTGCCTCATAGCAGCTAGGTCACATTAGGAGAGTCAGTTCTTTTCATCGTGCCTCAGTTTTCTCATTGGCAAAATGGGGATGATTGCAATGCCCAGCTCACAGTATTGCAGGAATAAACCATCCTGTGTGCATAAAAATCCCTGTTTGCTATATAAGAGACTTTTCCCATTTTTGCTAAACTCCATTTTTTTTTTTCAGATGAGGAGAAAAAGATAAATTAGTTGTTCCATGTCACTTAGCAACAAAACTGGTCCACTGGTGAGCCAGCAGGATGTGGCCACAGGACCCCAGGAAGAGCTCTTTTGGGAGTCAGAAAGAGCTGGATCGAATCTTGGCTTGGCCCCCTGTCCTGTGTGACTTTCGGGTCACAGGGCTCTTTCACGTGCTTTCCCAGGACCTGAGAGCTCTTCCCCGTAGAATCTCATTTTTTCAAGACAGTTCTTCAAGCCTCTGCTCATCGTGCCTGTGCCATCTGATGTAGCTTATTGTCTGTCTTCTCCTGTCAGTACCTGCTTCCCTGGTGGCTCAGATGGTAAAGAATCTGCCTGTAGTGTGGGAGACCCAGCTTCAATCCCTGGGTTGGGAAGACTCCCTGGAGAAGGAAATGGCTACCCACTCCAGTATTCATGCCTGGAGAATCCCATGGACAGAGGAGCCTGGCAGGCTATAGCCCATGGGGCCGCAAAGGGCTGGACACAACTGAGTGACTAACAGTTCCTCCAGTTGGAAGGGAAGCTCTCCGGGAACAGAGAATTAGAGAATTATCTCTAATTCACTGCTGTGCTTCCACATCCTGGGTCAGCACATGGCATAGACAGGGTACATAACACTATTTGCTGCATAGAGGTTGAGCAAACATGTATTAATTTCTCTAAGCTTTCTGCCTCTTCCCAGGAAGAGAAACCGCACCCTCCTAGGGCTACATGCGGACAGCTTATGTTAAGCACCTAGCCTGGGACACAGTGTGTGGGAGAATGTCAGTCAACAGCTGTGATCATAATGATCCATCCCATTTGGATCCCCACGGCTGGGGCAAGACTTCAGAGCTGACCTTGCTGCTACAGCTCTTTGCCAACAGAGGACGATTTGAGTCAATGTTTCCCAAATCTGGCTGCGGATCAGAATCACCCGGGGAGCTTTGAAAAAACACAGCTGTCCAGGCAGTGCTGTGGTTGTTCTAAGCCAGATTTCTGGACTGGGTTGAGGAATCTGTGCATTTGAAATGTTGGAGTGGCCACTGCATTTCCGTTCAGGAGTTAGAAAGGATGTGGCTTTGGAGAGAGATGCTGTTATGCCAGCACTCCGTGGAGGGGTCATTTCATGATCATAAAAGCTTCTTGAACAGAGTAAGGACTCCATAGAAAAGTGAGGGAAGGGGAGTGAACTACTGAACAGAGGGAACTTGCTAGCAAGAAGCTGGCACCGCCTGCAGCCCCATTCCTGCCTGGGGGGAACGTTTCTGCAGGTGAAGCCCACGAAGATGATGTGATAATCGCATTTCTGCCTTTCAACATTGACAACGTTGTGTAGCAGGTAGGTAGGGAATGCTGGTGATACTGCGTTTCTGAGTGTTTAATCTTTTAATTACGACTCTTGGAGTTTTTACAGTGCAGTGCTAATAAGCCAATACATGGCCTCTTTCTTGAACTTAATTTTCGTGCGCGGAGTGTTTTCATAACTGTGACTCCCTGCAGTGCAAAATACTGGGGCCGAGAGTTAAACCCGTTGTGTAAACAAACTGAAGTCCTTCCACATTTACAATAAAACAAGTGTATGCCTAAGTCACTGGGCGGATATTTTCTTAGTAATTACCTAGGTTTGTGTTGTCCAGTCCTGTTGCCATTAGTCACATGGGGCTATATAAATTTAATTAAAAATTCCATTCCTCGGTTGCGCTAGCCAGATTTCAAGTGCATATTAGCCTTGGAGGGCCGGGGCTATGGTATTGAACAGCACAGACAGAGATCATTTCCACCATTTCAGAAGCTTCTAGAGAATAGGCCTGATGTACTTTTTCTAAGAGTATGTGTTTCAAGCAAATGACAGATAGCATTTGGAAATCTACCAGATCAAGTCTGTGCCCAATGAGTATTAATGACCTGAAAAGGGGTAGAATCAAAAAAGTGTGTCACTGAGCCTCCTTCCAAGTTTATTTTTAACTTTAAAAATTATCTTGGATATTTAAGAATAAGCTATAAATTATTGATAGGAAAGCATCAACAATTTGTTGAGCAAATAATTAAAGGAAAAGCAACTTTGGACAGATTTGGGAAGTTTTCTCCCCCAAGATGACTTGCCTTTTGCAGGAAGAGGGAAGCTGAGACCCTGAATCTCCATCACCTCCCACGTGAAGACGGTTGTTCTGCTCACAGCCCCTACTGGGGTGCCGGCAGAATGGGGAGCACACAGTTTTGGATTCTTATCTGCGCTGCTCTTCCCTAAGAATAACAGCCATACTGAAGTTGAGAACAATGATTTCCTGTACTCACACTTTCTCTCCACTTCCCCCATGAAAGATAAGCTGGGGTCTTCCAAGGAGAACAGCGCATAAGTGTGTGTTATGTGGCTTCAGTCACGTCTGACTCTTTGCAGCCCTGTAGAATATAGCCTGCCAGTCTCCTCTGTCCATGAGATTCTCCAGGCAGGAATACTGGAGTGGGTTGCCATTTCCTTCTCCAAGGGATCTTCCTGACCCAGGGATCAAACCTGCATCTCATTATATTTTCTGCATTAGCAGATGGGTGGCTCAGAAGTTAAAGCATCTGCCTGCAATGCAGGAGACCTGGGTTCAATCCCTGGGTTGGGAAGATCTCCTGGAGAAGGAAATGGCAACCCACTCCAGTATTCTTGCCTGGATAATCCCATGGAAGGAGGAGCCTGGTGGGCTACAGTCCATGGGGTCGCAGAGTCGGACACGACTGAGCGATTTCACTTTCACTTTCTTTACCACTAGTGCCATCTGGAAAACCAAGGAGGACAGTACACTGTGTATTTAAACCTCAGAACCTGGCACCAGTAAGACCTTGCTGTGTGACGTCAATGGAGTTATCTCACATCTCTGAGCTTCAGTTTTCTCATAAAATAGGGAAAATAATATGTTTATCTAATAGAGTTGTTTTAAGAGGAAAATGAGACAATACATGCCAAGCACTGAATACACCTCCCACCTCATAAAGCACACATAATGAATCGTTTGTTGTAATGTGCATATGTGCATTTGTGGGTCAGGCAGTCCTAGGCACCAGTCCCAGCTTTGCTATTCATCAACTGCTTGCTTCGCTACATCTATTAATGTGCTTTGTGTTGATTTCCTCATCCGTAAATTATGAATGCTGCTGTTTCTATGTCAGTTTGTTAGGAGGCGTAAATGGAACAAAAACAGGGAGGAGCAGTGACATGGCCTGACCCATCTTTAGGGCTCCATCAATGCTGTTGCTTCTCTTCATCCAAGAGGCATCCTTGGGTGCAGAACCTTTCTGCTTCCCAAGCTATTTCAGTTTCCTTGTTAAGGTCAAGACCTAGCTGGGCCGTATTCTAATGCAAGTGAATTTCCCTTCCACCAAGAACTGTGTTTTGTCCAAGCACCCTTTCTACCCCTTGGAGGATGCGGCAGAGGGGTAGATGCTGTATCAGAGGGTCCCTGGGTGGCTAAGAATACCTGTGTACTGCAGGCAGTTCTGTGGGAAGGAACAGAATATGTAAGTGGGTCTGGTTGCTTGATTCTTAACTTACTGTAAAAGACTCTGGCTTAGCATGAGGCTGGCTCCCTGCAGAGCTGGGCTTGCAGGCAGGTGGGAGGTACAACGGCAGGACAGCCCATAGCATGGCTGTTTTTCCTTTCACCCCTAGAAGACCAGCCCTCATGGGATTTTCATGATCCATTTGATGTCCTAACATCCCAGGCAAGCAGGCAAGCAGGCAGGGCATCTCCTAGCTCCACAGACCAGGGTGGGACACTGACCCTAGAAAGGAGGAAAACATTTCAGAAAGACATAGTTGCTCAGTGGTCAGGCTAGGATGAGGGCCCATGGCATTGGAATTCTGGTTTTGCTTTGCTTTTTTTTTTTCCTCCCATTTTAACTTCCTTTACACTGTTTTAGAGTTCTCTATTCTCTTCCATCTCTCCCACCCCCAACCCAGTCCAACCCAAGCTTTATTCACAGCACCTCTTTCTCCTCGAATGATTTTCATCTTCACAATGTAACTGAAAGAAATGTAATTGGATCAAAACAATTCTCTCTAAAAGCTTAATGACTAATATTTACCAGGTTTTAAAAGAAAAGTTTGGTTTATTCTACTAATCAGATCCCTGTATGGTGAATTTCAGATGAGACATTTAAAAGCACAGATCCTGTGTCTACGAGCATATCAGGAGGCATTGGTTTGCCACCTCTTGGCTGTGTCCTTGAGTTGGTGTCTTAAACCTGAGCCTCAGTCTTCTTGGGTATGAAATGGGGTCATTAAACCCTGTGTCTCCAGACAATCTTCCCAGCTCTAAGCTTCTGAGCCCCTTTGCAATGAAGGGATGCATTTGAAACTTACAGGAGGAGATTATCTTGGTCCATCCTCTTCCCTTCACTTGGCATACAATACTTCTGCATTTGGTCTTGGAGGCAGTTACAGATGCAGCGTGATCAGCATGATCAGTTGTTACACATTTTGTAACAACTCTGTCTGGGGAGTTCTGGGTGAGCAGATCCCAAGAGTCTTCCCTTATTAGAAATTCCTAAGAATTCTCCCTCTTTCTTTAGTCTCCTAGGGATCAACCTTTTATGGACCAGTTCCAGAGATTTTTCAGGAGACACAGGCGATGCAAGTTCCATCCCTGGGTTGGGAAGATTCCCCTGGAGAAGGAAATGGCAACCCACTCCACTATTCTTGCCTGGAGCATCCCACAAACAAGCAGCCTGGAGGGCTACAGTCCACAGGTTTACGGTCGACTGAGCGACTAACACTTTCCCTTTCTTTCCAAAGATTTTCTACTGTGAAATCGTGAACATTTGTCTCCAGACACCGTCCTTCTGCAAAGAGCCTGTGTGATTCCCCTCAAAGTCAGAAGACCTAGTGACTTTTGTGTCCAGAATTTCTTCAGGTTTTGCCCCCACCACAAATGAAAGCTTGAGGCATAGAAATCAGACTGTAATGGAAGACCAAACTACCTGTAATGGAGAGGAAGAAATACACATGAATTCTTCAGTCCTGCCATCCACCTGCATATGGATATGTCAGCCAGGGGCTAACGATCACAGGTCAGCACACTTCAAACATTCATTGAGTACTTCCCATGCTCAATGCATATTTGTAAATTGTTCCATGGTTTACAAAATACAGTTCATGCACTGAATTAGTCACAGTTCTGTGGCTGGCAAAAATGTAAGACCAGGTTGGTTAACTCAGTTTTCAGAAAAAGTGTGTGTATATGCACACACATGAGGGAGAGAGAGACAGAGATGGGGTGGGGGGGAGGGGTTGGTGCAGGGTGGGTAGAAGCCCGGAGTCCTTTGATTTAGTCAGGATCAATAAGCTGGGTAAGCAGAAATCGTCTCTAAGTCTTTCAAAGGGAGGGTATCTGTGACATTTAAGAAACATATATTTGGTCTCTGTCTCTGGTGCCTGACACAAAGCTCTGAATCCCTAGGATTTCCTGGGGTTTTGTTCTAATGAAGTATCTCTGGGTAGCTTCCTGGACAACTTCAGGATGGAGGCTGATCACAGAAAGACCAAGCCATGGGTAGTAGCTTGGAACTTTCAACCCCTTCCCCCTTCCTCTGGGAAGAGGGGAGGGAGTGTAGACTGAGTTAATAATTGATACGCCTGTGTGATGAAGCCTCTGTATACATCCCTAAACTATGGGACCCAGAGAGCATCTGGGCTGGTGAACATATCTGTGTGCTGGGAGACTGGTGTTTCTCAGCTCCATGGGCACAGAAGCTGCTGTCCTCAGGGCCCTCCCAGACCTCACAGTGTGTGCCTCTGTGTCTGGCTAGTTATCTGTATCCTTTAACGTGCATGCGGTGTTCAGCCGCTTCGGTTGTGTCGGACTCTCTGTGACCCACTGGACTGTAGCCTGTCAGGTTCCTGGGCCTTTGGGATTCTTCAGGCATGAGTACTCGAGTGGGTTGGCATGTCCTCCTCCAGGGGATCTTCCAGACCCAGGGATTGAACCCACATCTCCTGCATTGCAGGCGTATTCTATACTGCTAAGCCACCGGGGAAGCCTATATCCTTTAATATGTCCTTTATAATAAACCTTTCCATAAGTATTTCCTTACATTTTGTAAGCTGTTATAACAAATGACCAAATCTGGGGGAGTTGTGGAGCCCCTGATTTGTAGCTTAAGTTGGACAGAAATGATGGAAAACCTATGATTGGCATCTGGAGGGGGTGACAGTCTTGTGGGAATAAACCCTTCACCTATAGGGTCTGCACTCACTCTAAGCAGTGAGCATCAGAGTTGAGTTAACTTGTAGCACACTTAGTTGGTGTCCCCAGAGAACTGGAGAATCAGCTGGTGTGGAGGAACAGTTCAGTTCAGCTCAGTCCCGCAGTCGTGTCCAGCTATTTGTGACCCCATGGACTGCAGCATGCCAGGCTTCCCCGTCCATCACCAACTCCCAGATCTTACTCAAACTCATGTCCATTGAGTTGGTGATGCCATCCAGCCATCTCATCCTCTGTCGTCCCCTTCTCCTCCCGCCTTCAATCTTTCCCAGCATCAGGGTCTTTCCAAATGAATCAGTTCTTCACATCATGTGACCAAAGTATTGGAGCTTCAACTTCAACATCAGTCCTTCCAATGAATATTCAGGACTGATTTCCTTTAGGATGGACTAGTTGGATCTCCTTTCAGTCCAAGGGACTCTCAAGAGTCTTCTTCAACACCACAGTTCAAAAACATCAATTCTTCGGTGTTCAGCTTTCTTCATAGTCCAACTCTCACATCCACACATGATTACTGGAAAAACCATAGCCTTGACTAGACGGACCTTTGTTGGCAAAGTAATGTCTCTGCTTTTTAATAGCTGTCGAAGTTGGCCATACCTTTTCTTCCAAGGGGCAAGAGTCTTTTAATTTCATGGCTGCAGTCACCATCTGCAGTAATTTTGGAGCCCCCCCACCAAAAAATAAAGTCTCTCACTGCTTCCATTGTTTCCCCATCTATGCTATGAAATAATGGGAACAGATGCCATGATTTTAGTTTTCTGAATGTTGAGTTTTAAGCCAAATTTTTCACTCTCCTCTTCCAGTTTCCTCAAGAAAGGAGTGAATAGTGGCTTCTGGAATTTTTCACTCTCCTCTTTCACTTTCATCAAGAAAGGAGGAACATTGGCTTCTGATTAATTCTATGACCCAATTAGTTTGTGGGAGGATTCAGCTTGGTCAGTGAGAACTACCCCATCTCATTGAATAAGATTGTTCTGATATAAAAGATCATCAAGAACAACCAGTGCTATGTGGTAAAATGAGATCAAGATCTAATCTGTGAAATCTCAGCATGGAATGGGGGCCAGGGGAAAACTGTTTCTTGGGGGAAAAAGTTTTACCTTTTTGTGGATAAAGCATAGATATTCATACAGCAGCATATAAACAGCAAGGGTATAACTTTGGCATTAAAATCTCATGATGAGGAGGTAGAGACTAGGAACAAAATACATCTATATCTAAAAGGCTCATTAGAAGGCAATAGTGAAATGTCCCCTGGTCTCCCTGGAAAGCCTTCTGTTGCTCAGCAGACACACCCCTAAGGGATTGGGGGAGGAGCTGGGGTGACAGGACCTTAGTTAGCCTCTGGAGCCTGGCAGGCTACAGTCCACGGGGTCCCAAAGAGTTGGACACGATTTAGCAATAAACAACTGAGGGACGCACCAGGTCTGTTGGGCCTGGCTTGGGTTTTGGAATTAGATTGAAGCGGCTTAGCATCCGAGCTCTATTATCTCCTAAGCACATGACCTTGGGACACTGCTTTACTTCTCTGGACCTCAGTTTCTTTAACTCCACCTTGAGGGAGGTGATTTCTCTTAGAAGATGCACTCTCTCGGAAGAGTTCAGAGCAGTAAAGCCTACAGGCCGCAGTAACTGGCCCACCTTCGCTGCTCCATGACTGGAGCTCACACCAGCCCTATTTCATTCGAGACTTGGGTCTTGGAGTCTTTTTCTCCAACCCTGATTTTCACTTCATGTCCTCGCCCATCCCCTGACCCTTCCTCGTCTCCCTGCTCAGGTGCTGTCCCTGGATTGGACTGTCCTTCAGTGATTGAGACCCCCCTCCCGGTACTCACCGAGTGTGCCACCCGCTCTGGATGCCTTCTGAGGGCGGACCGGCCCGTCTTGTCTGTCTCTGGGCCTGTCCGCTCGTCACCTGCCTTAGCGTCAAGGCCATCAGCAGCCAGTACCAAGCCCCGCTCATGTGAAGGGTCATCCTGGGTGCTCGGGGATGGACCTTCCTGCCTGGGCAGCCTCAGAGCCTGAGGCTGCAGAGCTGACATCTGGCTCCTAACCCACGGGGAATGACACTCCTGTCTCCCTCCTCTGCCCTGGGGCCGACCTCCCTCGTGGTTATGAATGGGTGGCTGAGAAAGGATGCCCTGGCATCACGCTCGGCAAACACTCAAGAGTAGCCTCCTTTTCAGATGCCGGCTTTGTCTCCGTTCACCCCCAGCCCTGCTTCTCAGCCCCTTGGGGTTTGTTCTTATCCATTCACTCATTCATTCATCCACTCACTCATCTAGTCACTCAGCAAACATTTGTTTTCTGACTTTTAAAGGAGTTTTATTCATTTTTTCAAACTTTTTATTTCATGTGGGTATAGCCAATTAACAGGGTTGCGACAGTTTCTGGTGAACAGCAAAGGGACACAGAGAGTGCATTGGACACAGATTGTGCCCAATCTCCCTAAAGTCCCTCCCATCTAGGCTTGCACATGACACTGAGCAGTGACCCTGTGCTTGCAGTAGGTCCTTGTTGGTTATCCATTTTAAATATAGCAGTGTGTACATGTTCATCCCAGACTCCTTAACTCTCCTTTTCCTCCATTCTCCCCTCCCCCAATTCTGGCAAACATAAACTCGGAATATAAAAAGAAATGATACAAATGAACTTGCAAAACAGAAAGACTCACAGATTTTGCGAATGAGTAAACATTTATTAACTTCCTACTATATTGGTTTTCTGGGGCTGTCGAAACCAAACACCACAAAAATAAGTGGCTTATAATAACAAAAAGGTATTCTCTCACAGTTCTGGAGGCTGGAAGTCCAAAATCAAGGTGTGGGCAGGGCTGTGGTCCCTCTGAAGGCTCCGGGCAAGAATTGTTCCTTGACCCTTGGTTGCTGGTAATCCCTAGGACCTTTGACCTGTCAATGCATCCCATGGATGTCTGCCTCCACCCTCACACAGCTGTCTTCCCTGTGTGTCCCTCTGTCTCTTAAAACCAATTGTTTCTCTCTGTGTGTCTGTGTTCAATGCTTTTCATTTTATGAGGACACAAGCTGTTAAATTGGGGTCCCCTCTAAGCCAGTATGACCCCATCTCAACATGATTATATCTAGCAAGATCCTATTTTTAAGTAAGGGCATCTTCATGTACACAGGCAGAGGAATCAGGAAGTTCAGATAACTTTATAGGAACACAAGTCAACCCAACTCTGTGCTAAGCACCACTGCCCGATTCTTGGTGTTGGCTTGATGAGTCCACACCTTCAAGGAGCTTTCAGGACCTCAGGGGTCATCAAACGAATTCTTTGATTTCCCTGGTTATAATTCTCAGGCATAGCCGCATGGAACTTGAACTTTCTCTTTTCTCTAGAGCTAAATTTCCCGGGGCATTTTATTTTACTTTATATTTTCAATCACCACAATATCTGTGTCTAATCCCTAGGAAACAGAAAGTTTAGCTCAGTAGGATGTCTGTGCAAATATCTGCCTGGTGAGATGGAGCTACTTGCTCAGGGTTAAATAAGAAAAAATGGGGAAAGGAATTGAATTAAAGGGAGCAAGAATAATCACCTGTCTCAGGTTCTCTTAGGGGGAAAAAAAACAATTTCAATCATTTTCAGGGGAATCTCTCTCCCAACTCAACAACTCTACTCATTTTCCCTCTTGACTCTGGCAGATTCAGCAGCTTTTCAGAAAAATGAGTTACAGGAATGAGTGGCAAACTTTCTTTTACTGAAAGGGCCAGAGAGTTAATATTTTCAGCTTTGGGGCCACAGAGGTTTGGTCACCACCGCAGAACTAAGCATTAATTCTGCTGGGGTGAGTGAGAAAGCAGCCCCAGGCTGCTTCTAGGGCATCACCCTAGAGGGGCCCAGCCCAGCCATCCTAGGGCTGGACTTTTTCTCTTCCAGGCTCAAGGTTTACTTCTTCTCCCTTTTCAGGTCACCCTCATCGTGTGGGATATTGACTTCAGATAGGAAAAGCAGAATGAGAGAGTGTGGTTCACCTTCTACCTTGGAAACTCACCGGGAGGGAAATGTGATTGGCTTCTGGGGGACATGAGCTTCTGTGGAACAGGGGAGATTGCATGTTGCCCTCATGGGCTTGCTGTCAATGGGAAATAGAAGCTATTTGCCCCCATGGTGCCTGGCCCTCGGCTGGTCCTGCAGCATCCCTCATACTGGTGCAGGCCTGAGGCATCCTAGTGCAATAGGTGTGTGAGGCACCTGCAGTGCCCGCTGATGCTGCACCCACCTGGTCTGGGGTGGTCCACCACTTCTGTCTCATGACAGATGCCTGCTCACCTTTTCCAGCCTGATGACTTTCTGGTTGTGACCCAGCTTGTGATGGGTGGTTCCAGCCAGACAATCACGTGATGTCTCCTGGCCATCATTCAGTCTTGACTGGACACCAGCAATACCCAGGGCTTATTTTCAACAGATATAAGGCTCTCCTGTAAATGACATGACCTTGGGCTAAACATCAGTGTCCTTCTGGGACCCATCCCTGGAGCACATCACACACTCCAAAGGGCATCTCTTCTCATCACTGATACCTCCAGCAGCGTCAGGTTTGTTGAGTCGCCTGGTCCATCAGGCAGCTTCTGGCCCTGCAGCCTGAACCTACCACAGACCCCTCTGAGCTCTGGTGCCCAGTCAAAGCTGGCAGCTTGTCATGTCATTCCATCTACATGTCTAAGTATTATCCTGCATGTGCCAAGTGCTCCTATAAAAACCTGGAGAGGCCAATCAGACGCTGTGCATCCCTGTTTGGGGAGGGAGATGGAAAACGAAATAATTTCCCTTTTACTTTGAAGATGACGTCCAGGCATGCCCCTAGCCACCACTGAAGCCCTGAACAGTCTCTGTATGTGACAGAGCTTGAATCTCCTAGGGTTTCTCTGTCACCCTCTGATAATTGTGTGGATGGAGGAGCCTGGCAGGGTGCAGTCCATGGGGTCACAAAGAGTCGGACATGACTGAGGGACACTTTCGCTTTCACTGAGGTCTCCATTGTGCCAGCCACCTCTTGCTCACTGGCCCGACCAGCCAACATAATATGTCGAAGTGAAGTTCTGTGTCCTGTCTGACTCTTCCTGGTCTTTTCTGACAATATTGTGAAAACAGACAGGAGAGTCGAAGTGTGTACTGTTGCCCATTTCAAGAGAATGCTAACTGTTTCAGATCGTTTATTCTTCCTGGATGCAACAGACATATTTGCCAAATCAGTGTCAGGGTACTGAGCCCTGACGCTGTTTTAATTGTTAAATACGACAACTGGGGTGTGGGCTGCCATCCTGGCTTCCATTTGGTGAGCTTGTGATAGCTGAGAGTTGTCCTCCGTGATCGGTCTGGTTTCCGCAGGGGTGACAGAGTGAATTGAATAGAAATATGGCTACTATCCAGGCTCCCCGAATCCTTAGATCCTTAAGAAAGGGTGCTTTTCTCCTTCATCCCCATTAATGGGGGTGGGAATTCTAGAAATTTGTACTTGGTCTCCCCCACTATGATAGCTCTTACCTCCCAAGCCAATGTGGAGCTTGGGATACATAACCATACACTGACTACTCCTTTAGAACATGTGTTTCCAATCTTCCCCTCTTTGACCTGTAGGTGTTACACAATTTTGGTATTTATCCCATGGGTAGATCCAAGATTTTACAAAAGGATGTGTGTGAGTCTTACCGATGGCCTTGGCACCCAGGTGTCAAGAAGGCTCTGGAGAAGGTTTTGATGTCACAAGGGATCAATACTCATGAGATTGTCCAAAAGGTCCTCAGATGGCCCACATCTCCCACAGAGCTCCTGTATCCATCCTGATGATGCTCACTCTTCTTTTCCTAGGATGTCGGTTGCTATGGTGACAAAGAATGAACTGCGAGGGTCCATGAAAATAGGTTAATTGGGAAGAAGGCATTTTAACCAATATAAACTGTTTTCCAAGTGATTCCTTTCAATAAATCTGAAGAGTTACATCACATCACCAATAAAGGTCGTCATGGAGTCACCAGAGGCAGGTGAACAACAAAGGACTGGGTGAGGGGAGGGATAACTTGAGAGACTGGGATTGATATATACACATACTACTATATATATAATGGGACCTCCCGGGGGGGGGGCGGGGAATAAAGAATATGCCTGCAATGCAGGAGACCTGGATTTGATCCCTGGGTCGGGAAGATCCCTTGGAGAAAGAAATGGCAATCCACTCCAGGATCTTGCCTAGGAAATCCCATGGACTTTAGAAGAATCTGGTGGACTACTGTGAATGGGGTCTCAAAGTTTCGGACATGACTGAGAGACTAACACTTTGCTATAAAATAGATAATCAACAAGGACCTACTGTTTAACACAGGGAACTCTACTCAATCCTCTGTAGTGACCTATATGGGTAAAGAATCTTAAAAAGTAGTGAATATATGTGTATGTGTAACAGATGCGCCTTGTTGTACACCTGAAACTGACACAGCATTGTAAATCAAAGTGAAAGGCTCTCAGTCGTGTCCAACTCTTTGCGACCCCATGGACTATACAGCCCATGGAATTCTCCAGGCCAGAATACTGGAATGGGTAGCCCTTCCCTTCTCCAGGGGATCTTCCCAAACCAGGGATCAAACCCAGGTCTCCCACACTGCATTCAGATTCTTTACCAGCTGAGCCACCAGGCTATACGCCAATAATTTTTTTTTGTTGTTGAATCATTAAAAAAAGACTGTGGGGGATACTTTCGCCTCTGTCTTCGCTTGGCTATCCTGGTTAAACCCTTGGATCCTGGGCCAGGAGGAGATTCTAGGTAGAGGAGAGAAGAACTGGCAACAGTTAACTCCTTTAAGAGTAAGCAGTCTTTTGAAAATTGTTAAGTAAATTAGTGCCTACTAATCCCTTTATCCCCAAAGTGAAACTGATGCGAGGCTGTCTCACAGGTAGAAGAACAGAGGCTCAGAGAAACACAGTGAGTTGCCCAAGGCCATGTGGTGGGGGTGGGGGATCGGGGGGCATGATGCTGGGGCCAGTCCCCAGGTCCCCAGGCTTGTGGGCACCTGTCTGACCAGCAGAGCATCTCACAGGCAGCTTCGGGCCAGAGTCAGGACCAGAAGCCTTTCACCTTGGCATTGCTCTTTTCCCTGCAATGTGAAAGCAGTGAGGGCAGCACCTGATGCTCTCCTTAGCAGAATCCTGAGCTGAGGAGGAAAGAGCGAGCCAGCGCCAGCCCACTCTGGCTTCAGAGAGCATAGTGTGCTGTCTGTCTCAGGGCTCAGGAGGGAGCCTGCCCAAGAGCAGGAAGCCTACGGGAGCAGCGTGGGGGGTCCCCGGGCAAGGTGAGCTAGGGATGGTCCAGCTGGGCTGACCTGGCTGCTGGGTCACTAAGCCCACCTGGGCCACTCAGTCTCCTCCTAGACGCCACTCTGGCGAGGATGAAAGATGGAAGGGATGGCTGATCCAGAAAATGGCAGAGGCCCAGAGAGAGGAGTGGCCGGGCCAAGGCCACAGAATATGTTAGCCACTTAAGTGGGGTTAGAAGCCTGTCTCCAGGTTCCCAGCTCAAGTGCATTCCCACTGCAGCCCTGCGCCACTCAGAGAGCCTCGGTTGTCCTCTCATCCCACCCTCCCCTCCCTTTGCTGGGGCAGCAGCCAACTGTGGGCACTGTGCCAGCCTCCATCGGCCTCTTCCCCATCATCCCCCCGGCCCTGTCCTCCTCCTGCGGGAGGTTCTGCTGACAGTTGCCCGGGAGGGAACCAATGCTCACCCCTCACTCCTCTCCTGCGTTCTATCCAGTTGTAATCAAACCCTGGCAGCTTGCATGCAGAGACGTCCTGCGTGGTTACAGGTTCACACCTCATCCTCTGTCCCCCACAGTGACCTCAGTCCACCTCACCTGGCTGGCTTCCTCCCTCCATTCTCACCCTCCTTTCAGCTGCCAGACACCAGCCTTTCATCTACACACACACTCATTCGTTTAATGTGGTAGCCTGAGGATCTGCTATGTGTTGGGCGCTTTGTGAGGCTTCGTAGATGAGGCTGTGAATAACATGGACAAACCTTGTCCTTCTGAAGCTTATATCCCAAAGGTAAGGGGACAGACAATGAACAAATAAACAAGCAAAGGAATATAGTAGGACATAATGATAAAAACAGGCTTCCCAGGTGGTGCTAGTGGTAAAGAACCCACCTGCCAATGAGGGAGATATAAGAGATGTGGGTTCCATCCCTGGATCGGGAAGACCCCCCTGGAGGAGGGCATGGTAACCTACTCCATTATTCTTGCCTGGAGAATTCCATGGACAGAGAAGCCTGGCGGGCTACAGTCCATGGGGTCACAAATAGTTGGACATGACTGAGCTACTAAACAACAATGAAAATAATGCATATTCATGAAGAATTTGCTCATTTCATATGATCTTTCATTGGATTTTTTTCCTTACAGCAGTCTTGTAAAATAAGCAGGAACACACACACACACACACACACACACACACACACACACACACATTTCTAAATATACCAGGATACTTTCAGAAAGGGGGCAGAGACACTGCAGAGAGGGCAGTTGCCATGTCAGTTGCAAAATTATAAAAGTTCATCTGTCTCTTAAATAACAGTGCAGAGCTAAGTGTTCTCAGGCAGTCTACTGTCCTGGAGAGCTGGCGCTTGTCTCTGTCTAGAACAGCTGCTCCACTTTTACCTGGAGGAGAAGGAGGAGGGCAGATTGTACCCCTTCCTTTTAGAGGTTCAGCCTATGGATTTCATGGCACCGCTGCTCACACCCCACTGGCCGGAGAATAACCACACGGCCTTTCCTGCTGGCTACTTGTTGGGGAAAAAGGGTGTTTGTAGCTGAGTGGCCATGTTCCTGTTGCAGGAAGGGGGACCCCTTCCGGGGCCTGAAACTGGGCTCTTGTCTAACACTCAGAAATGAATTGTCCGAGGAGACACATGTGCTGACAAGGCAAGAGATTTTATTGGGAAGGGTGCCCGGGTGGAGAGCAGTAGGTAAGGGAACCCAGGAGAACAGCTCTGCCTCATGGCTCACAGTCTTGGGTTTTGTGGGGATGGGATTAGTTTCCGGGTGGTCTTTGGCCAATCATTCTAATTCAGAGTCTTTCCTGGTGGCGCACGCATCGCTCAGCCAAGATGGATGCTAGCGAGAGGGATTCTGGGAAGTGAACGGACACGCGGTGTCTCCTTTCACCTTTCCTGAACTCTTCTGGTTGGTGGTGGCTTATTAATTCTGTATTCCTTATCAGGACCTCCTGTCATAAAACAACTCATGCAAATGGTTACTATGGTGCCTGGCCAGGGTGGGTGGTTTCAGTCAGTGTGCTTCCCCTAACATTCCTAGCTACAACTCGGAGCTGCCTGCTACTAAAATAAAATGGGGATGGATGTCAGGGAGTGGTTAGTCTCTGCCACACTCATTGTCCCTGTGCCCGCATTTAACTTAGAACTTGACCTCAGCATGATGCCGAATCTCCCAAATTGCCAGTCTGACTGCCAGCGTCCCAAAGGGTGAAGAGTGTAAAAAGTATTAATCGCTCGGTCATGTCTGACCCTATGGACTGTAGCCTGCCAGGCTCCTCTGTCCATGGAATTCTCCAGGTAAGAATGCTGGAGTGGGTAATCATTCCCTTCTCCAGGGGATCTTCCTGACCCAGGGATCGAACCCAGGTGTCCTACATCGCAGGCAGATTCTTTACTGTCTGAGCCACCGGGGAAGCCCCAGAATGAAACCTGGACACCCTAAGTGCTAACGGCCCATGTGACACCCCAAGAAAGCCCTGGAACTCCAATGATTTCAGGCACAGTGACTCCACAGGAAAAAGCTCTGCCATTCACAGGCAGTATGTGTCCAGATCAGGGACCCTCACAATAACTTAACGGTTATGATGGATCAGGGAAAAAAAAGAAACACTCAACTTCCAAGGTGTCAAAGTTGAATTTAGGAAAGCTTTCCAAAATTTGCTCTGACACTCTCTGAAACTGCGGCTCATCCAACAAGAAAATGGTAACACTTTGCCACAGTATCCACTGAGCCTCCTAGTCTAGGCAAAAATAGCTACCCCCTCATTCTGTTTTATACATTTGTGTATCCAAATATTCTTTTTTATTTATTTTTTATTTTATTTTTTTTGGCTATGTAGCATGTGGGATCTTAGTTCCTCGATCAGGGATCAAATCCGTGCCCCTTCTATTGGAAGTTCGGAGTCTTAATCACTGAGCCACCAGGGAAGTCCCCAACAATATTCTTTATGAAAAAACAAATATTCAGAAAGAATTCTCACCACCCTCCCCATTCCCTTCATTCATATATTTAATCTGTGATTTGTTTGAAGATTGTTGTACATTCCTACAGGAATTGCCTGCATGTTTATTAAGAACTTCTTTTAAAATTGAATACAATTTGTCAAATACAAGTTTTACTATTTTTCTTGCAAAAAAAGCCAGAAAATGACTCTCTTCTAGAAATCCCATACCTCACCCATGTTTTTGTTTTAAACTTGTATCTTACCCTCTCTTTTCTGTGGCTGCAGATCCAGTGTGAGACCCTCACAGTGTCCTGGCCTTGGAGTATTTTGGGGGAAAGAAGAGATGTCTGAATAGCCTGTCCGTATCCATCAACAAAGACTGCAAACAATTTTTGACGAGAACACTTTCCAAGCTGTTCATGTACATACAAACTCTGTACTAAGATGACAGGTCAGGTGCAATGGAAAGCGAATCTGGAAACAATGGAAACACTGGATTTGTAGAATACAGAAGAAAAAGAGGGGGAGAAGGAATAAATTTTACCTAACTGTCCTCTGCACATTTTCCCAGATGAGCCTCCGAGGAGTCAGGGATCAGGACACCTCGGACTTAAACCATTAAGCCGCATGGTAGCACCAAACCAGGATGCCTCCCTCTTCCACATTCCTCCGGATGTGCCTCCAGGGATGTTATTTAGGAAATCAGTGGATTCGTAGAAGAGAGACTTGGCACACAGACTTAAGAAATTCTTCCTAGGGGAATGTGATTCTTTTGATTATACAGGGAGATGCAAAAATGCATATGAATAGAAGATTTTATTGCTTGATTTGAGCATTATATTTCATTAACCTAGTAGGTATGTTTTTTCATACCCATTACCCCTGGTTAAAAGAGAGGGTCAGAATGTATTTCGACTTTGCCAGGGGAGGAGATTCAGAATGGTGTGCTACAAACACCTGCATCTCACTGGCTCTCTGAAAGTTCCAGGCTCCCACGTGGTGGTCACTTTTTGCCATGTCCGCAGATCTTGCAGGACACAGTGGAGTGCTTGAGTGCAGAAACCACCTCTGATGTGACTCTTTGTCCAGCACATTGTCAAGCATAAGATCCGTGCTCAGCAACCATCCTTAAAAAAAAAGAAAAAGATTAATTAATTAATTTGGTTGTGCAGAATCTTAGTTGCAGCATATGGGTCTTCTAGCTGAGGCATCCAGGTTCTTTAGTTGTAACATGCAAACCCTTAGTTGTAGTGTGTGGGCTCCTAGTTCCCCAACCAGCAATTGAACCCAGGCTTCCTGCTTTGGGAGTGTAGAGTCTTAACTACTGGACCACTGGGGAAGTCCTGCTCAATAACTGTCTTGACTTATATTTTCTGCTTTTGATTCTGGTTGCTGTGTTCGCCCCCTGCCCTGCGCTATCCCTAGAGAAGAAACAGGCTTTTTGTCCTTCCTTGTAAAGTTCATACCTCCTCATTCACCAAAACCCATTCCCGGTGTCCAGAGTAATTGCTTTGTCTCTGAGGATGGCCTGTGACCTTGCAGAGGCAGGATTCCCTGCAGAGGCCCAGCTCCTGTCTGCCACCTGTGAGAAGGGCCATGAGCTGGTTGAGTTCCATCCTGACCTAATAGGTTTCTGTGTGATCGGCCCATGAAATGGATGGACAGACAGGTTGGAAAATGCTGCAGAATGAATGGTCCTTGATAACTCAAACTGGAGCCGGAGCCAGAGTCTGCAGAAAAATGTATCACCAAAAACAACAGCACCAGGACTTGGGGAGAGGTTCAGGTGCTGGCTTTTGGGCTGAGAGCTCTGTGTTAAGCTCTCCCATCCCTGCAGAAAGATGCCTGCAGTCATAGAAGATACGGGAAGTGATCCTGAGTTACGATGGAGACAAGCCCTGGAGCCGGGGTAACTCGGGCTCAGCTCTGACCGCTCCACTTACCTGATGGACTTTAAGAAAGCTGCCTGAAGATGAATGGATAAGGAAGTTGTGGTACATACCCACAATGGAATATTACTCAGCTATAGAAAGGAATGCATTTGAGTCAGTTCTAATGAGGTGGATGAACCTAAAACCTATTATACAGAGTGAAGTAAGTCAGAAAGAAAAAGACAAATACCATATAATAACACATATATATGGAATCTAGAAAGATGGTACTGATGATCCTATGTGCAGGGCGCAAAGGTGACACGTGTGTAAAATAGACAGCCAGTGTGAGCTTGATACATGATGCAGGGTACCCAAAGCCAATGCTCTGGGACAACCTGGAGGGTTAGGGTGGGGAGGGAGGTGGGAGGGGGATTTAGGATGCAGGGGACATATGTATACCTATGGCTGATTCATATTGATATATGGCAAGAACCATCACAATATTGTGAAGTAATTATCCTCAAATTAAAATAAATACATTAAAAAAAGAAAAAAGAATAAAATAACATACCTGTCCTTCAAGAAAGGAAAGGTGTCTGGGGTCTCCAAGCCACAGTTTCCTCATCTGTACAATGAGTAGAGTCATTTTGTGAGGGGTACATGAATTAGTAGAGATACACATGGAGTTGGTACTTGGTAAATAATCTGTTGAATGAGTCCCTGAATATAAATTGACTTTCCTATTGTTCGGCCCATTATTTATGCTTTTAAAGAATGAAGAAGTGAGTGAATGAATATACACTTCTTACCATGGTGCAAGGCACATTGCTGTTCTTAAAAATCAAGTTAGTACTTTTGATGAAAAGAAATTCATAAAAGAATGACTTTTAATTTCCCTATTAATATCCAAGTTAGATGAAGCTGCCCACATGTAAATCCAGTCAACGGGAAAGTCAGTATCAGGGGCAAAAATGGGGCCATTGGTCTACCACTGCTCCAAAGCTATAGTAGTTTAGATTACCCAACTAACTCCCCTCACTCCAAAGCAATGTAGGCAGCAGTTGTCCAATTAGTAATATGGGGTTTGATGCAGTTTTGTCTCCAGAGAGATTTTACCCAACAAATACACATACTCTGGTCTTCCTCATAGAACCTAGTCATAGTGACCTGATAGGTGAACATTCTGATTTAATACCATGTAGGAACCCAATCAATATCTGTTAAATAAGTGAACGAGTAGCAGTCTCCAGGGGATTTGGTAATTGTTAATTAATAATGAGAAACGTTCTAATTTTTGCTGCTGCTGCTGCTAAGTCGCTTCAGTCGTGTCCGACTTTGTGCGACCCCATAGACGGCAGCCCACCAGGCTCCCCCATCCCTGGGATTCTCCAGGCAAGATAGTTCTTGAAATACTAGTCAAGCAGGATTCTGAGTTGAAGATTAAATCACAAAGAAGACTTCACCTTTGTGTTTGCAAAGGAAGTACACACAGCCCCTTTTTCTTATCCCTCAGTATATTACAAACAATTCAATTCTTAATTGTACACCTTTAAAAAGTCATATTGCAATTGTTACCAGTAAAATTATACATTTCAAACTAGAATGTGGACTCTTTAAATTTAATTTTTATTTTATATTGAAGTATAGTTGATTTACAATGTTGTGTTAATTTCAAGGGTATAGCAAAGTGATTCAGTTATACATATACATACATCTATTATTTTTCAGATTCTTTTCCCATATAGATTATTACAGAATATCGAGTAGAGTACCCTGTGCTTTATGGTAGGTTCTTGGTCCCATCACTTCATGGCAAATAGATGGGGAAACAGTGGCTGACTTTATTTTTTTAGTCTCCAAAATCACTGCAGATGGTGATTGCAGCCATGAAATTAAAAGATGCTAAATCCTTGGAAGGAAAGTTATGACCAACCTAAACAGCATATTAAAAAGCAGAGACACTACTTTGTCGACAAAGGTCTGTCTAGTCAAGGCTATGGTTTTTCCAGTGGTCATGTGTGGATGTGAGAGTTGGACTAGAAAGAAAGCTGAGCACTGAAGAACTGATGCTTTTGACCTGTGGTTTTGGAGAAGACTCTTGAGAGTCCCTTGGACTGCAAGGAGATCCAACCAGTCCATCCTAAAGGAAATCAGTCCTGAATATCCATTGGAAGGACTGATGCTGAAGCTGAAACTCCAATACTTTGGCCATCTGATGCGAAGAGCTGACTCATTTGAAAAGATCCTGATGCTGGGAAAGATTGAAGGCGGGAGGAGAAGGGGACGACAGAGGATGAGATGGCTGGATGGCATCATCAACTCAATGGACATGAGTTTGGGTAAACTCCATGGTGATGGACAGGGAGGCCTGGTGTGCTGCAGTTCATGGGGTCACAAAGGGTCAGACACAACTGAGCGACTGAACTGAACTTGCTGATTGTCTATTTTATATATGTGCTGTGCCTATTCACTCGGTCATGTCTGACTTTTTGTGACCCCATGAACTGTAGCCTACACAGTTCTTTGTCCATGGGATTCTCCAGGCAAGAATACTGGAGTGGTTTGCCATGCCCTCCGCCAGGGGATCTTCCCAACCCAGGGATCAAACCCAGGTCTCCCACACTGCAGGTGAATTCTTTACCCTCTGAGCCACCAGGGAAGCCCGTTTTATATGTAGTAGTGTGTATATGTTAATCCCAAGGGCCTGCACGTGTGCTAAGTCACTTCAGTCATGTCTGACTCTTTGTGACTTGAGGGACTGTAGCCTGCCAGGCTCCTCTGTCCATGGGATTCTCCAGGCAAGAATACTTGAGTAGGTTGCTATGCTTTCCTTCAGGAGATCTTCCCACCCATGAATCGAACTCGAGAATGTTACGTCTCCTACATTGGCAGGCGGGTTCTTTACTTCTAGTGCTACCCAAGGACCTACAGATTATCATACTAAGTGAAATTAGTCAGACAGAAAAAGACAAATATCATATGAAATCTCTTATATGTGGAACCTAAAACAAAACTTACTTACAAAACAGACTCACAGACGTCAAAAACAAACTTTTGGTTACTAAAGGGAAAAGGTGCAAGGGAGGGATTATGGACTCCCCTGGAGAGCAAATCCTCAGGTCATTTTCTCAAGGCAAAACAGTGGGAACCATTGAATGAGTGATGCGAGGCAGCCTGAGGAAACTGATGTTGACATGCAGTGATTAATGAGATTAAACTCTAAGCGTTTGTGTGATGCAGGAAGTTCATTTACATGTACAGGCTGTTTGCCTTCAAAGTCCATGCCCTTTGGGGACAACCAGAGATTTCAGACAGGGGGAAATAATATGGTCAATGGGAATGGTATCTATGGGGACCTCCATAGAACCATCTTTGGAATGGCCCGTGCAAACCCTATGGTGAGGGGAGCTTAGAATTCTCCATGCAGAGACAAAAGCACATTAGTGATCACACCCATGGTCATCCCCTTTTTCTAAAGGAGTTTAATTCAAGTGCAGAGTTCCTCCTAGCCATCATCGACAGACCTCCCACGTGGTGGACTCAAGGAAAGAAATCGTGTTGAGAATTGTCCTGCGGATTTGCTGAGAATAAGTGAGAGAGAGAGAGAGAGAAGCATACAGCTGTGAAAGGTTAATTAGTATTTAAACACACAATTATGTTTTCTATTTGGTCTGACTGGGAAAATAAATTGTGTTTTTTCAAAGCAGAGACTTGCAGGCTATAATTGAAAATGGGCATTTTGAGGGCATCTCAGCCAATGCAGCAGAAGAAACAAAATAGAAATAAATGGAAGCAAGCAGAGGCGTCCTCCCCAGCCCCAGCTGGGGGCTGAGTGACAAGGGTGGGGGTGCAGGGGGACAGACAGCTGGCTGCTTACTTTACCCCTTTTCCGGATGCTTTCCCCATGGTCACTTTGGGATACTTTGCTTATCTGAACTCCTAGATTCACTTTGTAAAATAGAGTTAGTAGTACTTTTCCCACATGTTGCTAGGAGGTAGAGTTTAGGAAGAGAAACTGGCTTGATACCGGGCACAGAACAGTTCAATAAACACATGTCTCCCATAAATGCTTGGTGAACCTCCTTTAATCTCCCTCTTCTCTGAATTGCTATGATATTTCTCTAAAAGACAGGAAAACCAGCCCTTAATGAGGTGGCGTCTTCTATTGTGTCCTAACTGTATCATGTTTAGATTGCCAATACAATCCAATTTCATTTCATTTACTTCAATTAAGGAATATGTGTTGAGAAATGACCATGTTTCTCATGCAATACTAAGGAATCCAAACATGCAAAAGAACCAGCACATACCTTCCAAGGATTTAAACCATGCTGAGAGAAATACAAAACATACCTGAGGGCCCTCCCATCAGTATTTGGACACTTATTATTGATTCGCTGAGAGCTCCTACTAGGGAGTGATCATGTCCTTTACTACATGTGGTTTTCACAGTAAACTCAGGAGCTGGTGATTTTTGCATATGAGTACATTAAGGCTCAGAGAAGGTAGCAGGCTTGTTCAAAGCTGCTCAGAACAGAGGACAGACTGGAGCTTGATTCCATTACCTGCTCACCTGAGCCCACTCTGTTTCGGGTTTCTCCATGGTCTGCCCCTCTCCCCGGCCCCATACCTGCCTGGCCTGGCTCACCTCTCACCTTCTAGTGTTCAGTTGTGTCTGCGTGTTAAAGCTCAGCCACTGATAATCCTCATGTTAGACCCATGGGGAGAAGACATGTGTCCTGTAAACGCTAAGGACAGCGGAATTGAGAGTCTCACCGAGAAGACTTTCTTGGGACTTCCCTGATGGGCCAGTGATTAAGATTTGGTGCTTTCAGTGCAAGGGGCATGGTGTTCAATCTCTGGTCGGGGCACTAAGATCCTGCATGCCATGAAGTGCTGAAAAAAATGATGATAAAAAAAAAAAAAAAAAAAGACTTTCTTATTCTTCCTCCATGAGCTGCAGGCCCTATTTATGATTTATGTATACCTCCTATTTCTAGAAAGAAAATCTGAAGTAGGTGTCCCTGCATTGTCACACATAACCAGAGTTACTGTAAGAACACACTTTGATTTAAATGAATAAATCCACATGGCCAGAGACTTTTCTGTCTTGTTTTTTCTTACATAATCAATGTATAAAACAGGGCTTCCCCAGTGTAGGTGTACAATACATGTTCTCCATGTGATGATGAATATTTTTATCCTTTCTGGTGTTCATACGTATTTCCAATAGTCACATGCAGCTAATCATTTTTCTAACAAGTTCTAAATGTATTCTTCATCTCAGTCATTTTAAAGAGGCACAAATTTTCTCAGACACTTTCCATATTAAATGCTTGGTATCTTGTTGTCATTTTAAATTCCACCATTTTAAAAACACAAAACAGTCATTACCATTAATGTATAAATGGTTAAAAATATTTAGCCATTTATTTTATAAATTTCTGTGTTCACTTTCATTTTCTCCATCCCTACCACACTCCTGCAGATTTCGTTTTCCTCTGAAAGCCAGTGACTAGCAGACGCCTTGGCTCTCTGAACATCTGTATTTCTCTCTCACGAAATGATCGTACTGCTGAGTACAGACCTCCAGGACGCCATACTAAGTTCTCAAAAGTTGATAGCTATCATTTATTTGTCTTTTTATTAGATTTTCAGTCATTTTGCCTCAACGCTTTCAAGATGATACTTCCTCTTTCCTGGCGTCTATTGTGGGGAAGTAAAGTCTATTGTTAAGTCTAATTGCCATTCCTTTGTAGGTAAGCTATCTTTTTCTCTGATGACTTTTAATATTACCTAGTTTGAACTTTGCTGTGTCACCCAGAAAACCCAATGGTGTCAGTTCCTGCCTGAAAGCTGGCAGTCTTGAGACTCAGGATGGTTTTTATTCAATTCCAAAGACAGTCCCAGCTCAAAGTGGGACCTGTCACCACTGGCTTCTCTAGGTGACAACTTCAGATCTTGAGATTCCCCAGCCTCCAAGATCACGTGGGCCAGTTCCTTATAACAAACCTTCATATCTTACTCTCTCCAGCCTGTTGTTCCCGTTTCCCTGGAGAATCCTGACTAACATAGGTATCTTTTCTGCTTCTGTCTTGAACTGACTTTAAAGTGCCCCTCTGACCCCATCTCCCAGTTTTCATGTTCTTATATAATCCCTTCCCCAGCCAGGGCTTGTGATAACTTGTAACTGATAGAATATGGCAAAGGTGTTGCTATATTGCTCCCATGATAACAAGACATCATATGATCATATGAGGCTTTTTAATTGTTCACCTAGAACCTATTATCACTAGTGATCCTATGACAAGTGACACGGTAACTACTCATAAAGATTATTTTTTGAGAGAATAAATAAACTTTGAGTCTCCAATTTATCTCATCAGTCTATGATAGTATGTTATTCAACGCCTGTTCCTCTTTGTGTGTGTGCATGTGTGTGTGTATTTAAGAGCTACAATCCAGCCTAGAGCTCCATCTACACCATTTTCCTCCCAACAGATACCAGCTTCCCTCTGTGATTCTGGAAGAAGCATCAGGCACTCCAAACATGAGTAAAGATTCCACAGTCCAATCCTGCAGGGTATGGGCCTCTTTCAGGGGCAAAACTCCACTGCTCCTAGTCAACAGAAAGACTGTAGCCTCAGGAACTGTCCCTGGGGGACGTGAAAGTCCCCCAGCAGGAGTGAAAGTCAGATTGTAGCTGAACAAAGAAACAACAGTACATGATGCCTTCATGCCGGTTAACCCTGCACCTGCTGTGGAAGAAAAGAGCAAACCAGAAGCTTCTCTCTGCCTGTCTGGTCCAGATCCATCTCTAACCTCTGAGTCAGCTGTTCCAGTCCCATCCCAGCCAGCAGGGAATGGATGCCTATTATGCATGGAGATGACAGAAAGTATAAGGACTTCGGATTCTGATGGATGGGAGTTTAAATCCCAGTTTTGTCTCTCGCAAGCTGTGAATTCTTGGGCCATACATCTAACTCCTCTCTGCTTTGGGTTCTTTATCTGCTAACTTGGATGTCAATAGCCCCCTTTCTGGGCCAGCGTGAGGATGGAAGCACAGTGTCAAGCTCCATAACGTGGTTATTTATCTCACGACATCTGTCCCCTCATGGCGCTACTACTGCAAACCTGGATGAATGTTAACCATCAGTCTTTGTTCCCCTACTTCCTGTGCCTCCTCCCTCCAACTTGGTGCTACTAGATTCATCTTCTTAAGGTTTAGTTTTAACAATGTGGGTTCCCTGCTGAAAAATATGCTTTGGTCCCGTCTTGCCTCCTTGGTGGTGGTGGTTAGTCATTAAGTCTTGTCTGACACTTTGCAACCCCATGGACTGTAGCCCACCAGGCTCCTCTGTCCATGGGGTTTCCTAGGCAAGAGTACTGGAGTGGGTTGCCATTTCCCGATTCATGAGATCGTTCTAACCCAGGGATGGAACATGTGTCTTCTACATTTCAGGCCGTCTTCTGTATTGTAGGGTAATTCTTTACTGCTGAGCCACCAGTAAAGCCTTCTTGCCTCCTTAGTAATGTTCAAATTGTCCAGCATAACTCAGAAGCCCTTCTGTCTGGGAGATCTGTCTTTCCTGAGGCTCTCCCTAACCCCAACTCAGGAGAAAGAGCCTCTAAGCCCACAGTCTCTAGGCCCAGCTAGTGGGGTCTGTCTCTTAACTCTTGTACTTCCTAGCTCTGGGATTTGGACATGTTGTTTAATGATGATGCCACTTTAGAAAGAGCATTTTGAGAACTGAGTGAGTTAGCTTTAAGTAAAGCACTTTTAGAACAGTGCCTGGCCCACACTAAGTACTGGGCAATGTTGCTACATGCTTGTCTCCTTGCTTTGAAGTCTTTGGACACACTTTATAATAGACTTTTTTTTTAACTTTATGCCTGCCATTCTAGATAATTGTGTACGTTTTAACATCTTCTCTTCTTGACGCTAAACTCTTAGAGCAGTATCTTGTTTATCCTCTACAGCACCTGAAATAGAGGCTCAGACCAAGACAGTGTTCAGTGAAAGTCACTGAAATTCCATTATTATTGTATTAGTTTTCTAGGGTTGCCATAATAAAGTTCCACAGAATGGGTGGCTCAAACAGCAGAGATTTATCTTCTTACAGCTCTGGAAGCTGTTAAGTCTGAGATCAAGGTGTTGGCTAGGTTCATTTCTTCTTGGCTTGTAGGTGGCCACCTTCTCTTTGCATCTTCATGTGATTTTTCCTGTGTGTGTGTCCTAATCTCTTCTTATAACATGCCAGTCAGATTGGATTAGGGCCTATCCATATGACCTCATCTTAATTACCTCTTTAAAGACCCTATCTGCAAACAGTCACATTCTGAAGTACTGGGGGTTAAGGGGATTTTGGAGGGATGCAACTCAGTCCATAACACTTATCAAAAGACAATCTGAAAAGTATATGTTCAGTTCTATCAGGCTGTGCTAAAAGCCCATTTGGATTAGTCAGCCTTTTTTATTAGCTCAACTACTCTGCCCTTGGTTATACTGTTGGAGAAATCCATGTGCTCTTCATAGAAATATTAAGAATAACTGAGGGCTTGGAGTCAGAAAGTTCTAGAACACTGGGGCCCATGAATCTGCAGAGAGGTTTGAATCCACACCCCAGATGCAGCTAGGACACCAGAGCCCAGAAATTCCAATAGTTGATACAGGACTGTGTTTCTGCCCAAAGCAGAACACGGAGAAGTGAAGCAACAGTTTATCTGCCTACTGCAAGGATTCTAGAATATTACAAAAGGAAGTCACTCCATTTATACAAGACGTGGCTGTCATCCCCCTGAGTGGTTGGGCATTAGGTATCCATCCTGGCTGTATGACCCTGTATCATACCCTGAAAGATACCATGTATCTTTTCTTATCATGAGTCCTATTTTATTAACTCTTTTTTTTAAACTTTTATGAAGTTTAGGATTAAACAACCCTTTTATTTAGTGCAAATCAAAACCATATTGCCACCCATAACTAGCACAGTTCAGACGCTGACCTGAATATTGGTGGGCTGTGAATTTGAACAGCTGTTTTGGAAAGCAACTTGACAATATTTATCAGGAAGCTTCAAGATCTCAATTATTTTGTTCCAGTAACTTTACTCTGAGACATTTTCCCAAGGAAAAAAGAAAAAAATGTGGACAGGATATGTTTACACTTGAGCATATATGTGCACATGTGTTCAGGGGGATAAGTGATAACAGCAAAATTTGACAACAATCTACTTCATAAGTGTGCCATTAAAATAATGATAATATGTTCAAAAAGGAATATAACACAGTCACTGAAAATGACAATTGTAATGAACGTTTAATGACATGGAAAAATTATTGCAACGTGACATTAAGTGAAAAGGCAGAACACATCATTGTATATGCATTTGGATCTCATTTATGTTTTTGGATATGTGCATTTGTTTAAAATTTTTTTTTGCTGAAAGAACAGGAGTTAGAATACTATGGATTCAGGTCAGTGGTTTTCACTGGAGGTGATTTTTCTCCTTCCAGGGATATTTTGCAGCATCTGGAAATGTTTTTGATTACCTTGCTCTGGGGAAACGTTTTGATTACTGGCATTGATTGGGGAGGGGCCAGGGGTGCTGCCAAGTACCCTGCCAATCATAGAACATCTTCCCCACTGTCAAACTAATTATTATCCAGACCACATGTCAGCAGTCAGGTAAGATATCCAGCTCTAAGTTCTCATCTTGATTCTGCCTCTTTCTAACTTGAGCAAATTTCCTCCCTCCCTCGCTCTCTCTCTTCTTTTCTTTCTCTTTATAACGCTTACTGAAGCTTCAGTATATGTCAGAAACTGTTACAAGTATTTTTCTGTCTGTTGACTAATGTTGACACAGAATGATTCCACGAGGTAAGTATTGTTACTGTCACTCGAAGTGAAAAAAGTCTCTTCTGTTTTGAGGTTTCAAAAAATAGTTAACCAAAAGTGCTTCATACGGAGCCTAACATACAGATAGATGAAAAGAAGTTTAAACAGACAACAACGTGTATGCATATATACACACACAACACATGATTACTGCGTATGCTGTCTGTATATGTCACAGTGAAGTTGTTAGTCACCCAATTGTGTTGGGCTTCCCTGTTGGCTCAGCTGGTAAAGAATCTGCCTGCAATGCAGGAGACCTGGGTTCCATCTCTGGGCTGGGAAGATCCTCTGGAGAAGGGAAAGGCTACCCACTCCATTACTCTGGCCTAGAGAATTCCACGGACTATATAGTCCATGGGGTCACAAAGAATCGGACATGACTGAGCAAC
Source organism: Dama dama (assembly GCF_033118175.1). Lineage (NCBI taxonomy): Eukaryota > Metazoa > Chordata > Mammalia > Artiodactyla > Cervidae > Dama > Dama dama. The sequence goes on along the minus strand of NC_083701.1, from coordinate 8,583,091 downwards.
TTTCTCTTTCACTTTCATAGTCGTGTCTGACTCTTTTGTGACCCCAGGACTGTAGCCTGTCAGGCTCTTCTGTCCATGGAATTTTCCAGGCAAGAATACTGGAGTGGGTTGCCACGCCCTCCTCCAGGGGATCTTCCCCACCCAGGAATCAAACCTGAGTCTCCTGCATTGCAGGTGGACTCTTTCCTGCCTGAGCCAACTGAGAAGTACATGTATTACAGTAAACCTGTAAAAATGGCTAGCTTTATATGCTGGAATTAGAGGAAAGTTTCACACTTTTTCTTTATACTTTCCTTTATATTCTATATATATACTTATCTCTGTCTCTCTGTTTCTTTAATATGTATCAGTCACTTTTGTTACCAGAACAGCCCCTGGAGAACTGAAGGACTGGCTATGAACACAGTCCCTGTTACATGAGAAAGTCTACAGAAAATATTCCCATTTAGCGATGTGACACATTTTACTGAAACAGAGCACTGGATTTCCTTGCCAAAACCAAACTTCAGTTCTGATCCAGTACAGTCAAAATTAGTGCCTCAGACCCTGCATGCGCATTTTACTGTGGCTAGCTCCCTTGGGATTAATTATTTCCCATTGATCTTATTAGGAAATAGAAAGCCATTTCTTTTTCCCTTGGAATGACCCTTCTCACTTCCTCTTAGACCAGTGATACTGTTCTGGGGAAGACATTTTTAATCCAGTGGGTTTTGTATCAGATTTATCTGAGGAGCTCTTAGGAGATATTAGCAAATGACCCACTGCCATCCTGAGAAATTCCGATTTGTCTTGCCTGGAGCTGGTTATCATTTTTTAAAGTTCCCCAGAGTTTTAAACAGGGAGACAGATTTAAGAACCACTGCCCTAGGCAGAATCATATGCACTGTCCTTGAACTGGTTCAAGGAGGGAAGTTAGCCTTCTTCAGCTGTAGCCTGTGTCAGGGCAGCATGGCGACTGTGGAGCCCAAGTACCCGCAAATCCTCCACCTCCCACTAATGTTTGAATTATGTCAGAAGCATCCCATTTTCAGGCAGGCCTGACTGTTGAAGCTCTTCACCCAAGTGCAAGACTTGAGGCTTGGAGTGTCTTCCATGTACCAGCCCACCAGCTAACTGGAACACCTACCACTTTAGCATGCCAACAGCTTCCAATCAGGGCATCTCTGAAAGCCTTCCCTTTTTTCTTTTTCTTTCTTTCTTGTTTTTGCTATGAAGCTTTTCCTTGCCTCAGTCTGCCTTTGAGTCTCTGCTTATGTTTATTCTCATTTGCTTGGTGTTTGTTTCCATACAGCATATTGAAGACGTCTGATGGGGTGAGCACCGAAATGCGTTCCTGTGATAGCCGCACCAGAGAAGTGAAAATACCAATGTCCTGCTTTTCTTTCCAAGGCAAGATTTACATGACACCAATGCACCAGCCTCGTGCAAGTTCTAGAGCATCTTTAGGCCTGTCTCTCATGCCTTCAGCTCTGCCACCACGTGGTCAGAACCCCACCCTCCACTGACTGCCTCATTTCTATAGGACCCCTAAGAAATTTAAGACCAGTTTACTGCTTCGTTATTTTTCAGATTTAGGCCAAAGACTGCTGCCGACAATGCAGCTTTTGTCCTTTTAAATAACTTGGGAATAGAGCAGTTTTCACAGCTCAGTGAATATGAACCTTTGAAATACATAACATAAATAGAATGGAAACGTAGCCCATCAGATTTGGCAGCTTCACAAAACTGACCTAGACCTTCTTGTGACTCTTGGATTCTGGCTTTCAGCTTGAGGCGGGGAATGAGAGACACTCTGATGTACCTAATACTCATGAGAACTGCTGGAGGGTAGGAAAGGGAACCCAGAGGGAAAGGGCCAATGAAGAAAGCGGAGGTGAGGAGGGGACTCTTTCTGCCCTCTGGAATTTAATATTCGGACGAAGACTGATTTTCAGTTTAGAGCTATTTTGTATTTCTTCATAAGACATACTAAAGAAAGAGGTTTCAGTTGCAGGGTTCAGGATTCCCTGAAAGATAAGAGTGAAGCGCTCTCTTTCATTTGTTCCCTCTGTCAATCTGGCTGCTACCCACACCTCCCTCTGCAACCAAGGCAGCGGTCACAGGATCTCTCTGGGGTCCCTCAGGTGGCCATCACCTGGCCTTTACCTCTCTACCTGGAGCAAGTAAATCCCCTCTTTCATTCTCCAAGGCTGTGTGGAGATTTGTTCTCCAGGGAAGAACAAATCTGACTCTGTATTGGATCTGTTTCTTTTACTTTAACCTTTGTATTCTATTGTTTTTGCTAGAAGTTAAGCACTAAAGGAATGTTGCCCATAGCTTAAGGTATACTTAATGGCTCATCTCTGGGAATGCTGCCTCCCATGTCTGATCATTAATCTAAAATACCTTTGTTTAGTTCACAGGAGACATCCTGACCAGGCTCACCTATGGATGGCTGCAGGAAAGAAAAAATTAACACACCCCTTGTGGTGCTGGAGAAGACTCTTGAGAGTCCTTTGGACTGCAAGGAGATCAAACCAGGCAATCCTAAAGGAAATCAACCCTAAGTATTCACTGGAAGGACTGATGCTGAAGCTCAAATACTTGGGCCACCTGATGCAAACAGCCAACTCATAGAAAAGAACTTGATGCTGGGAAAGATTGAGGGCAGGAAGAGAAGGTGGGCAGCAGGGATGAGATGGTTAGATAGCATTGCCAACTCAGTGAACATGAATTTGAGCAAACTCCAGGAGATAGTGAAGGACATGGAAGCCTGGCATGCTACTGTCCGTGCGGTCACAAAGAGTCGGACACGACTTAGGGACTGAACAACAACTCCGGAGTCTGGCCAGAACTAGGAAATATGTGCAACAACTAATCACCTTTTCTACCTTATCTCCCCATCTCCTTCCCTCTTTGCTCCATAAAAGAAAATAACATCCAAACCTATCAAGACGGTTCTCTGGGGCTCTAGTTCACCATCTTCTCAGCCTGCTGACTTTCTGAATAAAGTCACTCTTCTTTGCCTCAACAATTGGTGTCTTGCTTTATTGCCCTGGCGTACAGCAAGCACTATGAGCTTAGACTCGGTAACATGTGGACCCAGTGAAATGAAGACTCCTTGACCTGGTACCAAGGTTTCCCAAACTGTGACATGCCCCCCCCCCCCATCTGACACCCCATCACAGCTCCAGGTTCTTGCTAACAGGCATTAGCAAATCAGCTTTCCTCTCAGCATCTGTGCTCTCTTAAGAATGGATACATAGAATTACTGTGAGAGTCAAAGGCTTATAACAGATATAAGCACGTGTAGATTGCCAAGTATTAAAACAAATTGCTGTGGTTACTATTATTATTACAAGAACTCAATGATACATGTGAAAATGAGTTTCTTGGTTGTATAGTTAAACATTGATATTATAAAAATTACTTAAGAGACACATGGAACCTCTTTGAATGGATCATAAAATCAACCACCCAGAAAAGACCCACAGTGGTAAGTACAAACTTCACCATGAACCTTGGCTCTATGGCGAGCATCAACACCTTGGTGTTAAGACTAGTGCTCATATTTATTCTATGGATGCATGGAACATAAAGGAAGCTAGAGATCCTTCAGCTTGATCCCAATGATTCATGGATGGAAAATAGAGCCCCTTGGCCTCCTAAGGCTGAATGGTTTGCCCAAGGTTGTTCAGCTAGAGAAAGCAGAAGTACAACTAATAATAATAGTACGAGGGTGTGCAGCTTACAGTGAAAATGTTGCTTGTACATAAACCTACCCAGTCTTCAGAACCATTCAGGAATGGACAATATGTACCTCCCCAGTGTTCATCAAGGACTAATTTTTCAAGCTGGGCTCTGAAGATAGGTTGCAGGGATTCTCAATAAAAAACAACTATTATAGTTATTTTCTCCCATCAAACAATGAATATTTAAATGCTCTAGGAACCCATTTATTGCTTTCATTCATTTTATAGGTTGAAGTCTTAGTAAAGATTTTCTTTGAAAAAAAAGCATTCTGCTACTGAAAATGCTTTTTAAAAAACCCATTGACCTAGAGGAAAAATAAAATGCTGAAAGAGCAAGGATAAAATTGAACATGGATGTGTTTGAGTGGATAAGTGGAGCTGTGGAGTGTATTAGGATGGGAGTAGAGGAAAAACAAATCCCTTCATCAAATTCTCTAATAACTCAATGTACAGAGATCACCCACGGGAAATGGGCTCTCTGATTCTCCCAGGGTCTACCAGGAGATCTTTACTATATCACTCTCCTTTACTAGAAATCTCTCTGAAGGCAAGGACCCCTGTCTTTCTAAAACAGCCATCTCCAGAATGCACATGGTTCTATTCATGGGTGTGTGTGCTCGGTTACTCAGCCATGTCCGACTCTTTGTGAGCAGCCTGTCAGGCTGCTGGGTCCATGGAATTTTTCAGGCAAGAATATTGGAGAGGGTTGCCATTTCCTCCTCCAGGGATCTTCCCAACCCAGGGATCAAACCAGCATCTCCTGCATTGGCAGGCAGATTCTTTACCTCTGAGCTAGCTGGGAAGCGATTCTATGGGGACAGATTACTCCAAACCTTGGGCGGGGGGCGGGGGTGGGTTGTGAACACAGGTTGATCTCTGTGTTCCCAAGGACAATACAACTGAGGTAGTCTTATGGGGAAACATAACACGGAGTCATTTTGTTTTATTTTATTTTACTTTATTTCATTATTTTAAGGGGCTTCATAGGAAGAGAAAAAGCAAAGAGTTTAGATAGTACTAGTCAGCTGGGCCTCAATGAGTTTGATAAAGAAGGGTTCAAGACAGTGCTTTTTAAACTATCCTATCCCATGACTTACCATAAAAGATATATTTGACATCATGCTCCAATATACACGCACATATGCAAATACAATAAAAATACATACAACTGTATAAATATATTACACAACACTTAGCCTGACTGCATGCAATGCACTCATTTTCTTTCCTATCCTAAACTATCATAAGGATGGATAAATTAACTATCAGAAGGCAAGATTAATGGGCCTTTTTTACTGGATATGACAGGTGAAGGAGAAGGACAGATGAAGATAACTCCCTGACTTCTGATCTGGGTACCAGCCTTGTGTGGCTTCTATTACCTGCATTAGGTGATAATGGACAATGGAAGAGATGCTGAGGGTAAGGAATGAAGAGTCCTGTGGGCAATATACAGAGTGTGAGATGCTAATAGGAATGCTTTTAGTCTGAGAAACCCAACAGGAAAGTCGATATGCAAGGGACTGAAGTCAGACAGGAGCTTTAGACTCAGCATTCACTGGCATGCCAGTGGTAAATAAAGTCAAAAAGGAGTCCCATCATTTGGAAAGGAGAGAGATAAGAAGAGGCTTCCCAAGTGGTGCTAGCGGCAAAGAACCTGCCTGCCAACGCAGGAGATATAAGAGACATGGGTTCAATCCCTGGGCTGGGAAGATCCCGTGGAGGAGAGCACAACAACCCGCTCCGGTATCCTTGCCTGGAGAATTCCATGGACAGAGGAACCTGGTGGGTTACAGTCCATGGGGTCGCAAAGAGTCGGACACGACTGAAGTGACTTAGTACGCCTGCAAGTGTAAGAAGTCCAAGAGTAGCATTCTGTGACTCATCACCCTTGGGCGGGTAAGCAGAGAAGCATGAGTGCAGTGAGAATGAGGAGAGAGAGTCCCAGGGCTACAAATCCAGCCTGGAGATCGCGGTCCCAAAAGCTGAGGGAATAGGGATTGAAAACATAAACTGGGGATCCATGAGATCTTAAGGGTCTTTTCTACCATCCACACTCATGTAGGTTGCGTTCCTGAAATTTTCGTGGTGGGAGAACTTGTGGATAAGAAAACATGTACAATTGAGCTGAAGAGGCAAAGTCGAGAGAGAAAGTTTGACATCACTAAAGATTTTATTTTAGCATCTACCAACTTGGTTTGGTGAAAGTCGCTCAGTCGTGTCTGACTCTTTGTGACCCCATGGACTATGAAGTTCATGGAATTCTCCAGGACAGAATACTGGAATGGGTAGCTATTCCCTTCTCCGGGGGATCTTCCTAACCCAGGGATTGAACCCAGGTCTTCTGCATTGCAGGCGGATTCTTTACTAGCTGAGCCACAGGGGAAGCCCAATGAAACAGCATTTTACTTAAAATAATTTGCATCTTGTATTAGCAACAATAATGTAAATTTGATCACTTTTTCCTGTTCCATGATAAAGATTATGTACTGTCATGTATTAAATGATATTAATGATCTCATTCAGTACTTAAAGTAACTCTGTGGGGCAAATATTATTTTATGTTTGCTTTCAAATGAAACACACATGCACACGTAGACACACACATGCCACCAGAGGCTTGAAATAGTTAAGTGCCCAAGGTCATGAGTAAGTAAGTTACAGAGCCAGAATTCTAATAAGGATTTGTCTACCATGAACTTGGGCTGGCAGCCACTGCCCTGGGCAGTATCAAATCCACTGTGCGTAAATATTTAGTTACAAATCCTTCTGTCACTAGGAAGTCTTCAGGATGTACACGTCTCTGAGTCATAATAAGATGCTTATGCATTCTATTCACTGCAGAGCATATGCAGACTAAGATCTAAGCTTTAGCTTTTGGTTTTCTGACTACTGAAAACCTTTTGAGCTTCACCACTCGTGGTTCTGTATTTTTCATCCTAAGAGACCTCAGGGAATGCCATGATATTTACATAAATTTAATCACAAATGCTTAAATAAACAGAAAGTCATCTATAAAAGCTACAATTACGTATGAGAGGTATTTGAGCACAAGGAGGGGTTGCAATATGTTCTTATTTTCAAGTATAATCATGAGTCTGTCTTGTGGGGAGGAAAAAACCCAGTTGCATCATCCTACAGTAAAGATAATTATATTTTGGAGCTATCATTTCCTAGAAGTGGAACACACAGATTACAGTCTTTCTCCTCTGTATGAACACTGTCAGAAAGCAGAAAAGACAGACCTATTCCTTGTGGTTGGCTTGTAGGTGTTCTCTCTGATCCCTCTTCAGGTTGATAAGAAATGGAGAAGCAGATCCCTTGACTTCATTTTTTAGAAAGAGGGAAAAGATTATATCCTTTTACGATGTCTGTCAGCTTGAAAGAGCCATGAATCACAGCAAAACAGCATTTTATATTTAGTAATTCGTTTCCCGTTCAGATCAAGGTGACAAATCTTGTGCAAAATAGCTCCCTGTGACCCACATCAGCTTTCTGAGGTTTCGGTAACAAAGTTTGACGCATCATTATCAATCCAGCTTCGAGGGTGTACACAATTCGTCTCGGTTATTAATAAGATATACAGTCTCCATCTGACTCAGAATGTAATGATTATTTCTTTCCCCTGGCATCCCTCTCACCCAAAGAGAGAAGATGTATTCCAGACTCGAGAGAGGGCTTTTGAGGCGTCCCAAAAGCAATGCTGCTAGATTCTGCCACATCTAGAAATCTCAGGATGGATTCAAGACAGATGACGAAGTTGAGACATGCAGGCAGAGTTTGTTAATATCAAAATTTATATAACAGGTGCAAAAGGTCAAAGAGCTGCTAGTCGTATAGATATCATATAGTTATCATACTCAACATGGCACTTTTATCGCTGTTTTCCCCACTAGAATAAAAAGGTCCATGAAGTTGAGAACTGTGTTTTATTCACTGTGGCATCCCTGATGTTATTTGAACACCTGACATAACATTTGACGAATAAATAATGGAATGCAATACAACATAATTTGACACAATATAATACAACATAAAATAAAAGAATGTATCATAAAGTGCTAATTTTTGTCTCTTCATCCAGCCTTTACTTCCCTAGAATAAAGGCCTTTTGTGTTGACCTCTGGATCCCTGTGTCTTGTACTGTTGCTGGACACAGTAAGTCGTCACACAACCCTTGATGAATGAATGAGAGAATGAATGAGAGACTGGAAGAAGGAGATTGTGTGAATTGGACCTTGAATCGTCCAATTCAAGGCGTGAATTGGACGAACAAGTGCAGGATGGTCCGCTGGCACCTCATTGGAGGTCCTGCGTAAGGAGCCTCCCCAGGCAGCTCTGAAAGCCTGCGTTGGGCTTGCTGTTATGGGTCCCCCTGCCCAGGATACCAAGCCGCCCAGCATTGCTGCCCGTAGGAGGGCAGCCCTCCTGTTAGACATCAGGGTGCTGGCTTAGATATGTGCAGTGATGTGTACAGCCCTGGCATTGCCAGTCCTCACCACTCAGCTGCTCATTACATCTTCATCAGGAGCTCAGCCTTTCTGGAACTTTCATCCCTACTTCTCAGAGGGTACTTTCCATGGATACCTGCGCACTTGTCCTCCATCCTTCCAGCTGAGGGATGCCGCCCCCAATCCCAGTTGACATGCATCACGCGCTCTGCTCTCCCAGCTGTTGAGAGCAAATGGGATCATTTTATGCAGCAAGAGATATCACAGTGCAGGTTGTGGGCATGGAAGGGGGGACCCTGGAACTGGGATTTTAAGGTCCAGCCGTGTGAGGGCAGAGGGAGGTGGAGAGAACACTCAGGCATGTGTTAGGGGGCAGATAGATGTCTGTGCATTGATTGTTCCTGGAAAATCATTACATCTACATTGGTGGTGTTTTCACCCTTATTTAGTGTGTGTGTTTCCCCAGCATCTTCTCCCACCAGATCCTTCAAGACAGACATTTGGATCCTGCCTGAAACATGAGCACACTGCCCAAAGGGGTTTGGGATGATTCCCCAGGTCGAGAAGACGCCTCTGTCCCCACCGCTTGTCCCTCAGTGGCTCAGGGTTCTTCTCAGCTCCCCTCTCTCCCCTCTTCTTTCCTGAGCTCTTCCCCTGGATCCTCTGCTTTCCCACAAGATTTCTAAATGTTCTCATCCCTTTCGTCTTCCTTGTCTCCGTCTTGGGCATGTCTCTGCTCTGACCCTCTCTGAGTCCTCTGTTCTCAGTGCTTATTCTTACCTTTTCCAGTTCCCTCACTGCCATATGCTTCTTTCCCTGTGCTATCTCTTCTCTTCTTTCCTGTTCCTGGACACTCCGCTTGGTCTCTGGCCACCCTTATTTCATTTGTTTGCTCATTAATGGATTCATGGACTAGATGTCCCTGTAGAGCCCATGACGGGTCATATACTCCAGCAGACCCTGGAACATAGCAGAACTTAACACATAACTGGAAAAATAGTTGCTGCTCTCTCATCAGCGCTCCTTCAGCACTCACTTATCAGCACTCCGTCTCCCCTCCTTCCAGCTTAGGAGAGGAGTTTCCTTTGGTCCACATGGAATAATGATCCTCAGTCACAAAGACCTGAATTTGAGTGCTGGCCTGATTGCTCAGCTGGTAAAGAATCTGCCTGGAATGCGGGAGACCCGGGTTCAATCCCTGGGTTGGGAAGATCCCCTGGAGAAGGGAAAGGCTACCCACTCCAGTGTTCTGGCCTGGAGAATTCCATGGGGTCGCAAAGTGTTGGACACCATTGAGCAACTTTCACATTCACTTGCTTCACTCAAAAATTATAAACCTAGGCAAGGCCATTGATCTCTCTGAACTTCTCTCAAATCTGTGCATAGAGTACCTGGAATATTGTGGATGCTAAATAAATCTAAGTCACCATTCCTTCCCTTCATCTCTACTGTAATTCAATTCTGCAAAGACTAGCTCAGCACCTGCATTATGACAGACTTTGTGCTAAACATTATCCATCAGACAAAGTTACACTTTACTTTCCAGGATCTCACACTCCGTTGGAAAGGACAGATTGTGTGCAAATTATGCTATCATCGGAGTAGGATCTGTGTCCCACATGGTCCAGCTCCTATATGTGGTCCCAGTGAAGGGAGCCCAGTCCAGCCATGAAATATTTTCAAAAAGCAATGGCAGTGACTTCCCAGTGCTCCAGTGGTTAAGGCTTCACCTGCCAAGGCAGCGAGTGCAGGTTCAATCCCTGGTCAAGGAGCTAAGATTTCACATGCCTGTGGCCAAAAAAACAAAAAACCATGAAACAGAAGCAATACTGTAACAAATCCTATAAAGATTTTAAACATGGTCCACATCAAAAAAAAAAAAATCTTAAAAAGAAAGCAGTGACAAATTTTCTTATTTCTTTTGAGGAACATTGTTGTTATTCAATCACTAAGTGGTGTCTGGCTCTTTGCAATCCCATGGACTGCAGCACACCAGGCTTCCCTGTCCTTCACTATCACCTGGAGTTTTCTCAAACTCATGTCCATTGAGTCACTGATGCCATCCAACTGTCTCATCCTCTGTTGCCCTCTTCACCTCCTGCCCTCAGCCTTTCCCAACCAGCATCAGGGTCTTTCCCAATGAGCTGGCTCTTCACTTCAGGCGGCCAAAGTATTGGAGCTTCAGCTTCAGCACCAGTGAGGAACTTTGACCAGGACTCAGTGTGTAATTCCCATCAGCCATTCCTAAATCTTCCTTGAACCCCTGTGCATTCAGATTTTGCATCTGCTCCAGACTCTCTCTCACGTCACCCCTCCCCCATTCCTAAATCTCCTTCAAGCTCCCAGGCCATCTAGCTTTTCCTTCTCTTTATCCCCAAACCCATCAGTATGCAAACTGACTCAGCCTCTTTGGCTGCAATCTCTCCCCTTTCCTCTAGTCTCTCTTGTTGAGAATTTTTTCCGTTCTTCTTACCTGATGTTAACATTTACTTGTAATGAATCTTGCGAGAGGACAAAGTACACATACATTGGTGAATCCAGTCACTGGGGTAATGATGATGCAGTGCACGTGTTGATGATTATATCTAGTAGTTAATAACTTCTTTGAATGTTTCACCTTCACCTGTACTATCTTCAAGCTCACAGAACTCCTGCGAAGTAAATGTGGTGAACTGAGCTAGAGACATACAGCTCTTCCTTTCCACAGAACTGAATGAACCCATTCAAACTCCAGAAGACTACCGTGGGAAAACGAAAACGGACTCTCCTCGCTCTGCCACTGGAGATGAACAAGGGAGCACGTGGTTTTAGCTGTCAAGGAAAAATTTTCCTCTAAGCAAGTAGGCATTGAAAGGAAAGCAGAAAATCACCATGAAATGAGCAGAAACTAATCACCCCATGCCCGGGCTCACATTTCCTCTTGACTTCCTGTCCAGAAATGTGCTTATTTTTCAGTTCACTCTAAGTCAGAACCCTAGGGATGTGATAACAGCAGTTAACTGTAAGCTTTGGGGTGATATAAATTTTTTCTTGACAAAATGTGTGTTTTTCATATTTCCAGCATGAAGCATGTGGGTTTTAAAAAAAATAATAAAGCCAGGGAAAACATATTTGTAAGAAAGAAGCAATTTCTCTTCACAACTTGAAATTTGGAAGAACATCTGAGGGCGGGATGCGGCTGACTTCATCTCAGCCAGTCACAGGGAACTGACATCACCGTTGACTTTGGAACATGTTCGAGGCTACAGAAAAGAAAGCATCTCTACCAAAGAATTCTGGGACTTAAAAATGACCACGGGCAATCGTTTCCTTTGAAGTAAAGTCTGGAGAGAATTCACTCATCTTATAATCAAATTAGATGAAAGGGTGAAAGGCTGGCTGAGCAGAGGGTCCTTGTGGGATCTATTTACCAATGGGTCTGAGGAATAATTGAGCAGCTGCTTGGCCTGAAAGAAGAGCAACTATAAACACACATTTGGTTCTATGACAACGCTCCTGAGTTAGAGAGAGGGTGTGACAGTCGGCAGACCTTCGGCTAATCCCTATGTCTTCTGGACTGATCTGAGGGTTATGGGAGTTAGTGCCCCAAGAATTTGAGATCCTGGAAGCATGAAGCAGGTCTGCTTTAAGAGCACCACAGTGGGGTTCCAGGTTTTCCTGGTATGCAGAGAACACCTAACAGCTTTGTGGAAGCTGCCAGTTACATCGGGGATAGATGACTTCCTTCATCAGCCATTGGCAGGTTTTGGCCATGGGATTCCAAGCACAAGATAGATAAAACCACAATGAGTAAAGCAACTGAGAGGTCCAGGCTTATAACATCTGGGTGACTCTGTCCCTCACTGCCCTCTCAGAACCGGCTGGAAATCCTGGTCACGGGAGAGATTGAAATTCCTGACTGGTGGTCTGTTTCCACTCTGCAGTGAGAGAAATCCCAGGTGAAACTCAGGTTAAATATATAAACACACTTTGCCCAATTCAATAAAAATATTAGGTACCATCTAACTGTGTGAGTTTCACCTATGTGGATGCATGTGGCCACAGTCCATTCATTCCCATGAGTGTCTCTTGCTTCCCATTGTAGGGGCATAAGGATCTTCCCAGATGGCTCAGTGGTAAAGAATCTGCTTGCTAATCCAAGAGATGTGGGTTTGATCCCTGGATTGGGAAGATTCCCTGGGTCAGGAAGATCCCCTGGAGGAGGAAATGGCAACTCACTCTGGTATTATTGTCTGGAAAATCCCATGGACAGAGGAGCCTGGCAGGTTACAGTCCATAGGGTCACAAAGAGTCGGACACAACTGAATGACTGAGCACGCATATGTGGACATAACATGATTTATTGATCTACTTTTCTATAATGGACATTTGAGGAGTGTATTAGGGTTCTCCAGAAGAAAACCAAAACTGATAGGAAAGGGAGAGAAAGAAAATTGATAGATAGATAGGAAGCGGAAATTTATTTATAGGAATCAGTTTACCTGATTATGGAGACCACGAAGTCTCAGCATCTGCTGTCTGCAAGCTGGGAAGAACCAAGAAAGCCAGTCGTGTAATTCAGTTCAAACCTGAGAATCAGGGGAGGAGCAGAGGGAGTAAGCCCCCGTTTGAGCCCCCAAATCGGAGAATTGGATCAGGGAGCTGGTGCTGTAAGTCTCCCTGCAATTCTGAAGGCCCAAGACCTAAGAGTGCTGATGATATCTTTCTTGTTCTACCGAGGCCTTCAACTAACTAATGAGGCCCACTCACGTTGGTGAGGACCATCATTACCCAGTCTGCCAATTCAAACGCTGCCATGGTTCACAGACACCCTACAGACCCACCCAGAAGTAAGGCCAGTAGCTTCCTGGGTATCTCTCAGTCCAGTCAAATTGACACATGAAATTAATCATCAGAGGTGGCTTCCAGTTTGAAACCCGTCATAGTCAAGTTTCCTAGGAGCAAGAGACAAGAATTCTTGGACAAATATTAATAATTCATTAAGGGGTGCTCTTAGGAGAAACCAATAAGGAGGTGAGGGAAGAAGTATGCGGAAAGCTCTGGGTCAGAGACAGAAGCTAAGCAAGAATGTGGGCCCACGACCCCGAGTCTCATCCTAGAGGGAGCTCTGGAGCATAAATTGCACCCGGTACTGCATAGAAGTACTTTATCAGATAAATGACTTTCATTATGTTCTCCAACTATGTGGTTTCTCTTTTCATTCTCTCAACATTGTCTTTCACATAGCTAAGTTTTCAATTTTAATAAAGTCCAATGCATCCATTTTTCTTTCCTGATAAAGTTAACTTTTCAATTTTACAATAATGTTTGGTATTGAATCTGAAAACTCATCACTAAACCCAAGGTGATACAGATACTTTGCAATGGTTTCCTCTAGAAGTTTTATACTTTTGCATTTTTACATTTAGGTCCATCATCCCCTTCCAGTTAATTAGAAGCTTTTCTCTTAAGCTCTTACATTTGGATCTAAAAACCTCATAGAATTGATTTTTCTTTGGGTGACAAAATAGGGGTCAGAATTAGTTTTTTTCCCATGTGAACTCCAGTGGATGCAGCACTATTTATTGAAAAGATTGTCCATTAGTCACTCCTCTGCAGTGTCACCTGTGTCTTAAATGAAGTGTCCTTATTTGACTGGGTCTATTTCTGGACACTCCTCAGGTCCATTGATATATTTGTCTGCCCTTGCCCCAAGGCCACACTGTCTTAATTAATGTAGCTTTATAAGAAGCATTTATATTGGGTAGCATAAATCCTTCAACTTTGTTCTTCTTTTTTAAGACCACCTTGCCTATTTTTTGTCTCTTTGCATTTCCACGTAAATGAGAGAATCAGCTTGAAATTTCCATTAAAAATTTTTGAAATTCTTACTAGAATAGCATGAAATCCATAGATCAACTATCGGTGATGCAATATTAGCTTAATGGTGTTAATTCTTTCAAACCTTGGACATGAAACAGTTGGCTGTTGAACAACATGGATTTGAACTGTGGGAGGCTACTTACATGTGGATTTTTCTTAATGAATATGTGTTACAGCACTACATGATCTGTAGTTGTACTGTAGTACATTGTATATATTGGCTATACGTTGTATATATATATTGGCTATAGCCACAGATGCAGAGCCATGGATATGGAGGGACCACTGTAGCTACACAGGGATTGTCACTGTGCAAGAGGTTGGCAGCCCTAACCGCTGAGTTGTTTGAGAGTCAAGTATATATTCCTCCATTCTTTGGGGTCTTCTTTCAGTTCAGTTTAGTCACTCAGTCATGTCCAGCTCTTTGTGATCCCATGGACTGCAACACGCCAGGCCTCCCTGTCCATCACCAACTCCCGGAATTTACTCAAACTCTTGTCCATTTAGTCAGTGATGCCATCCAACCATCTCATCCTCTGTCGTCCCCTTCTTCTCCTGCCTTCAATCTTTCCCAGCATCAGGGTCTTTTCAAATGAGTCAGTTCTTCACATCAGGTGGCCAAAGTATTGGAGTTTCAGCTTCAACATCAGTCCTTCCAATGAATACTTAGGACTGATCTCCTTTAGGATGGACTGGTTGGATCTCCTTGCGGTCCAAGGGACTCTCAAGAGTCTTCAACACCACAGTTCAAAACAATCAATTCTTGAGCACTCAGCTTTCTTTATAGTCCAAGTCTCACATCCATACACAACTACTGGAAAAAACATAGTCTTAACTAGATGGACCTTTGTTGGCAAAGTAATGTTTCTGCCTTTTAATATGCTATCTAGGTTGGTCACAACTTTTCTTCCAAGGAGTAAGCATCTTTTAATTTCATGGCTGCAGTCACCATCTGCAGTGATTTTGGAGCCCAAAAAATAAAGTCTGACACTGTTTCCACTCTTTCCCCATCGATTTGCCATGAAGTGATGGGTCCAGATGTCATGATGTTAGTTTTCTGAATGTTTTGAGCTTTAAGCCAACTTTTTCACTCTCCTCTTTCACTCTCATCAAGAGACTCTTTAGTTCTTCTTCACTTTCTGCCATTATGGTGGTGTCATCTGCACATCTGAGGTTATTGATATTTCTCCCAGAAATCTTGATTTCAGCTTGTGCTTCTCCCAGCCCAGCATTTCTCATGATGTACTCTGCACGTAAGTTAAGCAGGGTGACAACATATAGCCTTGATGTACTCCTTTTCCTGTTTGGAACCAGTCTGTTGTTCCATGTCCAGTTCTAACTGTTGCTTCCTGATCTGCATATGGATTTCTCAAAAGGCAGATCAGATGGTCTGGTATTCCCATTTCTTTCAGAATTTTCCACAGTTTGTTGTGGTTCACACAGTCAAAGGCTTTGGCATAGTCAATAAAGCAGAAATAGATGTTTTTCTGGAACTCTTTTGCTTTTTTGGTCATCCAGCGTATGTTGGCAATTTGATCTCTTGTTCCTCTGCCTTTTTTAAAACCAGCTTGAGCATCTGGAAGTTCACAGTTCACGTGTTGTTGCAGTCTGGCTTGGAAAATTTTGAGAATCACTTTGCTAGCATGTGAGATGAGTGCAATTGTTTGGTAGTTTGAGCATTCTTTGGGATTGCCTTTCTTTGGGATTGGGATGAAAACCGACCTTTACCAGTCCTGCGGCCACTGCTGAGCTTTCCAAATTTGCTGGCTTATTGAGTGCAGCACTTTCACAGCATCATCTCTTAGGATTTGAAATAGCTCAGCTGAACTTCCATCAACTCCATTAGCTTTGCTCATAGTGATGCTTTCTAAGGCCCACTTGACTTCACACTCCAGGATGTCTGGCTCTAGGTGAGTGATCACACCATCATGATTATCTGGGTCTTGAAGATCTTTTTTGTACAGTTCTTCTGTGTATTCTTGCCACCTCTTCTTAATATCTTCTGCTTCTGTTAGGTCCATACCATTTCTGTCCTTTATTGGACCCATCTTTGCATGAAATGTTCCCTTGTTATCTCTGATTTTCTTGAAGAGATCTCTAGTCTTTCCCATTCTATTGTTTTCCTCTATTTCTTTGCATTGATCACTGAGGAAGGCTTTATTATCTCTCCTTGCTATTCTTTGGAACTCTGCATTCTAATGAGTATATCTTTCCTTTTCTCCTTTGCTTTTCACTTCTCTTTTTTTTCACAGATATTTGTAAGGCTTCCTCAGACAGCCATTTTGCTTTATTGCATTTGTTTTCCATGGGGATGGTCTTGATCCCTGTTTCCTATACAATGTCATGAACCTCTGTCCATAGTTCATCAGGCACTCACTCTATCAGATCTAGTCCCTTACATCTATTTGTCACTTCCACTGTATAATCATAAGGGGTTTGATTTAGGTCATACCTGAATGGTATAGTGGTTTTCCCTAATTTCTTCAATTTAAGTCTGAATTTGGAAATAAGGAGTTCATGATCTGAGCCACAGTCAGCTCCCAGTCTTGTTTTTGCTGACTGTATAGAGCTTCTCCATCTTTCGCTGCAAAGAATAAAATCAATATGATTTTAGTGCTGACCATCTGGTGATGTCCATGTGTAGAGTTTTCTCTTGTGTTGTCGGAAGAGGGTGTTTGCTATGACCAGTGTGTTCTCTTGGCAAAACTCTATTAGCCTTTGCCCTGCTTCATTCTGTACTCCAAGGCCAAATTTGTCTGTTACTTCAGGTGTTTCTTGACTTCCTACTTTTGCATTACAGTCCCCTATGAAAAGGACATCTTTTTTGGGTATTAGTTCTAAAAGGTCTTGTAGGTTTTCACAGAACCATTAAACTTCAGCCTCTTCAGCGTTGCTGGTCGGGGCATAGACTTGGATTACTGTGATATTGAATGGCTTGCCTCGGAAACACACAGAGTTCATTCTGTCGTTTTTGAGATTGGGTCTTCTTTAGATTATCTCAATAAATCTTTGTAGTTTTGTATGCAGAGGTATCCTCCATTTTTAAGTAAATTTATTTCTATGTATTTGAAGTTGTTTAGTTATTATATATGCTTACATGCTTCTATTTAGTTTTTGCTTGCTTGTTACTGGTATATAGAAATACAACTGACTTAAAAAAATACTGACTCCTAGTTAATGAATAATTATAACAGTTTTCTGCATTCTTTATTTGGGCCCCAGGCTGAATACCTCCTCTTTGTCTCTCTAGTTACAAGCAACTGTTCTCTGGATTGATCTATGCCCTAATGGATTGCATATACCAAAGGCTCTAATGCCTTTGAACTTCTTCTGTGTTTGGGCAATGAGTCCCATAAGAGAGGTCTGTTTTCTTGTCTGGCTCCATTCCTCTGAGATTGCCTCTGGCTGACTGTCTCTCAGCAGAAAGTCATGGCTCCTCTCAAAATGGTTGATTCTGCAGGGGTTAGTCTCCCAGTTTTCATCCCACTGCTTCCTTGAGCTTACTGGTGATGAAAGCTCTAGTGCTGTTGGCTCTGAGCTCCATCACTGTCCCCTGTGGCTCTACTATACTTTGCCTACAGTAGTGTAAATGTTGTCTTATAAATAAGCTCAACTAGAACTATCTCCGTCTATATGTGATGTGTCTTTTGGGATCCTGACTGAAACAGGTAGAGAGACTTCTAAACAACAGAAGCCTCCATTGAAGGATGGGAAAGCCAAAATTTGTGAAACAAATCTTTAGGAAAATTAGAACTGTATTATTTCCATATTGATCCTTTAGTCGTCCCTACCTCATTTTACTGTCAATGAGAGAAGTCCTACCAAAGATAGGGATCAGAGCATATATCACAAACACAAGAAACCTCCCATCCTTACAAAATATTGTCTCCATGCTGCTGCCAAGGTTGAGCTATCAATAGGACCCCTCCCCCTTTATAAGGGCCTCCCTGGCAGCTCAGATGGCAAAGAATCTGTCCACTTTGCGAGAGACCTGGGTTTGATCCCTGGGTTGGGAAGATCCCCTGGAGGAGGTCATGGCCACCCACTCCAGTATTCTTGCCTGGAGACTCCCATGGACAGAGGAGCCTGGCGGGCTACAGTCCATGGGGATGCAAAGAGTCGGGCCCAACTGAGGCGACTAAGCACAGCACAGCAGTACTTGCTTCGGGGCAACTAGGTTCATTATAAAGCAGTAAATCTCAAAGGCCTCCCTGCACTGAACTGTCTCATTGCAGTAGCAATTGTTCATTAGTTTGAGACACCAGACCAGTTCACAAAGTATCTGGTAAGTTCACAGACTAGGTGAGCATGAGAGACGGGTAAAGCAAAATCAGATCTAGAATAGGCATCATTTCCAGTAAGGACAAATTCCTACCTCATCAAAATGAATGCAATTCATTTTCACTCACCAAGGCTGGCTGATCCTTTCGAGGAATGGTGCCCGTAAGAAGCCTCAGGGTTGGTTGTTGCTTCTGCACTGAGGGATGGAAGAAACTGGGCCGACCCAGATGAAGAGAAGCCGTGCTTTCAAGAATGATTCCTGTCCATGCTGCTGTGGACATCTGTCCACAAGCCCGTTGAGTAAGCACGGGTATTGTTAGAAGAGGAGTCTGATTATTATTTGTTAAAACCCTAGTCGCGTGATTACTAAGGGCCTTTTCCACACAAGGTAATATTGGTGTCTTCTCAAGAGACACAGTTCAAGTCTTTGTTATTATTGCAAGCAAGACACAGACTTGATTCGCTTATGCAAAAATAATTCATTGGCGACCTATGAGGCAGCTTACTTAATCGAAGGGGATGTCCAGACCTCAGAAGGCGTCCGACTGTGGGAACTGGGATGATAGTTAGGGTGGCTATATAATTCATCATTTCAACCATGACACTTTGGAGAGTGAAAGGAAGTGTTATTAACAATTATGTTGGGACAACCGGCATTCATCGCAGCATGTGGTTCCATTGGGATAGTCTCTGGACTTTATAATTAGGATGTTTTAGCTCCAGCTGTCTCTCATCGTTTTGCCTTTCAACTTAAATTTCAAACTCTGGGGAAAGAGAGACAAATTGCAGAACTTGAGTCACATGTCCATGCCTGGGACAGGGGAGTGTGGGAAAACTTGACTAATGATCTCACCAAGCCTTAGCCCAAGAGCAGAGAAGTATCCTAAAGGGAAGTAAAAAATCTCTTATCAGATTAAAAAAAAAAATTCTTAGGCAGGCAAAACAGCAAATGTCTACTCCCCCTAAAGAGACATATTAGGAATAATTAAGACCCAAATGACATGTTTTCCTGTAGACAATGCTCGAAATTTCTGCTGTGCAGTGTCAGGCACTGAAAAGAACATGGTTATTTGGAGCCAGGGGACGTGGATTGAAGTCTAACTCCATCACTTTTCTGCTGTTGTCACTTGATGCAAGGGCCTCTTTTTAGACTCTGCTACTTTACTTATAACACAGGGATCAAGATCCATGGAGGTGGAGGAAACAGAATGTTCTGAACACGGAAGGAAATAATATATGCAAATACCTACTGAAGGCTGGCTCGCTTAGATTCTCAGTGACTCATCCCTCCACCACCCGTACCTGATTCTTTTCTTTAAAACAAAAAAAGAAAGAATAAGCTAGTGGGAAGCCGCTGTATAGCCCAGGAAGCTCAGTCTGGGGCTCTGTAACAACCTAGAAGGGTAGGGGAGAGGTGGGGGGTGGTGGAGGGAGGGGATGTACGTATATTTGGGCTTCGCTGGTGAATCAGATGGTAAAGAATCTGTCTGCAGCTGGTGAATCAGATGGTAAAGAAACTGTCTGCAATGTAGGAGACCAGTGTTCGATACTGGCAAGATCCCCTGGAGAAGATCCTGGCAAGAATCCCCAGTATTCTTGCCTGGAGAATCCCGTGGACAGAGGAGCCTGGCGGGCTATGGTCCATGGAGTCGCAAAGAGTCGGACACGACTTAACGGCTAACACTTTCACTTTTCTCAAGGCTGATTCATGCTGTTGTAGGACAGAAACCAACACAACATTGTAAAACAATTATCCTCCAATTAAAAAAAAAAGAAAAGAAAAAGAAAAAAGTCAACATTCCTGCAATCAGAATGAAATAGTTCAGTCTATGGAGATGGATGAAACTGGATTTTATTTCTGATGCCACCATTTACAGCAATAGGGATTTGGGTAAGTTTTGTAACTTTTCCAAGCTTTAATTTCTTTAAAAGAGAGAAGAATATCCACTCCAGGGTGTTTCAGGAGGCTTAAATGGGATGAGAATTTTCAAAGAGCCCGGCACCCTCACCAGCACCAGTTGGTGCTCAATGAACACGCTAGAATTGGCATGTTCTGTTCCGGCTCATCAGAGCTGCTCAGTGTTTCTGAGATAAACAAGAACCCCTGCAGCAAAATAAAATGTTCTCAAACCGCAGAGCAAATAAGCAATTTGTTAAGAAGTTCATGAGATAAGAAGGCATGAATAATTTCCAGGGTGCCCTCCAAGGTAGAACAGCAGTCTCTGGTGGTTCTGGAAGAGTCTGTCAAAATTGGCTTCCAGAAGGAGCATGCATCCGAACAAAGAAATTCCTCCTCTTTTTGGACAAAACTCCAGAATTGACTGGACTTCTTCCTCCCACTCCCATTTCGCTCGGGTTGTCACTGTTAACTGCTGAGCTTGGGGGAACAAAAGCAAACTGAGAAAGTGGAACTGGAAAGGCAGTAGGAGTTTTATTTCCACATCTTCTATTTTGTACTTGATTTTAGAAAATAATTACCTATCTCTAATATCAATTCTTGCATTTGTAAGAGGAAATAGGGCTTTGGAGCATTGACAAGTACCATGGGGCTATACCTCTCCACCACCCCAGTCCATGTTACATCATGAATGCAGCTGGACACTGTTTCCTGCTGAGCCAGAGGGGCTTCAAAACCCTACTCTAGGGGCCACTGCAAATCAGTCAATTTGAGCCTTGAAATAAATTATGTTTACTGTAGTGAACATGATTTTTTTGTTAGTCACTTAGTTGTGTCCAACTCTTTGCGACCCCATAGACTGTGGCCTACCAGGCGCCTCTGTCCATGGGATTTCCCAAGCAAGAACACTGGAGTGAGTTGCCATTTCCTCCTCTGAGGTATCTTCCCCACCCAGGGATCAAAGCTGATCTCCTGCATTGCAGGCAGATTCTTTACTGACTGAGCCACTAGGGAAGCCCTATAGTAGTGATAAAGACAGTTAATGCTGTTTCAGGGTTTGTGTACTCACAATAGTACTAACTCTTATTATTTCTATTTATAGGTGGGAAAACAGTAAGACAAAGTGATTCTGAGAAAAGCATTGATATGAAAGCCTTTCTTCTCTCTTCTTAGTCTTGACTCGGAGCAAAAAGGAGGGAATTCCTGCTGCGAAGGCTTCTGCCTTCTCAGAGAAGCCCTACAAAATATGTTTCTGCCCTCATTTTCCTCTCTAGAGCCATGTACCTTTGTCTGGTAGAGAGGAGAATATTGGCCTCCAGTTGGCCACGCAACATGGAAAATCTTGGTTCTTGGACCAGGGGTCAAACTCCGCCCCTTAATTGGAAGTGTGGAGTCTTATCCACTGGACCTCAAGGGAAGTGCCCAGAGCTAGGTTTTAAAGCTAGGCTTTCAACTCTAAAGTGCATAGAACGGGAGAAAAAAAAAAAAAAAGGAGTTTACCAGACCCTCAGAGAGGGGTCAGCAGGATGGACAGGAAAACATGCTGGTCTAGGGGTTAACAGACAGGGAGTGGTGTCCTGACTCAGCAGCTGACTTCAGCAAGTCACACAGCCCTCCCAGCCTCCTCTCTACCCATCTCTGTTTGTTTAAAATGTTGACATTGACCCTTGGCCTTCCTTCATGCCATGAGGACACAGCTGACTCTGTGCAGAGACAGGAGGTGATGTCAGCAGCCTCTCCCTGGGCTGTTCCTTCATTATTCATCCGCCTTGATCTCCATGTCTCTCTCTGTCCCCATCCCCTCCACCCAGGCTGGCGCCACCTTCTCACAGGTCTGAAACAGGGCAGGATGGGGACATGGAGAAAGCAGGATGCAAGAGTCCCTGAGAGGCCTTGTGGCAAGGGCTCCTTTCCTGGCTGTTAAAGGTTTTTATGGGGAGATGGGTGCACGGGAGTCTTAAGGCAAAGAGCAAATAGACTAAAGATCAGGACACTGGCCAAGCAGACTGTGGGATGGGCCTGGCAGGCACCTGGTAGAACTCAGTGAGGAAGACTCCTGACCGGGACTGGAGGGTCCCCAGGCTCAGAGGATTACCTTAGGAATCCAGTTACTAGATCAGAGGAGCAAGGTGGCTCTAAGACCCTGCCTGTCCTGGGCTCCTGAGCTCTGAGCCGGGGAGGCTGAGCCTTCACAAGGCAGAGGGTCTGGGGAGAGAATGGGGGCAAGTGCCCATGGACACAGCTGACCAAGAGGGCTGCCCATGCAGCCTTTGATGTGCTCAGAAGCCTGCCCTGTCTTGTTCGCCTGAAGTTTGCAAATGGTCAGAGCCTATGGAGGCCAAAGCAGGGCTTCATTTCTCTCTTGCCCATGATCACAGAACAGGATCTGGTCTATCTGTCTGGATAAGTGTGGACCCTGAGTGATATTCAAACCCATCTCCTCATATCTACATTTTGGGTCAAATTTCATAGGGGTTGTAACTTAGGAACTGCTCCCAAGTTCATCTGGAAAAGATTTGACTTCCAACCTGACTAAGGCAGCCTAATGGGCTTTCAGTACTAGAAAACACCAAGGAAGAACCAATATCCTCCAGGAAGATGACGGGAACCCCACCTCGCTGCATTCAGAGGACTCCACTAACTCACAAATGATAACCTCTCCAAGAAGATATGTAAGAGTCTTTTTCTTGTTTTCTGGACAGATCTTTCCAGTGGAATCACATCAGGTCAAGTTACTCCCAACAGCCTATTCCCTCTGAAGTAGTGTCCAATCTTCTTATGTTGGCTTAAAAGACACAAAATCATAATCTGACCCCAGGTATCCTATAATTTTTGCACTCTTCTGCACACAGCACTCTCCACAGGCCCAGGTACACTGGAGTCACGTCTGTTCAGAGGACCTGCTGAATCATTTCATGATTTCCTGTCTTTGTGTGTTCTTTAATTCCATACATATTTATTAAGCATCTCAGGGGTACCACGCTGTGTTCCAGGCCTCAGGAAGAGAGAACAGGACATTCAAATTTCCTACATTCATAAAGAGAAATAGACATCAAACTAACAAACAAATAAGTATATACACAATGTCAGTGATAAATACTCCTGGGAGAGTTAATGCCAGATAAAGGGATAGAAAGTGATAGAGGCCATCATTTTATTTTTTATTTTTTTTATTTTTTTATTTTTTTGCTGACAAAGCAAGAGATTTTATTGGGAAAGGGCACCCGGGTGGAGAGCAGGAGGGTAAGGGAACCCAGGAGAACTGCTCTGCCGCGTGGCTCGCAGTCTTGGGTTTTATGGTGATAGGATTCGTTTCTGGGTGGTCTTTGGCCAATCATTCTAATTCAGAGTCTTTCCTGGTGGCGCACGCATCGCTCAGCCAAGATGGATGCTAGCAAGAGGGATTCTGGGAAGTGGATAGACACACGGTGTTTCCTTTTGACCTTTCCCGAACTCTTCCGGTTGGTGGTGGCTTATTAGTTCTGTATTCCTTATCAGGATCTCCTGTCATAAAACAACTCATGCAAATGGTTACTATGGTGCCTGGCCAGGGTGGGCGGTTTCAGTCAGTGTGCTTCCCCTAACAACTCCGAGGCCACCATTTTAAAGCAGATAAGAAAGGTAACTTTATAGAGGATGTCCAAGCAGAGACTTGAATGAAAGCAAGGAATCAGCCATGAAAATATCAGAAGAAGAAGGGAGTCACTCCCAGATGGAGCGGTCAGAGTGGGACATTGGTGCACGAGGTTAAGAAATTCCCTCCTCTTACCCAGGTTACGTTCAAGCGGAGGAGAGAGACACTCCAGAAATAATGTTATACCACCTGGACCCTACTCTGGATCACCTGTGACGATCACTCAAATAAGAGACAGCAGCGTGGTGTGATGACTATTATTGCCTATGTGTGTCAGATCAGTTCTCCTAATCATCCAGTTCCAGTTTCTTGGGTCTCCTCATTGCTCCATTGGAGAAGGACATGGCATCCACTCCAGTATCCTTGCCTGGAGGATCCCTTGGACAGAGGAGCCTGGGGGACTGCAAGTCCATGGGGTTGCAAAGAGTCGGGCATGACTGAGTGACTAACACTTATTGCTCCACATCTCTCAGATCTCAGGCGGATGGAATAGTGGTGGTCCTCAAACAGGACATCCTCTGGCCATGTCTTCTCGGTGTCCCATAATACCCCAGTGTCTGGTCCTGCCACATATCTACTGTAGGACTCTCTGGGAACAGATCAAGGCATTTTAATTTTAAAGAGTGGGTTTGATAAAAAGTCTCTCCATCCAACATTTTGACATTTTAAATCTAGTATCCTTATGCTTAAACATTTCTCATGATAGGCGAGTTCATTCCCCCACCCACACAGCCAGTGAGCTCCTGCCCATTTTGAGCAGTTCAACTCATTAGAAATCAGTCCTTTATTACAGAACACAAACCTAATTCCTAATGATTCGGCAGTTCCAATCAAAGCTGTACAGTAGATGCCTGTGGCCCTTAGAGATAGTCTGCTTTATTGCCTGGAGGTTTAATGTTTAACATGGATTATCAGTAATAGAAATAGATTTCACTTATCTGCCTTCTCTTGAAAAATCAGAAGACTTGTCAACAGAGGGTTGGTTTCTGCTTCCCTAGTGGCTCAGAGGTAAAGAATCCCCCTGCAGTGCAGGAGACCTGAATTCGATCCCTGGGTGGGGAAGATCCCCTGGAGAAGGAAATGGCACCCCACTCCAGGATTCTGGCCTGGAGAATCCCGTGGGCTGAGGAGCCTGGCAGGCAGGCTACAGCCCACAGGGTTGCAAAGAGTCAGACACGACTGAGCAACTGGCAGGCACACTTAGCCCTTTAGCAGTTGCCGCCTGGCTTTAGTTGCACTCTGAGTGAGCCCCAACACTTCATCCACCTTGCTCGTTCTCATCATGTTCCCAACCTCTGCAGAGGTTGAACTGAAGACCTCTCTTTCCTGCCTCTGCTTCTGGGAAGGTTAACAGTCCTCCAGTATCCTCCATCTGACAGCCAGCCCTGCTCTGGATTCAGGGGCCATCGCTCTCTCGAGTTTCTCAAGCCCAGCATCCTCGCGGTGTTCAGCTCCCTGGCAGGGTCAGGCTTCCAAACTCTCTGCCATCTTGGTTTCTCCTCTAGATTCTTCAGTTTGTTAAGATTCCCCCTCTAACCAAGAAGCAGCGTTCACCAGTTGGGAGGCCAGTACGGCTGACACACGTTGAATTTTTCAGGTTTGTTTCCTGCTTGGAAACTCTGGGTTTGTACTTGTTCAGGTTTCTCCAAGCCCTCCCACCACAGCTCTTGTTTCATTTGATTCAATGTACCTTTGACATTTTAATTTTACCCTCCTTTCATTTGTCTGCTGCCTGCCCAATTCGCCCACGCATCATTCAAGATTTTATTAAGAGATTATTGCTTACCTACGAAATAAATCTCCTCAGATCTCAGTAGCTGCCAGTTCAGGTTCACTTAATAATGTCCTCCTTGATCTTTTGCAAACAGTTTCACACTTGATTAAGAATCTTGGTAAACCTTTCCAACATACACACACGCACATGCACTTATCCACACACTAATAAGCAGCGGGCTAACGTATTGATTCTTGTGACTTTCTGCTAAGAACTGTATCTTGATTGGGAAGGAGCGTCTTATAAGTGACCTAAGAATGCAGTGACCTGAGAATTGACTGCCAAAGTTACCTAGGAAGGTAATAGAAGAATTCAGTAAAGCTGCTGTCTTTTCAGAGTAGACATTGCCAACTCAGACAGTTTAATTGTTTTGAACATGAAGGAAATTAATTTAGTATTCTCTAAACATGCCTCCCATTAGCTTGGGACCACTAGTCCTGAAAAGAAGAAAAGCAAAACAGATGAACCAAAAGGAAATAAGAAAGAGATTTCCTGTTTCACAAAATTAAATTGCTTCTTGGTTTCCACTATTTTCTTTGTTACATAGATGCAACAGGAATGCCCTTAGGACTGTGATGGAGTAGTAATTGAGCACTTACTGTATACGAGTATCACCTAGCCATCTTTTTATTGGATCCTGAGCAGCTCCATGGAAGATAGGAGACAGAGGCTCAGGGCAGGGACGTGACTTACTGAGGTTGTCAGGAGGACTGCTTCTGCATCTTGCCAGATGTAGGCAGTGGAGAGCAAGGAGGAGGTGTCACTTTTCTTCACTGAACTGTTTTATTTTAGGGCAGCTTCTCTCTCTCCTCAACACCTGGTTTCCTCCTGGAGCATGTTAGCTGTTATTATTTAAGGTGATAGGGAACTTCAGAGATGAGGAGAAAGAATGCATATAGCACAGGTCTTAACACATAATATAGACTCAATAAATGGGCTTCCTGGTGGCTCAGACAGTGAAGAATCTGCCTGCAATGCGGGAGACCTGGGTTCAATCCCTGGATCAGGAAGATCCCCTGGAGAAGGGAACAGCTACCCACTCCAGTATTCGTGCCTAGAGAAGTCCATGAACAGAGGAGGCTGGTGAGCTACACGACTGAGTGACTAACACACACGCACATCCACACATACTCAGTAAATATCATAGAAAAGAGCATAGAGTTCAGGGCAACAGAGCCTCCCTCTTCATGGTCATGCAGGACAAGGTCAAGCAGAGATGATTTGCTCATTCAACAAATATTTCTTGAAAAAGTAATACATTCCAGGCGGAAACAAACTGAGAAGGGAATTGCCTAGTGCAAAGTCCTTGATATAGTTTTAGCAGCTTGACTCTGTACTCTTTTTCTAGAGAAGAAAATAGACCTAAAGCAAGCTAGTAACTTAATCAAGATCAAGTGACTGGTTCCTGGAAGAGACTGAGGTCCAGTCTACATTTGCTCAATTTTCCAAATGCTTGAGCTTCTGCTGAATCATTCCACTTCTTCTTGGGGAAGACTTCAGATTTCTGTCACCTGATTGGGAAGCTGCAGGGTGGGGAAGTGAGAGCAGAAGTGAAGGGGAAAGAGTGGAGGGTTAGTGGAGAGAGGGGTCAAGGCAGAGAGCTCTTAGACTTACAGACCAGTGCCCCAGGCCTGGCAGGGATCCAGGCCAGACCGAAGAGAAGCTTCTGAGGCTTGAGACATCACGGAGCATACCTTAGGACTCAGCTCGCCTTCCTCTCCTCCACCGAGGCCTCACGGCTCTACTGCTTGCTCTGCAATCAAAAACAGCCCTTCATCTCCTGAGCCAGTGAAGACAGGAAGACCCAAGGACCAGAAATTCAATTTGCAAACTAATGTAATCCTGAGAGTGGGAACCCCATTTTGAGGTCAGTTTTTATGAGACACAAGTGGCCTAAATAACATCTTAAAAGCCCAGGCCAGAGGAAGTGGAACTAATATGAAGGTCACTGACCTGTAACTGCAAGGAAGGGCCTGACCTGACCCCTTCCCTCTGTCCCTGAGTTCTGTACTCACCTGTGTCACTTGTGGGAGGTGGTTTAGGGTTGTGTAAAGAATGAGGGTTTGGAAACAGGTTTGAATGATGGTTCTCCACTTACCTGTCAAATGGCACATGGCTTTTTGAGGGCAACTGTTATAAACATCAGCAAGACAGCTTGGTTTAGCTGAGGCACAGAAAGAGATTGCTGGACATCACCCTGCGGAACCGAGTCTCAGAGAAAATCACAAGTATGGGTGCTTCCAGGTCTCTCTCTTTTGTCTTCTGCCCCTGCATCTGGGTTTCATATGACCCTCCTGTAAATAAGATCCTGCCAGGGACAATGGATTATGAACCTTGAAGAACCTCGGAGCTCACAGGTTGACCACCAGAGACAGATTAACATGCTCTCCGTAGTATGAATTCAGATGTCTCAGGAAAAGAGTCTGGTCGGTTCAACACAGGTCATGAGCTCACCCCTGGACCAATTAACTCTCCAGATGAGCAAAATTATCAATGGTAGCATATGGAATGAGGGAATAACTTCCCCCAAAGGATTATGAGATTCCCAGTAAAAGGGAGTGAGACCAGAGGAAAAAAGCCAGATGTCCTTATCTTCTGAAGGAATTCTACTGAACCTCGATTTGGTCATTAATAGAATTGGAGTAATAGTTATCTTACAAGTTTATTATAAAGATTAACTTCAATAAAATGAGAATATAGCACCTACTGTAAACACAATGAGCTTTTATTATTCACAAATTGAACAGCTTTTATCTTTCCTAAACTTTTATTATTTCCCCCATGACTAATGTAAGCATAAAGTAAAGCTCATTACTGAGAATATGGAAAGTGAAAAATATGAGTGGAACAAGTCTCCCATATTCTATATTGATGCTCATGTAACTCTCTACACGATTATGTAAAATATCTTCACCCACTCATTTCACTTAGTGTAATTCACAGATGTGTTTTTACATGTTTTTGTAGAAGAGGGTATAGATTGAACTTGGTCTGTAACTACTGATGGGTCAGGTATGTCTAGTGAGAGAGGGAGAATATATATATTCTCCACTGCATATAGTCATGTGCTGCTTTGCAGATAAGGAGCCTCAGTTGATGAGAAGGGAAATAGTGAGTATGCAGATGGCCTGGTGACGTTTGTGGAGGCCATGTGGACATACAGTTGAACTTGGAGAAAAGACCTTCAGTTAATTTGGAGGGGAATTCTTAGAACTTCATGAAAAGGATGATTCTCCAACTTCTTTCAGAAATGTGATGAGAGGACTTCCCTGGTGGTCCAGTGCTTAGGACTTCTCCTTTCAATGCAGGAGGTACAGGTTCAATCCCTAGTCAGGGAGCTAGGATCCCACATACCTCGTGGCCAAAACATCAAAACATAAACTGAAGTGATATTGGAACAAATTCAAAAAGACCTTAAAATGGTCTACATTAAAAAAAAAAAAAAAAGAAAGAAAGAAACCTTAAGAGAATTACAATGAGATCTTGAAGACTTGTAACCGCATGGCCTTGCTTTTCTCTGGTACCAGGAGGACTGTGATTTCAGAAGCATCAGAGACAACTGTCTTGGGACAGGCTTGTAAGTCGTGCACCCAGCAGCAGGAATTTTGAAGGTAGTGGTCATCGGAAAAAACTCAGGCAGGGAAAATGAAAGCAGAAAGAGAATGCCTCTTCGGGGCTTCAGGTACAGACCACCCTCAGCCCCCACCCCTGGGCCACACACTACATGAGACATTCTCCTTTGATGATGTTCAGAAATAACTGGGTGAGACTTCTTAAACAGATGAAGGCAAAAGCTAATGACTTCTCACAAAACACTATACATGCTCAGGTGAGGTGTAGGGGAATTCATTATGAACTCTAAGCAAGCATCAGTTGTACATCTTCATGTCTACATAGCTGCATTTCTATCAGAGACCACTAGAACTTCTTTATTAATTCCCTTATTATTTACTGTTTGGATGGCTCCCAGTTGACCATTATGATAAAATCTATAATCATGAACAGTGACCCACTAAGCATTTGGTTGGGCTCATGATAATTTTTAAATGTAATATGGATGAAAGAAAATAGGTTTTTCAGTCCCCAAGAAGAAAAGAATAAGATCATTGTGTACTGATTGATCAGTGTACAAATTAGTGAGTCAAGTAATTAAAGTGGATCAAGAGAATTATTACCCTAGATCTTCTATGATGTATTTTAACTCAGTAGTTATATAAGAAGTAAGAAATGTTATAGTGCATGCAATGTGTGTGTGCATGCTTAGTTGTGTCCAGCTCTTTTGCAACCCCACGGACTGCAGCCCACCAGGCTCTTCTGTCCATTGGATTTCCCAGGCAAGAAAACTGGAGTGAGTTGTCATTTCCTTCTCCAGGGAAGAGTCCCCACCCAGAGACTGAACCTGCATCTCCTGTGTTTCCTGCATCAGCAGGCGGATTCTTTACCACTGAACCACCTGGGAAACCCACAGTGTGTGTACACATGCGTGTGTAATTGCATGCTGTGCTGTGCTTGGTCGCTCAGTCGTGTCTGACTCTTTGTGACTCCATCAAGGCTCCTCTGTCCATGGAATTCTCAGGCAAGAACACTGCTGTGGTAGCCATTCCCTTCTCCAGGGGATCTTCCCCACCCAGGAATCAAACCTGGGTCTCCTGCATTACAGGCATATTCTTTACCATCTAGAGCCACCAGGGAAGCCCTATAAACAATCATTAAAGGCAATGTTAGAAGGGTGCTTTGCTCAATCTTGGGACATCTTATGTCCTTGTGTTACCCAAACTAAGGAAGTGCTTGCTTCTTATTGGCCTCAATCATGAGCAGTCACTACTATGGATCTGGTGTCAGAGGTTTCCTTTTCTGTCTAACCAAATTCCAATTCTTTAAGCTAACTAATCCATGTAAATCAGGACTCCAGTGGCCCACAAAAGGGATCCATAGTCCTAAGAATGTCTTTTGGAGAAATTGTCTGAAAATGAGCTTCTTAGAAGCTTGTGGATTTGTAAAGGCCTTTCCGGAGTTGGGTGGAACTGTGGATTGTCCTCCAGGCCCCTCAATCCTGTTTTCAGCAAAACAGATGGCCGTGTATTAGTTTTCTTGTTTTACTGTCCCAGACAAGGTTTGCTTGGAGCCTAAGACTGATCAAGCACTTTCTTTTTAGATTTATTTTTATTTGGCTGCTCTGGGTCTTAGGTGCAATATTCAGGATCTTCCAGATTCACTGTGGCATGTAGGATCTTTAGCTTCAGCATATGGGATCCAGTTCCCCAGCTGGGGATCAGACTGAAGCCC
The DNA here is from genome assembly GCF_033118175.1 of Dama dama. Classification (NCBI taxonomy): domain Eukaryota; kingdom Metazoa; phylum Chordata; class Mammalia; order Artiodactyla; family Cervidae; genus Dama; species Dama dama. The sequence goes on along the minus strand of NC_083701.1, from coordinate 8,552,175 downwards.
TCTGCCATGGGAGTGTGGAGGCTGAGCCACTGGACCAACAAGGAAGTCCCTCAAGCACTTTCTCCTCGACAACACTGTAGGAGTCCCTGTTGGTCCCTGCTGGTTCCCTGCACCGTCACACCCAGCTCTGGCCCTTGCCAGATTTGAGATTCTTCTGTAGTCCTCTCTGTAAATAGCTTAGCTGTCCCCTAAGGTTGCTGTGAGAAATAGATTTAAGGGACTAGATCTGATAGACAGAGTGCCTGATGAACTATGGACGGAGGTTTGTGACATTGTACAGGAGACAGGGATCAAAGACCTTCCCCATGGAAAACAAATGCAAAAAGGCAAAGTGGTTGTCTGAGGAGGCCTTACAAATAGCTGTGAAAAGAAGAGAAGCAAAAAGCAAAGGAGAAAAGGAAAGATATTCCCATGTGAATGCAGAGTTCCAAAGAATAGCCAGGAGAGATAAGAAAGCCTTCCTCAGCGATCAATGCAAAGAAATAGAGGAAAACAACAGAATGGGAAAGACTAGAGATCTCTTCAAGAAAATTAGAGATAACAAGGGAACATTTCATGCAAAGATGGGTTCAATAAAGGACAGAAATGGTATGGACCTAACAGAAGCAGAAGATATTAAGAAGAGGTGGCAAGAATACACAGAAGAACTGTCCAAAAATATCTTCACGACCCAGATAACCACGATGGTATGAGCACTCACCTAGAGCCAGACATCCTGAAGTGTAAAGTCAAGTGGGCCTTAGAAAGCATCACTATGAACAAAGCTAGTGGAGGTGATGGAATTCCGCTTGAGCTATTTCAAATCCTAAAGGATGAGGCTGTGAAAGTGCTGCACGCAATATGCCAGCAAATTTAGAAAACTCAGCAGTAGCCACAGGACTGGAAAAGGTCAGTTTTCATTCCAATCCCAAAGAAAGGCAATCCCAAAGAATGCTCAAACTACCGCACAATTGTACTCATCTCACACGCTAGTAAAGTAATGCTCAAAATTCTCCAAGCCAGACTTCAGCAATACGTGAACCGTGAACTTCCAGATGTTCAAGCTGGTTTTAGAAAAGGCAGAGGAACTAGAAATTAAACTGCCAATATCCGCTGGATCATTGAAAAAGCAAGAGAGTTCCAGAAAAACGTATATTTCTGCTTTATTGACTATGCCAAAGCTTTTGACAGTGTGGATCACAATAAACTGGAAAATTCTGAAAGAGATGGGAATACCAGACCATCTGACTTGCCTCTTGAGAAACCTATGTGCAGGTCAGGAAGCAACAGTTAAAACTGGACATGGAACAACAGACTGGTTCCAACTAGGAAAAGGAGTACGTCAGGGCCGTATATTGTCACCCTGCTTATTTAACTTATATACAGAGTACATCATGAGAAACGCTGGGCTAGATGAAGCACAAGCTGGAATAAAGATTGCCAGGAGAAATACCAATAATCTCAGATATGCAGATGACACCACCCTTATGGCAGAAAGTGAAGAGGAACTAAAAAGCCTCTTGATGAAAGTGAAAGAGGAGAGTGAAAAAATTGACTTAAAGCTCAACATTCAGAAAACTAAGATCATGGAATCTGGTCTCATCACTTCATGGGAAATAGATGGGGAAAGAGTGGAAACAGTGTCAGACTTAATTTTTGGGGGCTCCAAAATCACTGCATATGGTGAGTGCAGCAGTGAAATTAAAAGACACTTACTCCTTGGAAGGAAAGTTATGACCAACCTAGATAGCATATTAAAAAGCAGAGACATTGCTTTGCCAACAAAGGTCCGTCCAGTCAAGGCTATGGTTTTTCCAGTGGTCATGTATGGATGTGAGAATTGGACTGTGAAGAAAGCTGAGCACCAAAGAATTGATTCTTTTGAACTGTGGTGTTGGAGAAGACTCTTGAGAGTCCCTTGGACTGCAAGGAGATCCAATCAGTCCATCCTAAAGCAGATCAGTCCTGGGTGTTCATAGGAAGGACTGATGCTGAAGCTGAAACTCCAATACTTTGGCCACCTCATGTGAAGAGTTGACTCATTGGAAAAGATCCTGATGCTGGGAGGGATTGGGGGCAGGAGAAGAAGGGGATGACAGAGGATGAGATGGCTGGATGGCATCACCGACTCGATGGACATGTGTCTGAGTAAACTCCAGGAGTTTGTGATGGACAGGGAGGCCTGGTATGCCGCGATTCATGGGGTCGCAAAGAGTCAGACACGACTGAGCGACTGAACTGAACTGAACCGAAGGTCGCTGTGGCTCCCACTGTAGCATTTATATACTAAATGTAGTATGTGTTGTTTGTTACCTTATCTATTATTACATGTTAAATTCCACTGATTTCCCCCACTTCAGTACTCAGCCCTGACAACCTCAGAATGAGGAGAAAAGAAGAATTTTTAAATATTTCTTTTGTAAGAATTCTTAGTTTATTTCTCCCACAAAGAACAGAGCTTTATTTTATTTTCCCCTGATCATATAAGCAATACATATTCATTGTGAAAAATTTGAACAATAAATAAAATTATAAAGAAGAAAATAAAAATGAAAACCCCAGCTCTCTAAGCTAACCACCATTAAAATTTTATCATCCTTATTTCAATCCTCTCTTTATGCAAACATGCAGGGAAGAACCTTATCATTTCAACTAAGTGGGGGAATCACCATAATATTATTTTATTCAGTGATAACTTCTTTCTTCTTTCTTCCCCTACCATTTACCAGATAATACACACACACTCTCTTTCTATCCTCCACATACAGATGTATACAGATTTTTTAAAATTTGTTATCTATGTATGACTTTTGTATAAATCAAATATATATGTGCTTATATAAGTATGTATGTATAATATATAATAATATATTATATTATATTGTTATAGTTAGTATATATTACATAATGTATAATAATATGTATAATATATAGTCATTAAATATATGATAAATTTATTAATTACTTAATGCCTTGATGATTTGTATAATTAATTGTTACTGGGAAAAACCATATTGAGGGCATATATATACTGATTGATATTTCTCTCTCTCTACATCTCTCTCTCATATATCTGTATATCATATACATATATGTATAAACATATATAAATATGTATGTCCCCAATATTCCAAATGCATATACATACATATGCATAAGGATAATAGATAATCCATATAAATATATATGATATATATATAATCTATATAAATACAAATATACATTTGTATATAGGGTAACTGTGGAAAGCCAATCATTTGAATCAGGGAGAGAAGCATTCCAACTTATTGACTGTAAAGATGATTTCAGTAAGTGGGCAATTGTTTTCTGTCGAGTGCCTATGATGGCCATTACAGTGTTTTGAGCAGATAAATGACACGATCTGACTCATGTTTTCAAAGAATCACTCTGGTTGTTCTGTTTAAGAAAAAACAATTGTAGGTGGAAACTACCGGAAGAGTTGTGAGGATGCTGTTTAAGGAATCTGGGAGAGAGGGTGGTGTCTCTGAGCAGAGGTGATAGTATGAGGTATGAGAAGGTATGAGAAGCAGTGAAGAGCTGGATACAGTCTGACGGTGGAGCCCACAGGAGTTCTTGTTGTATCAGATGCTGGATCTGAGAAAAAGGGAAGGAGTCAGAGATGACTCGAGGGTTTGGGCTTGCGAATCTGGAAGGATAGAGTTTCCTTCAACTGAGATAGAGAGGGTTGTGTGGTGGGCAGTCTGGGGTGGGGGGCAGGTAACTGCAGATACATATGGGGAGATTCTCAGCACACAGAAGGTATTTAAAAATGACTGCCTAGAAGGGAATGTCAATAGAGCAGATCGAGAATATGGTTCCAGACCACTATGACTTTAAAATTTGAGGAGAGGAAGAGAAATCAGCAAAGAAGACTGACAAAGGGATGCCATGTTATAAAAGAGAACTCAAGAAACAGTGAGCGTGTCAGGAACTTGGGGATGATGGTAAACCTCAATTGATATTGCAGTCTCAGGTCAGCATCCCTAGGGAAGAGACACAGAGACAGAGGTGTCCAAGAAGGTGGTGTGTGGGTTGGGACACCTGAGAGGTAGTGAGGGAGGCAGGATTGGGCAGAGGAAGAAGAGTAGCAAGCAATGAGGTTGCCAGGAAGGCTTCAGCCACACTCAGTAGGAACTCTGGAGCAGAAGGTGGCCATTCAGATATTATCTTGAATTGAAATAAAGCCTTGGTGGTCTGGCACAGACTAGTCACTGGATGAAGTCCCCACAAAATGTTGCATGCAATCCCTTAGGGGAAATTCCTGGGAGAGATTCAGCTGTGAGCAGCCAACACTCCTGGCAGCTTCAGGAATGAATGCTTTAACCTTGAAAAGGGAACCTGGGTAGCATGCCACAGCACCCATCTTTGGGAGAGATTAAATTGACCACAGGCTTCCAAAGCATGGAAGTCATCTGTGATCTTCATATGAGCATTTTGGGTGGAATGGTAGCTGGCTTGGAGTGTGGTAAGAGTAAATGGGTGGGAAGAGCTTGAGGAACTGTTCAATACAAATACATAACAACCACATTAATGTATTTTGATGTGAAGACAAGCAACGATAAAGAGCTGTGGTGTTGGAAGAGGAAGTGAGGTCAGAAAAAGTGATGTTCTATTTATAAGTCAATGGTCCTGATCAGAGGGGTAGAAGATCATCGTGATGTAAGGGCCAGGTTTAGAACTCCTGGAGCAATAACCCTGAGGATTCTTCTACAAAGTGTTTTAGATTATTATTTTATTTTATGTCACATTGCATTTGCAAGAACCTACAAAAATATTGAATATTGATGAAGCTAATGGACATCTCATCTTGTGCTTGATTTTAAGAGAAACAGCTTCAGAGTTTCACTTTTTGAGAATGATGCTTGAGAGGATATTTTTATAAATAATGAATCATTGTATGATCAGTTCCTCAATCGTGCCTGAATCTTGTGACCTCATAGTCTGTAGCCTGCCAGGCTCCTCTGTCCATGGGCTTTCACAGGCAAGAATACTGGAGCGGGTTGCCATTTCCTCCTCCGGGGGATCTTCCCCATCCAGGGATCGAACCCACATCTGTTGTGTCTCCTGCATTGGCCAGTGGATTCTTTACCCCTAGTGCCACCTGGGAAGCCCAATGAAACTAGGTAACGATTCATTTTTCTAATACTGTTTTCCTTAGCTATAACTGTAATAGCTACTGAATTTTATCGGCTTTCTTTCCAGCATCTGATCCTGTGTTCTTACCCTACCTCCCTCCTGCTCTTAGCATGCAGCTCTTCAGTGGAGGGGTTAAGAGTAGGACTGAGAAGCATTACTTCCCAGGTGAGGTTCCTAGCCCTACCACTTTGCTCTGTGTGATCATGGAAGTTTAACTTAGCTTCTTAATGCCTTATGTTTCTTATCTTCAAAATTCATTGCTAATTGTTAACCAAACAGGATTACAGTGAGAGAGGAATTGAGCTAATGCATGTAAATCATTTAGCAGATTATCTGGTGCAGAGTTCCTGCTGAAACCACACTGGCCTTCAACATTTTATTATTCCCATTTTAAGAGGTTTCCTGATAGAGTATCTTTGAAATAAACCCTACCAGATCATAGTACATGATCTTATTAGTTAATGTTAAAACTGTGGCCTCCCATATAATAAAGAAGGTTTTTGTAACTATTTTTCTATTTTTTATATTTTTATAATTATTTTGTAATGATTGCCATTGTTTTCTTTTTTAAAGAATTTTTCAGTATTTAATATTAACACTAACCTTAGTATCAAGGTTATGCTGGCTGCACGGTTATTTTAAAGGTTGAGCTTTTCGGTTTTCTTGTATTGTCAGAAGTTTTGAAAACACACTGGGAATAAGCCACCTGGTCCTCATCCCATTTTTTAAGGGCAAATCTTTAACCACTTTTCCAATCCTCTTTTTCTAAAATAATTAATCTGTTTCTCTTTCTTCCGAAAGTTTGTAGTTTGATTGGAAGATATCCATTTTTCTGGGTTTGTTTTCATGCTTATTTATTTGCTATGGACGTATACATATTATTAACCTGTAATTCTTAAAAATCTCTTTCATATGTGTTTATACCTCCCATTTCATTTTGAACCATGAATATTTTACTATTTTTCTTTTTTTCATTAGTCAGGGTCAGAAGGCATTTATTTATATCATTAATCTTTTCAAAGAATCAGATTTTTTGTATATTTATCCTAAAATATATTCCTTTTTATATATTTCATTAATTTCAGCTTTTATTTGAATAAATCTTTCTTCACTGAGACTTTTTGTGTTGTTCTTGGTTCTTATTTCCTAAGAAGAGGCTTAATTTCCTTTATATTTTGTCTTCCTTCTTATAAAACAATGCCATTACTCTGTATTTTTCTCTCTATATTGATTTATTGTGCCCCCAGGGTTTTGATATAAAGTTCCCTCTTTTTCCTGTTTTTTAGATAGTTTGTAATTTCAGTTGCAATTACCAGGCTTCTTAAAATTCCAAGTAGTTAATAATTTGGGATGATATTTTATTAATTGTTTAAGATCAGTCATATGATTCTGATCACAGCATATAATCTGTCAAATTTCTATTTTTGAATTTCTTAAGCTTTTTCATAGTCATAAATATGATCAATTTTTGAAAATGTTTGTTAGACATGTGTAAAAATGTATAATATATATTCAAAGAACAAAGGTAATATATATATATACACACATACAATTTATAAATATGCACAACATGTGAATTAATTCCGGTGTATATAATACTAATGTTGCTGCTTTGACTTTCTTACTGTATGCTTGGTATATTTTTATGCATCTTTTTTATTTTCAGTTTTCTCTATTACTTTGTCTTAAATTTATTTGTGTCAACCATATGGAGACAGGTTTTATTTTTAAATAAGTTTGGCAGTCTTTGTCATTCACATAAAGTATAAAGAACAACTATAAGGATTTTCAGTCTCTTGGACTGCAAGGAGATAAAACCAGACAATTCTAAAGGAAATCAGTCCTGAATATTCATTGGAAGGACTGATGCTGAAGCTGAAACTCCAATACTTTGGCTACCTGACACGAACTGACTTAATGGAAAAGACCCTGATACTGGGGAAGATTGAAGGTAGGAGGAGAAGGGGACGACAGAGGATAAATTAACTGGATGGCATCACCAACTCGATGGATGTGAGTTTGAGCAAGGTATGGGAGTTGGTGATGGACAGGGAAGCCTGGCGTCCTGCAATCCATGGGGCAGCAAAGAGTCGGACACGACTGAGTGGCTAAACTGAAACTGATAGAGGATTTAATCCTTTCATATTCTTTCTATCCATTATTTATTGCATGTTTTTTCCTGGTTTTTCCTTGTATTTCTTGTGGCTGGTCTCTTCTAGTTACAATACATCTCTATTTATCCCTTTATTAGTTTAGAGTTTATATTGTCCTTTTTGATACCACCACCAATTAACTCCCCTTTCCTGAAGCTCAGAATTCTTCTATTGTATTAATATAAGGTATCAGTTATTACTCGTAGGCAAGATTTTTAACCCACCTGCCCGTTGCTAGCTTCTTACTTCAGCATAATAAGAATTTTAAAAATATTTTTACTTCTACCTTCTGGTCTATCACACATCTTTAGGGTTTTATTCACAGGAGTTTGGTTCTTCTACTTTTAGATGTTTTGTCTTATAGGATGTGGCTTTTACTTTAGGAATTCTTCTTTGGTATGTATGCTATGCCTTCCAAGACATAATTCCAAGACAAATTACATAATTTCAATAATTACATAATCTCTATCTCTGCTCTTGGGGCTTTTCTGGTGACTCAGTGGAAAAGAATCTGCCTGCCAATGCAGGAGACTCAGGTTCAGTTCCTGGGATGGGAAGATCCTCTGGAGAAGAAAATGGCAACCCACTCAAGTATGCTTGCCTGGGAAATCCCACGGACAGAGAACTATAGTCTGTGGCATCTCAAGAAGAGTCAGACACGACCTAGAAACTAAACAATGACAACCTGGACTCTTAACTTTATTTACTTTTCACCCTTCTATCCTGTCTTCTCCTGTCTTAAGATCTCTCATTTGATTCCTTTCTTATTTGATTAGAGTCTGTACTTCAGTATTTTCTTCTGTGAGGTGTAGGTAATACATTCCCTGAATCCTTAAATACCTGCAACTTCTTTCACAACAGCAGATAAATATCATCTCAGTTGGAGGTAGAAGTCTTGAGTGAAAATTCATTCTCTTAGCATTCTCACAATGCTATTCATTATCTTCTACTTTGGGACTGTGGGTAAGAATTTCCATGCCAGTTTGATCCTTTTTTATCTTGGTAAATTATTGTTCTTTCTGTATGGAAGCTTTAAATGTTTTCTCTTTATCCCTGAGATTCAAAACCGAAGTACCTTGTCTGACTTTGGCTTGGTGTGTCTTGTCTAATATCAGTCTTGCCTAGATCAGATGAGACTTTCAGGATTCAGACTCCAGCCTTTCTTTAACTCAATGCATTTTTAATGTATTAACTGGTTTTTTTTTTTTTTCTGTTTTTTAATATCCCTTTATCTATTGTTATCTGTTCACCTGTTAAGTACATTGTTAGTGAACAAATGATATGTAATAGATAAAGTGTCCTTAAACACAAACACATGTAAAACAAAGCTATATATTGATAGACTAATGAAAATGCTGTGGTTAGAAGCTTGGAAGAACCTGACCCTTTATTTCCCCAAAGAGCAATAGTTCAATATTTGTTAATTGAGTGTTTGCAGCATTATGTATAAAATGACAGCCATGAATAATGAAAACTGACATTATCTGGTTCTCTGAAGTCCTTTTTTTTTTTTTTTTTTTTGCATACTGTAATGTAATCTTGTTATTATTTTGTTTGTTGAGGTTGCCAGATTCTCCAGCATTTTCCCTCTGTGTCTGTTAGTTCCCTCTTGTACAGGCTGCCTATTTCCATTGCCCATTCAGTGGGGCTCAAGTTCAGCTACCAGGGTATCTTAGTATCAGTTCTCAAAGATGAGATAGGCACCTTAGTCTCTGCACTACAGACTAACAAACTACAAGACTCAGCTCAACAAATGACTCGTCAGTTCCTAGAAAGCTGCTCTGAACTCAAGGTCAACAGGTTTTCCTGGGAATATCTTTTCCAGTCTCTGAACCCTTTGGGAGCCCAAGAGCTTTTCAAGTCCTACTCTGCCTCGTGCTGCCATGTTCTACTCCTTGCTTTGGGATTCTCTGCATTGGTTCTGAGGCATTCATCTGACAGGAGAAGAAATCCTCAGCAGCATTTTATGTCTGGCTTTCTGCATGTCCCAAGGCTTTGCTTTCCTTCACCAGATCTCATATGTCCACCGACTTCAAATTCATAGAGGTGGTTGGCAGGAGGAGTTGAGAAGTGGGTGCAGAAATATGATAAAGTAGCCATCCTTCTAGAATTGGATTCTGAAGCATATTATATACCAGTGAATGCCACCAGATTCGAGGGACACTGTCTTTCTCTACAGTCGCATTACTTGGAGGTCTTGAACTAAATGCAAACCTCCTTTTTACTCCACATGTTGTCACAGGAGACATCCCTCTCTCAATGGTTATCGTTTCTAACACGGCTGCTCATAATGCGATGGCAGATTGGTTTGTCTCTTCTTTTCCTTATTGGCAAGTTGCTACCATCACATGGAAGCAGCTGAACTCTGTAATTATGAGCATTGAAGGGAAAGAATTTCCATAAATGCCATATGTTTTACCAATGTTGTCTCAGACGAGGCTTACCCAGGAGTTTTTGACTTTGCACTTGTGATAACAATTCTATTATTGTACAGATGATTATTTCCAGGATGAGGAAAATGAAGATACATTTTCTAGTCCACTAACTCTTACCAGCACGCCAAAAATCAGTAGCTTCTCTTGCTACACAGACACTGCCTTCAAGATGACCAACTTCAAGCAGTTTCCGTCAACAGTTTTTATATCCATTTGGGTGTCTCAGTTTTAACTAATGTCAGTGTGGGCACACTTCACCACCTGTTTATTAGCATTTTCTTTTAAGCATGTTGTTGTTCATGAAGAACTTAAAAAATGTTTGTTTCACTTAAACATAGGGCTTATAACTCATTACTCTTGTAACATTTTTGTTAATTAACTTTAGAGTGGCCCTTATTTCAGTATCATTTTTTCTTTTAACATTTATGTCCCAATTTGAACATTTCAGAAGCATCATTCCATGCTGGCTAAACCTGATTTTTCGTAAATATTCATGATTTCTGTTGAAGTGTGTTCTATTGGATAAATTTTTGATACTATAACAAGAGTATCGGATTTAAAAGCAAAAAGTTTAGGTTTAAATCTTTCTCCTACTGGGAAGTTAGTTTATTCTTGATTTGTGTGCCTGCGTTCTTTAACATATATGAACTTTCATCTTCTCCCTTTAAATGGAGATGAGAATACCAACCTTACAGAGTTCTCCTAACTGAGTCAAGTGTGTGAAAGGGGTGGATTCATAATAAATACTCAAGGAAACATTAGTTGAAATTGAAAGCCTGAGGAAAAGTCTTAAACATATAATGAGTATTATTAAACACAATTTGCAAGGAAAAAGTTTAACCTGCCTAAGTCCAAGAACAAATACTTTGGACCATTTAAATAAACCCAGTTTATAACCTAAGTGTTCACTCACATCATCAATTTTATCCATTATATTATGTCTGACTCGTCTCTGTTTCAGAAAGATTTTATTCCATTTTGCTACTTCTTCTGTGTTTCCTCTAAATAATACAATAATTGCCCTTTAAAATAATCCTAGAATTCAGACTTTTGACTAAATTAGATTTCCCTTTGTCTCAAATTGGAGATATCTGAATAAAATTTCTTTCTTTTTAATGGCATAAAAAAAGGCAACTCAGAATCAGAATACTGGGGAAAATATTTCAATACTATAAAATTAATGAAATGTACATATGTAAAGATATTTATGTATTTTTATATATGCATATATACACACAACTGGCCAATGCAAATGTCCAGATAGAAAAGTGGTTAAAACAGCAATAGTACTGTGTTTCATGTCAGTCTCAGCCTATTGATAATTAATGTTTTGGCTGGGCCCGCCCTTGTGGTTCCTATTATGACTGGAAGATGTACATAGCAGTAATCATCAGTAAACTCGGATGGTGACTGCAGCCATGAAATTAAAAAATACTTGCTCTTTGGAAGGAACGGTATGACAAACTTAGCATATTAAAAAGCAGAGACATCACTGTTTCAACAAAGGTCCAATATAGTCAAAGCCATGATTTTTCCAGTCATCATGTACAAATGTGAGTGTTGGACCATGAAGAAGACTGAGTGCTAAAAAATTGATGCTTTTGAATTGTGATGCTAGAGAAGACTCTTGAGAGTCCTTTGAAAGAGAAGGAGATCAAACCAGTAAATCCTAAAGGAAATCAGTTCTGAATATTCATTAGAAGGATCGATGCCAAAGCTGAAGCTCCAACACTTTGGTCACCTGATGTGAAGAGCCGACTCACTGGAAAAGACCCTGATGCTGGGAAAGACTGAGGGCAGGAGGAGAAGCGGGCAACAAAGAATGAGATGGTTGAATGGCATCACCAACTCAATGGACATGAGTTTGAGAAAATTCCAGGAGATAAATAGTGAAAGACGGGGAAGCCTGGCATGCTGCAGTCCACGGGGTGGCAAAGAGTCAGATATGACTTATCAACTGAACAACAAAGTGAATGATGGACATTGAACTCAAGACTTTAACATTCACCATCACTGAGTAGTTGTCAGTCTCTATTTATGTATCTATATTTATTTACTATCTCCTTGCCTGCCTATCATCTATCTACTTAAATATTTTTATCCCCTGCCTCATTTAACAAAGGATTGAAGTGAATTAATATTTACCCTATTTAGTCTTAGGGATTCCCTGATAGCTTAGTCAGTAAAGAATCTGCCTGCAATGCAGGAGACACCAGTTTGATTCCTGGGTTGGGAAGATCTGCTTGAGAAGGGATAGGTTACCCACTCCAGTATTCTTGGGCTTCCCTTGTGGCTCAACTGGTAAAGAATCTGCCTGCAATGCGGGAAACCTGGGTTCGATCCCTTGGTTGGGAAGATCCCCTGGAGAAGGGGAAGGCTCCCCACTCCAGTGTTCTGGCCTGGAGAATTCCATGGAATGTATAGTCCATGGAGTCACAAAGAGTCAGACATGACTGAGTGACTTTCACCTCACTTAAAAAAACGGTCTTAAAACCCTTTGGGGAAGAAAATACTATTATCATCCATTTTATATATGAAATAACAAAAACTACCTGGAAATTAGCTTTCATTTTTCACTTCTCATTAAAATATTTATAAAATTGAGAAACGGACATGGCATAATTTTGATAAATCTCTTTGCTTTGGCCTTCATTTTTATTTCTGAACTTCTATCCGTAACCCACACCCTGAAACAGCCTGGTCTAATTCATGATGGAGCTCTGCCTATCTGGCTGGTCTAAATCTCCGATATCCTATTATCAACCCTCGTGTGACTTGACAGGTTTGAATAATAGGAGTCTGCACCAAAAGGATGGAAACTATATTGGAGAGAGTGCCTCCTGTTCTTTCCTAAAATCCTAATGATTATAGATTTTATTTTGGAGCCCTGGACCCAGGTCCAGCTGGGAATAACAAATGAATTTCTGAGACTGTAAATGAAAACTGAAGGGTGTGTGTTTGAAAGAAGGCCCCCAAAGAGGGGCTACAGACTCCAATTTGTGCATCTGGCACTGCTTATAAAATTGCACTTCCATTTTTCGTCATTATGCCTTGAAAGGACCTGAGTGTGTGCATGCTCAGTTGCTTCAGCAGTGTCTGACTCTTTGCAACCCCATGGATTGTAGCCAGGCTCCTTTGTCCCTGCAATTCTCCAGACAAGAATAATGGAATGTGTTGCCACGCCCTCCTCCAGGGGATCTTCCCAACCCAGGGATCAAATCCATATTGCCTCGTCTCCTGCGCTGCAGGCAGATTCTTTACCCAGAGCTACCTGGGAAGCCCGTGTCTGTTACACAGACTGCACCAGCCTCCCTCTACCTTCTGGCTCAACTGAGGCAGTAACTAAAGGCTGTACTCAAGTGGGGGGAAGATATCCTATGGGTCAAATTAGGCTTTTTGTTAGCATAATATTAAACTTGATCTTGTGGATTCCACTGTGTAAAGATCACCCATTTGCAAACCTGGGGAGATGCTGGCCAGGAATGACCAAGGTTGCATATGGCAAAGTGCTTTCTGAAACATGATTCACCATGGTATAGCTGGGGTATTCAAAGATGCTGTTACACATATAGCTTCTGAAAGGTGCAGATTCTGTTTTTACTTGGCCACTCCTGCTCTGAAATTGTTGCTTTAATTAATTTATTTGGTTAAATCCCTTGGGACACTGCTGGGACACCGGGACACTGCTGGGACACTAATGAATGTGGAGTTCACATCACGTGGGTGTGGGGTGACCATGACCGTGTGGACAATGCGACCTCATCCTCTTTTCCTTCACTTCCTGTGTTAAGTTATTGCAGGACCAGGGTGACGGAGTGCTTAGATCACCAGGCTGAGGTCAAGGATACCCTCTCCAGAGGCTGAGAGAGCTTTGCTGTTTAACAGTGTGATACTGAGTTCATCAGTGCAGTAGAGAATGGTCCATAGAGGACTGAGATTGTTCAGTCTTCACCCTGCATGGCAATTTGCAACTCAAATGGGCTCATTGGACCGATTAAACCCCAAGGTCTTGTATTTGTCATTGAGGTCAGTGAACCCATAGAGGAGAAAATTAAGGACTTCCTACTAACAAAAGGAAATCAAATGTCAAACAGTAAAATAGATGTTTTTGGAAAGGCCTTATATTAAACCCTTGGAAGGACGCTTGCCAAGGTGGGTTATGTTGATCATGGAGTTTTTTTGTCAAGAAACATCCATTCATATGTCTTGAATCTACTTTTCCTTGGATAAGGTTTGTGAAATTCCAAATTCTTGTTTGTCTTGCTTCTGTTATCATTAAATGATCCATGCCACTTAATGACTTTGAATTTTCCTCCTTTCCTTTATTAAGTTTTTTATGGATCTCCTTCAGTTCAGCAGGAACTCTGCCAAGAAGTATGGATTAAAAAAGTATAACCCGTTTCCTATAGTTGAGAAGAAAAAGAGTTTATGTATTTGCATATTTTTTTGGCCCCATCACTCGGCATGTGTAATCTTAGTTTCCCATCCAGGGATTGAACCCCAGCTCCATATGGTGGAAGCTCAGAGTCTTAACCACTGGACCACCAGGGAAATCCTAAGAAAAGGTATTTAATATTTATTTTATTTTTTTTAATATTTATTTAATGCCATCTGTACAGTTAAGTACTTTATATATAATATCCCAAATATTCTTCCCAACTATGCAAAGTCAGTGGAGTTACTTCTGATTTCACAAGATGGGAAGACTGAGGGTAAGAGAATTAGTTGATGGACCTAATTCATGTAGCGAGTAAAGATAGATACAGGGCCATACCCTATAAAAACCTATCCTTCGCCAATGAGCCAGTGCAATCCATTTCACACGTGGCAGAAGAATTGGCAAAGTGCTCAGAGCACTAGGAAGGATGAGCGGGAGATGGTGACTCCGCTTGGGAGGATCAGGAAATCCTTGCTGGAAAGTACATGAGTGGAGTCAGCCTACAGAGGACTTTTTGCCACATCGGGGAGACATCCATGTTCTCAGAGTTGGAATCTTGTAGTTGCTCAATTTCTAAGGCTAATGGATTCATTCTAATAGAAACAACCTAAACAGACTGAGGGGCTGATATGCTAAGCGCCCTGCAGAAGGTTTGTTGATGACGGACCTGCCTTGTCTCCATGTGTCCTGATGATGATTTGTTGGTGAGGTCATAAACCATATGCTCAAGGACCTCGTATCATCTGAAGAAAGCCAATGTATCAAATAAAAGGATGATTATAGCCAATCATGGTCTCATCAGGCAACATAAATCAGAGGCTGTTTTCCCACGTGCAGCCCAGGACTGTTATTATGGTTGGGGATCTGTCTATGTTTTATTGCCTATAAATCCTCAGTACGATACTAGTTGGCAGCATAAAACCACCATGTGGAAACTCCAGTAAGTTAAAAAACAATAGCCCAGCAGACTCTGCCAATTCTAATTTCTTTAATGTTTAGGGTCATTAAGTGGCTGAAAGACATCACTATGAAGTCATTATACTTCCAACACTTGGACTTAGACGACAAGAGTTTTAGGCTTTACGGATCAACTTTTCAAAAAGACTGAGAACCGGCTGCCTGTTGAAGGGCATGGTTTATTAAGTAGTCACAGTAGCAGGGTATGAAATGGAGAGATGAACATACTACTGTCATGTTACTTTCTCATTAATTCAGAAGTGTGTCTTTCTTTAACAAGTATTTGTGAATGACCCACTTTAGAGCAGGTTCTTTATTAGTAACTGGGAATGCAGCATAAGTAAGTCAGACCTGGATGTCACTCTCTTGTCAGGGAAACAAGTAATGCATAAACATTATATATTTGTAGAAATAAATGTAAAAGTATGAACTATGTTGAATGCTCTAAAGAAACCAGGATGTTTTGAGAAGGTATGAGAAAGGAATCTACTTGAGATTTTGGGGATTGCCAATGAGTGTCATGGAAAAATGCAAACCCAGTGGTGTCATCTCAATTTCTCCAGAGAAGTTTGATTTTTATATAAAATAACCAAATTCAAATTTTTAAAAAATGTTTAAGGTATTTTGAAGACAACAGAAACTGATCAGTACCAGTTTTTTCCTCTGTTCTCTCTTTTTTATGATCTTTGCCTTAAGAATCTAGGATTATGCATCCTTGAAAGGAAAAGATCAGACTGGGTCAGATTCAGAGTCAGGGGAGGAAATTCAGAAGTTTTGGAAAAACAGACTGAGGACAAGACTTGGGCATCATTTTATGTTTATGACTTCCTGAGTTGTTTTTATATTATTATTGAATGAGTAATTGAGTTGAATGAATGAATGAATGAATGCAGACACAATCTTCCTATCAGCCCAGACAGCAGAAATAATCTAGAATAATAATAAGAAGAAATTATCTAGAATCTAAGTATAATAGTAATAATGATATTGACTAGCGAGTCAGCTCACAATGCAATTCCTTGTGTGGTCCTTACTACATTAGCCAGTGGAGGCACACAGAGAATTTCACACATGGACTTTTGATGATGTTGCTTGATGCCTAGTTGCTCAGTCGTGTCCAAATCTTTGCAACCCCATGGACTGTAGCCCACCCAGCTCCTCTGTCCATGGGATTTCCCAAGCAAGAATACTGGAATGAGTTGCCATTTCCTTCTCCAGGGGATCTTCCGAACCCAGGAGTCGAACCTGAGTCTCCTTTGTCTACTGCATTACAGGCAGATTCTTTACACTTTGAACCATCTGAGACTCAAAAGGATGACATCACCAGCCCAGGATGGCACTATAAGTGCCCAAACAGGGATTCTGCTCAGGTCTCCCAATTCCATGAACAGGAAGTACCCCTTCCATATGATCCTATGTCCTTATATTTTTGCCCCAAGCAAGAAAACACAATATCTAGCCTCTGGAGCAAAAATCACATGTGGGCTTCCCTGGACTTCTGCTTACATGTAGCCAAGTCCATCCTTGACAGAGACAGAGCATACAGATGTGAAAGGACATTTCAGGGCCAGACTTGTGTCTAGATTTTGAGACAAATACAGTTTCCCAATGCTTGTTATGCCAAGCTCTGTGCCATGTGAATGGGATATGACTGTGGCTATGAGCCAACTCTGGATTGCAGCCTGTTTGTAAATAAAGCTTTTTGGTGATTTATCCACGCACGTTTGTTTACCTAGTGTCTGTGGCTGTATCTTAAGTACGATAGCACAGCTGAGCAGTTACCACAGAGACGGTACGGCCCCTCAGAGTCCAAAACACTTACTGCCAGGCGTGGTACGAACGAGGTCTGCGAATACCTGGGACAGAGCCACGACCAGGGCAGGAGACAGAGAAGAGCCAACAGTGACTCTGTGAGCACAGCCTGACATTGGAAACACGGCCAGGACACAGAAGCGGAGCAGAAGATAGAGAGCTACTTAGCATTACTTGCTTTACTGGAGAAAAGGGGACAGTTACCTTCCTAAAGGGCTTCCCCTGTGGCTCAGCTGGTAAAGAATCCGCCTGCAGTGCCAAAGACCTGGGTTCGATCCTTGGGGTGGGAAGATCCACTGGAGAAGGGAAAGGCTACCCACTCCAGTACTCTGGCCTAGAGAATTCCATGGACTATAAAGAGTCAGACAAGACTGAGCAACTTTCACTTTCACCTTCCTAAAAAGAAAAGTGAATGGCAGCTGGCTGCATGCTGTAAGATTAGCAGTACTTTGTAAAGCAGTGGGAGGACATTCCAGGCCTTCAGAGAGGCTCATACAAAAGTGTCAAGGCAAGAATCGAGTTGTTTCGCTCGGGACATCATAGTAAATAATAGAGATGAGGGGCTTCCCTGTTGGTCCAGTAATGAAGAATCCTCCTGCCCGTGCAAGGTTCCCACCCCTGGTCTGGGAAGATCCCACATGCCGTGGAGCAGCTAAGCCCAATTGCCACAATTACTGAAGCCTGCACACCCTGGAGCCTGTGCTCCACCACAGAAGAATCCACTGCAATGAGAAGCCTGTGCAGGACAGCGAAGAATAGCCCCCACTCTCCGTAACTAGAGAATGCCCATGGGCAGCAATGAAGACCCATCACAGCCAAAAAATAAATAGCATAAATAAAGCTTAAAAAAATAATAGAGATGAGATTCAGGGAAAACTTAGCTACAGTAAGTTGGGCAAGTGAAATGTATTATCACGTACAATCCCGAAAACAAAGACCTGCCAGGCACCTCTTATCCCTATTTTTTAGAAGAGACTGAAATGAAAAGAAATTAAGTAACTTGTCTCAGTTCTCAGAATAAGGCATGAATTTTTTTCAGGCTCCAAAGTCTCTATCTGACCCTCCACCATTCAGCAGGTAAATCACGTCCACTCTCAGCCACCCAGCCTTATCTCAGCCCCAGCAGCCAATTGTGTTGCCTATATACCTGTTTGCAGAGACATCAGGATGGGGGGGTATGCCAGCAGATGCTAGGACCTCCCCAGGCCAGGCAGCCTTTGCAGCAGGAGTCATGACCACTCTTAATTCTGCAATAGCAAGACTGGCTCTCTTGTGTGTTGGAAATAAGCCTAGCTGGATGTGAGCAGGGGCCAGTGACCATTAATCATGATGAAAAGGAGCCCAAGTCACAAATTCCAGTTGAGTTCATCTTCCCTACAACTCAAGTCATTCCCTCCCCTTATTTCATCTAGCAGCCCTGTATTCAAAGTCTGCAGTCAACTCGGGCCTTAAGTAGCTGCAGGAACCCTAGCAGGTTTGATTACATCCACTTCACCTTCACACTGCAGATCCAACAATGAAAATGTGTGAAGAGCGATGCCTTGTTTTCATATTAATGCATATTTAAAGGATCATAAAGGGACACTGCGACTAAAGCAATGGACAAAGGTGATAAAACTCTTTTTGAGAATCTTAATGAACTCACTTAAGCTTTGAAAGAAGATCAACTGATTGAAAATTTTTGCTACCTCCATATTAAGGTAAGATACGATCATTTCTTTTTCTGAAAAAAGAGAAAAGTGGTCATCACGCAAATTTATGAGAACTGTGTTATATTTATTTTTCGCTGTGATGAAATATACAAAACATTTGTTATTTTAAATATTTTTAAATATACAGCTCAGTGGAAATAAGTACATTCACATTATTGCGTACTGTCCATCTCCAGCATTTTTTTCATCTTCCCAAACTGAAACTTTGTATATTAAGTGACAACTCCCCATTCTCCCTTGGCAACTCTCAAACTGGCAATCATTACTCAAGTTTTCATCTCCGTGAATTTGACTACTCTAGGTACCTCACAAAAGTGGAATCATACAGTATTTGTCCTTTGGGGGCTGGCTTATTTCAACTAGCATCTTATTCCCAAGGTTTACCTATGCTGTTGCACATAATTGTGAGGCAAGCAGAAGTAATGCCATGGCAGGCAGCTTAGATTAGGAGCAGGCCTTCCTATTCTGGGTGGTAAGATTATCAGGTCACCTGGATACAACCAATCAGCTTTCGCTTAAACACTGACTGCTGTTTGCCAATTAGGAAATTAGGAACGGGGCGGAACCCCCCGGGAAAGTCCCGCACGTGCGAAAGTTTTGACCAATGAAATTGCTTTGCAAACTTGTAACCAATCCGCTTAAACCAACTACCAAGGGCGTGTGCTCACCCTATAAATTTGTGTAACAGCTTGGGCTCCGGGCTCTCTGACCTGCACCACTGCATTGGATGCAGGGGGAGCCCTGACTCCAGTCAGCAATAAACTTCCCTTTTTGCGAGTTGCATTGTCTTGGAAGCCTTCTCTCTTCCCGCTCAGGGATTCGGAGCGGGCATAACAATAATCAGAATTTTCCTTCTTTTTGGGTAGAATAATGTTAAAACACCTTCAGCTTTCGCTTATTTGGGAATGGTTTTATTTCTCTTCCACCTTTGAAGGACAACTTTGCTGGATGTACCATTCTTGGTTGTTGACACGTATTTTTCTTTTTTCACGTTACAGTCCTTGTCATATTAATCATAGTCATTTTAAATTCTAAGTTTGATCATTCTCAACTCCCTGCCATATCTTTGTCTGGTTCTGATGTGTTATTTGTCTCTTCATACTGCATTTTGGCCTTTCAGTATGCCATATATATATGACAGAAAGGTGACATCTCAGCTGACGTCTAACAGGTGAGTAGGAGAGGGTGGGGTGGGGTAGGCATTCTAGGTGGGGGTTGCAAAATGTAACATCTAAATCATATATGTTATTTATTAATGCTACTGTTGTTATCCCATTCAGTGACCTAGGCTATGGAATCATTGAGACCCAGGTTCATGCTAGTTTTGTCACCTTTCGTATGTATCCTTGGATAAGTCACCTGATCTTTCTGAGTCTCTGTCTTGTTCTCTGCATCACAGGATACTCATATACAACTTGTAGGAATGCTACTGGAGGATGAGTTGATAGAACATGAAACCCTGCCCTGCGCCTGACATTTAAAAGGGCTACATTTCTCTTTCTGTTCTTTTCAAACAGTTTAATGTTTCTCATCTTATGGATTCCAAAGTCTTCTTGAACACCCAATAATGTCCATCAATTACCATCTGCTAGAAGTATGAGATGCTGAGCAAATATTCCATGTGATTCAGTTCAGTTCAGTCGCTCAGTTGTGTCCAACTCTCTGGAACCCCATGAACTGCTCATGCCAGCCTTCCCTGTCCAACAACAAACTGGCAGGCCACGCTGTGAATTCCTCCTGAGCCACTATATGGCAGAGCACACTGCTATTTCTAGGAAAACTCATAATACAAATTCATAAGATGGTAAAGGTATGTTTGTTATTAGTCACTAAGCCATATCAGACTCTTTTGCAACCCCATGGACTGTAGCCCACCAGGCTCCTCTGCCCTTGGGTTGTCCCAGGCAAGAATGCTAGAGTGAATTGCCATTTCATTCTCCAAGGGATCTTCCTGGCCCAAGAATCAAACTCAAGCCTCCTGCATTGGCAAGCAGATTCTTTACCACTAAGCCACCAGGGAAGCTCATGAAGGCATGTTACAAATTACTAAGTAACTGTGTCAATTCCAGGCTTTTAACTTAAAGTCTGCCCAATACCCACATCTCAACTGACATTTGGACTTTTCTTGAAAATGCATTGTCTAGATCACAAAGGAAAAATAACTTAAAATACTTTTGATTCAACACTTCAAGAGGATGGCCAGACCCCATCCAGATGGAGTTGGAATCTAGGCTTTCCCTCAGTCCCCTGTCGGTCCATGAGTAAACTGTGGTCTGCCTGACACAAAACCATCTGTCATGGACTCTTATGCAAATGATCATTTTCTTCTGAAAACTATTTCCTTAGTGATGGTAAATCTTCAACTACTGTTGACAGATTCAATTTTTGCAAAGCACCAAAAAAATATAGAACACCTGTGGAAATATAATTCAGCTCAGTCAATATTATTGAGCAGTTACTACCTGTCATTTACTTGTTTGCTCCCAGATTCACCAAACACGTTTGACTCTCTGAGTCAAGTTCAGGCAGTGTGAGGCAAGTTAGGAGATAGAAATGAGCAGGTATGGCGTAGACATACTAGAATGACCAGGAGCTCACCAGGGGAGATGGAACGGTGGCAGAGTTGGTGAACACATTTCTGGGTTGGGTGGGAAAACTCGATTCAACTCTTGCCGGGTACCCTCTGACTACTCTTTCTCCCTCTTTGTGTCTGAGCTTTCAATCTACTGAAGTGGCTTTGTGTACATTGTGTATATATGCATTTGTGTGTGTGTGGTCGCTCAGTGGTGACTGATTCATTGTGATCCCATGGACTGCAGTCCACAAGGCTCCTCTGTCCATGGGATTCTCCAGGCAAGAATACTGGAGTGGGTTGCCATGCCCTGCTCCAGGGGATCGTCCTGACCCAGGGATCAAACCCGGGTCTCCTGAAGTGCAGGCAGATTACTTCCCATCTGAGCCAGCAGTGTACTCCAGGCATCCTCTGTGACTGGACAGCATCTGTACCACATGCACATTCACACACCTGAGCCCACTCCCCAGCCCCAGTCCTACTGAATAGGCAGGTCTTGGTTGGGTCCCACTGGGCTCTACTTTAACAAGCTTCCTGGTGGTTCTGAAGTTTGAGACACACTGGTCTGGATGAACTCAAGGTCTTTTTTTTTTTATCTTGTTCTAAGGGCCTATCATGGGGTCACTCTTAGCATTGGAAGTGGAAAAAGAAGAAAGAGACTTCCCAGAAAAGGAGAATTGCTCATGGTTATGAAAAGCTCTTCATGTGGGCACCATGGATCTCTCTACTTTATCTGGGTCAAATGACTTTTCCCTTTCAAAACTCCTAAGTTTGACATCAAACTCTCCATGTTTTTCTTTCTAATTTGCTGACTCTTGCTTCTTGGACCTCACCCAAAGACTTGCCATTTTTTGATTACTGCTCAGATTTTTATTTTCCCAAGTTTTCTGGCCTTTCATGTCTCCCCAGTTCAACAACCAGCTTCGGGCAGTGGGCTTGGCTGCAGGCTGCGTTGGATCTAGGTCTCTTTCACTCATCTTCATTACGGGGCCCAGGTTGAAGGGGTAGGGGCTCTCCTAAGCTCGCACTTCTCAAGGTAAATCCCTGAAGGCCATGAGCCCAGCCAAACTGTGTCAGCACTTTTAATAGTAGCTGCATTATCTGCTCTTATTCAATATGTTCATTTCCTTCTTATTGTCCAAGCAAAAGTCAGTGGAGAAGGAAAGTATAATCCACTCCAAAGAGAGGAGAGGGGAGTGAAATGCGCTGAAAACTACTCTGATGAAAGATGTAATTATCACTGTCACAGCCTTTGGAGTGAGTGTCTCAGGCTCCTCCCAGGAATACTGCTGGCCTCATTTCCTCCTACCCTGAAGAAAAGAGTTCAGTGACTTTTCCTCCTTCCCAGACTCTGCGTTTCTCTGATTTTTCTGTAGTTCCCAACCTCCCTCAAGCTCAATGTGACATGAATTCTGGAGGGAATTCCCAGGCAAAACCTGCTCTCAGACTCTGTTGCAGAGAAGATAGTCAGTGATCCCCATGTCACCATGCCCCCTAAGTCACACCGAGCTGATCGTCAGCCTGCCCGTTTCTCTCCCGCACTATAAAGTATAATCATCATACAAGTGTAGGAATCCAAATTCAGAAGGCAACTGTTCCTCCTAAATCTTTGTGCTTTAATAGCAGTAGATGACTCCTAACACCTCCCATAGATGGTGTATGAACACCGGAGCTTTTTTTTTCACATGAGTGGATGTAAACTGCACTGACCCCTTCCTCTAGGGAGATCTTCTTTTAACCAAATTAACTTTAGCTGCACAGTTGGGAAAGGATGGACATTGAATCAAAGTCTTCCCAGGAGCCAGTTATCCTCAGTTTCATCTTTATAGATTTCTCAGTAACTCTTATTTCAGCAGGCTAATCAAGAATAGAAGCCAACTGGAGCAGAGATGTCTAAGTGTCACCCCAATACTTGCTTTTACTTCCTTTCCTAACCTCTTCCAGAAACACTCTATCAGATGCACCCAGTTTAAAAAAAAAGTTTAATTAGATATGTAGGCATTTGCATGATCCAGTCAACTTGCCACATAAAACTAACCATCACACAGCTGGAGATTTCATTTGCCCCCCACCCCCAGTCTCCTGAAGTTAGCTCCTGGACCATTGGGAGGAGGAGTTGAAATAAAGCAGGAACCTCCTCTTTCTCTTTCCCCATCTGCTGGTCACAGCGGGCAGCATGGTGAAAACTGGAGTGGCCCTCATGAGCCCAGAAATGGAAACTGTGCTGAGATGGCAGAACAAGAAATTAAAAGGAACCCAGGTCCCCAGGGCCACTGAGCTGCTTTATCAATTCTACACGGTTCATGCTCAGACTGTTGAAGAAGAAGAAACTAAATGTCTCTCTAATGTAAACCATGTTTGTTCTATTTTTCCTTTCTTACTGAAGCCAGAACCCGTGTCTTAAAAAAATATACCAATCTCTGTGTCTCCTTACTGAGACACAAACACTTTGTATTCTTAAGTATGAGCACTCTTTCATTCAACATTCCATGAAAAAATGTTCACTGAACAGCAAACGCATACAAGGCATTAACCTATGTGCTCAAGAGAAAAGTGTGCTGACGTTGCTTTGTCTGCTGACTCTCCTGCTACCACGCCACCTGGGCGTTAGCCATGCCCTGCGTGCATGCTGTCTCTTCAGTTGTGTCCGACTCTTTGTGACCCCGTGGACTGTAGCCCGCCAGGCTCCTCTGTCCATGGGATTCTCCAGGCAAGAATACTGGAGTGGGTTGCCATGTCCTTCTCCAGGGGACCTTCCCGACCCAGGAATTGAAGCTGCATCTCTTACACCTCCTGCATGGCAGACGGGTTCTTGACCACTAAGAGAAGCCACCCAGGAAGCCCTCCTAACACACTTTCATATCTTTGTACTTTAGTATACACTCTCCCATCAGCCTGAAATGCCTCCCTTCCCCTTTTTAGCCCAAAGGCTCTTAGCTGCGAAAGGAAAATAAAAATGGGATCAGCATTGCTAAGAGAACTGTCTAAAACGGAGCCGAGAAGACACGGAGGATATGTGACTTACGCACATCTCAGTCAGGAAGGAATCTAGACTTGGAATACTTGTCTTAACGCAGACATCCAGAACATGCGCACAATGTTCCAGAAACTTGAGACACCTCTGGGACCTTACAGTAAATAACTCCCTACAGTATGATTCTTGCCAGATGATTTAACGAGCTTGAGTTTTTGTCTTTATAAGTCCCTGACTCTCTTCCCGGGACACCCTTATGGTTTTATTCTGATTCATGTCTTTCAAACTGCAATTCCTAAGACCCCAAATAAAGTTCTGGGTTCTCTGCAGCCAAGAGACTGATGATTATTGGCCATAACTCATCTGAGCCTTGGTTTCCTTGTCTGAAAAATGATCACAAGCAGCTGCTATACATAAAGCCCACAGACCTGTCCTTGGCCAAAGTAGGTCTTCTGTAGGAACTGGTGCGGGTTCCTGCTCCAGGCCATGCTGCCCCCATGGTGGAGGAAGTCTCTACGTGCAATTTTGGAAAGCTGGGATCTCATATGATTATTTTTCCAGGTGAAGCCCCCAAGCTAACAGATGACTTTCCACTACCTCCTTTCACAGTGAAGTGACAATGGTTCTTCTGATTGCTTTGTTTTTCCTCTTTATAAAGTATCCAAGATAACAAACCTCATGCAATCTTGACTCTGCAATACATTTCCATACTAATTAATAGCAGTCTCAATGGGGCAAGTTTTTTCGGAAAATAAATTACATATATTCAGGTGTCTGGTTTTTACTGCCATTAAACTTAACTACCCTGTTTGTGTCTCTTTATTGCTCTTTTTTTTTTTTTTTTAATAAAGACCATAAAAAAGAAGCTACGATACTACAGCCAGGGGCCAGGAGGAAGCTGCCTTTTCATATTTCTAATAGCTTCAAATAAAATATGTTCAAGCACTGCCTGCCATCTGGCTGCAAAAGGTTGTTTAGAGGGCCCCTCCTCCTCCACCTTCTAAGCATCAATTTTACTTTCCAATTCCTTGGCTAGATTAAATTTATGAACTGCTCAACCCTTGGGTGATAAATGTGTTGATTGTGACCATTTCCTCTTTCCGGTTTCCAATTAACCTGATTGGTATGGAATCTACAGAGACAGCTTAGGTCTTGAAACTTGCATCTTGCGGCTCAGGAGCTGAGTCAGCACAGATTTCAGCATCCCTTCCCCCTCTTCTGTTGTTTCCCTACTCACATACCTTTCGGAACATTTAACAATAGCTCGATATTATTTCCATCCATTTGGAAGAAAAATCTGGATTTAAAATCTGCAGCAGCAACCGGTAATTTTTCTTTAAAAATTTCCATGGAGTACAAGTAATTTTATATAACATTTTCATACTATGGGCAGCTTCATATTTGCATGGGAAAATAGGCTGAGTTTCTAATCAGGCAGTATTACAAGTGATTGCGATGCTTTTTTATAAATGCAAAGCAACTTGGGAAAGGTAGAGAGTAATAAAGAAATGGAATGGCTCCAGGGTGTTCACGAAAAGCTGATTGCCTTTAACGTCTGCGTTATTCTAACAGCCCACTTCCAAATCCCAAGATGAGAGTGGAAGATCTAAACAGAGGCTCTCACTCCTCCTCCTCCTCCTCTCCATCACTGTCAGCTGCCAACATCTCTTGCCCACCACTGTCATCATCTCAACATCTGTGGGCAGTTGGGCAGTGGAAGGAATCCAGACACTCATTGAGGGGGGCCAAGCTTGCCTCTATTCTTGTCTCTGCTGTTTATAACCTTATTATTTTAGGTGGAAATACTTCTATCCTTTTAGTTCCAACATCTACAAAGAGAGAAAAAAATCATGGTACCCACCTCCTCCAGGCATGTTATGGAATAATACCAGTAAAATACCTGGCACAAAGCTGGTACACATGCCATTATCCAACAATGTAGAAACTCATTGCTGAGACTCTGGATTCAAAATCCCTGAGTTCAAATCCCAGCTTCACTTCTTCCTAGCCCTAGAAAACTTACTTACCTCCTTCTATAAAAATGGAATAGTCATTTCAAAATATCTTTTATTATTGTGAGATAAAATGACATAAAATGTGCTGAGGATTTCAACCATGCAGTGCGATGTGAATATAATTATTATCTAAGACGTTTATCAATAGCCAACTATCTCTTCCTTCAGCCAATATTTACAGAGCATCTGCTATGTGTCAAGCACTCTTCTAAGTATTAACCATGGCCCGAAGATGAATAAGAACATTCTGATTCAGCTCAACATCTCACTTATAAAGGAACCTTCCCTGTGCTTACTCTCTGGCCAGATTAAACTCCCTATCAGGAGCTCTCAGTAAAACTGGCATCTCTTCTTTCAGTTCAGTGCTTGTCACTGTTAGACGGTCCTACCGTGTGAGCTAATTCAATTCCTCTTCCCTCTGCTAAAGCATGTACACCCCGTGAGAACAGGAATTGTGTCTGTTTTGGCTCAATCACTAATGTTTACTGCAGGGCTTGGGCAAATGCCAAGAGCTCAATCAATGTTTAATAAATGTGAAATGGAGACAGGGTCTCCTCTTTTAAGGGCCTTGCATTTTGGCAAATTGTATGATAAAGTTACATGGCTACTAAAAGCTATTGAAACTCAGATGGTGGAGAACTCCACCCTGGGGATTGAGGAGATGTTTCTAGATGCAGGGCTTTGCTTATCTGAGATTATTCTTGTTTCCTTTCTTTTTTCTCTTTTTTTAAGAAGGGGAGAAGAATTCATTTGGTTTTGTCAGGACGGTGTGATGAAAAGAACCAGGGTCTGTTGTTGGAAAGAGGAGTTGCGACCTCATCTTTATAGTTCATTTACTGTTCATCAATGAGCAAGTTACTTTAACTCTGCACCCCCATGTTCCTCGTGTGAAAAATAAGGAATAAATCAGCTTGGCTTTCTGGAGTGGAGGGGGTGGTTTCAAAAGATACAACACAGAAGAAAGTATTTGGAGCTCTGTCAAGTCATAGTAATTGCTCAATAAATGTCAGTCCTTTGCCCTTGAGCATCATCTCAACTCAAAATAACTACATCCTGAGGTTTCTCCCTGCTTTGTGCATAGAATAAACTTGTTTTGTGCCTTGTTATCTTACCTGGTTTTCACCCCAAACTTGTGAGGTTAGCAGGACATCAGAGGAGGGGGGTTTAGGGAGTTAATGGTTCATCATCACTTGATGCAAAACTCTGACTTGCCAAATGGTATATTCCTTCAGAAAGCAGGATTTCTCTCCAAAACAGGCAATGGAAGTGTTTCCATGATTAACAAGGTACCCATAATTCAGAGTCAGAAAACACAGCTAACAGCTGGCCTGAAAACACTGGGAAAACAATTTATGAGCCCCTGCTCGATTTAGAAGAGAGAGAATTCACATCCTAGCATAATAATCGTATTTCTTACTTGCTTTGTCCAGAGAAAAATCTTACCCTAGATTAAGAGGTTGTTTCTCTGATGCTCCTCCATCGTGCCTAGGGAAACGTAAACCCTTTTGTGATTATCTCTGCAATCTCCTAGCTACTGGAGAGGAGGCAGGCAGGATTGTTCTGATGCCATAAATATTGGTACCATTATGGACCTGCTCTCCTGATGTTCACCAGTTCAAAGGGCCCTGGAATTTGATCGAACATTTCAGATGAATGATAATACAACTTCTGATCAAGCTGATTATTACACAATCAGTGGAGCTGGATTACAAAGAAGAGATAAAACAGAAGGGCAAAAGGGAGGAAGAATATGTGTGATAGAAAGACAGAAAGCATAACTAAGAAAAAAAGAAGAAGATAGAGAAAGGGAGGGAAGAAAGTGATTAGGAAAAACAGTAGCTCTCAGTCATCAAGCATTTAATATGTACCAAGTTGTCAAGGATCTCACAAACATTTCCTCAGTTAATGTTAAAAGCAGAATTCTAAGGAGGGACTGCTGTTTTAGATAGAAAGAGATGGACATGAGTAGATTAAATAACTTAACCAAAGTAACCCAACAAGCAAATGAAGGAGCAAAGATTAGACCCTAGAAGGGCAGCAAGGTAGGGAAAATAGGAGAAGCAGGAAAACTGGCTTTGGAGAGGGACTGATAGAAACCACTAGCTTCTTTTTTTGGAAATTTAGTGTCTTTTCTATCATAGGCAAATGGGCATAAACAGTTACTTTAATTGTGCCAAGCTCAACTTTCTGCCCCCACCCAAAGTAAAACTTCCAATTAGAAGTGAGACTGGGTTAAAGATATTTGCTCACTAAAAGGAATAGAAAACAGCAGCTTGATGGGCCAATGTATGATTAGGGGCTATTGTCTTCAAATTCAAAATCCCGGGGAAGGATTTTATAGCTGCTGCAGCCCTGGGCTCTTTTACCTAGCAGAAAGGAAAATCCAGGGGACATCCTACCACCTATTTGGCTGAAACAGCTAGGAATATATCAAAGTTCTAAGTAATCACAAGGGAGGGCCTTAGGGTGAGAGAGAAGGGCACTAAATAACAATAATACTGGAATCACAGTGCATGCTCAGTCACTCAGTTGGGTCTAACTCTTTGTGACCCCATGGACTGTGGCCCGCCAGGCTCCTCTGTCCGTGGGATTCTCCAGGCAAGAATACTGGAGTGGGTTGGCATGCCCTCCTCCAGGGGATCTTCCTGACCCAGAGATCGAACCAGAGTCTCTTAAATCTCCTGTATTGGCAGGCGGATTTTTTTACCACTAAAGCCACCCAAGAATACAGGTGGAATCAGAGTAGATGCATTCCTTTCCCTAAAAATAAATAAGATGCAAGGAACAAAGGCAACCAGATTACATAGAATGTGCTCAGACTTCTTACATCCATGGAGGAGAGACTGTAATAGAAGGAGTAAGGCTGAAAACAGACAAGGTTCAAATACACCCCCTTATGACTTCTTCAAACGCTCATGCTGGTCCTTGTAGACACTGATAGCAGGCTCTGTGCTCAAGGAGCTTATGATTCAGGTAAGTATGGAGACAAAATTTCCACCTGCGTACTCAGACGTCAGAGCTCAGGGATTTTGCTTCCTGACTGCCACTGATTCTATTGACCCTGTTGCTCAGCCTTGCTTCACCCAAATATTTGTGGTTTCGGCGTCTTCAACAGAAGCTTCTCGGAAACGGGAAAAACACATTTTCAAGCACATCAAGCTTGAATGGGTTTATTATCCGGTGCATGTTTAGAGAGTCCTGGATAACAGGGCCCCAGCAATGGATAAGGCCCTTGTCTTCATAGACAGAGACCCACGGAGGGACTCAGACAAAGCCCAAGGGACAGAGAAGAGGGACTGCAAGCTTGAAGGACATGCTTGCGGTTCTAGGATTGAGGCTTACTTAGTAGGCAGACAGGCTAGTGATAAGGTGGCACTCAGTGTCTTACTATGGAGGTGACATTTGATGGATGCCACTGGGATGAGCAGGAAGGCTAGGGACAGCCCCAGGTCACAGCAACAGCAGGGATGAGGTCACCAGCTTGGAGAGGTGAGCACGTGTAGCTGGAGTCAGCTGCTCTCACATCAGTTTAAGCACAGAGGGGTTGACTTCGGAGATGACGCTGAGTGAGGGGCTGATCAGACTCTACAAGTCGTCCGTGAACACACTGCAGATCAGTAACCAGGAAACGCTGACAATTGGGAAGAGATTTTACTTATTTTTAAATATTTATTTATTTTACTTTTGGCAGTGCTGGGCCTTCTTTGCTGTGTGCAGGCTTTCTCTAGTGGCAGAGAGCAGAGATGACCCTTCATCGCGTGCATGGGCTTCTCACTGCAGGGTCTTCTCTCATTGCAGAGCACAGGCTCTAGGGGTAGGGGCTCAGTTGCAATGCACGGGCCTCATTGCTCCATGGCGTGTGGGATCTTCCTGAGTTAGGGATCGAACCCTTGCCTCCTGCATTGGCAGGTGGACTCTTAACCACTGGATTATCAGGTCCCAGGAAGAGGTTTTAGAAGCTGCTGCTCTGTCTGGATTCCTCGGTCCCCTCCAGACCCTAATACCGGGTTGTTTCACATCCAGCAGCTCTGCCTCAAAGTGTTATGGTCATGTCAATGTACCAGTTGGAAATCTGGGGGTGCTGCTTCTGTCCTCAGCTGTTCTCCAGCCACCTCGCCTCAATGCCATCCCTTCCCTCTTCACCTTCTCTGAGAATCCTGTCTGTTTCCAGTCTCCAAGCACAGTGCCTGACTCCTGGCTCATTTCTAGCACAGCTTTGGGGAAAGAAGAAATAAGGACTGATCCACTCCCCTCCACCCCTCTCATTCTCCATCTCTGCCTCCAAGGCTTCATCCTGTAATATTGTTGTTCAGTCACCCAGTTGTGTCTGACTCTTTGCAACCCCATGGACTGCAGCACGCCAGGCCTCGCTGTCCGTCACCATCTCCCAGAGTTGTGACCAAGTTCATGTTTGTTGCATCGGCGATGCCGTCCGTCCAGCCA
The DNA here is from genome assembly GCF_033118175.1 of Dama dama. Lineage (NCBI taxonomy): Eukaryota > Metazoa > Chordata > Mammalia > Artiodactyla > Cervidae > Dama > Dama dama. The sequence continues at coordinate 8,521,528 of NC_083701.1, read as the reverse complement.
TCTCATCCTCTAACGCTCTCTTCTCCTTCTGCCCTCTATCTTTCCCAGCATCAGGGACTTTTCCAATGAGTCGTCAGTTCACATCAGATGACCAAGATACCGGAGTTTCAGCTTCAGCATCAGTCTTTCCAGTGAATATTCAAAGTTAACCTCCTTTAAGATCTCCTTGTTGTCATAGGGAAGAACAAATCTAACTCCCTATGAAGTCACTTCGTGTATCTTTTAATAACCCTTACAACTGCAGGAAGTGGAGGCTGTTGTGCTCATTTTACAGAAAAGAATATCAAGATGAGAGAGACAAATTGCCCTAGGTTATTTACCAAGTAACTTACAACTTCATTGCACATGCAGTCTTCCTGTCATGTTCCTTCCAGGTATTTCAGAAAGATTTCAGAAGTGAAGCTGAATTTGATAATCATGTTTTCAATGGAGCATTGAGAAAGTGGGGAGAGACCCTAAAGATAACTTTTTTTTAGGAAAGGCCTATTTATTATTAGTGTGATTATTATTTCCTTGGCCGCACCATGAGGCATGTAGGAAATTAGTTCCCTGACCAGAGTTTGGACCCACACCATTTACATTGGAAGTTCGGAGTCTTAACCACTGGACCATCAAGCAAGTCCTTCCTCCTGTGCTCCTTCCTCTATCCTGTATAGCTGAAGAATGCAAGGGCAGAATAAAGGTAAAGGTGGAATTGATCAGATCAGTGCTTCTCCATTGCCTGGGTCAGTTGGTAAATGCAGATTCTGATTTGGTAGACCAAGAGTGGGAGCTGAGCTTTGACATTTCTAGCAAACTCCCAAGTGATGCTGCTGCAGCTGATCCCTGGCCCACACTTTGAGTAACAATTACATCATTTTACATGGACTTCCTTTCCAAACTGGGTGGATGAGCAGGACTATCTCAGAACTTGGTTGATAACATGATGAAGGGAACTGGGTCCATTACTCATTCGCTTGGGCTGATTTTCAAAGTGAAGTTGCCATCAGACCTCAGGAGAGCAAAACACAAGAAAATGAATCATTTAGATGTTGTCAGTTCCTCTCTTCCCCATTCTTACCCAGGTACATTGGTCAAGGCCTTTCCCCTGCAGACGCTGTCCCAGCTGGTCCCTGAGCCAGTATTGATCAAAGTGTACAGAAGACAGCAGCAATGACCATGCCTCCAGCACACGGATCCCAGAATTAGATCACTGTCCTCAGACTGGGGGTGCTTCCCAGATGGCACTAGTGGTAAAGAACATGCCTACCAAAGCAGGAGATGTAAGAGATGCTGGTTCGACTCCTGGGTCAGAAAGATCTCCCGAAGGAGAGCATGGTAACCTACTCCAGCGTTTTTGTCTGAAGAATCCCACGGACAAAGGAGACTGGTGGGCTATAGTGTCCACAGTGTCCCAAAGAGTCAGACCTGACTGAAGCAACTTTCATATGCACTTCAGGCTGGAGCTTCTAGCTTTTGCTTTACCTTGGACTATTGTGGTTTGTCCACACCAAAGCATGACCACCTGAACATTTCTTCGGGCTGTTGATAGTTTCTAACCTGACTCTGTTTTCTTTGCCTCTTGCCCCTCTGTTCTCCAAATAAGCCTATGTTCTCCATCAGGAACTTCTTTCTGCCTTGCTCAGAGCATGGACTCCCAGCTGCCAGGGTCTTCTGCTGTCTGGCCAGGTCCATCATATCAACTTTATTCACTAAGGAATCCTCATGCCTCGCTTATACATTGCTACTGGGACTACCTATTCTTTGGCCAACCCCATAACAAACTGAGTGTCCAAACACTAAGTCTACCCATCCTGACTTCTCCCCTCTCTCCGGCAGTGAGGCCCTAAAGTTACAGCAGTCTTGGTGGCTGATGCCACATCCCAAGTTCTAATGAAAGAGGCTTCTTTGTCCCGTCGTGGTAGATCAAACCAAAAAAATTTTTTTAAAATCCAAACACTGATTCCTTTAATGGAGAGAAGTAGCTGAAAATCATTCTTAAGGATGAAAGTAGCGACATGGCACAAGGTAAAGTCTAAAGGAAGTGACATTTTATTTAGATTTAGTTGCCATGATAAGTTTTTGTGCAAACAGAGATTAAGTTTGTTGTTTTATAAGATGAGGACATCTAAAGTCAATACCTCTGAACATGATTGGCTACATTCCTTTGGGTAAAATATTAATGTTGTTGGACCAAAAAAGAAATAGGAAAAGAATGTCAATTTTTAACTCTGTAGATATTACATTTCATATTTGATTAATTTATGATTAACAGCAAGCACAATACAGAGTAGGATAGAGAACTATTTAATATCAAACTACAAATACGGGAATTATTTTAGGCTTCGGCAATTCTCAGTCCAGTCATTCAAGTTCAGAGTCATTCAGTTCAAGTGTTGTGTCCACATGGCTCTAGTCCCATGGTTCGGCCTCACAGGGAAGGGGCATAACAACAGGACTGAGAGTCTGAACCTGCTTATCCCAAGAAGAAGAGAAGGGGCAGCAAAGGCTGAGACTGTTAGATAGCATCCCTGACTCAATGGACATGAGTTTGAGCAACCACCAGGAGATAGTGGAGGACAGAGGAGCCTGGGGTGCTGTAGTCCTTGGGGTCTCAAAGAGCTGGACACAACTTTGCAATTGAGCAGTAACAGCAAACACCAGAACTTAGAGTCAAGTCCTACCTTGCTACTAGCAAGTTGTATCATGATATCCATCTCACATAACTCTCTTAGCATTAGCTTCCTAGTCCTAAAAACCAAAATAATCATGTCACCAATCTCAGTGGTTACTGTGAGGATGAAATGAGATTTTTCTGCAAAAACACTCCAGACTACGCCCCGAGGCTTTAATAAGACCCATTTAAACTGTCTTGTTTGGCTAATCAAACCATCTTTTTCTAACTTCTTTTTTCAAGCAGTCATAAACCTCGGTCTTTCTGAGTTCACATTTTTCTCCTGGCCACAGTGGGGTCTTGTGGAGCGGGAGCATCTGAGTGTTAGTGGTAACCTGGGCAGAGAGAATTCCATCCTAGGTGGGGGGACCCTGTGCTTCTCAGATCCTCGCAGACCAGTTGGGAGGTCCCTTCCTCTGCTCCTCGCAAGGCTGGCATGAGCTGCTACAATCCAGATCAGTGACACACAGGACAAAGAGGAGACTTTCTGTTGTTCCGTATTCTGCCTCTCCTCTGTCTGGCTATGTTCTTCAGTCGCCCAGTCATGTCCGACTCTTTTTGACCCATGGACTGCAGCATGCCAGGCCTCCCAGTCCCTCACCATCTCCTGAAGTTTACCCAAGTTCATATCCATTGTATCAGTGATGCCATCCAGCCATCTCATCCCCTGGCGCCCTCTTCTCCTGTCCTCAACCTTTCCCAGCATCAGGGACTTTTCTGATGAGTCAGCTGTTCTCATCAGGTGACCAAAATACTGGTGATTCAGCATCAGTCTTTCCAATGAGTATTCAGGGTTGATTTCCCTTAAGATTGACTGGTTTGATCTCCTTGCTGTCCAAAGGACTGTCAGAAGTCTTCTCCAGCACCACAGTTCGAAGGTATCAATTCTTTGGCTCTCTGCCTTCTTTATGGTTCAGCTCTCATAACTTTATGTGACCACTGGGAAGACCATAGCCTTGACTACATGGACTTTTTTTGGCAGAGTAATGTCTCTGCTTTTCAACACACTGTCTAGTTTTGTCATCGCTTTCCTGCTGAGAAACAATTGTCTTCTGATTTCATGGCTGCAATCACCATCCACAGTGATTTTAGAGCCCAAGAAGAGGAAATCTGTCACTGTTTCTACCTCTGTCTGGTTCAGTTCCATTCAGTTCAGTTCAGTCGCTCAGTCGTGTTCGACTCTTTGTGACCCCATGAATCGCAGCACACCAGGCCTCCCTGTCCATCACCAACTCCCAGAGTTTACTCAAACTCATGTCCATCGAGTTGGTGATGCCATCCAGCCATCTCATCCTCTGTCATCCTCTTCTCCTCCTGCCCCTAATCCCTCCTAGCATCAGGGTCTTTTCCAATGAGTCAACTCTTCGCATGAGGTGGCCAAAGTACTGGAATTTCAGCTTCAGCATCAGTCCTTCCAATGAATACCCAGGACTGATCTCCTTTAGGATGGACTGGTTGGATCTCCTTGCAGTCCAAGGGACTCTCAAGAGTCTTCTCCAACACCACAGTTCAAAAGCATCAATTCTTTGGCTCTCAGCTTTCTTCACTGTCCATCTCAACTCTGCTTCTCAGTGTTTGGCTCAGGACGTCAGCCAGTGGCCTCAGCTCTCAGCAGGATAGAGTCCTGCTGAGCTCCTGGCTCCCCTCCCCCGGGTACTGTGTGCCTCACCCCCCTGGGAGCAAGCAGAGAGGTGGGTTCCATCCTGTCCCAGACAAAGCCCAGGGACTCGGAGGTGTTCCCTCTGGTCCTCTCCCCGCTCTTCTTGAATCCATCACTCAGCGCCTTCCATCCTGCCCAGCTGGTGTGGGGATATCCTGAGAGAACTCTCATCCCAAGTTCAAGTGGCCCAGCGGGCCCCCAAGACCTCCGAGCCCTGCTTTCCCTTCCACCTCTCTACGTTTTCTCTCCTGGTATTGTCATCCTGGACTGAGTTCAAAGAAATGCGGGATGCTGAGCCACGGGGTATAAATGAACCCTCCCCTGACTCAGTCTGAATCCCCTGATACAAAAGGCTTCCCTCGCTGTTAGGGTTAGCAGATACAATTTATTCTTCCAGACATCTGACAACCTTACTCCTTCTGCAGGTGTTGGGGTGAGTGGGGACTTCTCCTAAGTCCTACGCTTCTTCTCTCCAGACTTTGTTCTAGGTGGTGGTGTCCTTTTGCCTCAAGTCACTAAACTTCATACCTTAATAACAGACATGATACAGGGAAAGAAAACAACTCTCTGAGGAGGTCAGGCACTGCTGGAGGTAATTACAAAAGTTACAGATAGCCCTGTGTTGCAATGCATGAAAGCTAATGGGTGGTTAATCTAAAGCCAACTCTCTGGAATCAGACATATCCTAATTCCAATCTCAGGGAAATTTACACTTTGGTCTGTGCCACAGTTTTCTCATCTAATGGAGATAATGATAGCATTTATCTGGTAAGGCTGCTGCAGGAATATATATATGTATATATATATGAAGGAGATATTGCATAGTGGATGACCAGTGACCAATAAATGCTTTTGAATGAATGAACCTTCCTAATGACATTCGAGTCTGTCCCAGCCAGGTTAACAGGGGTATTGTGACTTAACTGAAGCTTCTGTAAACTAAAGAAGACTCCCCTGAGCTATTTCCTTGAGTAAAATTTCCAATGACCTATGGAAAGGAAAAGGCAGGAGACGGCCACTGTCCACATGTTTTCCACGAGGCATCTCATGTGCACCAGTGTTTTATCTTCACGGGATGAGCAGTGTGACTCCACTTTACAGATGGGAAAACCAAAGCTCAAGGGAGGACAGCTGAGTGTCTCCCCAGCCTGCACCCTCCATCTGTGCCCCAGAAGGGCAGCCACGGAGCCTCCCCCTTGTGACAAAAGCCTAGAGAGGCGATGAGATGCAAAACAGGGGAAGTTGCAGAGAAATTCAACTGGCGCCTTTGCCAAAAGCATCCAAAGGCCGGCTGGTTGAGAAGTCACAAGGTTGCAGAAGAACTGACACAGACTGAAAGACATAAAAGATTCACTCCTTTCTCAGAGTCTCTGCTCCCAGCCTGCCGATCACGTGAGGCTGGCCCCTTGGCCCTGCACTAGACCCTCTTCAAGCCCATCCAAATACTGTCTTTGTGCAACTCTTTCCCTGGTGTGTCTTCAACATGAGCACACGTATTTTTTTTTATCAAAGTGAGATCATGTCTCTTCAGCTCTAAATTGAGGACAAAGGTCCTCCTGTGAGTTTGTCTCCTCTACTGGCCCTGAAAAATCCAAGGTAATCACAGTAATACTAAGAGCCAACACTCAGATAGCTCTTACCATGTGCCAGGCATTGCTAAGAACCTCTAGAGTGATTCATGAAACCTCAAGTTGCAATAGGGGAGCCTATCATTGTCATCCTCATTTTACAGAGGACGCAAGAGAGGCACAGAGAGGTGAAGTAATTTTGTCAAGGTCACACAGAGAGTAAGGGGTGAAGACAGGAACTGAACCCTGAGAGTCTGATTTCAGCTTTGTGCTCTGGAGGGAGCGGGAAGGCTCTCTTGAAGTTTCTGGGGGTAGCGTTTAATGGGCAGGTTAGAGTCAGACCTCAGCCTGGCTCCTCCCATTAATAAGGAGTTTAACTTGCAGAGCTATTATCTAATCATCACCTGGGCAGGCTAACTAGCTCAGAGCCTTGGAAATCTTGCTATAAAACTCAGATAATGCATTGAAAATTGCTTTCCATTATTCTTAATAAAACTTCAGCTGCTTCCCATTGCCTGGGATACAGTGAAGTACCCTTTGTCCCAACCTCTTTCATTTCTGCTCATTCTCCCACCTCACATTTAACTATCATGCTGGGAACTCACGTCCATTTGGTTATTTGAAATTCCCTTGAGTGGGAGAGTTTGTACCCACTGCACCTTCTCCCTGAGATGCTCTTCTCCCAGCTGTTCACAGGGGATTCTATATCAGCCTGCAGAGGTGCAGAGAGCACCCCCTAAAAGGCCTCCCTTTCCCCACTACCCCTGTATTCCTCCCCCATCACCCTTGCTTAATCTCACCATCCTACTACTTACTGCTATAGTCCTAAGCTAGCCCTGCCACCTTCACCCGCAAGTTGTGCCCTTGGGTTTCACAGACCCCCTGTCTGGATAAAACCTGCATTTTAACGCCCTTTATTCACTGACATTTGGGCTCTGGACCTCGGGGGTCAGTTTCACACCCTGGACTGTCCCAGCTTCCAGTCTTTGCTTGGGCCTCCACCTCCTCTCCCCACCATATCCACGCCTGTAACCTCTCCATGAATTTGGGGACGGTTCACTGGGACCCTTTTTTCCTATTGTTATGATTTTCATTTTGGTTGGGCAGGCCAGATATGCAGCTGAGTGTGTGGTGGGGTTTCTGAGGACCTTGGAAGGGGGTATTATAACCCTGGGATAAGCTACCCTCTTAGAAAACCCTCTCTTCCTTCCAGATGGTGCTTTCATTTCACCTTGCGATGGACAGACTGCCTTTCCACAGTGGGAGGGGGCCTCGTGACTATGATTGCACTGGGCTGTCAGCGATGTTCAGTGACATCTGGAGGCAGCCAGCTGTGTGGGGGTCGATAGACCCAGGTGCGATTCCTACCTTTACTACTTCAGCTGCTGAATGGAGGTATAAACTTGGACAAATTACCTGATATTCTCATACCTGTAGTTAATCGTGTGAAGAACAAACCATAATAATAATACATATCTTATAATGTGTGCATGCTAAGTTGCTCCAGTTGTGTCTGACCTTGTGCAGCCATATGGACTATAGCCGGCCAGGCTCCTACATCCATGGAATTCTCCAGGCAAGAATACTGGAGTGAGATGCCATGACCTCCTCCAGGGGATCTTGCCAACTCAGGGATTGAACCCGCATCTCGTTATGTTCCCTACATTGGCAGGCAGGATCTTTACCACAGGCACTACCTGGGAAGCCCGTATCTTAGAGCATAATAATATATGACAGTATATTATACATTATAATATATTAATGTATTATTAATATATATTATATTATTATATTCTATTATTATGTTAATAATATACAAAGATTATTGTAGTATAATAATTAAAAATACTATAATAATGTATATATCTAATACATATCTTATTTTTCACTGAAAAAAATGTACATTTTTGGGCCAAGCAAGATGTCTGTCATAATGTACTTATTCTGCTAATATTTTTCATTTTCTTCTTGTTTGCACACCTCACATCTCACACGGTTCTGTGCCCAGAGTTATCCCTCAATAAGTGCTGGGTGGATTAAAGGAAAGAAAGAAACTGTTTTCCTATCACCAGGTCTGTTCTCAGGGATTTGGGGTCTCCCATTTGAAAGATTTTCAGAACACCTCATCAGGACTGGAGAACCCAAAACAGACCTACACTCCCCAGATGAGTGTCTCCAGAATGAATGGAAAGTGGGTGGAGCTGTACAAGAGTGAGGCAATGTCTGCCACTTGAATTCAAAACTGCGAGTAAACACTTAGTTCACAGGACAAATAAAACCAGAGACATTTCCTCATCAGCAACTTTCATGTTGTGAAAGACATCCCGGAAAGCACCTAGGAGACCTTCCCTGAATCAGCCCCAACATAGAAACCTTCCTGAGTGGACCCGTTACCCTCTTCCTGTCATGTTACTGGGATGGAAACCAGGCATCAGATCTGAAACTCAGCTGGGAGTATCCCCACCAGAGACACCGTGGTCCAGGATGAGAGTGTCTACTCTGGGGCCTCACTAAGTTGGTGGGAGTTCCCAGGCACAGGACCGGGGCGTTCTGATCCTCATCAGTTCCTGATAAAAGGTTGCACAATCTAGCCGTGTTCTCTGAAGCAGTTCCCAGGTGGGCAGGCTGGAGGATAGGCGGAACCCAACATTTCTGCAGAACCACATGGCATGTCCTGGTCACCAGACTGGATCCCCTTCACCTATAAGTCAGGGACTTCCCTGGTGGTCCAGTGGTAAAGAATCTGCTTACTAATGTAGGGGACATGGGTTCGATTCCTGGTCTGGGAACTAAGACCCCTCATGCCACAGGGCAGCTAGGCCTAAACACCACAACTACCAAGCCCGCACATGGCAACAAAGGCATCACAGCCAGAAAAATGAAGCAAAATAAATATAAAAAGTTAGAAGACTTGGCTCAATAATATCAAAGAAATCAAGGGAGAAACACTTGTTTTCTGTCCACGCCTACCTTCTCTTTATATGACTTTCAAAGAAAAATAAAATATAGTTTGATCTAGAAAATAATTATCATCTTCATCATTATAGGAGTTAAAACATCACAGTGATATAGCTAGGCTGAATTCTAATGACTGAGGACGAAACACCCAAATAGAGAAGGCAGACTGAGGCCACTAACAGGTTGAAAATATCCCAGGCAGACAGTACAGAATGAGCTAAGGCATGCTGTTTGTCTCTCTCTCTCTCTTTATTTTTTGGTTATTTATTTTTTCCCCTATCCATTTGTTCTTTTGTTTGCCCCATCTTTCAATCTCTGCTTCAGCTATTGAACTCACTTTCTTTAAACTAATACGTTTCTGTATTGATACTTAATTATTTGGACTCCAACTTATTTCTGGATAATGGATGCTGTATTTGCAATTGACTACTCTCATTCATTCATTTGTTCATTTATTCATTCATTCAACAAGATGTTAATGTCTGCAACGTGTCTGATACCTGTGATGGGTACTTGAAACAGAGAGAAGAAAAAGATCTGCTTTATGACCCCCAAGAAACTCACAGTCTAGTAGAGGAAGCCAACCCGGATCAGCTAGCTGTAGTTTATACGAGTCAGTCAATCATTCCTTTAGTCACATATTCAACAACTGCATATTGACTTCCTACTGTGTGCTGGAGATTCAAAGAATGGTCAGGAGTGAAAGTCCTTGCCATTGTGGCTTTTACAGTCTCCTTGTGGAAGCTTGGGGAATGACTGGGATCTGAGAAGACTCCAAGACAATAGGTCATGGGGAAATTATGGATTGTGAGAGAGGATTCTCTTCTTTGTCCACCTTTCTCTAAGCACTAGTGTCAATTTCTGGAACAGATACTGGTTACCCGTAGCAACGTCTTAAGCAAGCAATAAAGACTGGAGGAAAGCACATGTTCACTCCCTAACAATAAATTACCCACACGACCCTCTCAGTATGTCGATCAGGAGCTTCAAAGGAGCTCTTGGTTAATTAGAAGTGCCCTGGTGCTTCATCCTTAGAGTGGGTGGTGTTGATTTTGGAAGAAATGTTTAAAATTTTTATCTTGCCCTAAAATTTTCATTTTCATTATTTGCATAAACTCAGTTATTTATAATTTTGGAAGAAGAAAAGTACTTGGATTTTTTAAAGTTTCATAAAACAATTTCTTATCCTCTAGCTATCTTAGAATGGAGCCCAAACATCTTAACTAGACTTTCAAGTGCTTATGTGATCCAAGCTCAGTTGTTTCTCCATCCTGTCTCTTTACCTGCTCCTTCTTTTGCCCTCATTTAATTGAAAAGCTTTCACATTCCTTAGCAGACGTCTCATAGGGGAGAAACTGCTATCATTCCCTGCTTTATCTCTGTTCTGAGGACCACATTGACCTGTAGTTCACTGGGATGAAATCTTCAAAGCACAAAACCTCATTTCTTAGAGTCTATCATCTTATACATCTAATTTGGGTTGCTTTTCCGAAGCACATCAACTGTCATTTACTGACTTCAAAGAACTTGCAATGCATCTCTATTTATTTATGTCTTTGTGTGCCCGCCTTGCCACCTCTCAATGGGTGGTCTCGCCCAACACAAACTTTCAATTCTCACCTTCAAGTATGTGACTCCTCAGTCTATATCTAAACCCAGAGGCCCATCTCTAAGTGTCAAGTCTGCTGGGGACGTGACCATACCTTTCAGATTCGTCCACAGAAGGGTAATGAGGCTGGAGGTTTTATCCACAGGATCCTGTCCACACTTCTGGGCTGGACTTGCTCTCAGGCTAAGAAGCTGCCGCAGCATCAGAGAAAGCCCTGCGGAAGGGAGTATGTAGACTCGATTTCAGTTGGGCACTTTGCTGAGATATGAAAACACACCTTTAAATGGGCTTTCCCTTTTCTTCTCTTTCATTCTCCCTATTCTCTAACTCCTTCCTGCAAAAATGTCACAAACTACCTGCACCCAAGTTCTTATCTCAGGCTTTGCTCTCAGGCGAAGTCAAATGAAGACAGATGACATGAGAATATGGTTTTCATCCATCTCTCATCTCTGCAGTCTCAGTATTTGTTCCAGGAAATGGCAGCCCACTCCAGTATTCTTGCCTGGAAAATTCCATGGATAGAGGAGCCTGGCAGGCTACAGTCTACGGGATTGCAAAGAGTCAGCTATGACTGAGCGACTGAGCACACACACATTCATTAAAAAAGTCACCAAAGAGTCCCTTCATAAACTGATATCACAGGTCACCCTGAGAGCAGAAAGAAAGAAGGAGACCACAGCATCCTTACCAGGGGAGTCATATTATTGGTGGTTAAGGTTTGGAATGGCCTTGGAAGTAATTTCATCCAAACTTCTCAAGTACTGAATAAGTTCAGAGAGACACTAAGGCCACTTGCTTAATGTTGTCCAAACAATAACTGCTAGAATTGGATCAGGAATCCTAGACTCCAATCTTCCAGTGCTGGGCTAATCACACTTTCTAATTAGCTAATTAAAGTGGTTCTGATCATCCACCCCTCCCTCACACTGGCTGCTTCTTCAGGGAGCCTGACAGCTCTGAACAGTAAGGAGTATAGAATTGTACTTCAGAAATACCACACCATTATAAAAAATGATAGACTCAGCTCTAAAACAGGTCAGTTTCTGGGTTTACTAATTCAGCCCATTAAGTCTAATCTTTGTCAGCAAAGAAAAATGTTGACTCCTGGTTTCCCCAGCTTGCAAGACTGTATTTCTTTTCATACACAGAGAGCCTGGGATGGTCCCTGGCCCACCTTTCAGCAACTGTGCTTTCATAATGATTTAGGAAATAGTGGACAAGGGGAAATGAAAGGAGGAAAAAACAGATCTGGCTGGAAGCTTTCACGGTAGAAAAAAATCTCTTCCCTGCTTTTGAAGGACAGGTTAGCAATGTGGGAAGGAGGTGTGTATTGGGGGTGGGGAGATATAAGTAAGAATATTGGAGGGGGCATCTTGTTCTGCTGTAAGGACAAAGGAATTGAGCTGAAAAAATAAATTTGGGGTTGGCCAATAAATTCATTCAGGCTTTTCCTTACAATCTTAACAGGAAAACTCGAACAAAATTTCTGGCCAATCCAATAAATCAGAGAAGACCTGATTAGGATAAAAATATAGCATAAATGTGAACATCCTTGTCAGCATAAAGTGTTGCCTACAGAATGAGGCTGTGGGGGTGGGAGGGAGATATGGAGGAAAGAAGCTAACTTTAAGAGATACTATCAAAGGAACAGGAAAAAAAAAAAAAATTTGAGCTTATTATTCGATTTATAAAGTCAACTGACAGAATGCAAAGCCCAGCCATAGTACCATCAAATGCTGGGAAGAGGGTAGGATGAGAAGAAGAAAAACAATAAATCAAGAAATACAGTTTCAAACATCATACTTAGGGCAATGGAGGCCAACAATAGAATAAATAAAAGCAGGAAGTGTATGAAAAAGAGGCTGTTTCTGAGTAGTGGCTCTAAGAGTGGGGAGGGGGGAATATTCCTCCACCATGAGCATTTCTGTATTATTTGCTTTGTTAACATGTGCGCAAGCTGCTTTGAGATTTGAAAAATAAATCCTGTCGTTCAGCAGCTACCCCATTATCAGGGACTGTGCACCTCAACTATGCCAGGAACTGTACTGGGGTTTCAGAATTCAGAAACAAATAAGATAGAACAAAAGGTTAAGTGTTAGAATGGAAAAATCTCTGGGAGAAATACAAGCGTGACATTGGAGAGATTTCCCAAAGAGGTAAAATAGGAACTGGATATTGAAAAATGAACAATGCAAGAAGGCTACTCCAGGCAAAGAGACGAGAATATTCAAGACAATAGATGTGTGGAATGCAATAGAATCGAGCAGCTTCTAACAATGCAATCTTACTGGTGAATTTGGTGCTGGATTTTTTTGTTTGTTTGTTTGGAGTATAGTTGATTTACACTGTGTTAGTTTCAGGTGTATAGCAAAGTGAATCAGTTATATATATATTCATTCTTTTTTAGATTCTTTTCCCATAGAGGCCAGTACAGAATATCGAGAAGAATTCGCTGTGCTATACAGTGGGTCCTTAGTACTTACCAATTTTATATACAGTAGTGTGTATATGTGGCCTCCCCAGTGCCTCAAGGGTAAAGAATCCATCTGTAATGCAGGAGCAACCAGAGATACAGATATGATCCCTGGGTTGGGAAGATCCCCTAGAGGAAGGCATGGCAACCCACTCCAGTATTCTTCCCTGGAAAATCCCAAGGACAGAGGACCCTGGCGGGCTACAGTCCATAGGGTCCCACAGAGTTGGACATGACTGAAGTGACTCAGCACGCACACACACACGCAGTGTGTATATGTCAACACCAATCTCCCAGTTTAGCTTTCCTTCCCTCTCCTGGTAGCCGTAAGTCTGTTTTCTACATATATAACTCTATTTTAGTTTTGTGGGAAAGTTCATTTAAGGCTGCAGGGACAAATAGACCTAAAGCAGGAAAGACCCATTGTGCCACATTAAGGGGGTTGAACTGTATTTTGAGTTCTAACCAAGGGTTAAAAGAGACAGGAATACCAGACCACCTGACCTGCCTTTTAAGAAATCTGTATGCAGGTCAGGAAGCAACAGTTAGAACTGGACATGGAACAACAGACTGGTTCCAAATAGGAAAAGGAGTATGTTAAGGCTGTATATTGTCACCCTGATTATTTAACTTATATGCATCATGAGAAATGCTGGGCTGGAGGAAGCACAAGCTGGAATCAAGATATAACCTCAGATATGCAGAAGACACCACCCTTACGGCAGAAAGTGAAGAAGAACTAAAGAGCCTCTTGATGAAAGTGAAAGAGAACAGTGAAAAACCTGGCTTAAAATTCAACATTCAGAAAACTAAGATCATGACATCTGGTCCCATCACTTCTTGGCAAATCGATGGGGAAACAGTGAGAGATTTTATTTTGGGGGCTCCAAAATCACAGCAGATGGTGACTGCAGCCATGAAATTAAAAGATGCATACTCCTTGGAAGAAAAGTTATGACCAACCTAGATAGCATATTAAAAAACAGAAACATTACTTTGCCAACAAAGGTTTGTCTAGTCAAAGCTATGGTTTTTCCAGTAGTCATGTACGGATGTGAGAGTTGGACTTATAAAGAAAGCTGAGCACCAAAGAATTGATTCTTTTGAACTGTGGTGTTGGAGAAGACTCTTGAGAGTCTCTTGGACTGCAAGGAGATCCAACCAGTCCATCCTAAAGGAAATCAGTCCTGGATATTCATTGGCAGGATTGATGTTGAAGCTGAAACTCCAATACTTTGGCCACCTGATGTGAAGAGATGACACATTGGAAAAGACCCTGATGCTGGGAAAGATTGAAGGTGGGAGAAGAAGGGGACAACAGAGGATGAGATGGTTGAATTGCATCTCTGACTCAATGGACATTAGTTTGAGAAAAGTCCGGGAGTTGGTGATGGACAGGGAGGCCTGGCGTGCTGCAGTCCATGGGGTGGCAAAGAGTTGGACGCAGCTGAGCAACCGAACTGAACTGAACTGAACAGGGGTTAAAAACTCAAATACATAGGATAGTAGTTGGGCAGATAATAAAAATAAGAGAAAAAGGGAAAAGACAGATGAGAGCAGGAGTTTCAGTGGCCACAAGGAGCAGCACACTGTTGCCTTCTAAGTACTCAAATCCAGTATCAGAGGTTTTCTAGATTTTCACTAAAGCTCAGAACCAAGACTTTTCTGTGAACCCTTTTAACTGTAAAATGTTAGCAACTTTCTTAGTCGGGTTATATCATGTGAAATGTAGGGCTGGATGAATCAAAGCTGGAATCAAGATTGCTGGGAGAAATACCAACAACCTCAGACAAGCAGATGATACCACTCTAATGGCAGAAAGCAAAGAGGAACTAAAGATCTTCTTGATGAGGGTGAAAGAGGAGAGTGAAAATGCTGGCTAAAAACTCAATATCCAAAGAACTAAGATCTTGGCATCCAGCCCCATCACTTCATGGCAAATAGAAGGGAAAAAAGTGAAAACAGTGACAGATTTTATTTTCTTGGGCTCCAAAATTACTGTGGAGGGTGACTGCATCCATGAAATTAAAACACTCTTGCTCTTTGGAAGGAAAGCTATGACAAACCTAGACAGTGTATTAAGAAGCAGAGACATTGCTTTGTCAACAAAAGTCCATATAGTCAAAGCTGTGGTTTCTCTAATAGTCATGTATGGATGTGAGTTGGACCATGAAGAAGGCTGAGTACCAAAGAATTGATGCTTTCAAACTATGGTGCTGGAGAAGACTCTTGAGAGTCCCTTGGACTGCAAACCATTCAATCCAAAAGGATATCAACCCTGAATATTCATTGCTGAACTTGAAACTCCAATACTTTGGCCACCTGATGTGAGGAACTGACTCATCAGAAAAGACCCCGATGGTGGGAAAGATTGAGGGCAGGGGGAGATGGGAGATATAGAAGATGACATGGTTGGATAGCATCACTGACTCAATGGACATGAGCTTGAGCAAACTCTGGGAGACAGTGAAGGACAGGGAAGCCTGGTGTGCTGCAGTCCATGGGGTCACAAAGAGTCAAACACAACTTAGTGACTGAACAACAATAAATGCTGTGCTGTGAAAACAAAGAGGCCCCCGATGTTCATCAGTGTAACCCAGTGACAGTTCGTGTCTCATTTATGCCAAGTCCAATATGGGAAGAGCAACTCTCTTCCTTTTTCACTTAAGTGAACAGGATATCGTGGTCTTCCAGGCCACTGAAACAGAAGAGGAGGAGGCACATGTCTTTAACAACCTTGGCAGCAGAACTTCCTTAGTTGGAATGAGTCACTTGCCCTCAATTTAACTTAAAGGAAGACTAGGAAGTGTCATCGCACACAGGGAGATTGGATGAGCTCTTAACTGACAGAGCAACTAATGCAGATTTTATTCTTAAATACCACATGACCCTATTTATAATGACTGGTTCCGGCAGAGAGGCGGCAGTTGAAGAAGTTTGCTGCCACAGTCAAAGATCAAAGATTTGCAAAAATATATCACATTTTCATTTGACCAAAAATAGTTCCAGGAGCTATGTGAAGAGTTGACCTGGAAGGATAATAACGGCAAGAAGGATTGTTTCTGAGACTGCCTCGCAAAGCAATATCGAGGGCCTGGAACAGGACAGGGAATCGTAGGAACAGAAGCAAAGAATTAACTCTCTCACTTTACAAATAGCCAGAGGATGCCACACATCGTTTTGTGAATTGCTCAAGGTTGCAAAGTTAATAAGCAGCTGTCCAACACTATTTTATTTTTTTTATCACATTAGGAGAATGGAGAAAGAAAAACTAATGGAAACTTAAAATCTTTGACTCTGAGAATTAGGTTTTGGGGAGCTTATCTCAGGCAAACACTCAACACCATTGGATTCTGTTCATAACTGATTTTAAATGCGAACCCCCTCAAAGATATTACTTTCTTCTTAACTTTTAAGACCTGCCAATGGGTAAACATCAAACAGATAATGTATTCATTTTTTTTTTAACCTTGATTTGGACTCTTTTCCTATTACCTTCTGGGAAATCCTCAGCTTAAGAAAGAAATGTTTTTATCTTTCTCACCTCTAAACGTGTCCTAGTGCTGGAACAGTAAGCATTCTAATCAGCGTAGCTCTGGACCATCTGTAATGAGATTTCTTCTGGAGGATTCATCTCAGTCTCTAATGCTCAGAAGTAGTTAATCCACTTGAGCCTAAAGCAGAAAGAAAATAGAGAAAAGAAAACGGTTGGAAAGAAGTGAGTGTCTGTTTGTGGGGGAGAGAAGATGAGTTAAATGGAGCAGTGCTTTTTTTTTTTTTTTTGCCCTAAAGCTTTAGAAAATGCAAACAGAATGCATCTGTGTAACTGCACATTAAAAAATTAACATTAAGCAAAAGGTATTAGTATTATAAGGAGTCTTTGTAGCAGGCGCTGGAATGGTCATTTTGCATGATCACTTCAGTTCATCTACCCTATCTCCTCATGTGGTGGCTAAAGCTATCACCATCTTACAAATGAGCAAACTGAGACTCAGAAATGTACCACATCACAATTCACCTAAAGTCTGAAGTTTTACTTCTTCCAAAAGCTTAACAGTAGCCATCTCAATATTTGGGTTCAATAAATGTTGATCAAGTATTTACCATGAACCCAAAAGGTGACACAGTTTATTTCATGTAATCCTTAAAATGATCTCACAAGCTCGGTGCGATTCCAATTCTTACAACAAAGGAAAATTCAAGTGCAAACTAAGGAGAATGAGTTGTCTGAGCTTTGTTCTGGGTGCCAGTGGGAGTATGGGATGGGACTCCACTGTCTCAGGATCTGGGACTATTCACTGTGGCCTTTTTCTACTCTTTTAAGGAAAGATCTTCCTGATAATGAGTCTTTCTAGGTTTCCTAGTCTTTTCTGGTCTTTCTGTCTTTGCCTAGAAGACCTACTAAATGAGACTGTCTGGGAGGAAAATCATTTTGACCACCATTTGGGGACATATATGTTATCAGTGTATACCTTCACAATAGCGGCATAAGCACATGTGAACAGAACATCCAGTACATTGATGTCCTTAAGGGTCATTACTTGAGTGAAAACATAAATAAATTTGGGTGTGAAGTTCATCTCTGGGTCATGTTTGTTTTGAGGGTTTGAGCAAACCTTTGAAACTTTATGATTCTCATATACAAATGTCCTTGTTGAAATGTAGTCCACGTGGATTAAACATCCTGGAGTCATATTCACAAGGTTGAAACTACAATTAAAATATATACTACAAATGTAAAAAAGTGCGAAAATGTGACCCAAAACCAAGACGTAAAGTAGCCAGTAGTAACAGTCTTAAGATAATTTAGCTGATGGAATTAGCAGACAAGAGAATTAAAATAGCTATTGAAATTATGTTCATGGAAAGGGTGAACATATGAGTGAAAGGGTGGGGAATCTTAGCAGGAAAATAAAAGCCACAAAAAAAGAGCCAGATGGATTATCTAGAACTGAAAAGTATATTACCAGAAGTTAAAAATTCATTGGATGATTATACTGAAATTCTTGTCTACTTATTGTACAAAGTACAGCAAAAAAAAGTTTTAACATCTCCAGCTATTAGTATAGATATGGGTATTTTTTTACTTTAGTGTTATCATTTTGCTTTATAAACTTTGAAACGCTATTGTTAGATGTCTGACTGTGATGGTTAATTTTGTATCAACTTGTCTGGACCATGGGATGCACTGATATTTGATCAAATGTAGCTCTGAGTGTGTTTCTGTGAGGATATTTTTGGATGATATATTGAGTATACAAAAAGTATAAAAAAAATTAATAACCAAAAATTCCTTTCTGTGAAAAGAAGGAGGAGGAGGAGGCAAACTTGTAACAAATCTGCTAAGCAATGAAAAAAAATTTAAAGAATAAATTTTGTTCCAGAAATAAAGAAATATTTCTTTTTAAAAAGTATATTTCTTGATCCTTCCCATCTTGTGCTATAGCTATATTTATCTGAGATCCATTTTCAAATGCTTTTAAACTATAGCTAAGTTTTATTTTCATCCTTGTCATTAACCTGAAAGGCAATGGTCTACTGTTTGGGACCCAATATTCTGGATTTGCATAATTAGAAAACACGATGATTCCTTTTAGAACCTCAAGATAAATATTTCAACGCATTTGCCTTTTTCAGCATCATTACCAGTTGTGACACTGATGCCATGAAAAATACTAATACGAGTTCTGAAGTAGTCACAGATATTTCATTTAACCTGCAATACATTTGCATCTACTCAACAATAGCTATGCATTTAGCTCCTGGCTTTCATTTGTAATTTATTAATTTCATCAGCATATACTGAGCTTCCAGTAAATGCTGGCCACCAGTCTAGACCCTACAATGCAGCAGCGCATAAAACATCACTCCTTCCCCAAAAGAGCCCTAAGTCTATGGGGCAAAGACATCAGCATACATAAATAAGTACATTACAAAGCGTTGTGTGCCACCATGGAAGTTCATATGGCGGCTCAGAGGGAAAATAATTGAGTTTGTTTAGTGGATGAGCTGAGTACTGCAGGAAGAAGCATTAGCATATCTTCAGTGGGTCAATGGTAGGTAGGAAAGCTCAGAGATCATTACAGGAATGTTCATAGGACCCCATTTGTGAAGGACCTGGCAGCCATGCTAAGACGCTCAACTGTAGCCTACAGGCAGAAGACAGGGCTAGAGCCACCTGGAAGGATGAGAGAGACAGACGGTCCAATGTGATTTTGAAAGACAATGCTCCTCCTGTTCATCCTGCTCTCCAGGTCGCATGGGTGTCTCTCCATCAGCAGTCTCCACCATGAAAATTCTTCCCTTCTCCTTCCTTATGTACATGCAATGGTCCATAATTAGTCTGCTTTTTAACTACTAGCTGCCTGTCAGCATAAAAGCCAAGCATCCAGGCAACTATCTCTGAGCCTCTGATGTTATTCCTCTCTCCACAGTATTTAAATGTTGTCTTATACCTACCCTATAACAAGATTCACCCTATTGAATTATATATGGAATCCTATTAGTCATCCTCGGTGGACTTTGGCATTTCTGATGATGGTGAGCTTCCTTCTTATTTGTAGCCTTAGTGCCCTGAAGAGTTCTGAGCACATGATGAGTGGTCAAAGTTTGCTAAATGTACATGTTAATCATATAATTTAACTAGATGGTCTCTCAAATTACCGTAACCAGCCAGACAAATTTTTGTATAGTGAAACATCATTCAATGATATTTTCATTTGATGGTCTTGAGTTCTTCTAAAAAATTCAGTATCTATGTTGAAAGAAATTTATAAATGCTTTGAAAAGAAACTTTTAAAAATTCTAATATTTACTGAACACTTAGTAGAAGCAAGCTAGCCCTATACTGGGAATATTGCATGCTATATAATAGTTAATTTTATGTGTCAACTTGGCTAGACTATGGTGCCCAGTTGATTGATTAAACAGCAATCTAGATACTGCCAGGAAGGTATTTTTTAGAGATAATTAACATTTAAATCAGAAGACTTTGAGTAAAGCAGATTATCTTCCATATAGTAGATGGGCTTCATTCAGTGAGTTGAAGGCCTAAAGAAAAAAGACTGAGAAAAGAATTCTGCCTCCCAACTCAAACCTGCCGAAGTATTGACTCTTGCCAGAAATTCCAGCCCACCAGACAAATTTTGGACTTGTCGATACCCATGATTGTATGAGCCAGTTCCTTAAAATCCGCGCCCCCACCCCCACCCCCCACTCATCTCTTCTCTCTTTCTCTCTCTTGGTTCTGCTTCTCTGGAGAATCCTGACAACTCAACATGGTATTTTTTTACCCATCACAACCAGCTTGTGGGAGCAGTATTTTATTTGTCACACAAAGCCACTGAGGCTCAGAAAGCCTTAAGTATCTTGTATGGTGAGTGTGGCAGACATGACTACTGTTCACCAATATCTATTTTTTCCCAGATGACTACTGACTCTGGTTGGCCTGATACTATCCTGGTTTTTGGATAAGAGGCACCTTCAGTCCCAGGAATCTCTTCTCATCAGGTCATGTAGGAAAACAGTATTTCCTACCCCTTGGCAGGGCCATGTAACTCACTTTGACCAATGCAATGAGAGAAGAAATGGACTGTGAGTCACTTCTGGGTAGAAGAATTTAATTAATGGTGTTTGACTCTCCAACTTCCTCTACTGTATAGTGTTAGTTGAAAACATTGCTGTGGACGTGAATGCTGAGCCATCATGGTGGATGCCTGCCCTGGAGTCACCTATCACATTGATCAGCCACCAAAATGCTGGGGTTACTTCAGACGATGCCTTGAATAGTGTAGTGGAAGTCTCTACAATTTTTCCATAGCTACTCTCTAATCAAGAGAAGGCAATTTTTGTTTAAGTGATGTGTTGAGAAAGAAAGCATATATTTTTGCATACAGAGAGAAAGGGACCAGTAGAAAAACACAGACCATGGATGCCAGAGAAAGGAAGTCTTGGAGTGCGAATGAGGTTAGAGGAAGTGGTTAAAGAATGTGGTTAGAGAAGGGAGAGAGAAGAGAGATCACGGGCTTCCCTCAGGGGTGGAGGACTCACAGCTCTTTCTCTGAAGGTTTAGGGAATGGCTGAGAGATAGCTGACTCTCTTGGGATGGGGAGGATAATTTGCCATAAATACCACTGTGCTCAGATGAGCACTGGGAAGAGAATCTTTGGTTAACTTCCCTAACTAATTCTCTTCTTTTTTTTAATTAGAGTTGCTTTACAATGTTGTGTTAGTTTCTACTGTATAGCAAAGTCAGTCAGCTGTATGTTTACATATATCCCTCTTTTTTGGATTTCCTCTCCATTTAGGCCACCACAGGGCATCGAGTAGAGTTCTTCAAGCCATGTTATACAGTATGCTCTTATTAGTTATCTTACACATAATATCAAGATTGTGTGCATGTCAGTGCCAATCTCCCAATTCATTCCACCCTCTTTTCCCCTCAGTGTCCATATGTATCTTCTCTATATCTGTGTCTCTATTTCTACTTTGTAAGTAAAATAATCTATACCAACAAGAGAGGCTTCCCAGGTGGTGCTAGTAGTAAAGAATCCACCTGCCAATGCAGGAGACACAAGAGATGTGGATTTGATCCCTGAGTCAGGAAGATCCCCTGGAGGAGGAAATGGCAACCCACTCCAGTATTCTTGCCTGGAAAATTCCATGGACAGAGGAGCCTGGCAGGCTACAGTCCATGGGGTGTCAAAGAGTCAGACACAAGTGAGCATAGCACACCGAACAACGTACCAATAGGAAGTAAAGGTAAGGGCAATGTACTCACTGATATTTGACATTTTATAATGGCAGACATGATACCTGGTATCATCACATATACACCCCTCAGACTTTATCACCAGATGGCAGAGGAGAAAGTTCAAGGTTGATTCTAAGAGCAGGCACAGTAACAAGATAAGGGCTTTTTAAGCAGCAGACTTCATTACAGTAATTGTGAGTGGCTTTGTAGAGGTCCTGATTTCCTGCTTATCTCATTAACTATATTCATATCATAAATGACTTTCAATTTGTCAATAAGAACGGACAAGGGTAATTAAATAATTAGGGACAGTAAATGCTCTTTACTGCTAGTGAGGCAGATGTGAAGCAAAGCAATGTGAAGACAACCCAATACAAGCCAAAGCCCCATGGCTCTGGCACCCAGCAGTTGGGAGAGAGTTCACACTTCTTTATCTTAATCTGAGAACCACACCCAAAGGCAGCTGCCTCTCAGTGTCCTTCTGCTGTCAACACCCAGGGAGATCTGAGTTTCTTCTATTGTTTGTGCATTCTAACAGCATTTTTTTTTTTTTTGTTTTTTAATTTTTACTTAATATTGGAGAACAGTTAATTAACAATGATGTTAGTTTCAGATGCACAGCAAACTGATTCAGTTATACATAAGCATGCGTCTATTCTTTTTCAAATTCTTTTCCCATTTAGTTTGTTGTTGTTCAGTCACTAAGTTATGTCCAACTCTTAGAGACCCCATGGATGGGCTTCCTTCCCTTCACTATCTCCCAGAGCTTGCTCAAAGTCATGTCCATTGAGTCGGTGATGCCATCCAACCATCTTATCCTTTGTCGCCCCCTTCTGTGCCTGCCCTAAGTCTTTCCTAGCATCAGGGTCTTTTCCAATGAGTCAGCTCTTCGCATCAGATGGCCAAAGTATTTAGGTTATTTTTTTTTTTTTAATTTATTTTAACAGGATGAGGAACACATGTACTGATTCATGTGAATGTATGGCAAAAACCACCACAAAGTATTTAGGTTATTACAGAATATTGAGTTGCATTCCTTAGGTTACACAGTAGGTCCTTGTTGGTTACCTATTTTAAATACAGCAGTATGTCAATGTTAATCCCTTCCTCCTGATTTATCCCTCCTCCCCACCCTTCTCTCCTGGTAACCATATGTTCGTTCTCGAAGTCTGTGAGTCCATTTCTAATGAACAGAATTTTAATAGAACAATTTTCTAAAAATGTAGTTGAATTTTTCACATTCCATGCTTTCGTGGTGAGGATGTGCAGTTGTACTCATGTTGAATTCCTGGGTGTCAGGTTGGAAGGGTTCTTCACAAATGAGTCAACATACTAAGTCAAGTAACCATTTATTTGCCAATACTTCATGCATGCACATCTCTGTGCTGGGGCTAGAAATGGAAGAGGTATGTAGCATGCTTTGTACCCTACTGTGAGGCTAATGCTGTTGTATCTTATCTAAGAATTGGTTCTCTGGGCCAGGAAGAGAAATTCATGTGTAAGTCAGGTGGTGTCAAAAGGAAATTTGGAATACAGAAAAATAATTAATAAACACAGTAGGGAGAAGGGCATCTCGGGCAGAGAGGGGCCGTATGAGAAAGCCCCCATTTGAAAAGAGCATGGTTTTCTTGGGAAGTAAACAATTTTGAGTGTGTGTGAGAACTCTCGATACATATTACAATATCCTGGGAAACTTTAGGCATATATGGGTGCTGGGCCCATCCCGAGACCTTCCTGCTTTATTGACAGGTAGATCAAGATTCAAACTTCCTCATACTTCTCAAAAATAAAGATGGAGAACATTAATTTCTTATAAAATGAGAAAGAGCACCCCACCTGCTCCCCTGCAAAAGTCTCAAATATGTATGAAACCTTGAAGTCCTTCTTATCCACTTCTGTGATTTTAAGAAGATGATAACTAAAGGAAATCGATCTGGTCATAAACAAACCAAAAGCTTCCATCAAAGCTGGCATTTTCATTTTTTTTTTTTTAATATAACTTTATATATTTATTTATTGGCTTGCTGGGTCTTCTATGCTGTGCAGGCTTTTTCAGTTGCAGCGAGCAGGGGCTACTCTCCAGTTGCAGTGCTTGAACTTCTCACTGCGGTGGCTCCTCCCGTTGCAGAGCGCAGGCTCCAGGGTGCACAGACTTCAGTAGTTGCGGCGGGTGGGCTCTGAAGTTGCAGCTCCTCGGCTCTAGAGCACAGGCCCAATAGGTGTGGCACATGCGCTTTCCTGCTCAGCGACCTGTAGGATCTTCCCACATCAGGGGTCGAATCTGTGTCTCCTGCATTGGCAGGCAGATTCTTTATCACTGAACCAGCAGGGAAGCCCTAAGATGATGTTTTCTTTTTGCCTTTTTAACTGTTTTTTTCTTAGTTTATTTTAATTTGAAGGATAATTACAATAATGTGTTGGCTTCTGCCATCTGATCAACACAGATCAGTCATAGGTATACATATATCTCCTCCATCTTGAACCTCCTTTCCACATCCCACCTAAAGCTGGCATTTTCTGAAAGACATTTTTTCGCACTTTCTGCTTACAGAATTAAGTATTTTAACTTGGGACTCATAAGTATTAGCTGATAGCAATATTTATAGTAGAGCCTAAGAATATGTAATCTGATAACTACTCATTTTTAGTCGATAAGTTCTAGGTCATCCATACTTTTCTTGGTCTTGGCTCAACCAGGCTTCCCTTAGAAAAAGTGATTTCTGCTGTGTATTAGTCAGCTCAGGCAGACGTAACAAAATGCCACAGACTGGGTGGCTTACATAACAGACACTTATTTTCTCACAGTTCAAGTCCATGTATTTCATTGTGAATATGTGCAAATCTTTCAGCACAGGATTTTTAAAAGGAGGCAAGGGTTAACTCCATGTTGATTATTGATTATGTGATTTGTCGGTTGTGTATGATTGCCTTCCACTTGATGGATTACCGTGTATTTTGCTTAAACACACCTTTGAAGTCTGGCTCATGCCTGATTGGCAGGTAGTGAGATGTGAAATAGACTTTATACACAACAGATCCATTTGGCTTTTCTTTCCTGGATGATGGAGAGTTTAAAAATAAGACTTGATTTATGAAATGCCCCATGTACTCAATACTAGACTGCTTAAGAAATTAAAGATTCATAGCAGGCAACACAAAATAGAGAAAGCATTTTGACTTGGGAATAGATTAACAGATTTCAAATCCTGGCTCCCTCCCACACGCTGAAAGAATGAAGAGTTTGCATAAGTCCTTTCTGAGTCTCAATTTCCTTATCTGCAAATTGAAGTAATAATATTACCTTCATTTGTGCTATGAGGGTAAAATACATGCATTCAACTCTTCCTGAATACCTAACCAGTAGCAATATTTTAAATATTTAACAAGTAGTAAAATACAGGCTCTGCCCAATCAGAATGATGCTGCTGCCCATTAAAAATCAGCACATCCACACTATTACATATAAAATAGATAATCAGCAAGGACCTACTGCATAGCAGTAAGTTTATACTCTAATCAAAGGTCTGTAGTAACTTTTGTGGGAAAAGAATCTGAAACAGAACAGATATATGTGTATACATAACTGAATAACACTGCTGTACCCCTGAAACTAACACAACATTGTAAATCAAATATACTCCAATACAAAAAAAAAAAAAAAAAACATTTAAAAAGAAAAAACAAATCAGCAAAAACCCCATACTCCAAAAACCTATAGGTAAATTTCAGCTGAATACAACCCTGGCCTAAATGAGTAAGTATAAGTACTGGAAATACAGAAATTAATGGAACAGAGTTCATCGCTTCCATACCTCAAGTGACTCAAAGTACTTGAGAGCACAACAGACCTGGGACAAAATACTTGCAATACAGTATACTAGACAACATTAGAGATGTTGTATACAACAATATAGTATACTAGACTATAGAGATGTTGTATACAACAGTATAGTATACTAGACAACATTAGAGATGTTGTCTACAACGGCATAGTATACTAGACATTAGAGATGTTGTATACAACCATATAGTATACTAGACATTAGAGGTGTTGTATACACCAGTATAGTATACTAGACAACATTAGAGATGCTGTATACAACAGCATAGTATACTAGACAACATTAGAGATGTTGTCTACAACAGCATAGTATATTAGACATTAGAGATGTTGTATACAACAGCATAGTATACTAGACAACATTAGAGATGTTGTATACAACAATATAGTATACTAGACATTAGAGATGCTGTATACAACAGCATAGTATACTAGACTATAGAGATGTTGTATACAACAGTATAATATACTAGACCAGGCATTAGAGCTGCCTGGTCACATATGATAGTGCCGGGCACAGGTCTTGTTACATAGCAGGCACCCTTTCCTTCCCCTTGACCTTGGAAGGGACACGGTTTTTGGTATGGTGATTAAGTATCATTTTATTTAACATCAATGGGAGGAAGACAGAAAAACAAGAAGGTGGAGAACACTTAGATTTTGAATAAAGGAAACCAGTTCAAGCCATTCAAGTCTTTACTTTGTACCACAGTGTCTTAGCAGGCCACCCACCACTCACATGCAACTTGCCACCTTTACCCAAACACAAGCTGTCTCAATAAGCTAGCAAGAATAATAACCTTGTATTACCGGTGACCCAGGCATTGCACTGTTTTATATTCAACATCTCGTTTAATCCTCTTTGAAGTCACTATGAAGTTACAATTGTCTCTCATTTATCAGGTGAAAACTGAAGGTCAGACAGGTAAGGTGAATTGGCCAAGGTCACGCAACAGAAGCTCTTGTAACTGGTAAAGATAACTCCAGGTCACCTTTGCAGATAGAACCAATGACCTCCTAGAGGTTTCAGAGCAGGCTAATCTCTTGCCTATGTCTTGTATCATTAGGATCTAGTGAATCAAAAGACAAAGAGTCAACAGTGAGCTGAGCTCCACGTGCTATGGTTTGGGGAAGAATGGATACATGTATATGGATGACTGAGTCCCTTTGCTATTCACCTGAAACTATCACAACACTGTTAATTGGCTATACCCCAATACAAAATAAAAACTTTTTTAAAAAAAACATTAGGATTTCAACATGTAAATAAAAGACATAAACTCTTTTCTAAACTCTGAGCAGCCTTGTAAGACAGTGAGATCCTCACCTTAAAGAGGAATAATGTCATTCTAAGAAAAGTTTTAAGGAAATAAACATGTTGTCGTATCAGAAATGATATCTTCATAATTCCTCCCATTATGTGAATATGCAGGGAGGGAGAGAAAGAGGGAGGGAGAATGGTCAGGAATCAGCGGGGGTGGGGGTATCATTTTTATGTAAAGTGATTTATACTCTGCAGTGTTCCAAATAATTATCTGAAATGCTACCAACTTGGGTTTCTTGGGTTGAATGTAGCACAGATATACGCCTTTTAAATAAAAGTGCTACTAAAGAGAGGGAAAAAAAAAAGCATTCTTTATGGTTGCATGTTCAGACACCAAAATAAGTCCAGAAGCTCTTCATCTTATGGAAGTCAGTATGTCGCCTGCCAGGTAGCAATGCAAGGGCCTTGCCTCCTGTTACCTTGAACCCAGGATGTAAAACCAAAGTTCCAGGGCCAAGCCAAAGTCCATTGCTACATGGAGGGTGGACGATGCAGCGAGTCAAGCTGAGCTAGAGCTGGCACAGGAAACATAGCAAGAAGAAAGCGGGTTTGGAAACTATGGAAGGGAGAATTCAACCAAAGGCCAGCTTGGCTGAAGGTGTAGTTGTGCCAGTGGAGGCTTCTCTCTGCACAAGTTTCCAGTTCAGGTCACGGGCTTTGTCAAACCTGCTGCCCACCAGCCGACAGCAAAGGGGAGACCAGAAGCACCAGGAGCTGCCATTCCCAGGCAGCTCCTCCCTCCATCGAGGTGACAAGGTGGTGGGGACACTCTGGCTTTTGGGCGCATTGTGTGTTATTAAAATTGCACAAATAAGGATGAATAATCATGAGCTGTGACATTCTCCACATTGTCATACGATGCACGCTCTCAAAAGCGGTGGGAAGCTGCTTAGAGTAAACATTCCAGCTACAATGAATCTATTCAAATGAGATACAGATGAGCACCAGCACATAATGGACTAGCCTTAGAAACAGGGGCCCAGAGAGCGCTTCAGACCTGAGCTTTCTGGGAACACCTGCAAAAAGGCTGATGCGCACAACTACCAATTAAAGGGAAACTTATCATTATGCCTGGCAAAAGGAAATCGCTTTGATGGAAAAAGTACTACATGCCAGAAACTGATTACTTTATGCAATCATCTCATCAGATCCATATTTTAAAAAAAAAGACAAGGATGGACCATTTATCCTAAGTCAGAACAGCAGTGAGGGAGGAGCTGAGTTGAAGAGAAGAGCATTCTGATTATAACATCTACCTACTTAACATCACACAGAGGCTGCCTCGTCACAGGATTGTAGCCCTGTCCTGACACAAAGACAAGCTTACAAAGCTTAGTTCAGTTACCCTAATTGTTTTAATCACATTGACTTTCAAGAGTTTGTCAGTTAATTCACTTAAAAATATTCATTCAGTGTCTAATATTTGTGCAAGGAATACATGGGTGAATAAGACAGTTTTGCCCTCTCCTTCAAGGAACTTAGCATTTAGTAGGAAGGAGACAGGGCTTCCCAGGTGGTGCTCGTGGTAAAGAACCCTCCTGTCAATGCAGGAGACATAAGAGATGCAGGTTCCATCCCTGGGTCAGGAAGATCCCCTGGGGAAGGAAATGGCAATCCACTCCAGTATTCCTGCCTGGAGAATTCCATAGACAGACAAGCCTGGCAGGCTACAGTCCAGAGGGTCGCAAAGAGTTGGACATGACTATAGCAACTTAGCACACATGCACAGGAAGGACATAAAGAATAAATCGGAGTGGATAAAAAGTGCATGTTTTTCCTAATGATGGCAAAAAGGAAGGAGAAGGTAAAAATAGAAAAGGAGAAGGGGGAAAGAGGAAGAAGAAGTTCTGGAGTCCCTGATTCTCTTAATTTTTCATTTGGAATTCAGCAACAAAAATACAAGCTTAAGCTCAAAGTCTATCTCAGCATAGTTCACTAAGTGACTTCAGGTGGGGACAAAATTCTTACCTTTATATAAGAATATATGTAGACACATGGGCTTCCCCGGTGGCTCAGTGGTAAAGAATCCACCCGCCAATGCAGGGAATGCAGGTTTGATCCCTGAGTCAAGAAGATCCCCTGCAGAAGAAAATGACAACCCATTCTGGTATTCTTGCCTGGAAAATTCCATAGACAGAGGAGCCTGGCAGGCGACTGTCCATGGGGTCACAAAAGAGTTGGACACAACTTAGCTACTAAAGAACAACAAATACAGACATACCTCACTTCGTTTTGGCAAAAAGCTTTCAAAAATCCTCTCTGTGAGCTGGTCTTTTGGATGGAAAGCTGTGCCATGGCTGAAGCAGAGCCTAGAAAAAAGGAGGATGAACTCCAGTTGAGGACAAGCTCGAGACACAGAAGACAGTCTCCTGGCTGGCATCACCTGCCATGCCACAGCTGCTGCTGAGTGCAGGAGCATCTGTTCCTCTGGGCTGGAGGGGAGGGGAGAAAGCAGAGGTCAGAAGCAAGTGAACAAACATGACTTTTACAAGAAGAAGACCCAATTTCTTTCCAGGCATCCAGGCAGCTACGTCAGTAATGGAAAAGGGGATGGATAACCAAGTTTCATTTGCCACTTGAGAAACTGCCTGCAGAATGGTCAACACACTTGTTTGCTTTTAATAATGGATTAGACACTAAGTGGAGAATGTTAAAGCTCTTGAAGCTGCAAAGAAAACGGTTGACATTCTACCTGCTGTGAATTCGAACAGCGTTTTTATCTCCACAATCTCTTTTGGAAAGAGTCCAGAAAAAGTTGGAAAGCAGTGAGTTCTTAGAGCCCTGCAGGGAGGTGGGCTGTCCCCTTCCTCTCTGGCATGCTGCCACGTCTCTGATCCCACCACCAGCCGCCACCTACACTGGGAAAAATGGTACCCAGCTGAATCATGAGTGGACAGAACTGCCTGTTCATCCTTGGTCTACTCCCTACAGGCTGTGTGACCTTGAACACATTATTGACCTCTCTGAGATAAGACGAGCCAAAATCACAGGAACAGAGGCACTGGAAAGAAGAAATTAAAGAACTGGGAAGCAAAGTGATAATAGTATGTAATTAAGGACCTTGCAGTTGGCTTACTGACTTTCATTAATCAGTTATAAAAATCCCAGCACCTAAATACAAATATAATTTATATAAATTTATATATATATAAATATCTTTAGCTTCATTTTATAAAGACTGTGACTCAGACAGGGTCAAACAGTTGCCCAATGACACATGGCAAGTGATAGGGTTTTGAACCTATCACTTACCTAAGATTTGAACCCAAGTTAAAAATATTTTCCCCTGGGCCATCCACCCATAACTAATACTCTCCCTTTGAGACTTGGTTGCTGATTGAATGTGGAAGGAATGGGTGAGAGTGAGGTGCCCAGGGTACCTCTGAAGGTTCTCGGGCCAGTGGGGCAATTCTCTGGGGAGATGGGAAGGAGAAACGCAAAGTCCACACGGGCACCAAGGTGTGTTTTGCTGTTCAGTGGATAGCCACGTCTCTGGCTATCTTTATTTCCCTAGCTCACTTCCCCTTACCATCAGCCTTCCCCAAGAGTTTTGCTTTTGGTCTCTACTGAACCAGCTCCCATGGAAGAACATGGCTGTCTCAAAGTGGGCGGTAATGTTCATTCTTTCCCTGATTGTTCCAGGCACCAAGCCTTTGCATATTCTCTGCCTTGTACCTGGAATGCCTCTGCTTCTTGAATTTTTTTTTTTTTTTAATTTTAACTTTCTCTTCTTGGCCACACTGGGTCTTAGCTGTGGCATATGGAATCTAGTTCCTTGTCCAGGGACGGAACATGTTCTCCCATCATTGGGAGCGAGGAGTCTCAGCCACAACCAGGGGAGTCCACCCTCCCTGTTTCTTTCCCTAACAAATTTAAATTCACCTTTATATGTGTTCATTCAATCCACAAATGCCTTTTAAATGTCTGTAATGCTGTGGAGGGCATGGCAACCCACTCGAGTATTCTTGCCTGGAGAATCCCATGGGCTGAGGAGCCTGGTGGGCTACAGTCCATAGAATCCTACAGAGTCAGAAAAGACTGAAATGACTCAGCATGTACCCACGCGATGTTGTGGACATTGTTTCAGAGTCACTGAACTGCCATTTCCATCATGAAGTCAATCCCGTGGAGATGGAAAGTCCTCTTTATCTGGGCAGTCATAGAGCTCAGTACACCACCCATCACAATTTCCAGCTTCCAGTCTCCTGAAATATGGACTGCTGTCTCTAGAATAAATTCTTGAGAGTAGGAAAATTCTTTATCTCTGAATTTTTTGTGGGCTGAGTTGTGTTTTCCTAACATTCGTATGTGCAGTACTCAAGATGCAACTTGGAGACAGGGTCTTTACCAAAGTAATCAAGTTAAAGTGAGTTCATTAGGTTGAGCCCTAATAAAATTACAACTGATGTCCTTATAAAGAGGGGAATTTTGCAGATAGATGTTCACACATTTCATATGTGATGTGAAGAGAGGTGTTAGGCTGCCATGCGTGCATGCATGATAAGTCACTTCAGTTGTGTCCAACTCTTTGCAATGACTGAGCCTCAGGGTTCCTCTGTCCATGGGATTCTCCAGGCAAGAATACTGGAGTGGGTTGCCATGCCCTCCTCCAGGGGATCTTCCCAACCTGGGGATAGAACCCAGGTCTCCTGCACTGCAGACAGATTCTTTACTGCTGAGCCACCAGGGAAGCCCAGTTATGTTGCCACAAGCAAAGAAATGACCAGAAACAAGAGGAAGGACATGGAACAGATTCTTCCCTCACAGTGGTCAAAAGGAACCTACTTCTTCAACACCTTGACTTGAGACTTCCTGCCTGTGGAACTTTGAGTTAATACATTTCCACAATGTATCCAGTTTGTGGTGATTTGTTATGACAACCCTGGAAAGCTAATATAGAATTTAAAACAGCAGGCTGCCTGTAAGTCAGTTTACCTGCAGACTTCGCCTATTTATTTCATAATAAAATGTTTCTGACCTCTGATTTTATAACAGCCATCGAGGAGGCGATGATGACCGTCCATAGTTCCTGTTACAAGAGTGGTTGCATTTACCTCAGTTGGAAAAAATAAATGTTGCCTTGGGAGTATTGTTGAATGGAAGAATGAACATGTATACATATGGAAGGCAAAGAACGTTCCATCGTTATCCAGTTGTTATCAGAGAAAGGTCAATTACTTCTTTCATGAAAAGAATGGCGGTCTCATTTTTAATAGATTTTTAAAAAATATTTATTATTCGGTGGTGCCAAGTCTTCATTGCTGTGCCCCTTTCTTCTCTATAGAGAAGTGAGGGGGGCTCCTCTCTAGTTGTGGTGTGCGGGCTTCTTGTTGCAGAGGCTTCTCTTGTGGAGCACGGGGTCTAGGGCATTGGCTCATAGCTGTGGTGCACAGGCTTTGGTGTCCTTAGCATGTGCGATATTTTTGGATCAGGGATCTAACCCATGTCTCCAGCATAGGCAGGCAGATTCTTTACCACTGAGCCATCAGGGATGCCCTGGCAGTCTCATTTCATACTCATCAATTAATTCACTTTATAAATGGGGCAGAGTTTCCTTTGCAAAGTTCTGCAGTGATTCCGTTCATTTCCTGCAGGTCAGAGCTTTTCCTGTCCCAACATCCACTCAATCAGCACTTCCTAAACTTTGGACAGATTGTGAATAATGGGAGTAGAACCAGTCACCAGAAGCATGAAACGATGGCCAGGTTGCTCTTCAATTTTTAGATTGCTTTGACATAAACGGCTGCTTGGTAAAGGACAAGCTTAGTATTTCCCAAACCACCAGTGCACTGCAAGAAGATTGCAGGGAACATTTTACATATGACCCACCACGGTGTTACTGGCAGCTGAAACGCAGCCACAAGCACACCTGGTGTTAAGGGGAATTACTAAAATGCTACGATTTGAAATGGATGGTTTGCTCTCTTATCCTCCTCCCATTGCAGATCCTGCTGACCAATCATTTGAGTTCATCCATTTATCCCCTGTCCCAGGAGCATCTTAAGGGCGACCCAAAGAGTTTTCAGGGGCTTCCCTGGTGGTTCAGTGGTAAAGAACCCATCTTCCAATGCAGGAGACATGGGTTCAATCCCTGATCCGAGAAGATCCCACGTGCCTCAGAGCAACAAAGCCTGTGCGCCACGACTACTGAGCTTGTGCTCCGGAGCCTGAAAGCTGAGACCACGGAGCCCATGTGCCTCAGCTGCTGCAGCTCAGGTGCCCTAGAGCCTCTGTTCCACAACAAGAGAAGCCACAGCAGTGAGAAGCCTGTGCGTCACAACTAAAGAGTAGCCCCGCGTGCTGCCACTAAAGAAAAAGCCCAAGCAGCAGCGAAGGCTCAGAATGACCAAAAATAAATAAATTAAAATGCTTTGAAAAAGTTTCATGGAAGTAATCTCATCCTTTGCTTCCTTCTTGCCTACTTGCTTTCCACATGTACTAATTTTCAAAAATACCAACTTTAAGGTTCTCTCTGTTCTAAGTTATGTGGACACAAAGGCAGAGGTGACTCGGTGTCTGATCTCCAGCATCTTGCAGTCCAGCTGGGAAGCAAAATGGTAAGGTTTCTCCCACTTTCTCCTCTGTGCTCCTGTGGTTAGGAGCACGTGATTGTGTTAGAGGAAGCGTTACTGTTCACCTACACTTTATGTGTGGAAAAGCAACAAGGAGGTGAATCCACCAGACAGCACATTCCCTGCCTCCAGGATAAACCTGTGAGAATAAAGATGCTGTCTGGAGAAAAGGAGTGATGAGCGCTAGACAGCAAGACACCAACAGTACTAAGTCACTTGTCCCTGTCCTGAATACCTGGGATTCTCTAGTTGGTATCCTTACAATAAGTTTTTGGCGGGGTTTTTTTTTCGGGGTGGGGGGCTGTGTTGTGGTTATTTTGTTTAAGTTAGACTAGACTTAGGGTTTTTTTTTTTTTTTTACATTTCAAACTGAAAGAGCCCTGGTCAATATGGGGATTGTGCTGGAAACTGGGTAAAAACCTTTCAGAACTAAAACGTGCAACTGGCTTCATCCAGATGGGACAGGAGAATCTCCATCACTCCCTCCATCCTTGGCAGGGATGCTGAGAACATTTTACTGCAAGAGAGTGTAGCATCTGGCTCCAGGATTCTTGCAGTATCGTGGGAGTGCCATCTTGTGCCCCTAAAACGGGGACTTGAATGACTTGGTAGAAAAATGTCAGCGTATTGAATTGTAGGCTCTGTTTTTCTGGTCTTCAGAAAACTTCCACAAAAAGGAGGCAAAATGGTCCATCTGAAAGCAGAAAGAAAACTGCATGCACCTTTGTATAAGAAACACTTCTACATGGCCTCAGCAGGAAAGTATCCTATACGATTACAAAACTAAGTTTCCAATCCCATAATAAAGTTAGTATGAGTAAAAACAGCACAGTGAGAAATGTGAGGGAAGATGAATTTCTCCTCCATCTGTCAAAGGTAAAAATTCCCTACGGCAGGAGCAACTTGGAGACCGTTGTGGGGAGGGAAGAGGGTTAGCCTTGCCTTATCATCCTGTCCTGTCTCTCACTTCTCTCCAAGCAAGAGTCAAGACAGAGCCATTAATCAGAGGCCAAGGAGGATGGCCAGGTCTACTGATAAGCAATCAAAAGGGTAGAGTCTTGCTTCAAAGATAATGACCAGACATACTTTTCAGCATCAGTCCTACACTCTTTAGAAAATGAAACTGTCAGATAGCTGACTGGGGCTTTAAGGGATATTTATGGCTGGAGAAACAACAAATGTCATGCAACAAGGTCTGGGTTTTTAGTCCCTAAAATAAACTCCAGGCTCATTAAAGTCGTTTAAGTAAGGGTTCAGCCCCAGAATGGCAATTTTCATAGCACTATTCCTCTTAGAAATGGCTGGGAAGGATGCAAAATGAGAGACTCCGCCCAGTAGGTGGACCCTGTGGCAACCATATTGGTTGAACAAGGAACTTAGTCTATGGTACATAAGACAGCAAAAGGATAGGGATTTCTGTCTCTACTCATAAGTATTGTGGCCTCTGCATGTCGCTTCCTCTTTCTCCTTTTTTTTCAATGGGATTCTTATTTTGACTCCTCTCTTACTTCAGACTTGTATGCTAAAGGCAGCAAATAGTTATATTGGCCATCATAAAAGCCTAAAGTTTGCAAAATCTTTCTAACTAGTTAGAGAAAGACCTCTAAAGACCATGTAAAGACCTTGAATTTGGAGATGAAGGCATCTCCTGGAAGTGGGCTTGGAAGACATAATTTTATCTACAAGCAGTGTAGCTGCATTTTATTAGATGGGAACATTTTGGGAGTTTAATGTTAAGTATTTGTAAATATGCCAGGAGGATCAAAGACTAGGTTGTACACAGTGCATAAGTGTTCTTTCTTCTGAGAATTAGAAATTACTTCTTTTGATCACCGCAGATATGGGCACAAGTCCAAATGGAGTCCTCTAATATTATCCT
Source organism: Dama dama (assembly GCF_033118175.1). Lineage (NCBI taxonomy): Eukaryota > Metazoa > Chordata > Mammalia > Artiodactyla > Cervidae > Dama > Dama dama. The sequence goes on along the minus strand of NC_083701.1, from coordinate 8,486,239 downwards.
ACATCTCTGGGATTATTTCAGGACCAATTTGAGTCTTTATTTGGGGATTTTCTGCTACAATCATTGAGGAAATTTCTTTTCCTATTCTCAGGAGTCTTGGGGCTTCAAGGATGAATCCCTGGACAACGTGATAACCAATTTATCATTCAGGGAAAGACAGAAATGAGAAAGAGATATGGTGAGCCAAACATTCAGTTTCCAGTTCTGGTATCTGATACTTCTTAGAACTTTTTTAGTTCATGTGGCTCATCCTATAATTATGTGAATCAAGTAAGTAGCTTTCCAATTAATTCTCTCTTTCATTACATTTGTCACTTCCAGATGAAGGAGTCTGGAAAGGTACCCTCATATTTTCTATGGCGTCATTAAACATTAGTATAACATAATGGATTTCTTTAACTGACAGAAAGATTTAACCCAAATTTGTAACTCACTGAACAATGTAATTAAAGGAAAGCATCATAAAAAGAAGAATTTATATAAACCGTTATTAACAGTTTTCCAATTTAAACATTTATTTCCTTACAAACATTAGGGCTCAGTGAGATATCCTAAATTCACTCAGATAATAAATATTATATGGCTAAAGGATGGTCAAGGGGCTTTCCTGGTGGCCCAGTGGTTAGGACTCCATGCTCCCAATGCAGGAGGCACGGGTTCAATCACTTGTCAGAGAACTAAGATCCCACATGCTGCATGTCCTGGCCAATAAACAAGCAAATAAAACTAAAAAGACAAAACATTAAAAAAAAAAAAAAAAGAACCTGGAAAAAAAAGGCAGTCCAGCAAAGTGGTTAAAATGCAGGGCTTCATTGCTGACTAGCTCTGGGCTGGACCCATATTCTAGCATCTACTTATGTGATGGCTTTGAACAACTTAATTATCCTCTCTCAGCTTAATTTTCCCCGTCTTTAAAATTAGCATGCTACTGTGAATGTTGCTGGGGCTTCCCTGGTGGCTCAGTGGGAAAGAGTCAGCCTACCAATGCAGGAGACACAAAAATGAGGATTTGATCCCTGGATCTGGAATATCCCCTGGAGTAGGAAATGGCAATCTGCTCCAATATTCTTGCCTGGAAAATTCCATGGACCTAAGAAGCTGGTGGGCTACAGTCCATAGGGTCACAAAGAGTTGGACAGGACTGAGCGACTGCGCATGCACACATAGATGAATATTGCAAGGATTATCTGAGTAATGTGAGCAGTATTTTTAGCATCACTGTCACACATGGGTCAAGACAAGTAACTGGTATTCTCAGTGAGACTCTGTCATGTCTTGAGATGTTGCACACACAGACTCCCCCACATATCGGCAACTGCACAGAGTTGGAAACATTCTTTCCCACAATACTCTCTCATCATTATTCCAAGTTTGATAACATCTCAGTACTAATCAATAACAGAGCCTCTGCAAGCCCTCTGTGAAGGGCTGAGTGCTCTGGGGCATTGCAGGATGCTGGGGGGGAAAAAAAGGCCTGAAGCAAAATATAGAGGCACAAATAATTTAGACACTCAAGTGCTTGCTTTTGGACGCATCCCCCCTCCTTTTCCATTTCACATGTAACCAACAGAACACAATTATGCAAAACTCAATTAAGATAAGCTTGTCTTTAAAAAATAAACACACATTCAATTTATACCATTTCTTAGAATTAGTTTAGTAGGGAAAAAATTTTCATAATACTATTAAATTTCCTGTTCAACTTTCAGCCTGAGAACAAGAGATGTTGGCAATAATTGCTTTTTTAATGACTCGCTGCAACTCAGGGTAAACTCTGCTGTAATTATAGCCTTGCATGGGAAGTACCTTATGATGAGATTTTTGGACAGAGCCAAAATATCATTTTAAGCTCTCTGCCTGTTTCCATGAAAGCATTTCAGTCTTCTATTTCTGACATTTATCTAGGAAGTCCATTTAGGGAAATTATCATTCTCCCTTGAAAAGCTAAGAAGGCAAGTTTTAAGATAAGAGGGCCACCTAACTGTCCTTCAACTTGGTCTGGAGAACTCAGTTACCATCAAGTCACACCCCTGCCTCACACCGTGTATCTGCTTCATCTCACTCTGCAAACCTGCGAGTTTCGTTTCTCTGCACAGGCTCTGATAGCTCAGTGGTTAAGAATCCACCTGCCAATGCAGGAGACATGGGTTTGATCCTGGGTCAGGAAGATCCCCTGGAGAAGGAAACGGCAACCCACTCCAGTATTCTTGCCTAGGAAATCCCACGGACAGGAGTCTGGCAGGAGATAGTCCAAGGGGTCACAAAGAGCCTGTCACTACCGAGCGACTCACTCTTTCACTTTCACCAAGTCACCTAGCTGATGAGTATGTAGATTTGGTTGCAGGTCTGTCTGTCTGCCTATGAAATTTACGATTCCTATTAAATTGGTGGTTTTCAAAGTGCACTTTATAGTCCATTGGATTTTAAAAGACTTATTTTTAATGGATAAACATAAAAAGTAAATTAAAGTTTACATATATTTAATATGCAGACTGACTGAACCTTTGGCTTGATTCTTATGTCAAATGATAACAGTATCATAGAGATAGGGGATAATTCTTCTACATGGTGAACTTGAAAGTTGCACCCACCAAGGAATTTCTTGGTGGTTCAGTGGTTAGGACTCAGTGCTTTCACAGGTTCAATCACTGTTCAGGGAACTAAGATGCCACAAGCCATGTGGTGTAGCCAAAATAAAAAAGAAGTTGAACACACTCATTTATTTACTTACAGGTTATTCCAATGCATTTCATTTTGTGTGCCTACAAAAAGGATTCACAGATTATATGTAGTTCTGAGTAACCTAACTACAACACAAATAAATCCCTGCAAAGAAATCATAATTTGAACATAATAATAATGACGTCTAAAAAGGAACCAATGGCTCAGTTATTCAAAATATGGATTGAAGAGCCACTGTTCTTAATAATAAATCTTGCTTCAAACATACAGTGAGCCTTGAGATGTCAGCTAATGAGAGTATAAAGCCATCACAATTAGAAAGACATTTAACATCTGAGTGTGCAGAACACTGCTTAATGATAATATCCCTCAGTGAAGTTCTCCCTGTACTAGAAAAAAAGAAAGTAAAGGGACATTATTCTTAAAACTTCATTTTTTCATACTTATATCATCATTTCTGTTTATATTTGGGGGCATTATTATAGATATTAAGTTGAACTATATGAGATGGCAACTTTTCATAGGTCAAATAAGTTGAGCATTGGTAATTTCATACTGTTCAACTTATATGTGTGTGTATATATGTGTTGTGTATAGCAGTTTTTGCATATGATTTGGAGAAAATAAATATGCATCTACTGAGAAAACTAATAGAATTTTTAAAATTTTTTTTATATTGAAGCATAGTTGATTAAAAATATTGTGCTAGTTTCAGGTAGACAGGCTAGATTCAGGTATTCAGGCTAGATCCAGTTACACATATACATGTATCTATTTGTTTATGGGGAAGTAGTTTTAATCATTGGTTAATTTTAATCATTTGTGTATGAATAAGATGAATAAATTCTTACTTGGATTCTTGACTACAATATAACTTACAGTTAGTGAAAAGCCTCACCTTTTGTCCTTGGCTGAATTTTTTTCCCTTAATACTTTTGTGAGTCTGGATTACTTTGTTTTATTATTAAAAGTATAGTTAAATAATTTCTGTGCTTTTCCAAATCCTTCAAGAAAAACACTGATGAATTATTGAGTGATCTTGCCCAACTTCTGCCTGTTATCCTTGCTTGAAATAAATCCAAATGCTTTGCCCATATTATCCTAATCAGGAGCCACTTAATCCCTTGTCAACTAGCAGAATGATTCATAGGAGACCAGAAGAATTACCCAACTGCTCAGGTTTCTTGAGAAGACCTAGACCTTCCCCGAGACAGAAACATCACCTGTAAGCATTATAAGCATTATTATTTCACAGGAAGATTTATATAAATGACGTGGTCATTCATCCAGCATTTATAGAGCTCCACTTAGACTGGCTGGGGAAAGAAGCTCCAGTAACTGACAAATCAGTATTTTCAAATGGCTATCATTGTATAGTCTCTCATTTAACCCACATAGCCTTTTCATAAAGGAGGTTGTTTAGTGTTATTATAGAAATTCCCATTTGGATTTTACAAATAGAAAAACTGAAGAGCTAGAGAAGTCAAGTATTTTTTTGTTTGCTTGCCTAGTATCTTAAACAATGTTACAGAGCAAGAAACTTTCAGAAGCAGAACTCTCAATTAAACTTAGACTCCTTCCTTTCACTATGTTTAAAACTACATGAAGAATGTGCCTAAAATTAGCCCCTCAAAGGAAACATGTATATATATGTGTGTGTGTGTGTGTGTGTAAGCTTTTATACATAGAATGAGTAAACAGGATTCTTATTGTACAGCACAGAGAACTACATTCAACATCTGATGATAAACCATAATGAAAAAAAAATGTATATTAAAAGAGAATATGTATATGTATTACATATATATATACACACACACACATTTGTAACGGAGTCACTTTGCTCTATAGCAGTTATTAACACAACATTATAAATCAACTGTACTTCAATAAAAAAATTTTTTAAAAGCAATAAAGAGCAGACTTTTGGGCTCTGTGGGAGAAGGCGAGAGTGGGATGATTTGTGAAATAGATCACCAGTCCAGGTTGGATGCATGAGACAGGGTGCTCGGGGCTGGTGCACTGGGATGACCCAGAGGGATGGGATGGGGAGGAAGGTGGGAGGGGGGATCAGGATGGGGAACACATGTACACCCATAGCTGACTCATATCAGTGTATGGCAAAAACCACTACAATATTGTAAAGTAATTAGCCTCCAATTAAAATAAACAAAAATTTTTAAAAAGATATATATATATATATATATATACACATATACATACACACACATATATATATATATTTATATCTTAACCATATATTTATATCTGCAAAAAGCCACTATTTTACCCTTTAAGAGCCCTGAGGAACAGGCAACAGATTTTAATAACAGTTTTTCCTTTTATTCCCTTCTGCCATTATTTGAAAGTGATAGAGAGTCATGTAAAGATGAATGCCCTGATGGTATGAATTACACACCCCTCAAAGGCAGAAGCAGCTTCTCACCACTCAAGGGTTTGCTTTTCCATGAAGTGTCTGTGTTCTTTCCTTCCCAGGTTATAGGATTACAGATGCACAAGAGATCCTGACGGCTCCAGAGGGAGCAGTGTGTCTAAGGAGAAAATAGATAATCTACTTCATTTTTTTTCATTCAACCTTTACTGATCGATAATATCTTCTGGGACAGGCAATGTGCTAAATGCTATGAGGACAAAGATAAACAGGACATCTCTGCCCCTTGAAGAGATCTCGGTTTAGTGGAGGAAACAGGGACATAAACAGATAATATGGAATCCAAATTGCTGAGAGAAGAAAAGCATCTTCTGGGATGTGCAGAAGATGTTCCAGAAGATATGAAGCCCAAAGTGAATCTCCAGAAATTACTGTCAGTCCATTCCTTTATTTAACATGTATTTATTATTGGGCATTAAGATAGGCCCTGAACATGCACATGTTAGTAACAAAGACATGGTCCCATTCTCATAGACTCACATGCTACAATGCTGTTCTTGCATTTCTGAACATTTATTCTACAGAACCAAAGATGTATGCTCACAGAAGCCTATGCATAAGTGTCTTATCAGTTTATTCATTACAGTCCCAAACTGGAAGCAACTCTGATGCTCTCCAATGAGGGTTAAACAAACTCCGGTCCATCCACCTCACGGAATATTACAGAGCAGCACACAAGGATGGGCTATTAATATACGCAAAAGCCTTATGCTGAGTGAAAAAGGCCAGTCTCAAAAGCTTATGTACTATTTGATTCCATTGATGTGACATTTTTAAATGACAAAATTACAGGAAGGGAGAACGTGTTAGTGGTTGTCTGGGTGGAGAGAATGGGAGTGAGTGTGGCTTTTAAAAAGCAGCTAGAGGGATTCTCGTGGTGATGGCTGTTCTGTGTCTTCACTGTGATGGTAGATACACTACCCGCACAGGTGTTAAGATGACCCAGGACTAAAGAAACACCTCCCTGACGGCTCAGCAGTAAAGAACCTGCCTGCTAATGCAGGAGACAGAGGAGACACAAGTTTCATCCCTGGGTCAGGCAGATCTCCTGGAGAAGGAAGTGGCAACCCACTCCACTACTCTTGCCTAGAGAATCCCATGGACAGAAGAGTCTGGTGGGCTACAGTCCACGGGGTTGCAAAGAGTCAGACACGACTGAGCACACACGCACACAGACATGACTGGGTAGATCTGAACGATATTAGAGATAGAATCAAGGTCAATATCCTGGTTGTGATATTCCACTCTTGTTTTGCAAGCTGTCGTTCAGAGAAACTGGAAGAAGGGTACATGGGGATCTTTCTGCATTATGGCCTCTAACTGCAAGTAAATTTGCAATTATCTCAAAGTTTAAATTTTTTTTTTTTTGATTAAAACAATTGTTGAGGAGAAGCAACAGAACTATTCCAGTTTCAGCTGGTGCCTGTCCTGAGCTGACATTTCTAGCTCGTCTACGAGGCTGCCATCCTCTGAGCACATCTGCCTCCCACTGATTCTGAGAAACACTAAGCCCATAGAAATGTTTTGCCCGAGACAGAGATGGCAGCTCTGAAGCCAAGTCTACTACAGTTATTTCCCTGCAGCCAGAAGGGAAGGGACCTTCTGTCCAAGGTCCTCAGCACTCGTGGATGACTCCAGCCTCACTGCACTGCGGACTGAAGGTTGATGAACACACCCGTCCATCGCACTTGCAGTAACTTCTATACAGGAGTGGAGAAACTGACCAGAAACAGGTTTCCCGCCCAGAAATGGCAACGGCGTGTCCTGATCACTCGTGATCTTCAGACATACAGACCAAGTTGGACTCCTCGAATTTCTCCACGGAGGTTCATCCCCGCTGCTCCCTCTGTGGCTAGTGTTACTGTGGGTAAACAGTCGGAGTTTGGAGTTAGCTGCATCTTAGGTGGCCAGGGACTAATCCCCGTCCCCACCTCTGGTTACTTTGTGACATCAGAGCCGCCTCTGGCTGAGGTTGACTCAGTGTTTGGGGCTATGTGGGCTGCTGTCCTTTCCTCTCCTTATCGTTGTGGTTTAGTCGCTCAGTCCTGTCCGACTCTTTTGCGATCCCGTGGACTCTAACCCACCAGGCTCCTACGTCCTTGGGATTTTCCAGGCAAAAATACTGGAGTGGGTTGCCATTTCCTTCTCCAGGGGGTTTTTCAGACCCAGGGATCAAACTTGTATCACCTTCATTGGAAGGCAGATTCTTTACCATTGAGCCACCAGGGAAGCCCCTTTTCTTTCGTTACCATCCCCCGTACTCATCCCCAGAGCAACCTTCTTGGCCACAGGCAATGACTTCCCTCATCAGTTCGAGGTGGTACCCTAATGGAGCACGTGGCTGCATTTCTCTTTCCTGCCATCATTGGAAACCAAAAACTGGCTGTGCGAAGGTGACCGCAGTTGAGCCACACGCCTTGGCTCAGCACTGCAGGAGGAGACGAGGCGGACTTTCCGTATGGAGAAGAGTAAGCAGATGATGTGTCTCCACAATGAATGATAAAGACCGAAAGGTCCAGAGCTAAGTGGAAGAGTCGTATGAGGTCATTTTTCTGATCCGTTTCCTGGTCAATCATCTTTCTGAAGCTCCTTTGAGCTGAAGTGCTCAGAGACTGTCACTACCTGAAATGGTTAATCCTTCTCAGTTCCATTTAGTTCAATCTTGGAAACATTTATAGCAAAAGCTCTCCTGAACTCGCTCTCCGTAGCCGCCTATCTGGTTAACCAATATAATCCCTTTGCCTGTAAAGCATTCTTGACTGAAGCTGTCAGCAGAAAGAGTTCTCGCCCACAGCAGGTTTTCATCTAAGATGCTTTATAACTCCCAACTGGTCTGCCATGTGCTGAGAATCCCCTTATTTTTGTGAAAACTGTTTTGCAAACCAAAGACATATTAAGGCAGAACAAAATAATATTGTTTCTCAGAGAACAATGAAAAGTTTGCACCTTGCAAAGACTTCAAGAAATAAATGCGTATATATTGCTTTAACTTTCCTGGACTACTACATGTGGTCATTACAGCTAGAAAAAAATGGGAGTGAGACCAAGAAAATCTAGAAGGAGTCTGCATTGAGATTGTAGCTCCGGTATTTTAAATTCTCTCTTCCATCTAAAGGAAGGAAAAATGGAAAGAGTAGAAAATACTTCCTGTAGCTTGTTTATGCTGCAAAGGCAAGGCAGAATGCTAGCAGAAAACCTCCAGGAAGCAGCCTTCATCTGTACTGCAGTTGATAAATACATGTATATTTACATTAAAGTTTATCTTTATATATTTGTATAATGTGAAATAAAATGTTTAAGCTGTGTGTTCATATTTTTAAAAACTATTTCCCACTTTATTTTTTTCTTTTAACCAATGAACCCTTGCTTCCAGTCACTTGTGTTAGACGTTCTACGCATTTCCTTTATTTTAAAAGCCTCAGTTGCCCTTAAGCCTCAGTTGCCTCACCTGTGAAATAGGTATAATACATGCTGGTGACAATTAAAATTATGATATGGATAAATTAGTAAGCAATTACTAATTGCCATGCAGTGTTCTAGATGCTGAGGTTCTAAGACAAGTGGCCGCAGTCCCTGCCCCACAAAGCTTACAGTCTCCTAGGAAGTACAGACCCAACAGAGATCTCAGTAAATGTGTTCAATCAAAAGCTATTCATTGATCATCTATTATGCATCAATAAAGTACTATAAAAATTGTTATCACGATCAAAATCAACCCTATCCTTGCCATCCTGGAGGCTAAATTCTAGTGGAGAAATCAGCCATTTCACAGTTAGAACCTCAATAGCGCAGTATAGAGGCACTTCCCATCTCCTGGGGTTGCACAGGTCTCCCTGAGGAGTAAACCTGCAGTGGAGGTTTGGAATTTGCCAGCGAATTACCCAAACGAAGGGTGGGAGGAGGATCAGTCTGAGGGTATCACCGTGGGAGGAAAGACCACTGGCCGGAGGGACCCTTGGAGAGAACGCCTCTAGGAGGCAGAGGAAACAGAAGGACTGTGTTCGCCTGAGTTTGGGGAGGTGGTGTAGCCCAGGAAGGCCTCACAGAGGAGGTGATCCTGGGCTGACTCATCACAAACAGGTAGGTGTTCTCCAATTAAACAAGGTAAGAGGAGCTACCCCCCAAAAGCGGCAGTGTGTACGAATGTTGAAGCCTGGGTGGATGACAGGAGGGAGGAGAAATGGCCTGGAGCTGGGCCTCAGAGCCCAGGACTAGTGTATCTTGCTAAGTATCTGGGGAGGACTGAGGCTGGTGTCAGGAAGACGACTCTGCTGAGAGTAGGGGACCAACTGCAGCGTGGCCAAAACGGAGAGGCGGGGATGAGCCGGGAAAGCAGCGCCATGATGAGGACAGACCCCCAGGTCCTGGCCGGGGGACCTACCTGCGAAAGAAGAGCCTGGACCACTCTGAGCAAGGACGGCACTCTGCAGTCGGCAGCGGTGTCAGCCTGAGACCGTCTGCTTCTCAGATGGCAGCAGACAAAAGCCGGCTGTGAGAAAAAGCAAACAGATGTACTTGCGACACACGAGTAAATAAAATTACCACTGCGAACAGGAATCACTGGAGGCTTCATGGAATGAGCAAACAGAACATCAGATGATCCTCCAGTCCTGCAGCATTTCGGCCAGGGAGGTGGCGATCCAGAGGGTATGAGCAAAGCCCCTGGAGGAAAGCCCCGTGGGGTGGAGAAACGCACTCCTCAGTACCATTTCTTCCATCTTGAGCAGTTTCCGATTTATCTCTTCCATGTTCTGCCCCTTTGGCTTAATCTCTGACAAGATTACTTTAAGCTACTCAATATAAGATTAATCCAAGTGTTATCTAAAGCAGGTAACTGGCATCATATTTTCCAGATCCCAGGCAATAAATTTCTGAAAGTGCTTTCCAATCCTCCCCATAAAACCCTGGCAGTATTGGTGAAAGAAAAACTGGGGACTGTTTTGTTTTGTTAATTTATATCCAAAAAGGACAGTGTAGCTGAGGAAATGCACAGATTATAAGTTTCTGCTTGCTTAGATCACTGATTTTCAGTGGGGCAGGCAGATTTTGTCTTCCGGGGACATTTGTCAAGGGCTTCCCAGGTGGCTCAGTGGTAAGGAATCCACCTGCCAAGGCAGAAGATACAGGTTCAGTCCCTGGGTCAGGAAGATGCCCTGGAGGAGGACATGGCAACCCACTCCAGTGTTCTTGCCTGGAGAATCCCATGGACAGAGGAGCCTGGCGGGCTACAGTCCACGGGGTTCACAGAGTCGGACATGACTGAGCACGCACTCAAGAGTCATTTTTGGCTCTCAAAGTTCGCAGTGATACTGGCATAAGAGGGCAGAGGTCAGGGATGCTGTTAATATCCAATAATGCACGGAACAGTCCTGCAGCAGAGAGCTGGTTATCCAGCCAAAGAATTATTAACAGTGCCGAGCTAAGAAACCCTGCTTCAGACCGTGAAGGAACCCTCAAGGTTATTCAGCTCACATTTCTATTTTTGCAGGAGTGATGCGTAAAGTCACAAAATATGAAATGTCTTGCATACAGTCAATAGCAAATGGGGCTGGGGCCCAGACCATGGACCAGTGTTTTCCTCTTAAGGTACCAGAACTCACAGTTTTTGTATGCTTTTGTATCAAATGGCCAGTGTATTTTAATGCTACCAGCCTTTGATCCGGACACCAAGAGAGAAGATATATTTATCAGTGCCAACCGCCCAGGGGGGGAAATGGTTTGAGCTCAAGCTGATTCTGGAAGGGAATCAGTTAGACCCCCCAGCCCCCTGCCCCCACCCCATCTCTCAGGCTGAGTGACGTCACTGGAGTCCCAGGTGGAGCTTGCAGGTCCTGGGTGAACATGGTCCTGACACAGTTTAATCATGAAGAAAGGATGAGTCATACAGTTCTGTTTCCCTTCAGGAGAAAAAGGGCTTGTCCAAAGCATGCACATTTTATGGCAGTTTAACAAATGTAAGCAGAGACAGAAGCAGACAAATATGTGAAAATGAGGACTCAAGACCCAAGAGCCCGCAGCTCCCCCAGCTCCTTCTGGACTGCAGAATGTGACAAATTCCTCCTGCTTTTGCAGAGCAGTGGGAGGTGATGGGAAGGTTCCTGGGGAGCTGAGGGCACCTGGCCTCTGGCCTCGGTTATGTCACTTTCTGACCACATCACAGTGAGCAAGACATTTTAGTTCTCAAGGCTCAGTCTCTCCAACCATCAAATGATGAAACCAGAATCACAGACCCTCAATGTTTGGGTTTCTGGCTGAGATCATCAGGTTTGAGTTGCCTCATTCCTAAGGTGAGGAAATTGAAGCTCAGAGAAGTTAAGCTCTCTCTTGCAGGTCACAAAACCAGTGCAGAATCAAGGGGCATGGCCCCAGGTCCCTGATAGCCCAAGGTCCGTTTTGGTTACATCTTAATTCCTGCGAGCAGTTTTCAAAATGTTTTTCTGTGTTAGCAAAACACACTTGAAGCCTGCCGAGTAGTTTGGCTGCAGTGGCTTGGCCCTGTTATCCAGCCATGTCTTTGCCCATCCATTGTCTCTGCAGCTTAACCAAAGGCTCCTAGTCTCTTGACTAGCTTCCTCAAGCCTCTACCCCAAGTATGGTCATCTTCTTTAAAGTCATAAATCACAGGAGAGCGGATCCTTCTTATATCAGCTGCTTTCTGAGGACTGGACGGGAGTCCGTTGTGGACATAGTTGTAAAAACAATCACTCGAGCAAGAAAATGCTCAATGGATACTAAAGAAAGTCTAATATTTGGTTATGACTGAGTCATTCGACCCCAGAGAGTGACTTGTTCAGAGAAAGGAGGTTTCTAAACACAGAATCAGGAGCAGGGAGAAACCAGGAGAGTCAGATGGAGGACATGCTCCTTAGCCAACATCGAGTGTTGTCCTGGCCCAGTGATTCCAGGACTTGCCGGATAATAAGTGTGCTTGGATAACAGAGAGGTGGAAGCAGAAGGCACTTGTGCCCTGGGGCTAGGTTTTGTGCTCCTACGATGAGACAAGACTGCTAAAATTGGTCTGTATCTCTGGAACCAGAGAATACTAAGAAAATCTAATAACATTTCCAGGGTCATTGAACTGCCCTGTTTGTGGGGTAAATAGGAGCAAAATCTTTTGAAATGTCTAAGCCTGAGGCTGGTGGGTCGTTCGGTCACATCACGTTCTACTTTAGAAACATCCCCAAATTTTAGGAGAGAAGAGATCATGCACAGAAAAGCTTTTGGGGAGAAAATACAGTCAACTGTGTTGTCAGGATGGTTTTATCAGTGATCTGAGATATATTTCACTGGGTACAGCCGGTTTGAGCTTCAAACTTTTTTTTCCTGCTCATAGTGTTTTGTTTCCAATTGGACGTACACTATGAACAATTCAAATCCTTTCTGGCAAATGCTTGACCTCAGAAAAACAGTGAAACCCTTAATTATGCCGTGAGAGGGGCAGCCTGCAGGGTCTCTAAGCTCCTGTTTAACTCCAGTGTTTCATGATTAATCAGAGGAATATATAAATTCTGACTGACTCAACAATGATTTAGGAATTATCAAACTGCAGCAGTTAAAAGTCAGTAGAGACATGTCCTCTGGAAGAACCAGGATTACATTTAGTTTTTCTCAATTAAAAAGAATCCTGGCTTAATTTTAGCAATTTTTTTAAAGAAAGTGTGAAAATAATGCACTAGTTTCACTTCTTTTTTCTCTCACTCCCTTTCATATTCAATACACACACATCCAAAGAACATCTTTCATGTGGCAACACAGTTCTGCTATAACGGGGTTCAAGTTCCCGACTGTCTACAGAGGCCAAGGTTCCCAAACTTTGAATATTATCATAAAAACAGTCGGAGACTTGCAACACCCCAGAAACACATAGCAAACAGGTCTTCAAATCTTCTCTGGAGGGGATACTCTCAACTCAGTTCATTCAGGATTCACAGAGATGAAATGAAAATGAATGAGCTCAAAATCAAAATTATAAAACACAAGAGGATATAGCCAGTGAGAGTGACAGTAACAGAAATACACAGCAAACAAATAAGCAAGATATTTAGGCTCCCGAGAACTTAAGGTAATATTATTGACATAGATTAAAATATGAATATATTTAAATTTTTAAATTATGAGTGAGTGACTAAGTGAGGGGCTTCCCTGGGTGGCACTAATGATAAAAAAACCTGCCTGCCAGTGCAGGAGACGCAGGTTCGATCCCTGGGTCGGGAAGACCCCCTGGAGGATGGCGTGGCAGCCCACTCCAGTATTCTCGCCTGGAGGACCCCATGGACAGAGGAGCCTGGCGGGCTGCAGCCCTTGGGGTCACAACTGAGCATGCATGCACACACACACACACACACACACACAATGAAGACATAATTAGGAAACTAGAACATAGAATTGCATGTATTCACCCAAAATGCAACACAGAAAAGTAACCTAGGAAAAATACAAAAGAGAGATCACCAAATAGAGAAACTAAAATGAGCAAATCCGCCATGGCACTAACAGCAGTCCAGGATGGAGCAGGGGCAAGGGAGGGATTAAGGAGAGTGGGGGAGAGAGAGTTCTCATGGTTGTGAATTTCCCAATTGATGAAACGGAGGAACGTATAACTCAAGAAGCACATCAGGTCCCATGTAGGGATTATTAACGTGATTTCATGTATATCCACAGACTTGTTTTACAGAAATTATATCTAGCCTGACTCCAGGCAGAGAACACACATTCTTCTGTAGAACACTTGGATGTTGTTAACAGCATATGGTGAATTTCCACATCTACTTTTTTCCTATGCACTGCTTTATATATACATAAAAGTATATATGTGTGTGTGTGTGTTAATCGCTCAGTTGTGTCCGACTCTTTCACAACCCCATGGACTGTAGCCTGCCAGGCTCCTCTGTCCATGGGATTTCCCAGGCAAGAATACTGGAGTGGGCTGCCATGTCCTTCTCCAGGGGATCTTCCCAACCCAGGGATCGAACCCAGGTCTCCCGCATTGCAGGCGGATTCTTTACCATCTGAGCCACCAGGGAAGCCCAAAAGTATATATACTAAGTATATATAAAGTATGTGTGTGTGTGTGTGTGTGTATATATATATATATATATATAATGCTATAGATATAAATTCAGATGATGCTTTTTTCCTTGACTGTTTTAAGTCATGCCCTACTTTTGCCTTTAAAAATACCCTAAGATTTCCTTTAAACTCTGTCCTTCAGTTTCAGCTTGCCCTTTGCCCTTCTACTCTCTGCTGCCTGCCCTACTTGCCTGAGTAAAACAATATTCCTTCAGAAGGAAACGATTCTCATTTTTGTCATAATGCATTATTTGTTCTCAGGAGTGGAGGAATTCTGTCTAGGAAGTCAGCCAACCAGGCTGCCGAGGGCTCTGTCCAAAGACCCTTCTGCATTTTCATGAAAGATTTATTTCATCCGTGTCCTATTTTCCACTTGTGTTTCTCCCTGCTGCTTGCATGTTCCTTTGCCTGAGCAGAGGGCTCAGACACAAATTACCCACAATCAGCTCTTGTCATTCAGGCCACGATAAAGAGAATAATGCTAACAGCGTATAACATACAATTCAGTGTATTCTCACGGAACAATTCACATGTTTATTACCACACTGAGTTTCCAAAAGCTCTATAAGAATACCTCAATAAAGCTGTAAAAATGATGTCACTCAGTTGCGACACAAAGCTGACTTTTAAAAAAGGCTGTATAAAAGTCAGAGAAAACAATATTACTCACCATTAAAGTAGTGAACATATACACATGACCACATATAAAACAGATAACCCGCAAGGACTTATAGTAGAGCATAGGGAACTATTCTCAGTAGTTTGTAATAGTCTATAAGGGAAAAGAATCTGAAAAGAATACTGGAGTGGTTTGCCATTTCCTCCTCCAGGGAATCTTCCTAACCCAGGGATTGAATCCAGGATTCCTGCATTGCAGGTAGATTCTTTACCAGCTGAGCTACCAGGGAAGCCCCATAGAGAGGTAATCTTGAAGCAAATCCAAAACCGATCCTGCCGTCAGCAAACCAGCCTAAAGGTCTACTGCTTGTGATCCACATGGCCCTGGAAGTATTAGTATTAATATCTTCCTAAACCCCAGTCTTCCTCATCTTCAAAACAGGACTTTGAACCATAACTAAGTCATAAAACTATTGTGGAAATGAAAGAAGATAATATGTGATAGAAACAAAAATCAGTAGGAAAACAGCAAAATGCATTCCTCAAAATAAGCTTTTCAGAATGCTTTATTTACTATGTTTGGAAAATGCCTACATATGGTCCTGTAGAAGTAATCACAAATAAACCTGGTTGAACTGTTGTTTTCTCCTCTATTTGACCATAGAAACTCTTCCGGAAAAACACTGTTATTAACATCCACAAAACAAAAACTTGGTGTAATGTTTCATGGAACATTCTTCCATAGCTTTAAACTGATGCAGTGTTAATTTCTTGCTTTCTCAGCTGGAGATCACAGACCACTCCTGTGCACACTGACCCTCCAAGTCCCCCGAACCCTCTGCCCTTCTATCCTGCAGGCTGCCTGAGGGGAAGGGGCAGAACCCCCTCCCATCCCCCACTGCCTTGCCTTGGGGAATTGCAATATCCTTTCTAGATTCTGACAGTTATATATAGTCAATCGTAAGTCCATATTATGCAAAAGGGGTAGTCCATTGAGAAATTTCCAGCAGCTCTCATCACCTTAACAGACAGTATGGAGGCAGTATTGAAAGTATAAAGGGTGGCGGAAGGAAGGCATGAAGCTCAGTGGGAAGTACCACTTGGATGCCCATCTGCATCAGGGTATGGGTGCCCCAAGCTCCAAAGACCTGGATTTCTGAAAGAGGATGCCCAGGTTTCCCAAGAATATGGCCAGCAGTGTATGGTGCTCCATCTCTGATTTGAATTGCTCAGTTTATTTAGGGGGAAGATACTGTGTAGGCAGCAGGCAGTGAAGAGTCATGAAAGGAGCCTGAACTTTGGAGTCAGAGGTATAGGTCGAATGTGGCCTCTAGAACCCACCACTGATGATCCTGGGTGGATTGGGCTACCTCTCCGTTTCCTCCTTGACAGGCAGTCATGGGATTGGTTCCAGCAGGCACCACCAGCTCCAGGGGGACGCGAATGGCATCAAGGAGATGACTTATAAAAGTCTAGATGGTTTCTTCTCCTGTGGCTCCTTCAAGTTGTTGCAATCCAAGGTAAGTCACGCTGTGCTAAATAAAGCTCAGCGAGCATCTCAGGGTACCTGGGTTGAATGGCGCTAGTAACTCCAGAAGGTACCTAGAGCCAGATGGTTTATTAGCATCCTGCTTAGGACATGGGCACCTGTGTTCCTTTGGGAAGAAGATCTAGGAAACCCCATGAGACAGAGTCTCGGGAGAAGAGTAGAATCAGAGAAACAAGAGGGGAAACTGTTTAGAGGCCAGATACACCTAACCAAGGAATAACAAAGCAGAGCAATCCCACGTATGGGGGAGGAAAAGGAGGTTTCTGGAAGCGTGGGTTACCATATCTGCCATGGTGGGTTAATGAGTCAAACTTTCAATTTCTGTTAAGAAAAGGCCCTGATGTGATGTTTACAGAGGCTGAGGTTTACTTTTTTGAGGTTGAAAAAATTGTTAGAAAAGAGTTTGGAATTTTAAAAGATGAAAAGCAATTTGAGATTCAACTCACATTTAGAGAGTCTGATTAAATCTCTAGCTTTGACCATGACCACAAAACCCACTTTCTTGTTGTGCCTTCTGCTAATTAGAGTTGGAGACTCAGAATGTTATTGCTTTAATCCTGTGGTTCTTCTGGAACCCCGGTCCCACTGCGGGAGAGGTGACTTAAGGCAAGCATACCAGCTCCTTGCTCTGCTTCACTTAAAAGATAAGTGATAACATTTTTACTTATTTTTTTTTCAAGAAGAGTCTTTTTTCTATTTTCTCTGGCTCCTGTTTCTCTGAAGAGCAGAGGAGACACTCGGCAGAGACAAAACCCTCGAGAGCACGTATGGGGGTTAATCTCTGCAGAGGCTGACAGCCTTTCAAGAGATTAGCTGGGACCTGAGACCCCCCTGAGGATGGAGAAGCAGCAAATGAGTTGACTCCTCTTATGCCTGTGACTGGAGTAAATAGAAAATGTTCTGCTGCTGCCTTAAGGAGCATCTGAACTTAGCAGAAGGGAGGCATTTACTAAAAATGAGGACTCGATCTGACAAAGGTACAGAATCCATGAAGGTGACTAGTTGCAGGGGAGGCTCTGCCATGATCCTGCTCTCACACCTAGGGGTGACAAGAGACGGGATTTCCCATTTATATCCAGGAGGGACCATCCTCTAGGTAACAGTTCTTTCCTTTCTCAAATGATGGAGCTTCCTGAACGACAGTGGGTCATAGATCCCTGTCTATACCCAAGAGTGGCTCGGCCAGCTGGGAACAGACTGAACAGTTCTGCCTGCAAGGAACGGGGTCTGCAGACCTCGGCACATCTCCCAGGGCCGATCAGGGGAAGGGAAGAGGACTGGTGGACTTGCTCAGAGGCCTGCAGCAGGGGCTCAGTGAGAGGCACATGATACAAGACGGAGGCAGTAAATGAAAGACTTGTTTCAGATCAAGGATCCTCGGGAAGTAAGCAGGGCAAACCTAACAAAGAAAGGAAGTGCCGAGTGTATGAAGGGGAAAGCAGGTGATCACGGATCACACTCTATGTGAAGCCTGCAGAAAAACGACTGCAGGGAGATGAAGGCAGAAAAGACAGTCGGTCCAGAAAGAAAGTTGGAGATAGTGAGAGTGACCATAGATCATTTGCAGCTTTGGACATTGAGCCCAAATAAGACAATAACTGAACTCCAAAAAGAATTGGCCCTCTCTCCACTTTTGGGTCCAAGATGATTAAATAGCAATTTCTTCCCTTTTTCCCCTCTTCTCCTACCTCTTACTCACTACACCCTCAGTCTCACAGAGCAGTCTCAACGTCCAAATAAAGTTATCACAGTGTAGACCTAGCCACATTCTCCAATACAGATGAGAACAGGATACTAGAGATCTTTAGGAGGGAAGTCTGAAATAAAAACTTAGCAGGTAGATGGGGCTGATAATCAAATAGAAAATAGTACTGGGACTTCCCTGGAGGTCCAGCTGTTAAAACTTCACTTTCCAATGCAGGGGGTGCAGGTTTGATCCCAGGTCAGGGAGCAAAGATCCCGCATGCCTTGAGGGCAAAAAACCAAAACGTAAAACAGAAGCAATGTTGTATCAAAGTCATTAAAGACTTAAAATGGTTCACATCAAAAAAACCTTTAAAAAAAGAAAAAAAAATAGTATTGAGAAAAGATCATAAGCCTTCAGGGGGCTGGAAGCAAGAATTAGTAATCAGTGCATAGAAAACTATCTATCACATAAGATGAGAAAATCACTAACTTTTTTATAAAATGAAAAGTTGCATAATAATAGAAACATAATGGTAGCATACTACAAAACTCAGCAGAGGACACTATTTACAAGGTCATATTAGTGTAAACACTAAACATTGACTTATGGAAATTATTGTGTCATTATTTTGAGGGTTTCAAGTAAAGAGAAGGTTTGGTGCCTCTGAGACAGAGTTAAGAAGACTAAATTCTCTAGTCTAAATGGAAGATGAGAAATACACTTAAATATATGAACATGAAATAACAGTATATACATGTCATTTTTATATACAAAATTAACTGCTAAATTAGACAGCCCAAAGTGTAGAAGTGTGGGAGTTGCTAGGTGTTGCAGTTGAGGCAAGAGAATGGAAGACACACAGAATTGCTTGCCTTTAACAAAACACAAAACTATGTGCAAGTATTACTTGAAAATAAAAAAAAGTCAACCACAAAAATACATTCTATAGCGAGAATGTCTTCCTCCTATTTCTATTACTCTTCATAATAGGCTTTCCTTCCAGCTGACTAAATCAGCTGTCAAAGCAGAGATCATCATGAAATTCATTCTCTCATCAGCAAATTAATTTCATCAAAAATTTAATTTTTTTAAATTAATTTTCCTTTAGAAACACTTGACATTTTCTAGTGTGTATCTCATGACCATGGGTAGAGTTCCAGATCAGAGAACATTATATTCCTGGAAACATCTCTGTGAGCAATAGCCTGCAGTTTCCAAAGAACTTGGTACTTTTTTTGATACAGTACCCATCACATTTACATTCCTTATTTCCACCCAGACTCCTGTCCTGGAAACAAAATTGGTTCATCTAATAGTCCTTGGGGAATTTCCCTGATAACTCAGTTGGTAAAGAATCCACCTGCAATGCAGGAGACCCTGGTTCAGTTCCTGGGTTGGGAAGATCCCCTGGAGAAGGGGAAGGCTACCCACTCCAGTATTCTGGCTGGAGAATTCCATGGACTGTATGTATATTCCACAGGGTTGCAAAGAGTAGGACATGAGTGAGCAACTTTCACTTCAATAGTCCTTGGACCTCTCAAAGAGGAAATTCCACCAGCATTTAAAACTGAGATGCCCTAAATCACTGCCATATATATATTTGTGTGTGTGTGTGTGTGTGTGTGTGTGCTCAGTCGTTCATTTGTGTCAGACTCTTTTGCCACCCCATGGATGGTAGCCCACCAGACTCCTCCGTCTATGGGATTTCCCAGGCATGAATCTGGGGTGGGTTGCCATTCCCTACTCCAGGGATCTTCCCAACCCAGGGACTGAACCCACATCTCTTGCGTCTCCAGCACTGGAAGGCAGATTCTTTATCATGGTGCCACCTGGGAAGTCCTATAATTAAACATACATGCTGAGTAAACCTACTCAGTATCCCAAATCTCAGTATTTACCCTGGTGAAACAATAGCCCATATTACCACAAAGCCTACACACAAAACTTTAGGGCAACACTGTTTCACAATTGCCTCAAAATGAAACAACCCAAATGTCCTTGAACTGGATAATGGGTAAACTACGTGTATTATAACCATGCAATGGAATACTGCTAAGGAATAAAAAGGACCAGACTGTCAATACATGCAACAACATGGATGAATCCCAGATACATGGTGCTAAGTGAAAGGAGCAAGGCACAAAGGACTACATACCACACGATTCCATGTACACTGCTTCTGCTGAAGGCAAAGTCTTAGGACTGAAGAACAGGTCAATAGTGGCTCACAGAAAAGCAGGGGAGAGTTGATTCCAGGAAGTACAGGGAGATTTTGGGGGTGGTGACACTGTTTTCAAGTGTGCTGTTGGTTATATGACTATATATGTTTGTCAAAACCCGCAGTGAAATGAGAGGTGCTCAGTTGTGTCTGACACTTTGTGACCCCATGGACTATACAGTCCATGGAATTCTCCTGGCCAGAATACTGGAGTGAGTAGCCATTCCCTTCTCCAGGGAATCTTCCCAACCCAGGGACTGAACCCAAGTCTCCTGCATTGCAGGCGAATTCTTTACCAGCTGAGCCACCAGGGAAATCCCAAAACCTGCAGAGCTATACCCTTTAAAAAGTGAGTTTTACTCTATGTAAATTTTGTTATACAAAAGTTTTTAAGAACTCAATAAAAAAAGATTCTAAAGAAAGCCAAAGAAATAGGAAATCTGGATAACCTTCTACCTAGTAAAGAAAATGCACTTGAAATTAAAGACAAAGAAAACTGCAAACTCATAGAATTTCACTGGTGAATTCTAATAACAATTTAAGAAAGAAATTATAACTATCTTACACAACCTTCTTCAGAAAACGGACATCAGAGTTTTATAAGGGCAGGATTAACTTGATACTAAATCCAGACAAAAATATTTTTTAAGATAATGCAGTATATTTTCATTGCACAACCATAAGCACAAAAGAATTTAACCAATATTAGTAAATCAGATATAGCAAAGTATAAAAAGGATAATACTCCATGGTTAAGAGGGGTGTATCCCGTAATTGTGAGGTAGACTCAATATCCAAAAACTTACTATATTTCTTCTTTGTGTATATACACATATACATACACATATACATATGTTTCCCGAACCAAGAAAAGCCTGTAAACCAAGCTCATTAAAGCGCTCTTCTAATTTTCATATTGCTAATTAATCCACACAGCTGTCTTGCAGTGCCCCTTTCTCACCTTCCTTGGGACACTATGGTCACTTGCCCCTTGACTCAATTTCCTACTGATTGTGCAAATGGTCACTGCCATCAGTTTCCATTGGTGTCCATTTCTCTTCCAAGTTCTTAGGATCACTCTACGCTGGAATTTGCTTTGCCTTCCAAAAAAGCACTGTTTCAAAAAAAATCTTCCTCCTGGCCTCAACTGTCACGAAAATGATGCACTCTGCTGCCTTGGTTTCACTTCCTCCCCAGAAGACAAGAGTAAGACAAGGATTCAAGGGCAAGTCGTCTACCGTGGAGGTGATCTCAGGAATCACCGTAGAGAAGCAGCAAAGTAAGACAGGGAGGGAAGGAGTTAATAAAGGGCTTATTCTCCAGGAGGTACCACTGTGGGGAATCTCAGGTAAAAGAGCATTATACCATCCCCATCAGTCATTAGTTAAGAGATGCTGAAAAGTGAAAATGCAGAGACATTACTTTGCCAACAAAGGGCTGTCTAGTCAAAGCTATGGTTTTTCCAGCCATCACGTATGGATGTGAGAGTTGGACCATAAAGAAGGCTGAGCACCAAAGAACTGACGCATTTAAACTGTGGTGTTGGAGGAGACTCTTGAGAGTCCCTTGGACTGCAAGGAGATCAAACCAGTCAATCCTCAAGGAAATCAATCCTGAATATTCATTGGAAAGACTGACGCTGAAGCTGAAGCTCAAGCTCCAATACTTTGGCCACCTGATGTGAAGAACTGACTCATTGGAAAAGACCCTGATGCTGGGAAAACTTGAGGGCAGGAGGAGAAGGGAACAAAAGAGGATGAGATGGCTGCATGGCATCACCGACTCGATGGACATGAGTTTGAGCAAGTTCTGGGAGATGGTGATGGACAGGGAGGCCTGGTGTGCTACAATCCGTGGGATCACGAACAGTCAGACACGACTGAGCGACTGAACTGAAAAGTGAAAACAACATTTTGCGAGCCCGCGGACTAGCACTCGCCAGGCTCCTCTGCCCACGGGATCTCCCAGGCAAGAGTATAGGAGTGGTCTTTGCTATGCCCGTTTCCAGGGGACCTTCCCGACCCAGGAATGAAACCCAGATCTCCTACACTGCAGGCAGACTCTTTACAGTCTAAGCCCCAAGGGAATGCTAATTTCCTGGTATTTCCAGTCCTCTAGACATGTGCAGTTTATTGTGATCCACACAGTCAAAGGCTTTGACGTAGTCAATAAAGCAGAAATAAATGTTTTTCTGGAACTCTTTTGCTTTTTCGATGATCGAGCGGATGTTGGCAATTTTATCTCTGGTTCCTCTGCCTTTTCTAAAACCAGCTTGAGCATCTGGAAGTTCACGGTTCATGTATTGCTGAAGCCTGGCTTGGAGAATTTTAAGCATTACTTTACTAGTGTGTGAGATGAGTGCAATTGTGTGGTAGTTTGAACATTCTTTGGCATTGCCTTTCTTTGGGATTGGAATGAAAACGGACCTTTTCCAGTCCTGTGGCCACTGCTGAGTTTTTCAAATTTGCTGGCATATTGAGTGCAGCACTTTCACAGCATCATCTTTTAGGATTTGAAATAGCTCAACTGGATTTTATCACCTCCACTAGTTTTGTTCATAGTGATGCTTCCTAAGGCCCATTTGACTTCACATTCCAGGATGTCTGGCTCTAGATGAGTGATCACACCATCATGATTATCTGGGTCGTGAAGATCTCTTTTGTACAGTTCTTCTGTGTATTCTTGCCACCTCTTCTTAATATCTTTGCTTCTGTTAGGTCCCTACCATTTCTGCCCTTTATTGAATCCATCTTTGCATGAAATGTTCCCTTGGTATCTCTGATTTTCTTGAGGAGATCTGTAGACTTTCCCATTCTATTGTTTTCCTCTATTTCTTTGCGTTGATCACTGAGGAAGGCTTTCTTATCTCTCCTTGCTATTCTTGGAACTCTGCATTCAAATGGGTATATTTTTTCTTTTCTCCTTTGCTTTTCACTTCCCTTCTTTTCACAGCAATTTGTAAGGCCTCCTCAGACAGCCATTTTGCTTTTTTGCATTTCTTTTTCTTGGGGATGGTCTTGATTCCTATCTCCTGTACAATGTCACCAACCTCCGTCCAAAGTTCCATCAGGCACTGTCTATCAGATCTAGTCCCTTAAATCTATTTCTCACTTCCACTGTATAGTCATAAGGGATTTGATTTAGGTCATACCTGAATTGTCTAGTGGTTTTCTCCACTTCCTTCAATTAAGCAGAGACATTACTTTGTCAACAAAGGTCCATCTAGTCAAGGCTATGGTTTTTCCAGTGGTCATGTATGGATGTGAGAGTTGGACTATAAAGAAAGCTGAGCACAGAAGAACTGATGCTTCTGAACTGTGGTGTTGGAGAAAACTCTTGAGAGTCCCTTGGACTGAAAGGAGATCCAACCAGTCCATCCTAAGGGAAATCAGTCCTGAATATTCATTGGAAGGACTGATATTGAAGCTGAAACTCCAATACTTTGGGCAACTGATGTGAAGAGCTGACTCATTTGAAAAGACCTTGATGCTGGGAAAGATTGAGGGCAGGAGGAGAAGGGGACGACAGAGGATGAGATGGCTGGATGGCATCACTGACTCAGTGGACATGGGTTTGGGTGGACTCTGGGAGTTGGTGATGGACAGGGAGGCCTGGGATGCTGCAGTTCATGGGGTCGCAAAGAGTTGGACACGACTGAGCGACTGAACTGACTGAGACAGGGGCAAAGTGGGATCTGGCAGCTAAGGAAATTCAAGAAGGGAAATGCTGGTTCTCAGTTGGAAGTCAGGTCAGTGGCAATGAAATGATCCAAGGGCAAGGGGCTATGACTAGACACCAACAGCGTCCAATACTGATTCAGTCAGATTTTCTCCAACAGACTTCCTGCAGGAGATCTTAGCTAGTATATAGCTTATTAACAAAGCCCATGAAATAATTAAATCATCATTAATAAAAATACACAGAAAAATACCCAACTGTGTCAGGCACAGTATTTCTAGCTGGGCTCTCCCTCTTGGGGGAATAGAAGGTGCTCTTCTCTAGGAAATCCCATGAAGTGTGTAAGAGCAGGATGAGATAACAACAGGACCAATCAGCTGGCTGGCTTTGCCACACCATCAACACCATTTCTACATTTCTTCTACTTCACAAGCTGACAATTTTGCTCTGTCTGTGCTGTAAAATTGTATGTCTTCCAAATTTCTCTCAGACTTATACTGTTTCCCTCTGCTTTTTTTTTTTTTCTTTTCCTCTGCCTTGTATCTTGTAAAAAGAAGCATTTTGCCAGAGGTAGGGTTAAGGTTAGGAGCTTAGATGGTCAGAAAATTTGAACTCTTCTTGTAAAAATTCAAGCAAATCCTGTCTTCCCCTACTTCTGTGTCCTAAGGAACTGGGTTTCAAATAGTTCATAGCTTTTCGCTGAAGTCTAGGAAAACAAGGTCAAGAGCCAAATATCTTTGTTCTCCTTCTTTGCTCCGCAAAAGAATGAACTTAAGATCCTGCCAGCCATTGGCAGAGGCATGGTTTATCGTCGTGGCCACAGCCGTGAATGTGTCACAGACACTACTTTCAGCAATATTTGTAATCAGAGATGGACCCAGTGTCTCTGATGAAAAACACTTCACAAAAGATGATCATAGTAAGCTGAGATAATTACACTTAAATGAGAAAATTTTAGCAGAGAATTTTTTTTAATAACTGTATTGAGGTAGGATTGATGTTTTGTTGTATTTTTCAATGTATATGACTTGAGTCCCATGATATCTTTTTAATGTTGGCAGCATCTTTAGGCACGTTCCATTTTCCATCCCCAGTGTTTCTATTTTTATTAGAATTTAGGTTTAACTAGCTTCTGACTTGTTGATTCTCGCTGTGCTGTGCTGTGCTTAGTCGCTCGGTCGTCTCTGACTCTTTGCCACCCACCAGGTCACCCACCAGGCTCCTTTGTCCATAGGGATTCTTGAGGCAGGAATACTGGAGTGGGTTGCCATGCCCTCCTCCAGGGGATCTTCCCAACCCAGGGATCGAACCCAGGTCTCCCTGGGCTCTGCAGGAAGATTCTTTACCATCTGAGCCACCAGGGAAGCTTGAGACATCTGATTTTCTTTAATTAACACTAATCTTTTGATATTCCAGTTACCTGATTTTGTTACAAAACTCCCATATATCCTGGCTCATCCCTTACCTCTTCAGAGCAGCTCCTCAGAGTGATCTGAGAGTTCTGTTTCCTCGGCTTGAAGTCCTCAGAAAATCTGACAAATAAAACATAATTCTCAACTTTTAGGTTCTGCAATATTTGACCAGGAGTGCAGAAAGGGACCCAGAGCCTGTATCATGTCTTCCCGCCCTTCCTAAAAACATGGTGTCACCTCCAATCTCAACCCAAGAGAGCATCAGTAAGACTCGAGGCTGTAAGAGTCATCCATCTCCCAGGCCAGGCAAGCCTTGTATTCTAGGCTCCAGGTACCATGATAAACATCACCATGGAAACCAGGAACTCCATCACCAACCCCTACAAGGGTGGACTTACTGCCTGGCACCCAGCACTGGGGAGCAGGGTCAGCAGGCAGCCTCCAGCTCTCAGCTCCTCTGGGGTTTAACTCAGCTGCAAGGAGCTTCCATGTCTGAGGCCAGGCCCCTCTGGGGATGGCCCACCCTGGTGGCTGAGCAAGTGGGACTCAAGGGCTCAGGGAAGGAGTATGTGCTGGAAGGAATGTGTTGAACATGGATGGAAGACATCAGTGTGAAGCGTTGGGTGACACCACGCCCTCACCCACTGTGGGTTGTTGCTGTTTTTGTCTTTGGCACTGCTGTGCGGCAGGTTTGGTTCTGACACCAAACGAACATGGCTTCAGCCCAGCTCTCTTCCACTCTTCCACCGGTCCTCAAACCAGGACCAGAGTTTGTAATCTGGCCAGCCCATTTCCAGTTCCATTTAAGGAAAACAACACAACTATAAATCAGCAATGAAGTCATGCTGTGCTGTGCTGCACTCAGAAGCTGAGCCTTGTCTGACTGTTTGCGACCCCACAGACCATAGCCAACCAGGCTCCTCTGCCTATGGAGATTCTCCAGGCAAGTATACTGGAGTGGGTTGCCATTTCCTCCTCCAGGGGACCTTCCCAACCCAAGGATAGAACCCAGGTCTCCTGCAGGTGGATTCTTTACCATCTGAGCCACCAGGGAAGCCCATTGATCCTGTCTAGTGAATGTTTATTTTATACCTCAATCTACTCTTTTTTTCATCACACTGTGGGATCTTAGTTACAGGGACCAAACCCATGTGCCCAGGTTAGAAGTATAGAGTCTCAGCCACTAAATCACCAAGGCAGTCCCTTATCAGAGAATTTCAACAATGCAACAGTACAATAAGACGTTCTTTTTGGGAATGTGGGGTCCCTTGGAAGAACCCTGATGGAAAATGTCAGAGCCCTGGAATTCCTGATGAGTTACTGGTGTGAGCTGGTTTCAGCAGCAACACGCAGGGAGGAAAGTAGAGGGGGAAACACAGAGGTTCATCCCAAGAGCACATGGAGCAGGGTGAGCACTTCAGATTCAGATACTAAGACCTCACTCTCAAAAAGCGGTTATTCTGCTGCTGGGGAATTGAGGACACATCTGGGAAACAACAGAAGATGGCAGCCATCCCCCGAACGCTTAGATCGTATTTTCCTCATATTCTCCTCTGTCTGACTTGGCTTCATTTACATGTAACCATTTTCAGACTTCCTATGTGTCAGGACCGTTCTCAGAGATTAATATATGTAATCCTCATGAGGCTGAGTCACATATTAGTATTGTTCCCGTTAAATACAATTAAGACTTAAAATCTTTCCCAGAGTCCACCCAGTGAGTGAGTGGGTGAGCAAGGAGATAAGCCCAGGCACTTCGTAAGGAAATGGTACCACGTGCTTCCTCCACGAGGGCAGGAGGAAGGGAGAGGGGTGGAAAGGGAAGGAGGCTCTGGCATTAGCCTCTGAAAGGGAACACAGCATTTTGTGGACGGTTTTAATTCAGAGACAAGAAAGGAAGGATGGATGAGCATGGGAGGCTGGGAAGAGTTGATCACAGAGATAACTTGGTAATCTTCTATACAGGGAGAAAGGATGGAGGGCTGACTCCCCACAGTGGCAGAGCAGTGGGCAGGGAAGGGGTGGGGAGAAGGGGTCCTGGGTCCTTTGTTGTTGTTGTTGTTGTTTAGTCGCTCGGTCATGTCCACCTCTTTGCAACCCCATGGACTGCAGCGCCCCAGGCCTCCCTGTCCATCACCAACTGCTGGAGTCTACCCAAACCCTTGTCCATTGAGTCGGTGATGCCATCCAACCATCTCACCCTCTGCTGTCCCCTGCTCCTTTTGCCTTCCATCTTTCCCAGCATCAGGGTCTTTTCCAATGATTTGACTCTTCGCATCAGGTGGCCAAAGCACTGGAGCTTCAGCGTCAGCATCAGTCTTAAGGGAGGGACAATGGAAAGGATTTGATGACTCCCACCCATAAATGGTAAAGAATTTGCCTGCAATGTGGGAGACCTGGATTGATCCCTGGGTTGGGAAGATTCCCCTGGAGGAGGGCATGGAGATCCACTCCAGCATTTTTGTCTGAGAGTCCCATGGACAGAGGAGTCTTGGGGGCTACAGTTCGTGGGGTCGTCAAGAGTTGGACAGGACTGAGCGTCTGAGTACCCATTGTTGAGTGGACACTCACTGCCGCCCTCTGGTGGCAGCAGGTTGTATTGAGTTTCCCAAAGGGCTTGAAAACTGGGGATGCTCCCTCCCCTTGGGGTGAGCCAGGCTGGCCCCTGTCACTGCCTTTCCTTGCTGCAGCCCACACAGCCCAGCTGTGGGGGCAGTGCCTGCCCGAAATCCAACGGGGCGGGCTTCCCCCACCCCCGTGCTCCTTCTGAGCTGAGAAGACTCACATCATTTTAGGATTCTTTAGGGAAGCCTGTGGTGTTGGAGAAGACTCTTGAGCATCCCTTGGACAGCAAGGGGATCAAACCAGTCAATCCTAAAGGAAATCAACCCTGAATATTCACTGGAAGGACTGATGCTGAAGCTGAAACCCCAATACCTTGGCCACCTGGTGTGAAGAGCCAACTGATCGGAGAAGACCATGATGTGAGCAAAGGTTGAGGGCAAAAGGAAAAGGAGCAGCAGAAGATGAGATGGTTAGATAGCATCACTAACTCAGTGGACACAAGTTTGAGCAAACTCCAGGAGATAGTGAAGGACAGAGAGGAGCCTGGTGGGCTGCAGTCCATGGGGTCACAAAGGGTCAGAAATGATTTAGTGACTGAACAACAATAGGGACACTTGAATATGACATAACTGCAAAGAGATGGAGAGACCAATGGATGAGAATGATCATTTGTTGTGTGCTTCCTGGGTACCAGGCCCCAGAACTAGCCCTATCTGGCTCACTTAATCATCACAGCAAACCTAGGAGGGAGGTCTCAAACCCACCCCCCGAGTTGTCAATGAGGAAACTTAGATGAGCTTAGACATCCCCTTCTTCACTGGAAAAGAGTGATCAGAGAGGTTGGAGCTGACGAGAATCACGGCCATGGCTCATTCTAGAAAGTCATCTTCCTAGCGGCAGAACAGAGAAGCAAAAATGCTTTGGGAAAACATAAACTTAACTTATGATGTGGAAAGACCATCATAAAGCATTCAGAGTTTTATCATGAGAGCACACAACATCAACAACAGGGTTCTCCCCCACCCCCAACAAGTTTCTTTCTATCTCTCAGCTCTCACTTTGAAAAACACAACTGATGGACCATTTGGCTCCCAGCTCTCATCTGGTGCCTGGAATCAGAATGTCAATGCAGATATGAAACCCAAAGGAATTCCATTTGACATCCTCCCCATCAATTTGAGGTTTATTCGCCTGAAGGCCTCTGACAGATATAGCTATCTCAACTGGGTTCTGCAATTTTATGAGCGAGTTTTGGCGAGAAATGCTATTTTAAGCACCATTTAGGCTTCGCTCAGACTGTTTTTATGGGGCAAGTTATGATTCTTGGTAATTGCTGGAGTTTACTTTGAGCGCCTCCTCCTCAGATGTTAGTGAGGGCTCCTCTGCCTCTCTGGACCATCCCATCACAGTTGCTGTTGCAGAGTGTCGGCCCGCAGTCTCTAGGCTGACGTTATTTATAAGCTAATGACAGAGCGATAAATAAGGTAGTAAATAGTTGTGGGGTGACATTTGCTGCGCCAGAGTTACAGGCAGCAAGAGACTGTTTCAGTGTGAAATTGCTTTCATCGTCCTTCCCATTACAATGACCTATGATAAGGGTTTAAAACGCGGCCGCCACCCCCTCCCCAAGCGCACTGTCAGTTCTCTATAAGATCAATAGACCTTGCTGTGGAAACCACTTCCAACACACTCTGTCCTGTGAGAATCCCTCTGCAAGCGTTGTTGTTGTTGTCCAGTCACTCAGTCGTGTCTGACTGTTTGCGACCCCATGGACTGCAGCACGCCAGGCCTCCGTGTCCATCACCAACTCCTGGAGCTTGCTCAAACTCATGTCCATCAAGTCAGTGATGCCGTCCAACCATCTCATCCTCTGTCATCCCCTTCTCCTGCTGCCTTCACTCTTTCCCAGCATCAGGGTATTTTCCAATGAGTCAGCTCTTCACATCAGTTGGTCAAAGTATTGGAGCTTCAGAATCAGTCTTTCCAATGACTATCCAGGACTTATTTCTTTTAGGATTGACTGGTTTGATCTTGCAGTCCAAGGGACTCTCAACACCTGGCAAGCTTAGGTGTTGAATTCAAGAGAACTAGGGCATGCTATCAGAGAAGGCAATGGCACCCCACTCCAGTACTCTTGCCTGGAAAATCCCAGGGACAGGGGAGCCTGGTGGGCTCCCATCTATGGGGTCGAACAGAGTCAGACACGACTGAAGTGACTTAGCAAGGCATGCTATGAGCTTCCGCTGGTAAAGAATCCACCTGCAATGCAGGAGACCTGGGTTTGATCCCTGGGTTGGGGAGATCCCCTGGAGAAGGAAAAGGTAACCCACTCCAATATTCTATCCTGGAGAATTCCACGGATAGAGAAGGCTGGTGGGCTTCCACGGGGTCACAAAGAGTCGGACATGACTGAGCAACCTAGCACGCACAATGTAGGTGAGATTCTCTGCTGGTTGATGTTAGGATAGAGGGATGCAACCCCTTTCTTAAGAAGAAAAAGGAGCTCACACTCTACAAAGGGGAAGGAAAACATAAGCAAGAAATTCAACACACAGAAAAAGTAACTAGGCAGGACTTCCCTGTATGTCCAGTGGATAAGACTTCACCTTCTAATGCAAGAGGTGTGGGTTTGATCCCAAGTTGGGGAGCTAAGATTCCACATGCCTTGAAGCCAGAAACCCAAAACATAAAACAGAAACAACACTGGAACAAATTCAACAAGTAAAGACTTTTTTAAAAGTCGATATTTTCTTTTAAGTAACTTAGGGCCTTTATAATGTGTGAAGAAAGTGGCATAGGAGATTAGATATAATTTTTCTAGACTCTCTAAGTCAGGGAAATACTCTGAAGGGGGCTTCCTTTGCCCTGTGCCTTGACTGATATTGAGGACATAGCATCCCACTCTGGTCGCTATAGTTTTTCACTTCTTGCTGGTACCCACGCTGTTCCCAGTTTATTGTCCTCTTCATTCCCTCTGAGTCTCACGGATTGAGCTCTCGGAGTCAGTGAAGGCACCTTCCCTCCCAGGAAGCCTGCCCTGGTGTCCCCAGGCTTGGCCAGGTACCTCCGCTCTGCTTCTATGCCTACGTAGATATGCCTACGCCCAGGTATATCTGTGCATTCCCACGTTGGTGAAGGACTTCTTGTATGTGTGCCTTACGCATCTAGCTGCAAATCCTTCACCAAAGACAATATCTCATTCATTTTGTGGCTTCCTGTGCCAGCATGGTTCTTGCCACATAGAGGAACTCAAGGCATGTTTAATGAACAGTTTGGATGGGTGAGCAACTGGATGAAAATGAAGTCAAAGGAGCAATAGAATCAAATACCTTTGAGCAAGAAGTGCCAGGTGTGTGAAGAGGAATAAGTAGGGGATGACGTCATAAAGGGAAACTTGGAGCTTTATCCTGGAGGTGCCAGGCTGAGAACGAAGGAATCTGTCCAGGTTGTGACTGGCAATCACGGACAGCAAACTGGGAATACTCTTCACATCGGTAGAATCCTGCCTGTAATTATGCCTGTGTTTTGGGGTCAGAGCGTTCTCTCTCTTTATTCACCATAGGATATAAAAGGGAGCATGCAATCTTTGTCCATGAGCCTGCCTCCTAGCTGCAGCACTCGGTCAAGGGGTGGGTACTGAACCTTGCCTCCTGGTTTGGCCAAAGACATACGTGTGACCCAAGTCAGTGCCACTGAAGAGCTTCTGTGGGGTGGGTTTCCAACGTGCAGCGGGCGGGGAGGTGCTGCTGTGAGGGGGTGTGTGCTGTTGTTGATCAGATCCTCTGCAATGGAGAAAAATGGATCTGAACTCCAAGAGACTCACTCAAAGCCACATGCAAGGAGGAGTGAAGATGAGAAGTCCCTGAGGACAGTCTCAGGCTACAGTCGTACCTCTCCTGGCTAAGTCAGTTGAATTGGTCCCTATAACCTACAGCCAGATGCCACCTCAGTCACTCTGACACTGACATCAGGTTTCAAGGAGCACCCAGAGACAACTCTCAGCCTGTACAACGTCTGCATTATTGCTCCAGGCTGCCCTACACCTGCTCCAGAAGGGTGGCTGTAATAAGAAGTGACATGCACCTCCCCCCAGGAGGCATCAAGATGGAGCACATCTTATCCACACTCCTTCTCACCCCAGGACCATGTTCTGGGGAATGTTTATCAGTCAGCCGTCGTCCCCCTGCCCCACACCCAGGAAGCCCCAGCCTCTCGTGACATCCGCCGTCACTCAGATGCAGACAGAAATAGGGGTCCAAAGGAGACCCTTAAACCTTCAACATCTCGGTGTCCAACCAGTGTTGCATTTACCCACACTCTCTCTCTTTTGTTACAATGAATGACCCTCTGTTTAAAGCTCACCGCTCCACATGTCAGCGGCTGCCCTCTCCTCTCACCCAAGAGGGTTTGTTCCCATGCTCAACCCTGCTCTCTCCTGCACCGTCAAGTTGTCCTCTTTCTCCTGGATCAGTCTCAATGATTTATAAGTCTACTGTAATATCTCCCAACTTAACAAAACAGGGGAGAAATACTGCTGACCTCCTATTTCCCTCTAGCAACTACTGTTCTCTATTCCTTTTTCAAAGCTAAGCTTCTTTAAAAAGTTCAAAATAGAGCTATAGTTTCAAACAAGAGAAGTGATATATATGTAGATATATATATCTCAACTAAACCAGACTGCAGTGTTTAAACGATATAACAGAATATCATCCCCTTCTCCAGAGTCCTGGAGACAAAGACGGAGGACATCAGGAACCACACATTAGAAGCACAATTGTATAGAAGGGTTTCCATATCTATTTCAGACTTTTGCTATGGAAGGAAATAATAGAAGCAAGAGCTAGCTGAGAGACCTAATGAAAATATAGACGTTTCAGACTCTTGTCTTGGCCTACATTTGCATCTCATTAAAGTCGAGCTGATAAGAGGTCTTATTTCCACATTTATTAAAGGAAGAATTATCTCTCCAATGGCACTTGAGTTCAATATTATACACATCGCACATGAAATGCAGATGAAGTTTCAAGCCCATCATACCCTAGGTTTGAAGAGATGAGCTGATAACAATTATGCATAATTTCTCAAGCCACAGATTAGATGTCATTTAATCTATTTAGTTTTCCCAAATAACCCTGGCAGAATTAATCATTTCCCCTTTCTAGTCCTATAATAATTTTTAACATACGTCTATACTATAGGGAGAATGTATTAGAAGAAGCAAAGCTAAAAAACCATTGCAGCAACCTTAACTACAAAAAATGGATGTATTATAGAATCTGCCATTTGAAATTTGGGAGAAGATAAAAATAAACAAACAAAAAACACAACAAGCAATGAAAGGCAACTATCAAAAGCCCAGGAACTAAGTGTATGCCCTTTAATTATTCAGTATAAAAATCGCCTCCTTTTGTTTCATACCACAGGTGGCCAGCAATTCTTTGTCCACTGACATCCAAAATAATCACAGCTGGAATGCCCAAGAGTCTGGCTTTAAGTTTTTCAAAGAAACTAAGAGATAAGATGAGAAATAGCATACCAACACTGTTCACAATAGCCAGGACATGGAAACAAGCTAAATGTACATTGACAGATGAATGGATAAAGAAGATGTGGTACGTATACACAGTGGAATAGTCCTCAGCCATAAAAAATAACGAAATAACACCGTTTGCAGCACCATGGATGGACTTAGAGATTATTGTGGTCTTCCCAGGTGACTCAGAGGTGAAGAATCCTCCTGCCAATGCAGGAGATGCAAGTTCGATCCCTGGGTAGGCAGGAAAACTTGGAGAAGAAAAGGGCAACCCACTCCAGTATTCTTGCCTGGGAAATCCCATGGACAGAGGAGTCTGGTGGGCTACAGTCCAACAGGTCACAAAAGAGCTGGACATGAGTTAGCAACTAAACAACAACAAGAAAGAGATTATCATATTAAATGAAGTAAGTCAGAAAGAGAAGACAAATATCATATAATATCACTTCTTTGTGGAATCCAAAACATGACACAAATGAACCTGTCTACGAAGCTGACACAGAACCACCGACACAGAGAATAAACTGGTGGTTGCCAAGGCGGAGGTGGGCGGGAGAGGGGTGGATTGAGAGTTTGGGATGAGCAGATGCAAAAATCACATGTTTTCTTTAGTGTTATAATGAGCAATCATTTGTTACTACTCACGTATCTATCAGCCTTAATCAATACTGAACACGTCATTACTGTCATATGTGCTCAGTCGCCGGAGAAGGCAATGGCACCCCACTCCAGAACTCTTGCCTGGAAAATCCCATGGACGGAGGAGCCTGGTGGGCTGCAGTCCATGGGGTCGCTAAGAGTCGGACACAACTGAGCAACTTCACTTTCACTTTTCACTTTCATGCATTGGAGAAGGAAATGGCAACCCACTCCAGTGTTCTTGCCTGGAGAATCCCAGGGATGGGGGAGCCTGGTGGGCTGCCGTCTATGGGGTCGCACAGAGTCGGACACGACTGAAGTGACTTAGCAGCAGCAGTGCTCAATCGCACCTGACTTTCTGTGACCTCATTGACTGTAGACTGCCAGGCTCCTCTGTCCATGAGATTATCCCAGTAAGAATACTGAGGTGGGTTGTCATTTCCTTCTCCATTACTGTCATAAGGCAGCACCAAGCAGAATCTAATGAGAACTGAAAGAATTCCTTCATCAATCCAAACGTGAGGGTTGAGCAAGCATTTTGTGATATCTATTTCAGCGTCTGTTCACCGCATCTGCTGTAAATATTGGAGGCAGACCTAATGGAACACTTCTGATAAGATGTTTCTGCATGTTTATAATCCATTTGCCACGTGTACTGTTTAGGATGATATAAAGCACATAAAACAAAGAGATGCCATTAAACAAGCAGGTTACTCTGGACAGAGAAGAATCAACACTCAGGCTTCCTACGCATCTGATTTTATGGAGCGCATTTGACTCAGCCTAAGCCTCCATCCCCACTTGGGACTTCACAGACCAGCAGTAAACAAACTCCAAGCTTCATTTCCATAAAGTGACAGAAGAAGATGCATCCCCGGGGTGAAGACCACCTTCCACCCTTCATCTCAGAAATGTAAACCAGCCGATTTGATAATAAATGTTCAGGGCGTGCAATTAACATACAAAGTGAGGACTGCAAAGGTCACAGCAGGCAGACGTCTGGCTTGAGTCACTTCTGTGCCCTGGAGATACAAAACAGCTAATAAATGCTGTTCTCTATTTACGTGCTGCCTTCTGAGACATTCTGCTTTGAGTGTTTTCTCAGTAAAGACTTCATCTGGTCTCAAGAACTCACTCCAAAGGAGGGAGAGGCTGACGTTTTTGCCTTAGACTGGCAGACAGAGAAAGTGAAAAACCAAGAAATCACAGGAATTCTCCCCAAGATAAAGGCAGGGCTAGGGTGACTTTTTTATCTCAGGTGGAGATGATGTTGTCTCATTTTTTTAAAGCTGATATATACATTCTTTAAAGCTTGTGTGTATGAATATATGCAAAATCATTAGAAAGAATGTCTAGCACGAGGTAACAGCTAATAGCTGACAGCCATATTGTCATCTTTACAACCGTGATCTTATTTACAGAAAAGAAACAGATTCACAGATTTAGAGAATGAACTCATGGTTCACAGTGGGGAAGAGTAGCTGGGAGGGATAGATTGGGAGTTAAATGGTCTTTTCTTTATTAGAATACTCCTCCACTCGGAACAGAACCACATATAATTGTCTGTTTCCTCCTTTATAGTTCCCTTTCCTTTTGCCACCCCCCTTAGAACACTCGCCACGTTTCTTCTTTTATTTTACTCATATGAACACAATTGTCCCCCCATTTCCTTCTCTGCAACATGACAGAGAGAGAGAAGGAAAGGGGAGGAGATGACAGAAAAACTAGGAAACAAACAAAGAAGTAAAATGAGACAACAATGTCTTTCAAGTCGTGAGGAACTGGTTGACATCTATACAAGTATCCACAGAAAATGGTAGCAAAGAAACATTTTCTACCAATCTTGGTTTATGGGGTTTGTCAAAAGTAAGGGGAAAATTGATAACTTTTGAAGATGATAATTTTAGGATTAATGGATATCTAATATTTGTATGGATGTGAGAGTTGGACTGTAAAGAAAGCTGAGGGCCGAAAAACTGATGCTTTTGAATGTGGTGTTGGAGAAGACTCTTGAGAGTCCCTTGGACTGCAAGGAGATCCAACCAGTCCACCCTAAAGGAGATCAGTCCTGGGTGTTCATTGGAAGGACTGATGCTGAAGCTGAAACTCCAATACTTTGGCCACCTCATGCGAAGAGTTGACTCATTGGAAAAGACCCTGATGCTAGGAGGGATTGGGGGCAGGAGGAGAAGGGGACGACAGAGGATAAGATGGCTGGATGGCATCACCGACTCGATGGGCATGAGTTTGAGTAAACTCTGGGAGTTGGTGATGAACAGGGAGGCCTGGCGTGCTGTGATTCATGGGGTCGCAAAGAGTTGGACACGACTGAACTGAACTGAACTGAATATTTGATGGCAGTATTTACCACATGCTCATATGACCCCTGACCTCACTCAATATTTGGTAGAAATCTTGAAAGATAAGCTAGACAGTTTCTACTTGAGTTTTGTAGCTGAGAGACTGGAGTTTCAGGCAGGAGGAAGTAAAGTACCATCTCATTTAGTTAGTAAGTGGTAGGGTGAGACCCCAAAATATTGCTGCCTATTCTAGTAATATGTTTATTCATATGACTGTGTTGCATAAAGTTGCATCAGGAAACAAACACAAACACTTGAAAAACTGGGGTGATTTAAAGGATAACATCAAACACAAAAACCACTGCACAGATCTGGGAAGTAGCATCACACAGCCATGTTACACTTGGCACATGGTATCATGCCATCCACTGACCATTCGCTCTACAACCTGAACTTGACCTCTTCATGCATTAAACACTGGAGTGGGTGAATCAGACCTGCACCCTTGTGCATGGCAGCATGAAGCCGTCTGTGACATGGGCACAGGTCTTAAACGCTTGTAAGAATGACCTTACCTCACAAGATAGAGAACTTCCGAATAGTAACTGATACAGTGGAAAAAATATTTTATGACAAAGACCTTGGTTTGAATCCCAGTTGTTGTCATGGCCAAGCCACGTTGTCATTTGGCTAAGCCTCGGTGTTTTCATCTATTAGATGGGACGCATCACACTGGGAAGATTATTGATCTTATTGATTTTATTGATTTTTTGTTTGTTTGTTTTTTGGTCACACAGCATGTGGGATCTTGGCTCCCCGACCAGGGATCAAACCCATGGCCCCTGCATTGGAAGCACATAGTCTTAACCACTGGATGACCAGGGAAGTCCCCCGAAATAAGATTTTAGATCTAAAGAACACATCACACAATAGGAGTCAATCTCCTGGGGAAGGGAAAGAAAAACAAAGCGTAAAGTAAATAATCTCATATGTGTCCAGGTATTTAGCAAAAACAGTTCGCTTTTTCGTATCCCAGTATAAGATATTATGTGAACATCTAAAGGTGGCTGAATAACTAATAAATCCTTGTACATGAGTCCCAATTGTGTAACTTTAACTTTTGTACTGGCTGAGACCCCATTGTTTGTAATTCCCTTTAAGTTCTGTCTTGGCACACAAAAGAATGATTCTTTCCAAATGTTATGCTCTTAGAAGTTTATTGAAGCAATTGTAGATATATTATTCTACACTGATCTATTATCTTCACAAATGAATACTAGGTCTGCATCACTAGCTATAGTAGAATAAAGTTTGACAGTTTGACAAAACCATTGCAGGGCTAAACCCAAAGTCACCATACGACCTGCAGAGCCAGTTGCATTTAAAATGTGTGTCTGTTATTCCAACAGCTACAACACTCTGTCTAAAGGAAGGACACTTCCACTGCATCATGTGTGCTACAGAGCAAAAGGAACTTAGCAGCAGCCAAGTATCAGAAAGACCCTAATCACAGTAAAGCAGAGGTGGGGAAAAGATGAACCTTGCCTCAGAAGTTTGCAGCAACAAGCTCTCAAAGAGGTAAGAAGGTTGGAAGTTTTTCAGAAATTGGTAGTGGGAGGCATTGCTCATGATTTAATGGAAATGAGATGCTCTTGGCTCCATTTCTGGAGACAGGGTCATTGGCCAGGTGACATGGCAAAATAGAACTTAGCATCCAGGGTAGTCAATTCCTTCAGTTGTAAATGTCAGCTAAGAGAATTTCTCCATTTGTGGCTCTCTCTTTAAAAGGCAGCATGACCAGAGGGAAGGATGGGGGAAGGGATAGTTAGGGAGTTTGGCACTGACATGTACACACGGCTGCACTTAAGCGGATTACCAACAAGGACCTACTGTACAGGACAGGGAAATCCACTCAGCGCTACGTGGCCGGTTAGATGGCAGGGAAGTTTGCGGGAGAATGGATACATGTCCCTTTTGTCCACTTGAACCTATAGTTAATTGGCTATACCCCAGTATAAAATAAAATGTTTTAGAAAATAAACAAATAAAAGACAACATGGACTTCAGAGACCTGGGTTCAAGTCTCAAGTGTTACTATCAGTGGTACGACAAATAAACTTCAAACTAACTTGCTGAATCTCTGTCAATGAACCTCCTAATTCTTCTCAGGCTGGGATGTAATAAAAATAAGCAGGATTGTGCATAGCCAGCATAAAAAATGGTACTCTTGTCTCTGGTAAGCAGGTTAGAAAAGAGGGAGAGTAGTCTTTTGTCTTGCTGCCCAATAAATTTTCCTTCCTTCTGCCTCCCTCCCTGCAACCTCCTCTCATGCCTGGTTACTTGCATGTTATATAAAAGTGATCAGAATTGAAATCCCGGTCTCTGTCTGGCGGTGTGATGTAGTGGGTAGTCCATCTTCTCTGAGCATCCATTTCTTCATCTTTAATGTAAGAATGGCAGAGTTACCCACACCTAGTGGTTGTTCTGTATAGCAAAAGAGACATAGCATGAGAAAATGTCTCATAATTTGTAAGGACCACGCATCTGCTAGCGGTTCAAGTTGCACTAAGAACTCAAGATCTCTGGGACTTTAAATGACTTGCTCAAGGTCGGGCTCAAGTACAAGGACATTGAGAGCAAGGATGGAGGCAAAAATTTAAAGCTGAAGAATCCACAGAAATCAAAGTTCTGATTCACAGGTGCCCTTGATGATTCTAAAGGACTGTTTTATCTGGTATCATCCTTAAATTCATATATATAACCCATATGCTATGTGTATATGATAAATTGCAGTTCACATATTGTATGTGTGTGCTCAGTTGCTTCAGCCGTGTCCAACTCTTTGTGACTCTATGGACTGTATACTGCCAGGCTCCTCTGTCCATGGGATTCTCCAGGCAAGAATACTGGAGCAGGTGCCCATTTCCTCCTCCAGGGGATCTTCCCCACCCAGGTGTTGAACCTGTGTCTCCTGTGTCTTCTGCATTGCAGGTGGATTCTTTACCACTGAGCCAACGGGGAAGCCCCACATATGTATAGCACACACATGTATATTACATATGTGTATGAATATGCATAATGCATGTCAGTAGGTATGTACACACGTATCTACATAGCAAGAGAACGAGAGAATGCAGCTCCAGATTTTTTTAAGAAGGCAAATTTCTGCTTTAAAAATTACAAGCAGACTTTGCTTCCAGTGTAACAGCTGAATATGAATTGGGGGGCAGAATCTCCTTTACTTTTATTTTATTTTACATAGAGAGGCTGCGAATACAATCAAGTTACTCCAAAGCAGATGCCTCAGACTGAGGTTTCTCTTCAGAAAAGCAAATTAGATTCAAAGGCCAAGGTATACCCCGGAAGGCTTGAAGTTGTTTTTCTTCTAAATTGTCTCTAGACTGCCATGTTCCTGACAACCACTGGGTGATTCTCGTGAAGTAATTGCTCCCATTAGATCGAGAAAGACATGCTGGCTGGGGCAAAAAGGGCATAAAGATGTGATTCACCCCAGGCTGGAAGGCAGCTTGTGAAGAAGTCTCTGCTGGCATTAATTAGGAGGAACACAGATCTGAGGGCGATTCACCGTCGTGGCAATTCACTAACTGAGTCATGAGACTAGACCATGTCCCTCTGAGTGATGTGAGGCTTACCCTGAATATTCCTGCTTCCCATGCTATTATTATTTTTATTGCTGTTGTCACAAATCTGAAATGCTGTAATTCTGAAATAAGTGTTATAAACATAACTCAGAGTGAAAACTTCAAGCCAGTCTCTCTTACAAGGCTTTGCCCATCTTAGGAAAACTCCATTTTAAAAGGAGATGATTTTAAAAAAAAAAAAAAGGAGATGATGGTATACACACTACTATATGAAATATAGATAGCCAACAAGGACCTACAGTATAGCACAGGGAACTGTACTCATTATTTTACCATCCGTATAAGGGAAAAGGTTATTATCCCATGGACAGAGGAGCCTGGCAGACTGTGGTTCATGGGGTTGCAAAGGGTTGGGCACGGCTGAAGCAAGTGAGCACACACATACATATGTGAACTGTGGTGTATCATATGCACAGGGAGAAGGAGAAGGGAAAAGAATGTGAAAGGGAATAAATAGATGTATGCGTATAACCAAACCACTTCTCTGTATAGCTGAAACTAACACGGCATTGTAATCAGCAGTACATTGATAAGAAGAAGGAGGAGGAGGAAGAGAAAGGGGGGAAGAAGGGAAGGAAGAGAGGAGAAAAAAGGAGATGAGGAGGATACTACAAGAAGTCTTTGACCTGAATGCAAATGCACCCATTGCCTTGTTTTCCTCTTC
This sequence comes from Dama dama, assembly GCF_033118175.1. NCBI lineage: Eukaryota > Metazoa > Chordata > Mammalia > Artiodactyla > Cervidae > Dama > Dama dama. The sequence goes on along the minus strand of NC_083701.1, from coordinate 8,445,511 downwards.
TAGGAGTTTGTCTGCTCACGGGAGGGTAAGCCAGTCCCCCAGCCAGGGGAAAGTAGATGAAGGTACAGCCCCCGGGAACACCTGAGTCAAGACAATGGGAGATGGGCGGTCAGCCTGCAGGGAGGTTTGGCCTGCAGGGAGGTAGACGAAGGGCTGCAGAGGAAAAGAGTAATGGTCACCTCCGGGGTGGGGCAGCGCTGGGGGAGGAGAGCTGAAGGACCCCTCCACTGGTACGGTCAGAGGTCAGTTCTTTGCTAGATTTAAAGTGAATGGATTAACCAAATACCCCTAAAAAGAAGTAAGCCTTGGAAGGTAAGCATTCATCAAATGGACATGAGATGAGCATCCTCGGTGGCTCAGCGGTAAAGAATCTGCCTGCAATGCAGGAGATGCAGGAGACACAGGTTCAATCCCTGGGCCAGGAAGACCCACTGGAGGAGGAAATGGCAAGCCACTCCAGTATTCTTGCCTGGAAAAACATCCCTCCGTCCATCTGGTGGGCTACAGTCCATAGGGTTGCAAACAGTTGGACACAAGACAGGTGGATAGATAGCAGGCTTAAGTATAAGAGATGAGACTAGTGAATGTTTAGAATATGGGGATGAACATAGTTATTTGACCTCCAAAGCCCTGGGAGTGACAAGATGGTTTGGGCGAACAGAGGAAATTATGGCTCCAGACCTCACCCCAAAGTTCCCATGCTTCACTCAGCACCAGAACAGGGGAAATGACCGGCACGCCTGACTGATCCAGGGGCTGGCCCCGTGAGTCAGTCCCCACGCCGGTCTGCGTCTGCAAACTCTGTTCCTCCCCCTGCAGTGACTCCCCACTTCCTCGAGTTTTCCATTTCCTTCCTTGGTAAAGATTTCCATTTATTTCATACCAGAGTAAGCGGCAGCCTTGAATCACAACAGCAAGCATTTTCTGACATCAATTGCCACAGCTTAAAGAGGCTTGGGCTCGACAGACTGTAAAGTTGTTGGAGGGATCTGGAGCTGAGTGACAAAACGCCCGTCAGGAGGCGTAAACCTGTCAACGGCAATTACCCACCGGGTATCCTGGAGAGGCGGAAGAGGGAAATCTTGTAAATCCAAGAGGCCCCATTGGAATGACTTATTTATTGGACATCATTTAATGGAGGCTCCCAAATGGACTTTGCTCTTCTGCATGATTTTTTTTTTTTTTTTTGCTTTCTTCCTATTTATCTGGAACACATCTGCATGTGGAAGAGAGTGTCGAGTAAGATGCCGAAGTCCTTCGAACCTTCCTGCTCTGGGTCAAAGTCAGCTGGCCAGATCCATCCACGGGATGGATGCGCTGACCACAGCTGCATCTCCATCCTCTGTCAGCAAATGGGGTCTTAGTAAATCTTCTCTTTAAGAAGGGAAGACGAATGGAAGCTAAACTATAATCAGCAAAGAAGCACAGGTACTAAAATTAGCCAGGATGGGCAGTGTTTGCTATTCTGTGGCTTGGACAACATTCATGCTTCTTTCTCTGTCTGCCCCGATCCATCACTGTCACACAGAGGCATCTCTAATGTTGACGCTCTGGTTGATTGTTTATGTTCAGTAGGAGAGTGAATAGGAAAGTTTGGCCGTGGGTGCCAGGCCACCTGCTGAGGGTCAGGGGCTATTTTTCTCTTCCTCAAGGACAAGGAGGGGATAGCAGGGATGCAGATGGGTTCCAAGGAGAACTGAAGCCAAGAATTTGAACTCATCAAGTGTCTCTCCCTCAGCCCATATCTCCTTTCCATCTCTCTCCATGACTCAGCTGCTTTATCCCTTTGTTTTGGGAAATATGGCAACTGGGGCTTACAAATTTCACACTTTTGAACTCTCATGGGTGAAGAACAACATGATGACTTTCTCAGTGCAAGTTGAGAGAAACTTACAAAAGATTCTGTTGGATCAGCTTGGGTCAGTTGCCCATTGTCAAATGATCAGCTATTATCATGTGGGTTACAGTGGGGGTGGGGTGGGGTGGGGAGGTATTCTGCTGGAAAGAGTAGTTTTCACTTCTTATTCAAACCAAATCAAATCAAACTGGTGGTGGGGGCAAAATCTGAAGTTATCCATTACCCCAAAAGTCTTTCTTCAGAGTCCATTACAGTGATTCGGCAATTTATCCAAGACGACCTTATCTCAAAACTCGCTGAACCTGGGGGTACTTGACCACTTTTACTCTCTGCTTGGATCATCACAAAGAGAGTTGCTGTTTCACGTCTGGTCCTCGCTAACACAGAGAATCCGTGGGCCTAGCAGCTTCTCTGTGGCTCTTTCTCAGAAATTGCTTTATTTCCTTATTTGCAAGGGGCCACTGGCTACCCTAAATAGTAACCTTCCCCTGCAGCCATCTCCAGCTTTTTGACGAGATCACAGGCCATTTCATTTCATAATCAGGTTCTTTTATGATTCCCCCAAGCACGCAAATCAAATGCCACCCGAGCCTCAACTCTTCACTCAACAAAGAAAGCTAAGAGAAGGTGCCAAGCAGAGAATGGCTTTGGGACTGACAGTACATCTGTTAACAGATCTGCCCCCTGCTTTCCCCTCAAGTCTGTATGCTTCCTTGCCTTCGTACCAAAGTAAACATGTCTCTGTGTGGATTTTATTTGAGAAGAATGGGTATCTTAAGGGGAAGAGAAATAAATGAGAATTTATTGAGCACTTCCAGCTCTTTGGGCATGAGAACCAACATACCTCCCTGGGCAGACCATCAAGTCTCCAGACAATTCTTGTAAAAAGACTGTCCTTAACTGTTTTAAATCAGTTTTACCCAGTGGATTTAGTTCAACCCCTTAGGGCCTCCAAGAATATGTTATCTGACAAATAGTTGTGGGTACCTACTATGTGCTGGCCACTACATAGGACCCGCCTTTTATATGTGTGAAGATGGCTCTCACAAACCACTAGTTTTACTCCTGGCTAAATCAAAAGGGAAAAGTTTATTTTATGCCAGAAGGTAGGCTTATTATTAGTTGGCAATATAGCCTAAATATAAAATCTACTACCATCATAAGCACTAATTATTTACACATGTAAAATTTACAAAGCCCTGAAGCTCAGCTATAGGCACTTTTACCTTCACTCAGCCAGAGACAGGACCACACAATAGACAGAGTGTGAACTTTGGAATCAGAGAGAACTGGGTTCCGGTCGTTGCCTCTTCACTCGCAAGCTACGCAAACTTAGGCAAGTCTATAAAACAGAAAGAGTGGACTCTCAAGTTGTGCAAGCATGCTCGGTTGTGTTCAATTCTCTGCGACCCCATGGCTGTTCTGTGGGATTTCCCAGGCAAGAATACTGGAGTGGGTTGCCATTTTCTTCTCCAGAGGATCTTTCCAGCCCTAAAAATTAGTGCCACAACGAGAATTAGAGATTATTTAAATAAAGCCTATGACCCAGAACCCTGAAAAGTGAATAATAACTCTCAGCATAGCCCCTATTTGCATTAAAGAATCTACTGGAATTCATAGAATGGTGCAGCCATAGGGGATTTTGAAGATCATTTAGTCAAGCACTCTTAAATCAGCAGATGGTGAAAATAAGACCAAAAGGCTTTGCCTCAGAACACACAGAAAACTCAGAGAAAGAACTCAAGGCTCCTGGTCACCTTCCTGTGAGCCCCCAAACCTTGGAACCTGGTGTGGAAGACTTGGGACACTGGGACAGATGGCGGGAAATTCCAAGGGGATGTAACCATATCCTGTTATGCCAGAGCAGCCCTAAATGGATTTTTTCAGTATATTGGTGTTCCATACAAGCTTTTATTTAGCAAAAATGGGCTCTACAGCTTTGTATAGAAAGTCTACCATCTCTTTCCTTAAAACACCTTGTTCCAATGCCTTCGAGAGCAGACATAGATTCCGAGCCTCCCAGAAGTTTCATCTCTGGAGAGTTATATTTTGTAATGTGCATATTCACATAGGCTGTCAAGCTTTAATTAGTCTGCCTTTGATTGTGAGAGACTTTACTTACCAAGATCAAGGTATTCCCCACCTCCTGGTTCTCCCATTAAAAACCCATTTTAAAGGTTTAGCTCAGTTATCTGAGTTGAGCAGCTGGTTCCGAACTATTTCAAATAATAGAGGCAGGGCAGATAATTGGAAGCATTTTTCACGGCTGAGATAAGGAGTGGAATATAGAGGCCATCTAAGCCTAGGGAGCAGAGTTGTTCTCAGAACTTTCATTTGAAAAGATTTGCCCACCAAGTACAAAGAACTTGCAGACATCAGAGATCACGCAGCTTGCTGTCTCCTGCCCAAGAAAGCATATATTTGGGTAGAAAAATGAATCTAAATTTAATAGCACAGTGATGGGGATAAAATTTAAGTGGGTAAGCATTCTTTTGCTCTTAGCTTACCTTCAGAATCATCCATTGAGAAAAGGGCAAACACTCTAAATTGATGGGTAGATTTGCATCAAGTCCCTTCTTAGCTCTTGGACCTCGTCCATTGACTCACTTCACCCAGCCAAGAGAGTTGCTTGTCATCCTGTGAATAAGAAATGCCACCCTCGGGTACCACCTTCTCTTACATGCTTTATCCTTTGCCTAAATGCCCTGGCCCTGCTTATCCATCCGGGAACCTCCGGACCAGCGCTGCCTCCCTTGTGCAGGCTTCCCTGGTTCCTGCGGCCTAAGGAGATGCTTCTTCACGTCACTCTTTATGCCTGGGCTGCAGTGCCATTATAACACTTACCGGTCCCTGTTATCATAATTCAAATATAATTATAATAGTTACAGCAACCACCGAATATCTCTTCATTCCCACATCAATCTACTATGATTGATATCATTATCTCCACTTTATGGGGAAGAGAATTGAAGCTTGGAGGGGTGAAGGAAATTGCTCAAGGCCACACAGCTAGTGAGCAGTGACCCTCTAATGAGAACCTAGGACTGATGTCAAGCTGTGAGCCACTCTATCTTTCTCTCCAGGAAACATGAGGTACCAGACAATAGCAAGCTCTGTTTTCTTTATATTTCCCAAACCAGGCAAACTTCTGGTTCTCAATAATGACTTGCTGACAGCGTGTGGAGTGGACACATCTGGTTTTGCCCACTTGGGTTACACATGTTCACACTACTGGCTTACAGACGTGCAACATGGTCACTCCCCTCCCCAAGTGAAGACCCCTTCTGAAGTCCAATAATTTAGGAGGTGAAGTTCAAGGGCTTTCCCGAGTCCCCCTCATTTACTCCCACTCTCTATGATGTCCCAAGAAGATAGTAGCATTCTGATTTTTCACCACTTCCCTCAGAACTACAAGTACATTGGTTGTATACCTACATCTCAAGTTTCTACAGGGTAAAAATTTGTCAAATATTTGCTACAGCATAAAATAAATCTCCATTTCCCAGCCTCCAATAAGAGCTTTCTCACTGCCCAGTAGCTGAACTGTCAGCCAGCAATATAGATACATAATTAGATAAATAGGTAACAGTGGCACCTTCTCTTTCATGTGTCAGTTTCTACATCCATCAAAATACATTTGATTATATTATGGCAACACAGAGCCTGTAAGTCTCCATGGTTAAGGCCAATAAAATTTATTTCAGTTCAATTCAGTTTAGTCCAATTCAGTCGTTCAGTTGTGTCTGACTCTTTGTAACCCCATGGACTGCAGCATGCCAGGCTTCCCTGTTCATCACCAACTCCCAGAGCTTTCTCAAACTCATGTCCATCGAGTTGATGATGGCATCCAACCATCTCATCCTCTGTCGTCCCCTTCTCCTCCTGCTTTGAGTCTTTCCCAACATCAGGGTGTTTTCCAGTGAGTCAGTTCTTCGAATCAGGTGGCCAGAGTATTGGAGTTTCAGCTTCAGCATCAGTTCTTCCAATGAATATTCAGAACTGATTTCCTTTAGGATGGACTGGTTAGATCTCCTTGCAGTCCAAGGGACTCTGAAAAGTCTTCTCCAACACCACAGTTCAAAAGCATTAATTCTTCGGCGCTCAGCTTCCTTTATAGTCCAACTCTCATATCCATACGTGACTACTGGAAAAACCATCAGTTCAGTTCAGTCGCTCAGTCATCTCCAACTCTTTGTGACTCCATGAATCGCAGGATGCCAGGCCTCCCTGTCCATCACCTACTCCTGGAGTTTACTCAAACTCTTGTCCATAACCATATCTTTGACTAAAAGTTTATTTTTTTTAATTTTTGTTTTATATTAGAATGTAGTTGGTTTTTCAGTTGTGTCCGACTCTCTGTGACCCCATGGACTGTAGCCCACCAGTCTCCTCTGTCTATGGGATTCTCCAGGCAAGAACACTGGACTGTGTAGTCATTCCCTTCTCCAGGGGATCTTTCTGACCCAGATACTGAACCCAGGTCTCCTGCACTACAAGCAGACTACCTTCTGAGCCATGGATTTACGATGTTTGTTAGTTTCCAGTGTATGGCAAAGTGATTCATTTATATGCATGCATATATCTATTCTTTTCCAAATTCTTTTCCTAAAAACAAAGATACAAATTAACTTATATAAAGAACAGAAACAGACTCACTGACTAAGACCAATGCTATTTGTGCAAAGCAGACTGGCAGGGAGGCTTTAGTCCTTGTCGGCAATTGTGGAAGTAGGCTGATGGAGACTCCATATCAGGTCAAGCTTTTATAATCTCCACAGCAGAGACAGGTCTGATCTGAGAAACACCCATTGGCTCTTGAAGTTTCTTTCCAGAAATGCACGTCTCTTTCACTGATACTCCGCTGATCAAAACAAGTTACATAGTGTTGTGTACCCCATCCTTGTGCCGAGGAAGGGATCCCCAGACTGTCCATGGGTGACCCTAATACACCCTCACCTTACGATCAACCATGCCAAGATATAAAGTCTAGCTTGAGTGGCAGAAACTCAGCACCTAAGAATATTTCCAAGAAGTTTGCTGTTTGAGGTGAAGGGAATGTCACAATCTACTCTCAGGAAGAAGTCAGGGCGCACAGTGATAAAACCCAAGGAGTAATACACAGAAGTTGCTGAAGATCATGATTTCCCCACAACTATGTACAGCTCAAAATAGTTGATGGTTTTCTAAGAAATATTAAAGACAAGAGCAAATAAAGCCGTACTGCTGACATTTGGAATCTGCTATTTATTAACATTGCTTAATACCTAAGTAATATTTTATTAACAGCATATAAGATGGTAAGCCAAAGACTCTCAGTTTTCTTTTGTTTCTGATTTTATTTTTGTTTTTCCCTAGTGCAGACATCCCACAGCTGAGTTTGTAACACTTAGAAAATTGCTTAAACTCTTACCTGTAGATAGGGATAAAAGTGATCCCAAACCTACCCTGTTTACTTCATGGGGTTGTTAATAGGATTTTTAAAAATCACATATGGGAAACCCTTCTGTCAGCTTTGAAACAAACCCAGCACCCTAACCATCCTGGGGAAGCGATCCATGTCGCTGTTCATAAGCAATACAATCAGGGTCCACAGTATAGAAAGATTCATTTACCAGGATCCAATACCTATTTACTTGTTAAGCTCAACATTTTAAAATAAGATTCTAACTTTTTTTATAAAATAATAAAGACAAAGAATTTATGAAAATGTGTTTTAAACTAGTGTTTTATATTTCATAGTTAAACTCTCAAATCTGTCAGTGCAGTAATATATTGATGAATATGATTATCCTAGTCTTACCTACGGAGAAGGCAGTGGCACCCCACTCCAGTTCTCTTGCCTGGAAAATCCCATGGACGGAGGAGCCTGGTAGGCTGCAGTCCATGGGGTCGCTACGAGTCGGACATGACTGAGTGACTTCACTTTCACTTTTCACTTCCATGCATTGGAGAAGGAAATGGCAGCCCACTCCAGTGTTCTTGCCTGGAGAATCCCAGGGATGGTGGAGCCTAGTAGGCTGCCGTTTATGGGGTCGCACAGAGTCGAGCACAACTGAATCGACTTGGCAGCAGCAACAGCAGTCTTACCTAAGCTAAAATTATGAAATGACCTAATACTATTTGTGAAAATATGAAATTGCAATAATGAAAAGTGCAGTGAGAGAAATACCAAATGACAAGAGAGCATAAAAATAGGTGTTTGACTTAGAAGGCTAGATCAGAGACAGCTTTCCCCAAAGACGTGACGAGCAGTCAAGGATCTGGATGATGAGTAGGAGAGAACTGGATACAGGAAGGAAAGAGCACTGCCCTTAAAGAGACTGTGCTCACCCGCTCAGCAAATATTTACTGAGGGTATAGTAATTAGATGCTTAGAATGTAATAAGGAACAAGATGGTCCCTGCCTTTATGGCAATTACAGTATTAAAGGAGATAGACATTTAAGTAAACGGTTCTAATGAAGTGTGATAATGCTTTAAAATGAAAGATATGGGGACTTCCCTCATGGCCAAGTGGTTAAGAATCTGTGTTCCAATGCAGGAGACATAAGAGACTCATGTCAATGTATGGCTAAAACCAATACAATATTGTAAAATAATTAGCCTCCAATTAAAATAGATTGATTAATTACATTTTTTTTTTTTTTTTTTATAAAAAGAGAGACTCAGGTTGGATCCCTGGGTCAGGAAGATCCCTTTGAGGAGGGCATGGCAACCCACTCCGCTGTTTTGCCTGGAGAATCTCATGGACAGAGGAGCCTGCTGGGGTACAGCCTGTAGGGTCACAAAGAATAGGACATATCTGAAGCAACTTAGCACACATGCACGGGGACTTCTCTGGTGGCCCAGGGGTGAAGAATGTGCCCTCCAATGCAGGGAACGTGGATTTGATCCCTGCTGGGGAAACTAAGATCCCATGTAAGACCTGAGGCAGCCAAACAAATAAATATTTTTTAAATAAAAAGTAAATAGAATGAGAAGTATGGAGTGCTATTGGAGTCCTGAGCAGCATAGTGTATGTGTTGGGGGTGGGAGGACGTGACAATCATATCAGCAGCTATCCATAGGCAGTGAGAAATGTATACACCAAGATCTAAAATATGAAAAGTCCTTGGACTTGTTTTGCCAATCTGTTTTGGGGAGAGATGCGGATGTGAATTTCTGCATAATTGAGATTCTGGGAGATGGAATCACTTTTCATATTCTAGGGCATTCTTTAATATTGCTTTTGGTGGCACGTCTGTGTTCCCATTGGAGCAGATCTTGCCCAGAGATTAGCTAGAAAGCTCCCCAATTTGACACACCCATCAGTTCCAATCACTCTACATGTCATCTATATTCCTGGCTTCAGTTCCAAACAGCATCCTTGGGGAGGGAAACTTTTCACTCTTCTACAAATGCAGGTGCCCTTTAGATCCTTCAGTGAATTACTACTGAGTACAGATCAGTCTCCTCAGTAGGGAGTCTGGACTACTTGCCTGTTGGCTCATGGCCCAGGATAGGATAAAACAAACCAGCCTTCTTAAAATGAGACCCCAAACTTGGGAATGCATTATTTTGCAATACTCTATTGGTCCAAATTGTCATAATCTCAGATTTAATAGGAGAAGAAATAGATTCTATATTTTAATGGATGAATATTAAGAAAATTTCAAATACCTATTTTTCATCAGTCAAGATATATGAGTGGACATCCTCTACATTCTTCTAGAGACAATAGAGATTCATTAGAGTTAAAAGCAGGGGAGAGATAGTGCCAGATAATAGTCTCAGAAATACACACCGTACATAGGCCTGCTTATTCGCTCAGTCATGTCTGACTCTAAGCAACCCCATGGACAGTAGCCTGCTAGGCTCCTCTCTCTGTGGGATTTCCCAAGCAAGAATACTGGAGTGGGTAGCTATTCCCTTCTCCAGGGGATCTTCCTGATCCAGGGATTGAACACAGGTCCCCTGCACTGCACGCAGATTCTTTACCGTCTGAGCCAACAGGGAAGCCCGCCATACACAGGAGGGGCATGAAACTGGAATTGAGGACCAATCAGGAGGTAGTAACTGCCCTGCACTAAGAGGTACTCTAGTCTGTACTAAGGACAAGAGATGCTGGCAGCTGTAATTAAGAGTAGGAATGGGTTTTGAAGGGAAGAGATGGATTCAATTAATATTTAGGAGACAGAATCAACAGAATAGGTAAAATTGGGGATCAAGAAGGTCCAGGAATAACCCCCAGGAAAGAGCATGGTGGGGCCACTAGCTGAGAGGAAGTTCAAGACAAGTATGCAGCCCCTTCTAGAAACAAGTGTGGCTTAGCCTTCTTGGCAAAACCTAAGATACTGAGTTCAGCTTGCAGCCCTTTTTTGAAACATAGCCAGAAGTAGTGATTTCAAGCATGAATTAGGTGGAAAAAGATGATTTGGTCAGTGTTAATGAAATATCAGCACTCGAGAGTCATTTCAGTTCTGCTTTAAACAAAATTTCCTTTTCTTTTCTGTTTGTTAGTAAGGGAGCAGAGGATATTTTCCTAATTCCACCCTATGCTTCTATTTACCATGGAGAGGATGGTAGCTTTTTAGCTTCACAGAGGGGAAGCTTGGGCTCATTTGTTAATGCCCATGAAGCTTATTGTGAATGAAAATCTGTGTGGTATATGGTGAGTATTATTCTGACATGTCTGGAACATCATTTTTGGTGAGAGCTCTAAGGAAATTCCCTGGGCCACCTTCATTAACCTGATGCGCAGTGCATAGACAGTTCTGTGGACCCACTTTCTTCAAACAAATCCTCCTGAAAGGATGGGAGTTTATAAGTATAATGTGACATCATTATAGGCAGATTAACGTCTAGTTTCTCTGACATCCATTTAACCTCCTGCTCTGAGATCATTTGAGAACTAAAAGCAGAAGATGCAGGACAATCTGGATGGGGTCTGAGATGAAAGCTGGAATTGGGGACCTGGTGGTTAGGATCTAGGAGGCACGGTTTGAAGTCAAGTGGCCTTATGATTAATGGAAATCTATAATTTTTGTAGGGCTCTTACTTAAAAAAAGAAAACTGTCTTAGATCTCAATTTCATATGCTGTTAATGTCTGGTTCTCTGTCTTGGGAAATTTTCATGAATGTTATTCGACCTCTGTGTACCCCATATTTATAAAATATGGACATTCTTATAAGTAAAATGTTGTTATGGAAATGAATGCATTAGAGCATGCTTGGCACAAATGTTATTTTTGTTTGCAGTGGCATCGATGGTACCGAAAGTGTAAGAGTGGTGGCGATGGTGGTAAATTACCCCTTCACCAAACATTCAACAACTTTCACTCACTTCCTACTGCAAGTCAGGTACAGTGCAAAGCCCTGGTAATAAATAAAATAATCCTACCTTCAAAGTACTCATATCAGTCCACACATTCAATAGGTCTTTTGTGCATTCATTCAACTGACTGATATACATCTATTATGTACTTACTATAAGCAGGACTGTGCATTGGAGAATTTACACGTACACACACATGCACACACACACACAAATCTCTGCTCACAAGGGACTCACAATTACTTCATTTATTCACTCATTAATTTGACCTGTACAGATCAAGTACTTTGTCTATCCCAGGCACGGTACCAGGCAATATAAGGTAGTAGAAAACTTTGGATTATTTCAGTCCAGAAAACTGCATTTTGCAACTGAAAACAACCATGTGCAGACTTCAGCCCAATAAGGCACCCTCCTTCATCCTCACTTCCTGCATCTGTATGTTGATGCTGCCTTCTCTACTCTAGGTATGTGACGAAGACTTTGCAAACAGTCAGTGAAACCATAGATGACATTAGTCTGTTACACAAATGTCCCATGGGATGATCAAATTTATCAACTCTGATATCATTATACAAGTGTGACTATCTGATGGAATAAACTGAGGTTCAGGATCGGGAGAGACCAGATACAATGAAACTTCCTCAAAATCCGAGTAGTAATGATGACCATGTGATGAGGACCACAGTCATCATCTGGTGATAACAATGATCGTGACATTCTGATGACACAGCACCAATGCATAATATGGAAAGAGAGGATTTCTGAAATTTATTTTTTATTGATGAATAGTTGAATTACAATGTTGTGTTAATTACTGCTGTATAGCAAAGTGACTCAGTTATATATAGAGAGACAGATATAGATATATATAGAGAGAGATATACACAGATATATAGAGATACATACACATATGCACACTCTTTTTGGCCTTCTTTTCCATTATGATTTATCCAGGATATTGAATAAAGTTCCTTGTGCTCTACAGTAGGACCCTGTTGTTTATCCATTCTATTATATTATTGTATATTATGCTAGTAATGTGTATATTATATTAATAGAATGGATAAACAATAGGGATTATAAACAATATAATCTGTGGATTATAAACAGTATAATCCATTCTATTATTATGTTGATATAGATTATGTTAGTATATATTAATAGTATATATTGTATTAATATATATTAATAGAATGGATTTTAAAAAAGGGTCCTACTGTAGAGCACAAGGAACTATATTCAATATCCTGTGATAAACCATAATGGAAAAGAATGTGTGTGTGTGTGTGTGTGTAAATACCAGCTTGCATCTGCTAACTCCAAATTCCCAATCCATCTTTCCCCCACCCCCTTTTCCCCTTGGCAACTTCCAGTCTGTTCTCTCTGTCCCTGATTCTGTTTCTGTTTCATAGTAGGTTCATTCGTGTCATATTTCAGAAAGTGGAGATTTTAAGATCAGATCCAAATTCAAGCGTGTTTGCATCACTTTCTGGGTATGAGGCTTGGGTAAGTTAACTGATTTCTCTGAGTCCAGTTTTCTCACAGGTGAAATGGAGAAGATAATCAGTACTACTTCTCAGGGTCGTTTGTAAAGGTTGAATTCTGTAACTGGATGTTCAGTGCTTACCACTCTGCCTGGCATACATGCACGGCTTGGTAACTGGTAGCTATTCATATTATTTGTGTTGTTTTAGCGATCTATGGTGTGGAAATAACATAGAAATGACTGCACTCTTCAAGAGATAGAAAAACTGCAAAAAGTGAGACCAGAAAGACCCTGTTGACGTAAAAGAATGTTCACAACCTAAAACTTGGGTTATGTTTTACTCAGAGGGAATTTTTAGGACTTCAAGCCCAGGAGGCAGCATCTCAAGTAACCCTGAGAGAAGTTCTCTGAGGAGGCAAGTGGGGAGCTAGGATGCATAGGAGTTCTGTGACAAAGGGCAGGTAGTCTTCATTGGGAACATCAAAAGATTACTGTTGGTTAAAGGAAACCAGATAGCCCAAGTTAAGGAATTTAGCACTTCTCTACATCTAGGAAGATGCAGGAGTCTGAGCTCACTGAAATCATTCCTTTGATATGCATCTCAGCTATCTGGGGCCACAATCCCATCTTCACACCTTGAGTTTCCTCAGGGCTCATTGTAGGTAGTGGCTGCAATTTGACAGCAGCTAGCTGGCAGGAATTCTTTCCTTCTTGAGTTCTTTCAGGGCTCACCAGCTCACCATCCATGGTGGCTGCAATTGCTGATCACTATGACATCTTTGCTAGTAAAGAATCTGCCTGCGATGCAGGACACCTGGGTTCTATCACTGGGTTGGGAAGATCCCCTGCAGAATGGAAAGGCTACCCACTGTGTATTCTGGCCTGGAGAATTCCATGGACTGTATAGTCCATGGGGTTGCAAAGAGGTGCACACGACCAAGCTACCTTCACCTTCACTATGACATCTTTGATTATTGATATGGCAAGAATATTCCATTTCTCAAGTCCATTAAACTAGTCTATATCACTCTGTGCAAAATGCACTACATGTAAATATAGAAATGAAATAAAAATGGTTCAACTATAGTGAACATAGAAATGCATTGTTTGGCAATATAGTGTAGAAATTAAATAAAAAGACTTAACTCCATCCAGGGTAGAAATGTTGCATGGAAATGTAAAGCATATATGGTGCAAAAATTCTTTCTATCTTGCTCTTTATAACAACATTTCTACATCTATTCCACTGCATACAGAACCAAAAGGAGCTTCCTTGATTTTGCATTAAATATTAAAAATAACCATCCATTGAAATATCTTGGGGGTCTTTTGCTTTTGAAGACATTGCTGATTAGGTAGAAACATTAAAAATTCCAAGTTTCTCAGAGTGCTATTAAAAATAAGAAAAAATGGATTGCTTTTAATTACTCAAATTATGATGTTCTAGTAGCAATAAAAAGAAAATGTCAGTATCTCAGGGAAAGTCTCAGCATTTCAAAGCAAGCCCGTGCCTGTGGAAAAACATGTGAAAGATGGCCCATTCTGACCCCAGTATTATAGTGAGAGTCACGTGTTTATCAGAAACACAGCTACTCCAAGAGATCAGTGACTTTCTTAAAACCATGCTGATCTGGAGTCCTTGCCACCTCATTACTGTTTCTCCACCCAGACCACTTTGTTTATATCTTCATTACAGCATTTTTATAGAGATGATATTTTGAAATATCAATGCAGCTTGTTTTTTCCATTATCTTATAGCCAACACCCCTTTTTCTACTGTTCAGGCAGAAGAAATGGAATAGAGCAAACTCACTGTATTCATGGGACAGAATTATTTAGCATGGAGAATGCAGAGTCAAATTCTGGGCTTTTAATGTCAATGAAGGTGCTTGACATACATAATAAAGGAGTAAGCTTGAAAAGCAGGCTAACAAGATCACAGGGAGAGGAAAAGTGGCTTGAAAGGCTGCGGTCTTACATATTCTAGAATATCTTTGTCTTTTTCCTATGTTTAAGCTGGAAATAAAGCTCAGTATTCCCTTTAATATATTAACAGCATTGGGGGGAGCTTCTTGCACCCAGTGTAGACTTGGACACATGACATCAATCCATCTCCCCTTCCTTCGCATGCCATCTACTTTTCTCTTTGAAAGTTTTTGGATTTTTCTTTTTGACCTTCCTTTATTATTGGTGTCAAAGTGTGCATGTATATGTTTTTTAACCAGAATCATACCCTCTGCCCTTCAAAATTAGGGAATCCTCAGCCAATGTTTCTTCGACTATTTCTTCTCCTGTTAATGTTTCTCTTTCCTGGAATTTTTTTCTTAAAGAGGCTGATATTCTCCTACCCTTTAGATCTATCAGATATGTAATTATGCTTTCTCTTTACTCCTCTTGGGTGCTCTCCAGGAAGTCTGATATTTCAGATCAATAATCTTTCCTTGACTACATATGTTCTGCTCTTCTACTCATATGCTGATCTCTTTATTTCAACTATACTTTTCCGGGCCCAATTTTTCTTCATTTGCAATTGCTTGTCTCAGCTTACCTGGGTCTCCTGCATTGCAGGCAGATTCTTTACCATCTGGTCCACTAGGGAAGCCCTTGTTACAAATATCTTCCTTTATCTCTTTGAAAATTCTTGAAGTGCATGTTCTGCCTGATGGTTTCTTTTGGCCACTGTGTCTAGACTGTCTACTATTATCTTTACTTTGTTGACATCACACTTCTCACTTGTCTCCTGATGTTACTCTATGAACCCATAGCCCTCTGATGAAAATTTGAATGGGAGAAAGGGAAGCAAACAGTCCTTTTTACTATCCTTCCCCCAGATAACTGTGTCTCTCAGGGAACCGCCGTGTGTCTCTAAGCAGGACCGTGCTCTTTTTCAAGATGGTTTATGGAGTGTATGGAGTGCACATGCTATTAGGTTCCCCTCACATAATAAAGTCTTAGCTTCCCCTGATATTTCCCTGTGATCCTTGGTCAGCCCATGTATGTGTTGCCATCATTCATGCATGAACATCTTGGGGGGAAGATGGGAGCATATCTTAAGTGGAAATCCATTCTAGCCCCCATCTGAATCATCTTGGTCTGTAGTCCTCTGTGACACTTGTTGTTGTTCAGTTGCTAAGTCATGTCCAACTCTTTGCAACCCTATGGACTGCAGCACACCAGGCTCCTCTGTCCTTCACTACCTCCCAGAGTTTGCTCAAACTCATGTCCATTGAGTCTGATGGTGCCAACCAAACATCTCATCCTCTGCCATCCCCTTCTCCTCCTGCCCTCAATCTTTCCCAGCATCAGATCTTTTCCAATGAGTCAGCTCTTTGCATGTGGGGGCCAAAGTATTGGAGCTTCAGCTTCAGCGTCAGTTCTTCCAATGAATTTTCTGGATTGATTTCCTTTAGTTGTCCCCAAACAAGACCCAACTATATTCTGTCTTCCCTGAAACATCCCCATGGTTTTCATGGTCAATGCTCAAAGCCATCAACCTCTCTATCATTTCTTGTGGAGTCTCAAGGTTGGATGTCAGGGAAGTAGCTAAAGCCATCAACCTCTTTATCATTTCTTGTGGAGTCTCAAGTTTGGATGTCAGGAAAGTAGCCAGCAACCCATATTAGTTGACCACCTTGACACAACTAGAAATAATGTCCTCTTATTTTGTAGTCACTGGATGCTGAAACCCAGGACACATACATTGCACTAAATAATTTTCAGTGGGAAAACTATGCTTTTCTCATAACTTCAGTACAGATAGCATTATTCAATGCTAACTCTATATAAATTCATTATGATTTTCAGACCTTGTTTTTATCCTCGAAACCTTTTATTCACCCAAGTCTTACATGAAACCCCATAATGTATAGAAGTAGTACAGATGGCTGAAATAAGGAAGGGAGCTTGAAGCATTAAACACCCGTCCACTACCCCTGGTCCTTCGTTGAGCCCCTAAGGCTTGCAGAAGAGTCTGGAACTACTAAGGGGATTAGAAAAGTGAAAATGAAAGTGTGCTTAGTCGCTCAGCCATGTTCAACTGGCAGTCCAGTGGTTAAGACCACACGCTTCCAATGCAGAACATGCAGGTTCAATCCCTGGTTCAATCCTGTGAAACTAGGATCCCACATGACCAAAAAATTAATAAAATTTTTTAAAATAATAAATAAATAAAATATAACCTACCATCTTCATGGAGGTTATACCTCTCCCCCCACCCAAAAAAAAAAAAAACAAAATCAAGCAATGGGCCAGATTTAGCAAATGAGCCATTTTCTTCCAACTCTTCACTAATCTCATTAAAGTAGGACTAGACATAACAGTAACAACCAACCCTCTAACAAGCTCAGCTCTGGACAAACTTCCATGCCATGGTTAAATTGTCCTGGTTGGGAAAATTAGGAGCAAGACATTAAGTAAGTAAGCCAGACATGTTGAGACAAGTGGGGGCTCTAGAGGTAATAAACTCTTCGAAGTTTGTTCAAAATATCTCTATTTTAAAAATTATTTGATCTTTACAATATCCCATGTGCTTATTCTTATTTTCTTTATACAAATGTAAAAACAGGGCATATTCTATTCAAGGGACTGAAGTAACAGAAATAGTGTTTGTACTGGACTGCACGAAGATCAAACCAGTCCATCCTAAAGGAAATCAACCCTGAATATTCATTGGAAGGACTGATGCTGAAGCTCTAATACTTTGGCCACCCAATGCAAGGAGTCAGCTCACTGGAAAAGATTCTTATGCTAGGAAAGATTGAGGGCAGGAGAAGGGGATGACAGAGAATGAGATGGTTAGATGGCATCACTGACTAGGTGGACATGAGTTTGAGCAAACTCTGAGAGACAATGAAGGACAGGGAAGCCTGGCATGCTGCGGTCCATGGGGTTGCAAAGGGTTGGACACGACTTAGCAACTGAACAACAAATTAGGAATTCAGATCTAAAACTGGATGAAACTAAAGTTTATGTCCTTGTCCATCATACCACATTGCCTTACATGTGGTGGAAAAACAGGAAATAAATCGAGCAATAGGCATAACTACATGAGAACTTGGCATATTTTCAGGGAAGAATCTGCTATCACAGTTTCTCTGAGATTCACAACTTGGTGTGTAATGGCAGTGAATTCCAGCTTAAAGTCTGAAATCACTGAAAAATGCCTTCTGGGTTATTTTTAAAAGAAGCAAATTTCCTGTATCAAATGCTTAGAAAGCCATCTAAAATTGTCAGTATTTCACATCTTTGGACCCAGGGTTGAATAATATCTGTACTGAAATTATGAGGAAAGGAAGATCATCTTCAGATAAAAGAATATTACCTTTCTAGCAAATGGAATCAAAATGCAATTAGAAATGGTAGTATTATTCTTTTTTTTTTTTTAACTCTCTTTTCTCTAACACAAAGAGATGGTATACTCTTGTTGATCTTTTGTTCTCCACTCATAATGTCGGTTGGAGAAGGGCACGGCAACCCACTCCAGTATTCTTGCCTGGAGAATCCCATAGACAGAGGAGCCTGGGGGACTACAGTTCAGAGGGTCACAGAGAGTTGGACGTGACTGAAACAACCTAATACACAAGCACATGTCAGTGATGTCATGTTCAAAATAAGAGGGCCATTTCTCTTACCTGGCAATTCACTACATATTCTAAAATAAACCTGACCACAGGTATTTTAGCACTAGGTCATTCCTTTTGCTTTTTAAGTCTTTATTGAATTTGTTACAACATTGCTTCTATTTTATGTTTTGGTTTTTTGGCCCCAGGCATGTGGGATCTTAGCTCCCTGACCAGGAATCAAATCAGCACCCATTGCATTGTAAGGTGAAGTCTGAACCAGTGGACCACCAGGGAAGAACCCAGAACTAGGTCATTCTTATTCCCCAAGATGTTAGTTGCCAGAAAGACACCATACAAACATTGTTACACCACAGAAGAGTAGAAATGCAAATCAAAACCTCAATGAGGTACCATCACATGCTGGTCAGGATGGCTGCTATCCAAAAGTCTACAAGCAATAAATGCTGGAGAGGGTGTGGAGAAAAGGGAACCCTCTTACACTGTTGGTGGGAATGCAAACTAGTACAGCCACTATGGAGAACAGTGTGGAGGTTTCTTTAAAAACTGGAAATAGAACTGTCATATGACCCAGCAATACCACTCCTGGGCATACACACCGAGGAAACCAGATCTGAAAGAGACACATGCACCCCAGTGTTCATCGCAGCACTGTTTATAATAGCCAGGACATGGAAGCAACCTAGATGCCCATCAGCAGATGAATGGATAAGGAAGCTGTGGTACATATACACCATGGAATATTACTCAACCATTAAAAAGAATTCATTTGAATCAGTTCTAATGAGATGGGTGAAACTGGAGCCCATTATACAGAGTGAAGTAAGCCAGAAAGATAAAGACCAATACAGTATACTAATGCATATATATGGGATTTAGAAAGATGGTAACGATAACCCTATATGCAAAACAGAAAAAGAGACACAGATGTACAGAACAGACTCTTGGACTCTGTGGGAGAAGGCGAGGGTGGGATGTTCTGAGAGAACAGCATTGAAACAAGTATACTATCAAGGCTGAAACAGATCACCAGCCCAGGTTGGATGCATGAGACAAGTGCTTGGGGCTGGTGCACTGGGAAGACCCAGAGGGATGGGATGGAGAGGGAGGTGGGAGTGGGGATCGGGATGGGGAATACATGTAAATCCATGGCTGATTCATGTCAATGTATGGCAAAAACCACTACAATACTGTAAAGTAATTAGCCTCCAACTAATAAAAATAAATGGAAAAAAATAAATAAATAAAATGGAAAAAAAAAAAAAAGAGTAGTAGAAACTTGTTAACAGTGATTAGAAGAAAGCCCTTTGCTAGTAAGTAAATTTTAACCCTGACTATGATTCCAAGTTCACATTTCTTTCTGGTTCCAAGAAAAAATAACATTAAAAAATACTGATCACAGCTTCCTTGATGACAGCTAAGCAGCCAAAGACATATTTCTGTCTAGTGTCTACTAGTTTTCAAGATTGGGACATGGCTGTGTTTGGAACAATATAGCTGACATTATTAATTGAACTTTGGTACCAAATCTGTAAAAGAACCCTGCAATTTGATTCTTTTCTCCTCAACACCTTTCATCAGAACTGTAGAACTCTTCTGTGAAAAAACTCAGCTCACCCCTTCTTTGCTCTTCCCTCCTAGGAGGAGGGTATTAAATTTATTTTGATGGAGCCAAGTGTAGTGAGTAAGCTCTAAAGGTCTCCTATAAAGGCAGGGGTCTCCCATCTTCTGCCACCATCCATGAGAAGGGAACAGGCAGGTCGCCTGCAACTTCCATCCTGATGCTGAGCACCAGCCATCTCGTCTTGTCTTTTCTCCTTCTTGTGTTTATACTTCACAAGCGGCAGGCAGGAACTTCCCTGGTGGTCCAGTAGCTAAGACTCCGCACTCCCAAGGTAGGGGGCCCGGAGTTCGAGCCCTGGTCGGGGAACAGGATTCCATACGCTGCAACTAAAGATCCTTTGTGCCACAACTAAGACCCAGAGCAGTCAAATAAATAAATAAATAATTTTAGAAAAAGAAGAAGTGGCTAGCAGACAGAAGACCTGTCCTGCAGGCTGAACTATCTTTCTTCTGTTTCATCCTTCTCCGCATCTGCAGAGGGAGAGAAGTGCCATAGTTGCTACCTTTCCTGTGTTCCTGTTCTGTTGCTACTCCATTTTTTCTCTCTCAGTGATACTGGCTGGAAGATGTGTAATCATGAGACTCGGGTTATGTCTCAAAAAAAAGAGTGAAGGCCTTATTAGAACTTGCACTCTGGCCACAGACTTTGGGCTAACCTTCCGGAACTCTGAGAAAGTGGAACACTGTTTCACTTCCCATCAGTTCCTGGTTCCTGTTTGCAGACACACCTCTCTTACCTTCATCGGGAGAATAAGTATGCTACAGGACTCAAGAATTTCTACTCTGTAGACAGGGATATTAATACAGCCATTAATATTATCAAACATTTTAAGAAGACCTTGCTTAATTCATTCAGCCTTTTTAAAGGAGATGGATTGCATGAACAATGAAGCTGTGCCATTTTTAAGGTTTTTCTTTCCTCAAGCATCATGTTAGGGTTTGTGCGCTCTGTCTTTCAGTCAAGTCCGACTCTTTGTGACCTTATGGACTATCGCCCGCCAGGCTCCTCTGTCCATGGGATTCTCCAGGCAACACTGGAGTGCGTTGCCAAGATGTCAGGGTTTAGTCTCACTCAAAATTCATTTCCTACCCATCAACCAAGGAGACTCTCCGGAATGCACTTCAGGAAATTTCAGTATTAAAGGGATATTCATAAATATTTAAAAACTGAACTTGGTTTGTTTTATTGTATTTACAAACTTGAAGTTTAAAACCCTGCCATAGAGAATGGACTTGTGGACACAGTGGGAGAAAGATCGGGTGAGCCGAACTGAGAGAGTAGCATTGACGTGTATACACTACCATGAGCCGCACAGACAGCTCGTGGTCCACGGCCGTGGGAGCTCAGCTCAGGGCTCTGTGACGACCTGGAGCGTGGGTCACCGTGGGGTGGGCGGGAGAAGCTCCGGAGGAAGGAGACACGTTATACTCATAGCTGATTCACGTTGCTGTACAAGATAACTAACGCAGCATTGCAAAGCAATTATCCTCCAATTTAAAAGCATACAAAATAAAATTAAAAACCTACCCAGCTAAACTCACATCATTACTATGAGGATGAAATGCAATAAAAGGTCAGAAAATTCTTTGAAATTGAAAAAATGATACAAATAAGAAGACGTTTAAAACAAGAAAAATGTTGCATTATGTAACCTACCTTGCTAAAAGTCTAACAAATAATAATGGCTCTATAAAAGGAAATATGGAGAGTTTATTCCATCTGTTCAAATAGAAACATTTCTGCTTCATATTCATCCTTCTCTGAAATTCCAATATTGGACCTTTCAAGTTCATTTAATTTTTGCATTGAGGAAGTTGTTAAATTATTTGAAACAGGGGTCTTTAAACATGTACTCAGGATTAATGTCTCCAAATTGTTTCATTCTTACCTTGATATATTTTGCTTCCTCTAAAGTACCAGGAGATTGAGATGGAATCAAATAAAGAAAAAGAAATTCCAGGGTTTAAAATGGCTGCAGAGGGTGCCAGATTTTTAAGGAAATACCTTTCTCTGAAAATCAAGGAGAGGAATCAATTTTTATTCTCTACTATAAATACACAGTCCAAATAATACATCACTTGGATACCAGCTGGATCAGAAAAAAGACTTTCTTTGTAGCTAAGCTCTTATTCTAGTCAAGAAATGTTTTTGAGTGTGCACTTCGTCATTTCTTGCTTTAACCCAGTGGGGAACTTCACAGATATTCAAGAATCTAGTTTAACATTACAGTTCTCCCCTAAAATGGATACAATGCTGTCGAGTATAAAATATCTTCAGTTGTAATAGAAAGTGGTCCACACCTCATGTGCCCAAATGCCCTAGTGGATTATCATCCGCTATGGGCAGAATTGTGTCCCCTAAAATTCATGTGTTGAAGCCTTTACCCCTAAAGTGATTGTATTTGGAGATAGAGACTTTAAAGAGTTCATTAAGGTGGAATGAAATGAGACGCACAGGACCTTAATCCAATAGGTTGATGTTCTCATAAAAAGGCAGATACACCAAAATGTGGGCTTCCAAGGTGGTTTAATGGTAAACGATCTGTTTGCCAATGCAGGAGACACAGGAAATGTAGGTTCAATTCTTGTGTCAGGAAGATCCCCTGGAGAAGGAAATGGCTACCCTCTCACTTAGTATTCTCACTTGGAAAATTCCACAGACAGAGGAGTCTGGCAGACCACCATCCACGGGGTCACAAAAAATCAGACACGACTGAGCGCACACACACCAAAACATCAGAAAACTCTCGCAGCTGGGTGGGCAACAAACTGCTGAGAAAGATAAAGGGCTTCTGTCCCCACCCAGCTACAGGATTTTCAAAGAGAAGCCCTTGAGAAGCATGCTGACTGACCAAGAACAAGAGGACCAGAAAACTAACATTTTCCAACCCAGAAAAAGAAAGAGGAAGGGCCGGGTATACGACCAATAAACTTGTACTGATAACACCACGGTCACATACACAAGCCTGGTTCCAAAAATGCCTGTAGTTAGCTTGGAAAATTATCACAAGATATTCTGTGGAAGCCTGTGGGTATGTATACATTCGAAGGTCAAAAGAGACTCTAATAATATGTAAGAATGCATTCTCACATTTTCACAGTGAGAGGAGACATCTGAGGTCTCCTGGTCTTTCATTTATCACATCACTAGCACCTTCCAGCACGTGCCTGCTCCCCTGTGTACGACCACCCTCACTGATGGAGAATTTACTGTTCCCCGGGGGCATCTTATCCCTTTTGCAGACTATTCTCATTATCATTAACTTGAGGCAACTCCCTGTAACCCTTTGCCTTCCACAGTTTCTGTCTTCATCCTAATACCTTGCCACCCAGAGGGTAGGTCACTGAGCAGCAATGACAAATTCTAACTGCTTGTTAGAAATGCAGAATGTCAAAACAACTGTATTTTAGCATTTATATTTTAACAAGATCCCTAGCTGATCTATATGGATGTTAAAGCTTGAGACTCATGATCTATAACTACAAAATAAAAGTCTAATGCAGTTTCACAAATTACCAATTAGAACTTCACAAGGGCATTGTAGCTACATCAGAAAAGGTCAGGATCCATAAAAAAGAAGACATCCACATGTTTTAACCTATGGCAACAAAATAATTTCTGGGTTTCTGATATTACATGGTAGTCCATAAAATAGACAAAAAGCCCTGATAGGCAAAAATTAATTCTGTTTTAATTTTAATACTGTCTCTACTTGTAGGTAAGCTAGGTTTTGCCCAGTAAAGTTATTTTGAATGTAAAAACAAGTTTAAAAATGAGTGCATTGGGACTTCCTTAGTGCTCTGTGGTTAAGACTCCAAGTTTCCACTGCAGCAAGGCGGGTTCGATCCCTGGTTGGGGAACTAAGGTCCCACATCCCTTGGGGTCAAAAAGAAAAGAAAGAAAATTTCTTCAACTGAATAAAAATGAAAATATAACATCAATTATTTAAAAAATTGGGGAAAGTACCAAATTTAAAAAGAAAGAATGTACCCATTTAAAATAAATTGACTGAGTATTGCTCAATTTTTAGTTCTCTTTGCCCAGCTTATAGGCTGGTGGAAATCAGCTGAAGTATATCATCCGAAAGTTCTTGATTAAGAAGGAAAGTACAAGAAGGTCTGTTCTAAATCCTTACCTGACAACAAAGACAGATGTCAGAAATCTGCTGGCAGACTGAGGCTAACTGTTCAAGAAGAAAACTAAACCAGCTCAAAGGAGTCTACAAAGTCAGAGATGGAACAGACTTTAGAAAACTACACCTAGTTCGGCCTTCCCCAGCCACAGCTGAAAAAACCTGCTCCAAGTAAAATAAAGTACTTGTAAAATGAAGTAAAAGGCTCAAACGTAGAGATAAAAAATGACCATGGCAATATCCCAAACATGGAAAGCTGGATGCATTATTTAATTACAGATATTTTACTTTTAATAAAATACAAAATATATTTGCTAATAACCTCACTTCCTTTATGACAATAAATGAGCCCAGGTGGTGTTTAACAGCTTTATTGAAGCATAATTTATTTAAATACAATTCACCCTTTGGAAGTATAACTAACTTAAAATTTTAATGTTTCCAGTTGTGCAACCATTAACACAAATTGGTTTCTTCTAAATATCTATATTTTAAAATTTTCCCATATGCCGTTTTGCTGTTAATTCCCAACCCCAGTCCTAAGTAGCCATTGATTTGCTTTCTGTCTATGTGTGTGTTCTTAGTTGCTCAGTTGCGTCTGACTCTTTGCAGCCACATGAACTATAGCCCATCAGACTCCTCTGTCTGTGGGATTCTCCAGGCAAGAACACTGGAGTGGGTTTCCATGCCCTCCTTCAGGGTATCTTCCCAATCCAGAGATCAAACCCAGGTCTCCCCCATTGCAGGCAGGTTCTTTACCATTTGAGCCACTAGGTAGTTTGGCTTTTTCTGGTCATTTCATATCAATAGAAACATATATTATGTAATATTTTGTGTCTAGCTTCTTTACTTGAAATAACATTTTTGAGGTTCATCTGTGTTGAATCTTATATTAGTAATGTATTCCTTTATATTGGTCAATAATACTCCACTGTATGTGTATCACATCTGTTTACCCATTCAGCAGTTAATAAAACTTTGGGTCATTTGCAGTTTTTTTTTTAAATTATGAATAAGGCTACTGCGAACATTCATATATGACTTTTGTGGGCATGTGTCTTTCTTTCTCTTGTATAGATTCCAAGGAGCTGAATTTCTGGGTTATATGACAAATGCAGCTTTAAATTTTTAGGAAATTGCCAAACTATATTCCAAAGTAGCAGCATTGCTTTACCTTCCCATCACCAAGGTATTCAGCTCTCAGCATATCTGTATTCTTGCCAAAACTTTGTATTATTTGTCTTTTAGGCAGAAACATTCTGTCTCTTGGATGGAAATCCTGAAAATGAAGATCAAGATAAATAATGAGGAAGTCTGAACCTAGAAGAATGTAGACAATTCAAGATCACTACAAGAATTATATAAGAGAAAACCACGTTAGCAGTACTTTCCGAGAAAATTCAGAGTATACCACATTTATAACACAAGAAACTGAAGCTATGTAAAATCAACAAGTAGAGAACAAGGAAATATTCCTGACATTGAGGAAAATTTTCAAAAACCTAGTCCTAGTTTTTGACGATGCTAAGTTGCTTCTGTCGTGTCCGACTCTTTGCAGCCTTATGGACTATAGCTCACCACGCTCCTCTGTCCATGAGATTCTCCAGGCAAGAATACTGGAGTGGATTGCCATTTCCTCCTCCAGGGGATCTTCCCAACCCTGGGATCAAACCTGCATCTCTTATGTCTCCTGTATTGGCAGGCAGGTTCTTTACAACTAGCACCACCTGGGAAGCTCTAAGATAATAATAAAAAAAAAAAGGACACATATTACTGATACAGGAGTTCCATAAATAACTTACAAGAATTCCAGAAGGAGACGACTAAATTACAGTGGAGAAGGTAAAAGTATAAAGTAAATAATAAATGATAACTTTACAAAACTAAAAGAGATGAAGTTTTTCACATTGAAAATACTAAGATTCTACTAGGAAAAATGGAAGAAAAAAACCCCACATCTGGATAGATCATGACAACTTTCATAGCCTCAAGGATACGAAGTGTCTAAAAGGTTGGGGAAAAGGTAGAAAAGAGAGAGGGGGACAGAGGGGGGGGGGGGGAAGAACAGGAAACCTGTAAAGCCATATGAACACAGCATATTGCTTCTCATCAGAAACATGCTTTTCTAAAACATAACAAAGAAACTATTTTAAATATAAAAATCTATTGGCAGAAAGTGAAGACAAACTAAAGAGTCTCTTGATGAGGGTGAAAGAGG
The DNA here is from genome assembly GCF_033118175.1 of Dama dama. Taxonomy (NCBI): domain Eukaryota; kingdom Metazoa; phylum Chordata; class Mammalia; order Artiodactyla; family Cervidae; genus Dama; species Dama dama. The sequence goes on along the minus strand of NC_083701.1, from coordinate 8,419,299 downwards.
ACAGTGAAAAAGCTGACTTAAAACACAACATTCAAAAAACTAAGATTATGGCATCCAGTTCCATCATGTTGTGTGTGCTAAGTTGCTTTAGTCATGTCCGACTTCTTGTGACCCCATGGGCTGTGGCCCGCCAGGCTCCTCTGTCCATGGGATTCTCCAAGCAAGAATACTGGAGTGGGTTTCCATGTCCTTCTCCAGGGGATCTTCCAGACCCAGGGATCAAACCCACATCTCATGTTTTCCTGCATTGGCAGGCAGGTTCTTTACCACGAGGGCTACCTGGGAAGCCTTCCCATCCCGTCACTTCATGGCAATAGAAAGGGAAAAAGTGGAAACAGTGGCAGCTTTTCTTTTGAGTTCCAAAGTCACTGTGGATGGTGACTGCAGCCATGAAATGAAAAGAAGCTTGTTCCTTGAAAGAAAAGCTATGACAAACCTAGACAGCATATTTAAAAGCAAAGAAATTGACTTTGCCGACAAAGGTCAGTATAGTTAAACTATACTTTTTACAGTAGTCATAACAGATGTGAGAGTTGGACCATAAGAAAGGCTGAGTACCAAAGAATTGATGTCTTTGAGTTATGGTGCTGGAGAAGACTCTTGAGAGTCCCTTGGATTGCAAGGATATCCAACCAGCTAATTCTAAAGGAAATCAACCCTGTATATTCATTGGAAGGACTGATGCAGAAGCTGAAGCTCCAATACTTTGGTCACCTGATGTGAAGAGTTGACTCATTGGAAAAGATGCTGATGCTGGGAAAGACTGAAGGCAAAAGGAGAAGGGGCCAGCAGAGGATGAGATGGTTAGATAACATCACCGACTCGATGGACATAAATCTGAGCAAACTCCAGGAAATAGCGAAGGATAGAGGAGCCTGACATGCTGCAATCCCTGGGGTCGCAGAGTCAGACATGACTTAACAACTGAACAACAACAAAATCCCCAGCTAGGCACTCATAGTTTACCTCATATGCTCCTTTTCTTAGAAAACTAGTTAAGAGCATTCTCCAACCAAATGATAAGGTAAACCAAAAAGGATAAGATGTGAGTTCTTAGAAGGAATGGGTCCAGTACAGCTGAGCAAGTGGGACCACCCCAAAATACCTATGTGCTGCAGGACAAAAGCAGTTTAGAGCAAAAGAATGGAGCTCCCGAGAGCCATGTTCTCAGATAAAAAGGGGGAATTCTATAAACTACATAGAATGGAAGACCCTGCCCCCTAAATTTTTGGAGTTTTCATTTCAATATGCAATATAATTCCAAATATCTCTCTGTCTTCCTCTATCTCTGTCACTGAGGGAGTGAGAAATAGAAATGAGGTTTTATTGTTACAACAGATGAACTAAGTTAGTGGAAAAAGTCAGTTGAAGTGGCATCATATATTAGAAAAGACTATCAAAAAACAGCAGTAATAGTAATAAAATCAATTACCATTTTCTTTTAGCAATTTCTATGTACCAGTTACTGTCTGCACACTTAATGTGTATAAACTCACTTAATTTTCCAAGTAATTTTATGACATAACTCTATTTTCCCCCCTTTCACACACTCTCCAGAAGGGCGAAAAAAGAATATTGTCATGCATAATTCTGAAGAGTCATTTAACAATAAATATGTGGTTTTTTGTTTGTTTGTTTGTTTGTTTTATTAGTTGGAGGCTAATTACTTCACAACATTTCAGTGGGTTTTGTCATACATTGATATGAATCAGCCATAGAGTTACACGTATTCCCCATCCCAATCCCCGCTCCCACCTCCCTCTCCACCCGATTCCTCTGGGTCTTCCCAGTGCACCAGGCCCGAGCACTTGTCTCATGCATCCCACCTGGGCTGGTGATCTGTTTCACCATAGATAATATACATGCTGTTTTTTCGAAACATCCCACCCTCACCTTCTCCCACAGAGTCCAAAAGTCTGTTCTGTACTTCTGTGTCTCTTTTTCTGTTTTGCATATAGGGTTATCGTTACCATCTTTCTAAATTCCATATATATGTGTTAGTATACTGTAATGTTCTTTATCTTTCTGGCTTACTTCACTCTGTATAATGGGCTCCAGTTTCATCCATCTCATTAGAACTGATTCAAATGAATTCTTTTTAACGGCTGAATGTGTATTTTTTTTTAATCTTAAAATTAGACATTACCTTTGACCCAACACTTCCACTTCTCAGACTGTACACTAATTAAATCATCAGATATTTGGTAGGATTATGGACAGAGATCTTCAAGCAAGCCTGAATGAAACTTAAAGTTCCAACAATTTCATTTGTTTAAATAAATCCTCTTAAATAACTTACAGGCTATCAACATAGCAAGTTATTTTGCGTTATTCAAAAGATGAGGTCAGATCTGATCTTATATTTGCACCTCATTATCCTTGTAAAGACTTTTTTCCCTCATTTTCAAGACCTGTAGCTGTTAATATCTCAAACAGATGAAGAAATATTGATGGTGTCCACAGTGTGTGTACTGGAGTCAAACAAAGGACCTTGAGTCCTAGTTTTCCATTTATTAACTGGGACAGATGGTTTGTTCCTTGCATTTACGTTTTCAACGTATAAAATGGAGTTGATGATTCATCATATGACATACCTAGCACAGAAGAGAAGTTGACTAACTCTTAGGCCTCTTTCCACATCTTTATCTTGGCTCTTCCTAGAAATAGAGACTTTAAACAAGTAGTGAAAGCGAAAGTCGCTCAGTCTTGTCCGACTCTTTGTGACCCCATGGACTATATACAGTCCATGGAATTCTCCAGGCCAGAATACTGGAGTGGGTAGCCTTTCCCTTCTCCAGGGCATCTTCCCAACCCATGGATCAAACCCAGGTCTCCCGCATTGCAGGCAGATTCTTTACCAGCTGAGCCACCAGGGAAGCCCAAGAATACTGGAGTGGGCAGCCTATCCCTTCTCCAGCACATCTGCCTGACCCAGGAATTGAACCGGGGTCTCCTGCATTGCAGGCAGATTCTTTACCAACTGAGCTATGAGTGACTACTCTTAAACAAGTAACTTGTCCTCTTTGGTGCCATTTACTTGCATTTTCAACAGACGTGATAATCCACACCCTAGTTTTACCATCAGGTTGTTAGGAAAGCCAGGGATTTGGGGACAGGGAGGGGCTTTGAGAGGGCTGAGTATGGTTGTGGGAAGAATGAGCCACCTGTTTCACGGTTTCTCACTGTCACTGAGGAAACAAGGGCTCACGGCTACTCTTCCCTCACTGGTGTGTTAGTGACTCCATGCTCAGCCCTCTGGAAACCCACTCATTTTCAGCACAGGAGATTAAGGAAAGGGTAACCTGGGAGAATGATTCATCTATCAGTGAAGTAAATATTTCTAGCCTGAGTCATTTCCCAAGGTCTTCAAATTAGACCAGTGAAGTTGATGGCATTAAACACATCTAATCAAGGCAACTCCTGACATGCATATTTTTCTTTAAATGATTTCCAAAAATTTAACATTTGAAATTTCAAGCACAATTCAGGGAAGGCTTGTATTTGATTATTCTCAGGTAAAACACTGTGAACTTGGTTTCTTTGCTAGCTCAGAAACAGAAATTGAGTGAGTGCATAAAAACACAGATTTATGCCTATCTTTTAGACTCCCTTACAATAAAACTTTCCCCAAACTATGTTTTATATACCACCTATTTTGTGTTAGGTAATAGGATTTTCTTTCCAAAAATGATTCTGTGGTGAAATTAATTTAGGAAACACTGAGTTAAAACACTGTCGAATGTCTGTAGTATTTCTCAGGGGCTTGCTTTATAAATTTATAAGGGCAGTTAGAGTATTCAGTTTCCACACTTATTGGGTTACTGAATTTCACTGTGAAACTCTGTCCTTAAGGAACTTTCTACTTAAGGTATGATTTTTTGAAACAGCAGAATCATCTTCATGTGAAGCTTGTCAGATATGCAGACTCCCAAGTCCATCACAGTCTTCCTGAAACAGATTATAACAAAAAGCCTGGCTGATTAGCACACATACTGAAGATTGAGAAGCACTGCCTCACACTATTACACACATTAGCTACAAATTATACAGAAGTGATGAGATGAACACAAGGGCTTTCTGAGGATCCCTCCCAAGTACATAGATTGAATAATAAGCTAGCTGAATGCTAGAGATATCAGTAGAAACCACTTTGGAAATCATCTACTTCAAAGGACCACAAATCAGTCTTTTAGTAGCATTAATGGGATGCCCCATGGAAAACCATATAAGAAGGCAAAGTGATTGGATCTTTCCGGCAGAAGCCAAAGATGGCTCCTTCTCTCCTGACATTTTTGGTTCTTCACCTGTTGTGTGATTTTAAAAATTTCATCCTGGGGATGTTAATGTTGTATTTGAAGACCCTAAATTTCATTATATTCTTCTAAAATTTGGTTTTATTTGATTACTTGTTTGTTTTGCTTAATCAGGCACTTAACTTGCTTAAAATCTACAAACTCTAGCGCTTGGGTGGTATTTCAAATTTAAGCTCATTTTTTTTCTTCTTCTTAGCTGTAATTTGTCCCACACTAGTGTAGTTCCTGAGTCACCCAAAAGATTGGGATGTTTATACTTGGAATTTCAGGCTCTTCTTTCTGTCTCCCTCCTTATAATTATTTTTCCTCACTTTCTGGTCCATGTGATCACTCCTATCTCTGTCCTCTGGTTCTATAGCCAGAAAGATGGTAGATATCATTCGGTTTTGATTTTTGAACTTTTAAAAAATGTTTTAATGGAATGTTTTGCATTTCTGTTTTGTTTGTAGATTTCCAACATGGCACTGCCTTCAAGTCACTTACTGTATGCCAACAAGCTTCCTCCAGAGTCAGCCTGCTGTTGATCCTTCTCCACTAACACTAGGTCATGCTTGATTTTTCCTCCGACAGTTGATTGTAGTTATTTGAATCACCTCTGATAGGAGTCCTATAGCCTTCCTCCCTCTTCCCTCTAAAGGCTTCCCTGGTGGCTCAGATGGTAAAGAATCTGCCTGCAATGTGGGAGACCCAGGTTCAATCCCTGGGTTGGGAAGATCCCCTGGAGAAGGGAATGACAACCCATTCCAGTATTTTTACCTGGAGAATCCCATGGCTCAACATCCATTGAACTAATATTTCATGCTCAATGTAAAAGGATTGAGTGAAGGATAAGAAGAGGAAAGAAGAAGTTCAAGACAGGATGGAACCTTGAATGTTTCAGTCTATTCTTTTAAGAGCTCGACTGGGTTAATATTTCATCTTGGACTGTTTGATCCAAGGTGGGAAGGGCTCTTTCCTGGGAGACCAGTTAACGGGATTCTATTCACAGCTTGATCACTAACTAGCTGTGTAGGTTTGGGTACATCACCTTACCTCTCTGGAGCTCACTTTCCTCATCCAAAATAAGGGCCAATAGTCCTAGGGAATCTTTGGTTTCCTGTTAGGTTTAATGTTCTCTCATTTTACCAAAGCAAAGTAGCTAATATCTTGGACCCCAGATGCCTGGAGAGTTGCAATTAGGCTTTCTTTATGCTCTTGATTTTTCACATTCGGGGTTATTAAACACAATATCATACTGTGAAGACATCTAGAAGAGGTCTTTTCTTCCTTAAAGCTTAACACACAGCACACTGGTTCTTCTTCTAGTTGGCTAGGTCACTCTGAACCACCTCTTACACTTTCGCAGAGTGGGATCAGAGGAAGCCTGGAGGACCCGTGGACTGAATAGACATATGGGAACAAATTCAAGCTATAAATCTGAGTTCACTTATGAGGCAACCACAGCTCAGGATTACATACAACTTAGTTTACTTCCTCACAAAGGGTGTGTTTTTGAAGTCAGAAATATCAGAACATATATCCTATTTTACCACTTAATAACTGTGTGTCTTGGGCAACTTATTTCTACTCTCTGAGCATCAGTTTCCTCGAGTATAAAACTGAAATAACAATCTCTCATTCATGTAGATCTATGAAGACACATTTAATAACAAGCTCAGAAAACCTAGTGCCATGCCTAATATGTAGCATTAATATTTGATCAATACATATTGGCACCCCTACACACACTGAGCTAGGCCTGGGCAAGGATTCAAAAAGTAGTATGAAAGAGGGTCTGGTCCACAAAATACTTGCAAGCGCTCTTAGAGAAATAGGCTCTCCAGCCCTGGTCAAGCTTTCAGATGACTACAATTCCAGATAACAGTTTTAGAGACCCTGCACAAGAATGACCCATCTAAGCTGATCCTAGAATTCTTATTCTCTAAAATTTTATGAGATCATAAAGCTGCTAAATGTTTAGAGTGATTTGCTACACAGGACTACATAAGTAATACAGAGACCAAGTCCCAGTTGGTGGAAAGCTGACAACATCAGTCCCCTTCCATCTTGGAATGACCAGGTGTGTCCTCACAGGACTAGATACCCATTCTGGCTATGAGTTTGCATTTTCTGACCAAAGAGCCTCCAGGACCACACAATCTCCTGAGGATTATATAATTCCTGACCCACAGGTATAGAATCCATGCAATAAAGTATTTGACCTGAAGACCTACCTGACCACAAAAGAGATGCAAGAATGGGCCCATGATTCTGGAGTCCACTGGTCACATAACAGACTTTCTTATCTGAAAGTAGCCAATCATAGATTTCTGACCCAATGAAAGCAGAGTTGAAGAGCCAACTTGGAAATAATACTTTGTCAGGGTGAGCCGCCATCCTTCAAGATACAGGATAGACTTCCACATGGCACTGTGTCCCAGTGGGAACAATATCTAGGTTCAGGAACCAAGGGATAAAAGTAGGACTAGTCCCAATTTTCTTTATTCCCAGCAACTGACAGAGAGCATTATTGCCTCCTGTCACTGGAACTCTGGGACCTGCAGTATATGAACTTCTATTCAACAAAGATGGGGCTCTCTTGCAGGAAAAAGAATCCTTTTATTTATTTATTTATTTTCATTTATTTTTATTAGTTGGAGGCTAATTACTTTACAATATTGTAGTGGGTTTTGTCATACTTTGACATGAATCAGCCATGGATTTACATGTATTCCCCAACCCGATCCCCCCTCCCACCTCCCTCTCTACCCGATCCCTCTGGGTCTTCCCAGTGCACCAGGCCCGAGCACTTGTCTCATGCATCCAACCTGGGCTGCACTAGAGGGCTTTCCAGGTGGCGCTAGTGGTAAAGAACCAATCTGCCATCAACATATTAAAAAAATCATACATCATGACCAAGTGGGCTTTATCCCAGGAATGCAAGGATTCTTTAATATCTGCAAATCAATCAATGTAATACACCACATTAACAAATTGAAAGACAAAAACCATATGATTATCTCAATAGATGCAGAAAAAGCCTTTGACAAAATTCAACATCCATTTATGATTAAAACTTTCCAGAAAGCAGGAATAGAAGGAACATACCTCAACATAATAAAAGCTATATATGACAAACCCACAGCAAGCATTACCCTCAATGGTGAAAAATTGAAAGCATTTTCCCTAAAATCAGGAACAAGACAAGGGTGCCCACTCCCACCACTACTATTCAACATAGTGTTGGAAGTTCTGGCCACAGCAATCAGAGCAGAAAAAGAAGTAAAGGGAATCCAGATAGGAAAAGAAGTGAAACTCTCGCTATTTGCAGATGACATGATCCTCTACATAGAAAACCCTAAAGACTATACCAGAAAATTACTAGAGCTAATCAATGAATATAGTAAAGTTGCAAGATATAAAATTAACACACAGAAATCCCTTGCATTCCTATACACTAACAATGAGAAAACAGGAAGAGAAATTAAGGAAACAATACAATTCACCATTGCAAAAAAAAGAATAAAATACTTAGGAATATATATACCTAAAGAAACAAAAGACCTATACATAGAAAACTATAAAACACTGCTGAAAGAAATCAAAGACGACACAAACAGATGGAGAAATATACAGTGTTCATGGATTGGAAGAATCAATATTGTCAATTGACAATCAATATTGTCAAAATGACTATACTACCCAAAGCAATCTATAGATTCAATGCAATCCCTATCAAGCTACCAACAGTATTTTTCACAGAATTAGAACAAATAATTTCACCATTTGTATGGAAATACAAAAAACCTCAAAGAGCCAAAGTAATCTTGAGAAAGAAGAATGGAAATGGAGGAATCAACCTGCCTGACTTCAGACTATACTACAAAGCCACAGTCATCAAGACAGTATGGTACTGGCACAAAGACAGAAATATAGATCAATGGAACAGAATAGAAAGCCCAGAGATAAATCCACGAACCTATGGACACCTTATCTTCGACAAAGGAGGCAAGAATATACAATGGAAAAAAGACAACCTCTTTAACAAGTGGTGCTGGGAAAACTGGTCAACCACTTGTAAAAGAATGAAACTAGAACACTTTCTAACACCATACACAAAAATAAACTCAAAATGGACTAAAGATCTAAATGTAAGACCAGAAACTATAAAACTCTTAGAGGAGAACATAGGCAAAACACCCTCCGACATAAATCACAGCAGGATCCTCTATGACCCACCTCCCAGAATATTGGAAATAAAAGCAAAACTAAACAAATGGGACCTAATGAAACTTAAAAGCTTTTGCACAACAAAGGAAACTATAAGCAATGTGAAAAGACAGCCCTCAGATTGGGAGAAAATAATAGCAAATGAAGCAACAGACAAAGGATTAATCTCAAAAATATACAAGCAACTCCTGCAGCTCAATTCCAGAAAAATAAATGACCCAATCAAAAAATGGGCCAAAGATCTAAACAGGCATTTCTCCAAAGAAGACATACAGATGGCTAACAAACATATGAAAAGATGCCCAACATCACTCATTATCAGAGAAATGTAAATCCAAACCACAATGAGGTACCACTACATGCCAGTCAGGATGGCTGCTATCCAAAAGTCTACAAGCAATAAATGCTGGAGAGGGTGTGAAGAAAAGGGAACCCTCTTACACTCTTGGTGGGAATGCAAACTAGTACAGCCGCTATGGAGAACAGTGTGGAGATTCCTTAAAAAACTGGAAATAGAACTGCCATATGACCCAGCAATCCCACTTCTGGGCATACACACTGAGGAAACCAGATCTGAAAGAGACACATGCACCCCAGTGTTCATCGCAGCACTGTTTATAATAGCCAGGACATGGAAGCAACCTAGATGCCCACCAGCAGATGAATGGATAAGGAAGCTGTGGTACATATACACCATGGATATTACTCAGCCATTAAAAAGAATTCATTTGAATCAGTTCTAATGAGATGGATGAAACTGGAGCCCATTATACAGAGTGAAGTAAGCCAGAAAGATAAAGAACATTACAACATACTAACACATATATATGGAATTTAGAAAGATGGTAATGATAACCCTATATGTAAAACAGAAAAAGAGACACAGATGTACAGAACAGACTTTTGGACTCTGTGGGAGAAGGCGAGGGTGGGATGTTTCGAGAGAACAACATCGAAACATGTATATTATCTAGGCTGAAACAGATCACCAGCCCAGGTTAGATGCATGAGACAAGTGCTTGGGGCTGGTGCACTGGGAAGACCTAGAGGGATAGGGTAGAGAAGGAGGTGGGAGGGGGGATCGGGATGGGGAATACATGTAAATCCATGGCTGATTCATGTCAATGTATGGCAAAAACCACTACAATATTGTAGAGTAATTAGCCTCCAACTAATAAAAATAAATGGGGGAAAAAAAAAAAAAAGAACCAACCTGCCAGTACAAGAGACATAAGAGACATGGATTCGATCCCTTGGTCTGGAAGATCTCCTGGAGGAGGGCATGGCAATCCACTTTGGTATTCTTATCTGGAGAATCCCCATGGACAGAGGAGCCATGGGATTGCAAAGAGTCAGACATGACTAAAGCGACTTAGCATGCACACACACCAGCACTAGAGACTTTGGGGTCTCTTTTGTCAGGAGACCAATAAGTAAGAAGGGGAATACTAACCAACAGAAGAAAAAAGGTTGATTTTACATGATGGGAACAGGGAGAAAGGGCACAGAACACATGATCCGTATGGGTGCCTCTCATTTGTGCCACTCACAATTTTAACTGTGAGTGGACACATCTAGCAACAATGATCCAAAAAGGGTGATTATCTTGGGTTCAAGATCCTCAGAAATGAAGGTTTGAATCACCACACCAAGTAACCTCCAAGACTTCAAGAGATGATTTCAGAGGATGAGGAAAACTTAGAATAGGGAGTGAAGGTGTGTTAGTCAGTTTTGCCTCAGGGTTCAGTGGTCAGCCACTCAGTAGTGTCTGACTCTTTGTGGCCCCTATCTTGGTTCCTGAACCTTTATATTGTTACCACTGGGACACAATCTGTTCATGGGATTTCCCAAGCAAGAATACTGGAGCAGGTCACCATTTCCTACTCCAGGGTATCTTCTCAACCTAGGGATCAAACCCATATCTCTTGCATCTCCTGCATCAGCGGGAAGATCCTTTATCACTGGTACCACCTGGATAGTTAAGTGAGGAGGGATAAATCAGGAGTTGGATTAACATATGCATACTGACTCATTGGAAAAGATCCTGATGCTGGGAAAGAATGAAGGCAGGAGGAGAAGGGGACAACAGAGGATGAGATGGTTGGATGGCATCACCACCTCTATGGACATGAGTTTGAGCAAGCTCTGGGAGTTGGTGATGGACAGCAAGGCCTGACTGCAGTCCATGGGGTCGCAAAGAGTCAGAAAAGACTGAACGACTGAACTGAACTGACTGATATGCATACTACTAGAAATAAAATAGATAACCAACAAGGACCTACTGTATAGCACAAGGAACTATACTAAATATTTTGTACTAACCTACAAGGGCAAAGAATATGAGAAAGAATAGACATAGACATATAATTGAATCACTTTGCTATACACCTGAAACAAACACAATATTGTAAACCAACTATGTGTGTGTGTCAGTCGCTCAGTCGTGTCTGTTTCTTTGTGACCCCATGGACTGTCAGCCACCAGGTTCCTCTGTCCACGGGATTCTCCAGGCAAGAATACTGGAGTGGGTTGGCATTTCTTTTTCCAGGGAATTCTCCTGACCCAGGGATCAAACTCAGGTCTTCCGAATTGCAGGCAGATTCTTTACTGTCTAAGCCACCAGGGAAGCAGTCCCCCCCTCAAAAAGACAGCTATATTTCAATTTTTAAAAGTTGAAAATTTTTTTTAAAAAAGCAAATGTGTGCCTATTAAAATAGCTTTTTCAGTTAAAAAAAAATGAATAGATCATGAAGGAAGGAAGAATAAATATTACTTTTAGACCCAAGATCACCCATAGCAACTGAGGTGCACACAGTTTGTCCCACTAAGTTCCCACTTCCAAATTTTCTTTCAGCAAAAGAGGCCCACAAAAATCACAGGGATTACATTTTTGTGGCATAAGACATGGATTGCGGCAGCCCAGAAGGTTTCCACTCAGATCTCCTTCCGGAGAACTTGCTGCAGGAAGCATAGTTGCCTAACATCTTTAACCACGAACCCATTAGAAAAATGAGTGAGCATGATGTGGTTACAAGTGCTAGTCTATTTCTCCTCTCCCGGTGGGCAGTCTTTGTTTGGGTGTTGCCAGTTGCCCTAGTGAAGACTTTATTATAACACTGGCGTGTACTGAGATTCTTCCTACTACCCACACTTCCAACTTTCCTTTCATGAGCATCAGACGTGAATCATGACCTGAAGGTTCACCTCACCTACTCCTGCTCCCTCTTGTTTTATTGCTCACAAGCATTCTTTCTTATCAACATCAATCTTCAACAAGTGATTCCACTTTGCATCTGTTTTAGAAAACCTGAGCCGGAACAATCACCTTGGCATGTTACAGTGAATCCTCATGAAATTTTGTTTTGTTTTTATTGAGTTTATGGACTGATTTTAAGAGACATGCCATAGTTATACTATTGACTTTTTCTATCCAGAAAAAAATGATCTCTCTCCATTGGCTTAAATCTTCTTTTATGACCATCAATGAAGTTTTATCATTTTTTTTTCATGTAGGATTTGTAGGATTTTCATATTTCTTTTTAGGTTTATCTTTAACCTTTCACTAGTTTTGTCACTATTGTAACAGGGATTCTGCTTCCTGATAGGTAACTGGCCATTTATTTCAGTGCATTGTCATGGTCTGTTTACTTGGCTCCATCAGATTGAACTCCTTGAGGGCAGAGACCGGGTCTGTCTTATTCACCAGTGTATCACAACTGCTGAGTACGCTACTTGACATGTAACTGGAGTCTTACATTCTTTAGCTTGACTAATCACATGATAAAATAATAGCTGAAGTGCTATTACATGCTACCAAATACTATTGTTCCACCAGTATAAGTGAAATGTAGTGCCCGTGTTTTCACCCACCTTTGGAACAAATCCTTTTGCTACAGGGAGAATTGAGTGCTAGCTGAGCTAAGTCCAGGCCATATGCTCTACAAGGCATCTATCTTTGTAAGTATAGAAACAGTTCAGAGCCTTCTTATCTCCTGTGACAAGGTGGCTGCCCTGAATGATGATGCTTCAATGCCCGCCCACCTTCACTTCCCTAACATTTTATTGCAGCCTGAAATTCCCTTTGTCAAGCACTTCCCCTTATCTTCATGACCATATTCTGTTCATCCTTGAAGATTCAAATTATCACTGTCATGTTAACCTTGAGAAGATTTTTTGGTCCTCTAAGCTTCAAGGAAGTGCCTACTTTTTGGAAAATACAGACAATTATGAAATGTATGCTTATAATAGGTAGGCTTCCCTGGTGGCTCAAATGGTAAAGAATCTGCCTGCAATGCAGGATACCTGGGATTCAATCCCTGGGTTGGGAAAATCATTGGAGAAGGGAATGGCAACCCACTCCAGTATTCTTGCCTGGAGAATTCCATGGACAGAGGAGCCTGGCAGGCTATGGTCCGTGGGGTCGCAAAGAGTCGGACATGACTGAGTGATGCTTATAATATATATATACTAGTTTGTACATGAGCTAAAAATGTAAATATATTCATAAACAAGGATAGTAGTAAGAATTCTGATACAGTACATTTCACCATAATAATGGCTACTGTTCACTGCATCACTTTCATGTGTTAGATTGTACATGTCATCTTGTGATTCTCAACCATCTTTACGTGATAGATGACATTCTGTAAGTGGCAAGGCTGCATCTCCAAGAAGTTTATCTACTTGCCTGAGATAATTCAGCTAATAAATTCCAGTGCTGAGAACCTAATCCAGGTTAATCTACTCCTAAATCTTCAAATTCTTAAGGCAGTCCTTTATACTGTCTCCAGTTGTTTAAAAGGCTAAATACAATTGATTCCAGTGAGTGCAAAATAGCTATTCTGTCCTGTTCCACACTTTTTGGGTAATGAGTATTAGGGAATTCTTAATTATGTGTATCTGCCAGGGTTATATCTTGCTCAATGCATTCCTCATACAAGGTTATAACGTGAAATACAGTTCATATGCTGATTCCCAAATATGACCAGATTCTCAAGGATTTCATGACATTTGAAAAGCATTCACTGCAAAAGAAAGAAATAAGAACAAACAAAATAAAGCAACTTGGAGAAGAAAGTTTACGAAGAGAAGTTGTCTTTATTAACCATTGATCTATTAGAGAAGAACCTGAACCTCTGATACAGAAAGAGAAAGATACATTTTTTTTTTTTTACAAAAACGATAATATCAGGAGCTTTTGGAAATTAAAAATGTAACTGCAAAAAATGAATAAAAAATGAAGTAGAGCTAAAGTTGAGTGCTTCTCCTAGCAAGTAAAGCAAAAAAGACTAAAAGAAGGTAAATAAGGAAGAAATATTTAGAAAATTGGAGGGCCAACCCAGAAGTTGCAGAACACCACAAAAAATGGAGTAGAAGAAATGCTCAATGGAATTGGGAAGAAATGAGTCTGGAGGAGAAATGAGAAATGAGTCAACACCAAAGAATGGATGTTTTTGAACTGTGGTGTTGGAGGAGATGCTTGAGAGTCCGTTGGACTGCAAGGAGATCCAACCAGTCCATCCTAAAGGAGATCAGTCCTGGGTGTTCATTGGAAGGACTGATGCTGAAGCTGAAACTCCAATACTTTGGCCACCTGATGCGAAGAGCTAACTCATTTGAAAAGACCCTGATGCTGGGAAAGATTGAGGGCAGGAGGAGAAGGGGACGACAGAGGATGAGATGGTTGGATGGCATCATCGACTGAATGGACATGGATTTGGGTGGACTCTGGGAGTTGGTGATATACAGGGAGGCCTGGTGTGCTGCAGTCCATGGGGTCACAAAGGGTCGGACGCGACTGAGCAACTGAACTGAACTGAGTCAGGAAGACTTCTTGGACCTGACGTCTCCCATCCCTAGACTGGAAGAGTCTATGTAAATCTCTGCAGAGGGATGAAGGCTCAGATATACGAAGGACATCATCATCATATCTCAGCACTCTGGCAGGCAGAACTCTAAGGTGGTCCCCAAAGCCTCCCCCTTCCTATGTAATTGCCCTCAACTAGGGATATGATGGATGTAAGTCTTGCAATTAGGCAATGTTATCTGCACAGTGGACATGAAAATAGGGAGCTTATCACAGTGGACCTGTTCTAACATGATCGAACACCAGTCCCTTCAAAGCGGAGTTTTCTCTGGCTGGTTGCAGAAGAAAGCGACAGAGACTGGAAGCACAAACTAATCTGATGCATTGCTGCTGTCCTCAAGATGAAAGAGAATGTGGGCAGTCACCAGCTGTCAGCAGCAAGAAAACAATCCTATCACAGCAAGGAACCGAAGTCCAAGAGTGAGTTTGAAAGAGATTTTTTTTTCACAGTCTCCAGACAAGGACTGACACTTCAATTTCAGCCTTGATACCCTGAGCAGAGCACTGGGTTCATACTGTGGCAGACAAATGACCTGCAGAACTCTGAACTAAAAAATAAGTGTTATTTCAAGCCACAAAGTTTATGGTAATTTGTGATGCAGTGATGGAAAATGAATATAATAACTCTGAATTGAGGTAGATCTTACCAGCTTCCAAAGAGATGGGGGGAAAAATAATATGCACAATCAAGAATAGAGTGGAATGGATACATGTATATGTACAGTTGAGGCCCTTTGCTGTTCATCTGAAACTACCACAACATTGTTAATCAGCTATACTCCAATACAAAATAAAATGATTAAAGTCTGGAAAAAAGAACAGAATGGAACTGGGCTTTTCACCAATTATAATGAAATCTAGATGATATGGAACAGTGACTTTTCAATTCTGATGTCAGAATACTTCATCTAAGAATTCACAGTATAATAAAACTATCAGTCAAGTATGAGGGTGAAAAAACTATCATGGAATATCTCAAACACTTTTCATTCCATGCCCCTATTGTCAGGAAGCCAACAGAAAATGTGTTCTACCCAAACTACACAGCCTAAGCCCCAAAAAAAGAATGATGGGATTCAGAAAACTGAGAATTCAGCAGAAGAGAGGCAAAAATAATCCACAGGACTATGGGGACAGAAAAGGTGAAGTTGATAGCTGAATTGTAATTCTGGAGAGCAACTAGGTGAATTGGAGACAGGTTAAAAGGCTGTGTGAGAGATTTGTTCAACAAAGATAAAATTGATAGACTATCTAAATGGATCAAACATTTTAAGAGATTTTTTTTTTTACAACAGTGGCAGAATCTGGGACAGAATTACTAAGAACAACATGTTAAGTGTAAACAAACAGGCAAATCAAACAGAAGAATAACTTTAAGGAAAAGGATATAATCATAATATATATAGCAAAGTATATTCAACACAGTATATGTGGCACTCTTGACCCTTGGACTATAAAGAGATCAAAGCAGTCAATCTTAAACGAAATCAACCCTGAATATTCATGGGAAGGACTGATGATGAAACTAAACCTCCAATATTTTGGCCACCTAATGAGAAAAGACAGCTCATTGGAAAAGACCCTGATGCTGGGAAAGATTGAAGGGAAGAGGAGAAGGGGGCGACAGAGGATGAGATGGTTTGGATGGCATCATCAACTCAACGGACATAAGTCTGAGCAAACTCCAGGAGATAGTGAAGGAAAGGGAAGCCTAGCGTGCTGCAGTCCATGGGGTTGCACAGAGTCAGATACGACTTAGCAATTGAACAAAAACAGCAAAAATGGACTAAGACAAAGGATCATTTAGAAAGATGCATCCAATTCATGGTTTCAAAATAGCTACCTCTGCAGAGCCAGTGACAGAAATAGGAGTGCTTTGTGATACCATTTTTTTTTCTGTACGAGCCTCAGAGAACTATCTGTGTGCTCAGTCACTCAGTCGTGTCCGACTTTGTAACCCTATGGAACATAGCCTTCCATGCTCCTCTGACCATAGAATTTTCCAGGCAAGAATTCTGGAGTGAATTGCCATTTTCTTCTCCAGAGGATCTTCCTGCTCCAAGGATCCAACCCCTGTCTCGTGCATTTGCAGGCGGATTCTTTACTTCTGTGCCTCACGGGAAGCCTTAGAGAATGTAAGACTTTGTAAATTAAGTGCACTTTAAAATAAATTAAAATAAATTTTAAAAATTTAAAATAAATTTGATTTAAATAAATTTATTTTCATAAAATATTTTTAAATAAAATAAATTTAATTTAAAATAAATTTTAAAAATTGAAAATAAATAGCAGGACTTCCCTGATAGCTCAGTTGGTAAAGAATCTATCTGCAATGTAGGAGATCCCAGTTCAATTCCTGGGTCAGAAAGGCCTGCTGGAACAGGGATAGGTTACCCAATCCAGTATTCTTGGGTTGCCTGGTGGCTCAGCTAATAAGACCTAGCTTGTATCCCTAGGTTGGAAGATTTCCTGAAGAAGGGAAAGGCTACCCACTTCAGTATTCTGGTCTGGAGAATTCCATGGACTATATAGTCCATGGGGTCAAAAAGAGTTAGACACAACTGAGGGACTTCCACTTCACTTAAATACAAAAACTAGATGGAAAAAAAGGAAGGACTGGAGGTAAGGAGAGAGGAAGAGAAGGACAGGAGCCAGCTTGCATAGAGAAATGCCTTACTGATTTCATGTGGTCTCCTCCTGGGACTCTTGTTCCTGTGAACCAGGAGTTGTTTCCATAATCATAGGAATAGAGGTGAACCAAGACAAAACTCTTTTGGTTCCTCTTCCAATGCAGATACTATTTTTTTAAAAAAGAGCAATTGGGAAAATAGGGTTTGGGAGGCATATTCTTTGAAGCCATCATTTGCTTTAAAAAATGTTTGAGGGATTTTCCTGAAGGTCCAGTGATTAAGACTCCATACTTACCGGTGGAGAAACTAAGATCCCACATGATACTCAGCACAGCCACCCCCCCAAAACAAAATTCAAAACCAAATAAATATTTGAGCAGAAACAGAAGGGAGAAAAATTTTCATATTATAGGGGCAATGCATCGCTAACATTCCGTGGGTTTTCTTTTGATCTGTTAACATGTAAAGCTCTCAGTGAACGTGATCTGAAAATGAGAAACTGGGGATTTTCTTGCCAGAATGTGTAATTTTCTAACGTGATGTCCCTGGCACATATAATGAAGCTACACATGTAATGAAGCTGCCAGAGCCAAGGCAATGATATTTTCAGGATAACGCTAGATTTGACTAAAGAGGATTATGCAGAAAAGAAGAAAAATGAAGACAGTAGCCTGTGTATCAAGAAATCAGAGGAAAAACAGAGAAGGTTGCAAATGGCTTCTCCCTTCTGATCTACTTTTATTTCCTCCACAAATGGGAAAAGATCAGTCACACCTTATGAGACTGTGAGGACTAGGAATTTTGATCTAAACGGTCTAACAATGTGCCTGGTAGGCCCTCAATAATGTCACACACACACACTCGTGTACATGCACATCAGGGAGGCAAGCAGAAGGGGAGAGGACAGGAAGTGGTCAGACCCTGCTCCAGTGACATCTTCCTGTCTCTTTCTCTCTGCTTCTATATCTCTTGAAATGTTACCTCTATTGCTTCTCACTGTTTCTGAATGTCCTCTTAAAAATGTCACTGAAGTGCCAATGGTATCACTGAAAAGAAATGTACAAGAGGTATTCCCTTTCTTTGCAGAGTTCATGGTCCAGTAAGGAATACAGATTTGGAGGGAAAAAGGAATACACAGTATGATGGCTCAGTTACAGCTAAGTACAAGGTAGAGCCAGCTGGCTAGACACCCTTCAAGTCAAGGTAAAGCATGCAGGGTACTTCCAATGGGCTGAGGGAGGTAAGAGGGAGATGACTATGTTTCCAAAACACACTGCTGGTATAAGCTATAGTATATGTGAGTGGGTTTCCCTGGTAGCTCAGACTTTATTAAGAATCTGCCTGCAATGCTGGAGACGAGGGTTCAATCCTTGGGTCAGAAGGTTCCCCTGGAGAGGGAATGGCAACCCGCTCCAGTATTCTTGCCTGGAGAATTCCATGGACAGAGGAGCCTGGCAGGTTGTAGTCTATGGGGTCGCAAAGAGTTGGACATGACTGAACGCCTAACACACACACACACACACACACACACACACACATGTCGGAGTGGAAACTGCCTCAACGCAAAGCTACTTCATGACCTCATGTAGAGAACAATGCTCTTCATTGCAGGATTGTTCAGGGGGCTCAAGAAAAAGGCATTAACTCGTATATTTATTCACTCATGTTTTGAGTGTTACAACCATGCCAAGCCCTGGAAATACAGAGGTGAATGAAAATAGCCTTTTTCCTTAAAGTGTCAGGGCTTCCCTGGTGGTTCAGCGGTAAAGAATCTGCTTGCAATGCAGAAGATGCAGGAGATGCAGTTTCGATCCCTGGGTTAAGAAGATCTCCTGGAAAATGAACTGAGAACCAATTCCAGTATTCTTGCTGGGAAAATCCCATGAACAGAGAAGCCTGGTAGGCTACAGTCTGTGGGGTCACAAAAGAGTCTGGCACTAGTGAAGAAATTGAGAATGCACACATGTATTTAAAATGTTAAATGTATAGCAAGAAAGACTTCCAATAGTTTAAATTGGAGGCAAAATGGGAACAAGTCATAGCTAGTGTAATAAAAGTCTTCCCTGGTAGCTCAGCTGGTAAAGAATCCATCTGCAATGAAGGAGACCCCAGTTCGATTCTTGGGTTGGGAAGGCACCCTGGAGAAGGGATAGGCTACCTACGCCAGTATTCTTGGCTTCCCTGGTAACTCAGACAGTAAAGAATCCGCCTGCAATTCAGGAGACCTGGGTTTGATTCCTGGGTTGGGAAGATCCCCTGGAGGAGGGCTCAGCAACCCACTCCAGTATTCTTGCCTGGAGAATCCCCATGGACAGAGGAGTCAGGCAGGTTACAGTCTATGGGGTCGCAAAGAGTTGGACACAACTGAGCAAGTCAGCATAGCCCAGTGTAATAAAAAAAACACCAAGTAACTTGTCTTTGGTATGGGAGGACCTGGAGGTTTCTATATGAATGGACTGAGGCAAGGAGGATCTGTGGAATTTTCTGAAAGGTGTGGGCATACTAGGAGTTTGACAGGTACTTGTGGAAAGGAAAAGCATCCCAGGCTCGGAATACTGGCTAAGTCGAGTCTTAGGTTGTGGAGAGCCGAGAGTTGCCAGGGGAAGGGAAAAATGAAGCGTTCTGCAAAGTATAACGATCCTGTGCAGAAGGCCGCCCTGGAAGAGCATGGTGCCCAGCTGCTCTGACATCCGTTACGGACCAGCGCATTCTGGTCTCTGGCAAGGGCTCGAGCTGACTACAACACAGGCACTGCCACACGGACTCAGAAACCATCCGGCTTTAGGTGAATTAGAGTCAGCTCTTCACATCAGGTGGCCAAAGTATTGGAGTTTCAGCTTCAACATCAGTCCTTCCAATGAATATTAAGGACTGATTTCATTTAGGATGGACTGGCTGGATCTCTCTGCTGTCCAAGGGACTCTCAAGAGTCTTCTTCAACACCACAGGTCAAAAGAATCAATTCTTCTTCAGCCCTCAGCTTTCTTTACAGTCCAACTCTCACATCCATACATGACCACTGGAAAAACCAAAGCTTTCACTAGACAGACCTTTGTCAGCAAAGTAATGTCTCTGCTTTTTAATATGCTGTCTAGGTTGGTCATAGCTTTTCTTCCAAGGAGCAAGCATCTTTTAATTTCATGGCTGCAGTCACCATCTGCCATGATTTTGGAGCCCAAGAAAATAAAATCTGTCACTGTTTCCATTGTTTTCCCATCTATTTGCCATGAAGTGATGGGGCAGGATGCCATGATCTTCGTTTCTGAATGTTGAGTTTTAAGCCAGCTTTTTCACTCTTCTCTTTCACTTTCATCAAGAGGCTCTTTAGTTCTTCTTCACTTTCTGTCATGAGGGTGGAATCATCTGTGTTTCTGAGGTTATTGATATTTCTCCTAGCAATCTTGATTCCAGCTTGTGCTTCATCCAGTCCAGCGTTTCTCATGATGCATTTTGCATATAAGTTAAATAAGCAGGGTGACAATATACAGCATTGATGTACTCCTTTGCTGATTTGGAACCGGTCTGTTGTTCCATGTACGTTTCTAACTGTTGCTTCTTGACCTGCATACGGATTTCTCAGGAGGCAGGTCAGGTGGTCTGGGATTCCCATCTCTTTCAGAATTTTCCACAATTTTTTGTGATCCACAGAGTCAAAGGCTTTGACATAGTAAGTAAAGCAGAAGTAGATATTTTTTCTGGAATTCTTGCTTTTTTGATGATCTAGCAGATTTTGGCAATTTGATCTCTGGTTCCTCTGCCTTTTCTAAATCCAGCTTTGGACACCTGGGAGTTCACGGTTCATGTACTATTGAAGCCTGGCTTGGAGAATTTTGAGCATTACTTTGCTACCGTGTGAGATGAGTGCTATTGTGCAGTAGTTTGAGCATTCTTTGGCATTGCCTTTCTTTGGGATTGGAATGAAAACTGACCTTTTCCAGTCCTGTGGCCACTGCTGAGTTTTCCAAATTTGCTGGCATATTGAGTGCAGCACTTTCACAGCATCATCTTTTAGGATTTGAAATAGTTCAACTGGAATTCCACCACCTCCACTAGCTTTGTTTGTAGTGATGCTTCCTAAGGCCCACCTGACTTCGCATCCCAGGATGTCTGCCTCTAGGTGAGTGATCACATCATCGCGATTATCTGGGTCATGAAGATCTTTTTTGTACAGTTCTTCTGTGTTTTCTTGCCACCTCTTCTTAATATCTTCTGCTTCTGTTAGGTCCCTACCATTTCTGTCCTTTATTGTACCCATCTTTGCATGAAATATTCTGTTGGTATCTCTAATATTCTAGAAGAGATCTCTAGTCTTTCCCATTCTATTGTTATCCCCTATTTCTTTGCAGTGATCACTGAGGAAGGCTTTCTTGTCTCTCCTTGCTATTCTTTGGAACTCTGAATTCAAATGGGTATATCCTTCTTTTTCTCCTTTGCCTTCCACTTCTCTTCTTTTCACAGCTACAACAAACTGTGGAAAATTCTTCAAGAGATGAGAATACCAGACCTCCTGGCCCACCTCCTGAGAAATCTGTATGCAGCTCAAGAAGCAGCAGTTAGAACCAGACATGAAACAACAGACCGGACATGGAACAACAGACTGGTTCCAAATTGGGAAAGGCGTACTTCAAGGCTGTATATTGTCACTCTGCTTATTTAACATATATGCAGAGTACATCATGCGAAATGCCAGGCTGGATGAAGGACAAGCTGTAATCAAGAATGCTGGGAGAAATATCAATAACCTCAGATATGCAGATGACACCACCCTTACGGCAGGAAGTGAAGAAAAACTAAAGAGCCTCTTGATGAAAGTGAAAGAGAAGAGTGAAAAAGCTGGCTTAAAACTCAACATTCAGAAACGAAGATCATGGCATCCTGTCCCATCACTTCATGGCAAATAGATGGAGAAACAATGGAAACAGTGACAGATTTTATTTTCTTGGGCTCCAAAATCATGGCAGATGGTGACTGCAGCCATGAAATTAAAAGACACTTGTTCTTTGGAAGAAAAGCTATGACCAACCTAGACAGCATATTAAAAAAACCAGAGACATTACTTTGCTGACAAAGGTCTGTCTAGTGAAAGCTTTGGTTTTTCCAGTGGTCATGTATGGATGTGAGAGTTGGACTGTAAAGAAAGCTGAGGGCTGAAGAAGAATTGATTCTTTTGACCTGTGGTGTTGAAGAAGACTCTTGAGAGTCCCTTGGACTGCAAGGAGATCAACCCAGTCAGTTCTGAAGGAAATCAGTCCTGAATATTCATTGGAAGGACTGATGCTAAAGCTAAAACTCCAATACTTTGGCCACCTGATGCGAAGAACTGACTCCTTAGAAAAGGCCCTGATGCTGGGAAAGATTGAAGTTGGGAAGAGAAGGGAGTGACAGAGGATGAAATGGTTGGATGTCATTACTGACTCAACGGACATGAGTTTGAGCAAGCTCCAGGAATTAATGATGGACAGGGAAACCTAGTGTGCTGCAGCCCATGGGGTCAAAAAGAGTTGGACCTACTGTGTGACTCAACTGAACTGAATTTTGAGTTAAATATCAGTTGTGACACAGTGAAACGCAATGAGAAAGATAAATGGAAGAATGACCTCTTAGAACAATTTTTAAGGCAGAAAATAATTTGCCAGAATTGTTCAAAAACAGAAAGAAAGATTATCGTTCCAGATCTCCACGTTCTCATGCTCTTTCATGGTAAAGCAAGAAAGACAATAAATAGCATATTCAATAGTCAATGAAAAAAATATGGAGTTGCCTCAATTTTCCTTTCTTATATTCTCCACTTGTTCTATTTAATCATCTTTTCTTTATCAAGAGAAAAAAAAAAATCTAACTCCAAGCTCTTTCATCAACCTACTCCATGTCCACATCCCCTCTTAAGACAACCTGCTTATTTTCTGTTTTCTAGGTACTCTATAATCTAAGGAGTTGTCTCTTACTAACCAATGTAATAGCCATTGCCCCGTTGTTCTTCATGTTTAACTTATGAATCATAGAAAATCACTAGATCTCAGGCATGAAGAGTATTAAAAGTTTACCCAGTACAATCACTCACTCAATTACTGACTCTTTTCTACACTGTTCTGGACAGATAAAACTACACCTGGATAGTTTCAGTGACAGGAAACACTAACCAAGGCATCGGTTGCTACACCACACAGCTATTTATCAGTAGCAATCTCTGTACCTCAAGAACAAATCTGTTCTTATTCCTGGTTGAAGGCACTTCAAATAAATGATGTAATACTACCTCCCTCCAGCTGTGCTGCAAAGTACTAAAAACTCTGAGTTGAACATACTCAGTTTTTCTATGTTTATTTTCTTGTAACATTTGATTTTTTTAAATTTATTTATTTACTTTTGTCTGTGCGGGATCTTCACTGCTGCTACTCTCCACTCTCAGAGAGTAGCAGCAATGTCTCGTTGCAATGGCTTCTCTTCTCTAGTTGCTGAGCCAGGGTTCAGTCATCATGACCCACTGGCTTAGTTGCCCCGTGGCACATGGGATCTTCCCAGACCAGGGATTGAACCTATGTCCCCTGCATTGGCAGGTGCATTTTTAACCACTGGACCACCAGGGCAGTCTTTCTATTTTTATATGACTTGTTTTAGCTAATTCCGCACCCCCTCTCATATGGTCACCTTACCCAAAATGGGTCAAACTGTTGTGGTTGTTAAACACAAGAAGTCAGGTATGTTTTGCCTGCACATAACAAAATACAACTGCTAGTTCCTTCATCACCCTACATATCTAAGAAATTATTTTATGTATTTAATCTGGGGAAATTCTACCAATATATATGTGTAGTGAACATTTGGGTTTCCCAGGTGGCACAGTGGTAAAAAATCTGTCTTCTAAAGCAAGAGACACCAGAGATGCAGTTTCGATCCCTGGGTTGGGAAGATCCCCTGGGGAAGGAAATGGCAACCCACTCTAATATTCTTGCCTGGAAAATTCCATGGACAGAGGACTGGCGGGCTATAGTCAATGAAGTCACAGAGTCAGACATGACTGAGCACCTAGCTCCTAGTGAATATGTATGGTTTGCTTCTGTAGAGTACTTTCCTGCTTCCTGAGGGAATGAGCCCAGGTGCTATTTGGAGATGCCCACTGCCCGCACTCATGCATTGTGGTCTAAGTTAAGCTCACCCCCAGTCCTAGAGAAGGAGGCTGTGAAACATACCTGCCCATGATAAGTGGCCCAGTGGAGGCCCATGACCTAAGTCAATCCAGGGTGAACATCGTAACTTGAATTGGTCATACTTAACCAATAGGTCATTTTTACACTGGAGTTAAACCTGGTAGGATGTTACCAGGATGTAAACCTTGTAGGTAGGTTACTAAGAGCTATATTGAACCATCTGGCGACTGTGAGATCCTACTGGCGAATGAGATCAGTGCAGAGAAAGCAAAGCCAAGACAAAGAGAAAAAGAGAAACCACATCCTGCCAGCAATGTGTAAGTACCTGTCCAACCACACTTGAAATCAGATTGATTTCTGGGTGGATGAGTCACATAAAGCAATACAGTCCCTTTTGTAGGCAAGTCAGTTTAAATCAGGTGCTTTATTACTTTAGACTGAAATAATCCCAGTTAATAAAAGACTGGAGTCCAGACTGGATCTTGGGGCAGGAAATCAAAGATTATCTTAGTTCTGGTGTAAATTTTTAGACAATTTTCTGAGTCTATTTAGACTTGGATAAAATGGATATTTTCATGTCCATGATCAGAGGAAATCTAAAGATTCATCCACAGAGACCTTCAAGAAAATTTGTAAAGAATGGAAGTAGGGACTTCCCTGGTGGTCCAGGAGTTTAGACTCAGCACTTACATTGCAGAGGGTGTGGGTTTGATCCCTGGTCAGGGAACTAACATGCTTCATGCCATGTGGTGTGGTCAAAATGTAAAATAAATAAATGCAGACAAGTGGATGGACATAACCATTCACTGATATATTGTTTTAAAGAAGAATGATACTAATATAGACATATTAGTAACAAAGATTAAGTCTGTCATTCCTTTGTTAATGGATCAACTATTCAAGATTGGAAGGTGCTCCATGGAGACAATAGTGGACTAACTCAAGCACTGAAGAAGAAAACCATTGTACCCTTGCAACATAAGCTGATGCCTAATATACAATATGCTCTTAGAAAATGTGAATCGAATGAACAGATGAGTGACTGAATATATTACCCTACAACTGCCCATTTTTCCAAATCTAGATCTTTGGAACCTATACATATTCAAAGACAGAGAAATGAATAAAATTTTTCCCAGCTCACAACCACCAGGAGAAAGTTTATAAGCTACTTACATGGCAATTCTCCATGGCAACCACGTGGATGGTCTGGTGCAGGAATTGGGGGGAGGCAGTGCCCTGGCAAAGAGTTTGTTGAGAAAACCAAGATACAGTTATCCATAAGACACCAAAGTCATGCCTACAATGCACTGGTTTCTCAATACCCCCTCTCACCTCCCAACACTGTCTTACATCCAGTGTCACAGAAGTCAGAGACAAGCAGAGGAGTCTGAAACTCAAGTTCTCTCTGGGGGAGCATCACCTATCTGCTCTTGAAAAGCTCTGGGCCTCATGAGTCAGAGCACCAGCCCTTGGCTAATTATATTGGCTTATTCCAACATAAAGGACTCTATGAATTTTTGCAAATAGAAACAATAAACCCAGAGGAAATATTACGAAAATGAATCTGTAAACATTGGAAATGAGGGTAATCATGAACAAGGCATAGCTTAGACTAATGAAGAATAAATTGGGGAGGGGACACATGTACAGCTATGGCTGATTCATGTTGAAAGTGAAAGTCGTTCAGTCGTGTCCAACTCTTTGCCACCCCATGAACTATACCGTCCATGGAATTCTCCAGGACAGAATACTGGAATGGGTAGCCTTTCCCTTCTCCAGGGGATCTCCAGACCCAGGGATCAAACCCAGGTCTCCCGCACTGCAGGCGGATTCTTTACCAGCTGAGCCACCAGGGAAGCCCGATTCATGTTGATGTTTGACGGAAAATAACAAAATTCTGTAAAGCAATTATCCCTCAATTAATAAATAAATTTAAAGATAGTTTCAAGAACAAAAAAAGATAAGTTATGCTGGAGTGCATACCTGGCTTTGTTCCTTGGCCTGACTGAGGGGAGCGGGGAAGTGGCAGGCGGTGGGGCGGGGAACATCGGCACAGAGGAGACACGTGGCTCTGGACTTCAAATTCCATTTGATGAGCCACTGCAAAATTGACCTCTGAACTTGGTCATGAATGCAGATCAACCACTTGATCTGGAAAAATAATAAATAATTATGTAACTTCTTTGCAGGAACCATTTCGTGGTCAAAAATCTCATTTTCTCCCCCCTCTACTCTTTTCTGCTTAGAAACAATAAAGGTTTGTTCATTCCTTGGGATGCATTTGGCCCAAATTTGCTGATGTATATGCCATCATTTTTTCCTCCCAAAGATACTGCCAAATAGGAATTTGGGGGGTTGAAACTAGGTCTTTATTACTTTTTTATTATCATGATTTTTTTTTTCCTTTTATTTCTACGTAAGCTGCAGGCTCAATTCAGTGCCATCATCTTTCAAGCCAGTTACTGGCATTATCCAAAACACACTGTGTTTCCTCTGAAATACAGGAGTCTGCTGACAGATCACTGATTTTCAAACTTTATTCTGAAGGATGTGCCTTGTTTACACATTTTCCCCCATTTGCGTATCTGAGGTGAATATTGTCCAAGCTCTCTACATCTCCCCCACCTATTCTTTCAAAAGAGGTACTCAAGTTTTCAAAGAAAGTCTGTCTCTACACAGATAGATGACTTCAGGCATGCTCCCCGGCCTGAAACACACACAACCACATAAAATCCGGGTTCTCTCCCTTTTGCATTGTGCACATCTTCAGTCCTCAGCTACTCACCCCAACCCATCCAGAGCCATACTAACTTTCATATAGATTTGACCCTGAGATCTTTCGTTTTTTCTCATCCTCTCAACACACATGATGGTATGCACTCTGCAAAATGGACTCCAATGAGGGTGTAAGTCTTTCTTTTTAACACCTGTAGCATCCTATAGACATAGTGTGCTGAGCCAGAGTTTTCACGTCCATCAGAGGCACACGTGGCCTACTCAGCCTTTGGTGGCCAAGGATAATTGCAAATGAGAATATCCCCCAAATGTCAGTTCCATTGCAAACTATTCTTCCCTCAGCTCAAGCCCAGCTGGTCACTGGACTCAGAACTATAAAATGAATGTGACAGCAGGACTGGCTGGGGTTTGGGATTCAGTGAGTCCTCCACCACCATCCAAACTTTAATTACAGACTCGTCGTGTACCCTGGGCTGTAAAATTGTCAAGGGAGCAGTACAGCATTCAGAGTCCCGAGGACAGAGAAAAGAATAGCAGTTAGAAGGGGGAGGGGAAACCATCTCCTGCCTTGTAAACTCGACCGATTTGATCCATGGGATATTGACAGACCATAAATACAGAACTGCATGATGTCATTTTTATAGGCACTTTATGAGCACAGTAACCAGGAAAAGGATTGCCTATGACTGAAATGCAGTCATGGTTTATGGAAATGATCACTCTGGTTGGTTCTCCCTCTATACCTCCTTTCGAATTCTTTATAGACAAATGATTTAGCTGTTCCTGGTTATATATAAATATATAAATATAATGCTTTCTATCCTTTTGGGGGGAACTGAATGAACTTGAAATCTTCTGGGTTTTATTTTTGTGCTGTTTTTGTACTAATTAATGTGTTTTTTATTGCAACCCATTTATACTTAATGATGCATCCAATAGCACTACAATTTGGAAAATGTAAATGATGTGGGTTTTTTTTTTTTTAATAGGCTTAGCCTTTTTTAAACTTTTATATATCATGAGAAAGGAAAAAAAAAAAGGAAATTATCAGCTTTGGTTCATTTTCTAGGTTAGAAAAGAACTCTTTGCAACTTCCTTTCTTAATTGAAAATTGGGTTCCTCCACTGTCCTACTTAATTCCCTGAAGCCCATTCAGACTGCCAGAGAGAGGTTTGAGCAAGTCATTACCACATGTGAATGCATTAACTTGGAAATTGATTAATCCATCATGGGAATGTTTTCAACCACTCTAAGGCAGACAACAAAATTCTAATGAAAAACCATTGTATATACGTGGGAGGGACGACACCATTGACAAGTGTGTTCAATCAATCCAAAGACCTCGGCTAACTTTCCTTGGAGTTGGCTTTGTTGTGCCGTGTAGTTTAGCAAGATTGAAGATGGGGCTGAGTTAAATCAAGTACAGTATCACCTGTATGCCAGAGCAAAATTGGTCTACAATGTTAGATGGCTGCAGGTAGAGGGAGCACCCCTTCAATGTGGTGTCCAAAAACATTGCTTACCTTAATGGATATGAAGCCAAATACCCCCCACCCGCCCACCTTCTTTTCCTCCCTTCTTCTCTGCTTCCTCAGTAACCAGATCTGTTAACACTATCATAAACTAATCATGCCCAGTATATTAGAAAGAACAGCTACACATATTAATTCTTCACAGCCAACTTGAGAAGCTTTATTATTCCAAAGTGTTATCTCCTATTTTAGTGATGAAGAAACATATTAAGGGATCTGTTCAAGGTCAAAAACAACTAAAGGCTTCCTCTGAGCCTTGAACCTAAGCTTCAGAATCATCCTTCATAATTATGCATTATTTCCATTTTATTTTTTTTTTAAAGACAGAGAAAGGAAAAAGCTTTGCTAAAGATTAGGGCTTCTCTGGTGAGTTAGCAGTGAAGAATCCGCCTACCAATGCAGAAGACAGGGGTTTGATCCCTGATACAGGGAGATCCCACATGCCACGGAGCAACTAAGCCACAACTGTTGAGCCTGTGCTCTAGAGCCCAGGAGCCACGACTACTGAAGCTGGGTGGCCTAGAGCCCCCTGCTCGCAGCAAAAGAAGCCACTGCAATGAGAAGTCTCCGCAGTCCCCGCACCACACGGATGAGCAGCCTCTGCTCACTGAACCTGGAGAAAAGCCCCCGCAGCAGCAACGACCAGCACAGCCGGAAATATATTAATTTTTTAAAAAAAGATTACTCAACTATTAACTCACAAAACTGGGATTTGAATCCCAACGCTATGAGGGTGGAGAATTGGATTCTATTCTAGGATTAGAGATTTCAAAATCTGGACTTCTGTAAGCAGATCATTCTCCAATCCTTGCGTGAATACATGTATCAATGATTGCTACAGAAATATTGATTTTTTCCAAAATATAATTTCTTTTTTTGACTGTATGCTCAGTTGCTCAATCGTGGCTGGCTCTGCGACCCCATGGACTATAGCCCACCAGACTCCTCTGTCTGTGGAATTTTCCAGGCAAGAATACTGGAGTGGGTTGTCACTTCCTCCTCTATTTTTGATTATACTAGATGGCAAATAATAAAATCAAGGATATGAAAAAAGTATCTCAAAATATCTGAAAAAAATAAAAAGATTCCTCCAAAATACTGAGAATTCTGTTTGTGAATGGAAAAGGAAACAAATGTTCCTCTTACTTTTTCTTTGTGATTTTAAGAACTGAAGAACACCATAACAGCTTTCACAATTAATTTGAAGTACAGCACACAGTTCATGCAATTTAACAGTAGGAAAATGTGTAAGTAAATTATGGGTCAGCTAAGACCTTTCCTGTCTCATCATAAAGTGTATCATTAAATCAGAGTGGTACTGGTGCATGAACAGATAAGCAGGACAAGGGGTGGAGTATAAAGTCCGGAATTAAGCCAAAATATATTTCAGAATTTGGCATTTGATAAAAGTGAAATTGTAGGTCAGAAGATAAACAGTGATTATTCAATAAGTGATGTTAGGAAAAATGGTAGTGATTTGGAGTAGAATATCTCAACTCTTATACCAAAAGGAATTTCAGATGATCCAAAGACTTATTTTTTAAATCAAGCAATTACTAGAAAAAAATATACATATAAAAATATACATATAAAATCTCAGTATACAGAAGGCCTGACATGAGAAAATGAACCTTTACTGCCTGTTTTTTCTTACACTGGAACTAGAAGCATCTGAAGGAGGATCCACAGAACCTGGAAAAAAATCAAACTCAGATTATAATGGAATATATTCTTTATCTGCCTCTCAGTGCAAAGGGTTTGATATTTATTAGATGTAATTATAGCTTGTTATACAAAAAATGAGCTTAAGATAATGACATAGTAAACTGCTCATTGATTTCCATTTGAGCTGTTCCTTTCCTTTGCTGCTCGTTTTCTCCTTTTATGCAGGGGCCAGGCTGGATCAGGAAGTAGGAGGGGCAGGCTGAGTGGTGTCCTTTGAGGATCCAGAGATTAGTGTGAGCTTCCCAAGTGGCACCAATGGTGAAGAACTGACCTGCCAGTGCAGGAGACCTAAGAGACCAGGTTCGCTCTCTGGGCTGAGAAGGAAATGGTTACCCACTCCAGGATTCTTGCCTGGAGAATCCCATGGACAGAGGAGCCTGGCAGGCTACAGTTCATAGGGTCGCAAAAGAGTCAGGCACAACTGAAGCGACTCAGCATAGTCACAGAGATTAGAGGAGGGGTCTTCTTTCTTGCCTTTTTCCTTTCCTGTCCTCCTCCTGCAAGTCCCTCCAACACAGGCCATCTGTCCCTTCTTCCCTCGAGTTCAAAGCAACCGACGTCAGATGGAAATGGGAAAAAAGATAAATCACCACCCTTCCGCTGAACACAGAAAGCTAAAAGGGAGAAAGAAATTGCATTTGCCTTTGCACTCAATATATCAAAGTAATTTATGTCATAACCACTCTGCCTGCTTTCATACATATTCGGTTTTAAATAAAATCAATCTTTCCAAACCTGTAATAGCTTTCTTTGTAAGGCTCTTTAAAAAAAAAAAAAAAAGGTCTTGGAATCTGGTTCCATTAGAAGTGAGGCTGGTTTATTGCCCACAAAATCACTCATTCTAATGAGGCACAAGGTTAAGAGACCTTCCTCAAACACGTTAAACAGTTAATGATGTACAGGGAGCTGAGAATTAGGTGGTCAAGCTCACATTCAGTCTGGAAAGAGAAAGGTTAATTGTGCAGCATTTTACTTTTATTTATTTTCATTTTTTGAAAACTTAGGAGACTATTTTTTAAATTAATTTTTTCACAGTCAGTTCTCATTGAAAGTGAAGTCACTCAGTCCTGTCTGACTCTGCGACCCCATGGACTGTAGCCTACCAGGCTTCTCCGTCCATGGGATTTTCCAGGCAAGAGTACTAGAGTGGGTTGCCATTTCCTCCTCCAGGGGATCTTCCCTACCCAGGGACTGAACTCCGGTCTCCTGCATTATAGGCAGACGCTTTACCCTCTGAGCCACCAGGGAAGCCCCAGTTCTCATTAGTTATCTATTTTATACAAAGTAGTGCATAGATGTCAATCCCAACCTCCCAATCCATCCCACCTGCCCCTTCCCTCCTTGGTATCTATCCATTTGTTCTCTATATCTGTGTCTCTATTTCTGCTTTGCAAAGAAGTTCATCTGTACCATTTTTCTAGATCCTACATAGCTGCATTAATACACAGTATTTGTTTTTCTCTGTCTTACTTCACTCTGTATGACAGTCTCCAGGTCCAGTCAAGTCTCTGCAAATGGCACAATTTCAGTCTTTTTATGGCTGAATAACTTTCCACTGAATCTAGGTACCACATCTTCTTTGTGGTCTTTGGACCACTGGGAGGGGAGCGTCTCCTGAACCAGATGGGGCTGGAGCTGACTCTGAGAGGTGGGACCAACTTTTGAGACCAGGAGGGATTCCAATATGCCCAGAGAGTATCCTGGGGGCCACTGATGGATCAGCCAACACTTTCTGGATGTTTCCCGTGTGGGGAAGGAAGGCAGTCACCATAACAGTCACGTCCATAGAGGTTCCTCTATGCCTGGCCCAACTCTGTACTCACAACCACCCTGTGAAGTCTGTGCAAAAATTTACAGAAGAGGAAACAGGGAATAAAGAGGTTAAGTAGTTGTCCAAGGTCATCACACAGCTAGTAAATAGCAGGATTAGAATCAAGCCTGTCTAGTTCTGGGAAACGTTTCCCAGAGAGCTCCCATCTGCCTTCTGTTTTTATCTATCAGGTGCTGTATATAGGATTCCATTTTTGATCTCACATATCAAAGTTTCATAGTTGAGCTTGCCACCTTGAAACTTGAAAGAAACAGCTCATTCTCCAGAAGAAAAACAGGGGGTAAAATCTTTTTAGGGTTCGCCTGATCCCTCCTTCCATACTGACCCTTTTTAGTCAAGCCTGGTGACCTGGTCCACCTGTCGCTTCAGCTCCACTCGTCCCAGGCTGGTCCCAGTGCTGGAGGCGGAATGAGGTACCCCATGCCCAAGCACCTGTGTAACCATCAAGTCTGGTTATGGTACCTGGACTTAAGTCAAGTCTTCCTGGTCTCGGTTCTTATTTGGGAGATCATGTCAAACCAGCTCTCGAGGCTGCGTATCTTGAATTCCTCCCCCAGGAACCTAGAGTCTCATCTTGGACTAGATCTCAGCTCATGGACTTCCCTACTCACAGACAGAGCACCTTCACACAAGCCTAATTCACCTCCTGAAGATACAGCTACCATGATCTCTATCATTCACCACGCATACTCTCAAGAGACACAAAGGGGAACATTTCCTAAGCTTGGCTGAATTTTAATTCTCCTACAAAATAGGTACAAGAATTATCCCCACCTTTCAGATCCAGCTTATAGACAGCAAAAAAAATTAGGCAGGGAACTATTGTGGAACTTTAGGGTCATTACACCTTTAAGTGGAAGGAAATTTAATTTGGAGGATTTTAATCTTCCATTTAAAAGTAATAATGGAGGGAAGTTCATTTGGCTTAAATTGGTTATTTTATGTTGCTGGCCTTGCAATTTTTGGAATATTTTGCCATCATCGAACCTATTCCACAGCTATTGGTTATCTGTGTTATTCAGTGTGGTTGGCACATCAGAGACGGAAAACAGCATAGCATGGATTCTTTGTGCAGGATGAATTGTGACCTTTGGGTCAACTCAGGCCGTGTCCTGATATGAGACATTTTAGATTCAGCTGGTGACAAATGCTGATTGAGATGGAGGGCACCCAGAGGAAAAGGTCCACCCCACTTCTGACCTCCCCAGCCTACCCTGGCCCACTTCATACTCATGTCCAATCCTTGCTTGACACAGAGGAGGCCGTAAGTGATTATCTGTTTAACAAGTGAAAAACCCAAGATAAATCCTGGAAATCTTTATTAATAGAATAAAAAATATATGACTAAAAATTAAAATAAGACATTTAACAAGCATCTGCCTTCTTTCCAAGTTCAGTCCAACCAGTCCCTCCTCCAGGGAATCTGTGATCCCCTCTCCAGCTGCCCCTCCTCTGTTTTCTGCAACTGCCTGGCTCTGTCATAAATGCTTCCTTAAGGACTCAGACTCAGGAGTCAGGGCCCTGGGCTTGAACCCCAGCCCTACCACTTAGTAACTCTGTAAACCTGGGATCCCTCTGAGCCAGTTTCCCCATCTGTGAAATGCGAGTATCATTAACATCTATGCCATGGGGTCCCCAGAATTTTTTAAGTCTTCAGCTTATTCATCCTGGAGATTCCCAGGTGGTGCAGTGGTAAAGAATCCACCTGCCAACGCAGGAGATGCAAGAGATGCAGGTGTAATCCCTGGGCTGGGAAGATCCCCTGGAGTAGGAAATGGCAACCCACTCCAGTATTCTTGCCTGGAGAATCCCAGGGACAGAGGAGCCTGGTGGGCTATAGTCCACGGGGTCGCAAAGAGCTGGACAAGACTGAGTGACTGAGCATGCATGCATTCATCCTTAGTCCCCATTATTTCACCAGATTAGGTTCTCCTACCCAGATACTCGGCTCTGTGATGCTTCCTGCTGCCAGGCTTCTCTCCAGTGAGTTGTAATTCTCTGTAGTCACCTGCCTGTCTCTTCAATTTGTGGGGCTTCAATCTGTCTGCCGATGACCTCAGCTCTCTGATGGATCTAAGAGGAGCTGTTGATTTCCAACGTGTTCAGCTTTTTCCTGTTGTGTGAATGTGAGAGATGATTTCTAATTTCCTTTCATGCTGTACTAGAAATTGGGAGGCTGCACTGGTTTATAATTTAAATAACACTCCAGTTAAGGAAAGCTCGTCATGTTATACTTTATTTATAGATTTGGAAATTTTGGTAAAAGGGTAATACCTTACTAGATAATAATAATAACAGTAATAATGATCAAGCTAGGATGGGAACAGGAAATTCAGAACTTTTTGCACTGATCAAACTGCCCTTTTCCTGCTTATTGAGTGACACTGTGTGTTAAGCCGTCTAAGTTCCCTAAATGTCAGTTTTCCCATCCGCAAAATATTTAAAACTTTAACAAACTTTATTATTTTATATCTGGTCTAGATAGCTTTTCCATCTCTTCCAGACTTCATGGCAGGAGAGATGGCATGTATCATTCAGTTCAGTGACATTCTCCCCAAACCTGCAGCTTTGATGATATGACAGAGCGCCTTATAAATGGAAGTCACTGTGTCTCCTGAGCATGGAGGGGACGGAGCAGGGGGAAGAAGGGCGGAAACAGGTGCAGAGCCCGAAACTCGACTCAGTCCACGTCCTAAAGGGCCATGATGCACAGTGTTGCCTGGCAGCCCCAGCTTCCTCTCTTTCTTTTTAATCATTAACCTTGGGAGCAGAAGCCCTCTTATTTTAATCTTCAAGGTTGCAGTACGTCTTCCCATCTGTAAATGCTTGGTTTCCAGATGGAAGCCAACAGAAGTTCTCTCTGCTGTCAGCCCAACCGCACGATGCCTCTGACAGATCTTTTTCTAAAAACAGAACTTGCTGTGTCTGAGGCGTAATGGAAGGGACACTGGAAGCAGAATGCCAGTCCCGGAGGGTGTGAAGATGGCACTCAGGCGATCTCAGCGCGGGGGTGCCAGCTGCAGGGATGTGGGGACCGGCTGGGTTTTGAGCTCCACGTAAAACCAGCAGTAGGAATGATCTCGGGGGCCCTCATTCTGCATCGGCTTGGAGTGGGACCTGGGTTCCCAACCAGAGATAGGGGGCTGGGTCCTGGCGGTGAGAGCACCAGATCCTAGCCTCTAGACCTGTGGTCAGTGACAAGGGCCCTGGCCTTTGGCTTTGAAGAGAAGAATTTCCACAAAGAGGGAAAGTAGTGAAGCAAGTGAAGTATTTATTGGGAGGAAAAAGTACAGTACATGTGGACGGACACAGGGGCAGACTCCGAGGGCGATCCCTGAGTTGCTAAGTCACACCCTTGTGGTAGTGTGAATTACTTCAATGGAGATTTCTTCCCGGTTTCCTTTGTCTGATCATGCAGATTTGCCTGGGTCGCAGTCCACATGTGGTATATCTAGGATCCTCCCGTGTGTGCTCACGCGTCTCAGCCATGATGGATTCTACTGCAAAGGCCTGTGGGTAGAACATCCCTTGACAGGACTCCCCTTCCGCCTCCAAGGAGCCTTTTCTACACACATGTGGAAGGGAGGTCTCCTGACTTTGGGAATGAGAAATGTGTGGTCTGCGCAGGGTCCAGCCTCCTCCCTTAACTGTCCTGCTATTCCTCTCTTGGCGTTTCAGTCAATAGAGAATGAATTTCCAACTGCCTGAGAGGCCCATCTGACTCCTGCCTCAGGAGGAAGAGTCTTGGATTTGAAGTGAGGGTGTTTGTTTGGGTTCAAATCCAGTGGTCTGAGAGCTGCGTGAACTCTTCGCAACTCACTTACCCCAGAGCTTCAATCCCCTCTTTTATAAAATGGGGGCTTAAACCCAAGTCACAGGTCTTTGCCAATATTTGAAAAAGTTCTAAGTGTCTTCCTCAATACCCAGTCCTTTCCTCCCTCTTTCTTTCCTTTTCGTCCTTTCTTCCTTCTTCCTTCTTAGACTATTTCCTTCCTCCTAGTGATGTTTTCAGGGAAAATCAAGATTAAAATAGACCAGGAAAGGTCTTCATGAGTTTCCTCCTTTCATCAGTCATAGAGTTTGGGGCTCAAGGTGAGGAGGGAGAAAGGAGTGTTTGTGATGTTCACTGGGGCATCTCAGCATCAGGATTATTGGCTGAACATCGGTCACGAGAGCTGGGTCTGCTTGTGTTG
Source organism: Dama dama (assembly GCF_033118175.1). Lineage (NCBI taxonomy): Eukaryota > Metazoa > Chordata > Mammalia > Artiodactyla > Cervidae > Dama > Dama dama. The sequence continues at coordinate 8,383,113 of NC_083701.1, read as the reverse complement.
CATCGAGCAAATCTGAACAATATGCTACATATTTCTACATCCATGGCAAAGCATGAACTGTCCAACTTTCTACATGGGATTTCTGGGAATCAAGAAAACTAACAGACATGAAATTTTTTTTGTTTGAGAAAGTAGAACACACTATGCACAAATTATATTTTAAAACTAACTTCTATCAGGCCACAAGTCTTTGGCCTACAGTCAGAGAATGTCAGTATAGGAAAGCCATTCAGAGTTAATCAGGTACAAATGCAGACAAACCTAAGTTCAAAACTTCAGACTCAAGTGACTGTTAACTGAATTTTCACTCGGCACTTTCACGGTCCTGATCTTTTCCATAATAAGCTAACCCAATATCAAAACTCCTCAGGTGTCAGGATTTATCTAGAAAACCAAGTACTAACTGAAAAACTTAGACTTTTGATTTTCCAAAACTGTTTTGTTTTCATACATTTTAATCATTGTTAAAAATCATGGCTTAAGCATATGTCTAAATGCATTTTCCCACTTTTATTATTAAGTATTCCTTAAGAAAGCATTTTGATAATAGCTGAATTTTTAAAATGTAACAATGCAGGGGAATTCCCTGGTGGTCTGGAGGTTAGGATTCTGCATTTCCACTGCCTATGACCTGGGTTCAATCTCTGGGTGGGGAACTAAGATCCCATAAGCCACGCAGCATGGCCAGAAAACAAAAACAAAATAATTCTATTACTGTATTAAAAAAGAAAAAAGAAAACTGGCAGCATTCTTTAATAACATCAAGCATAGAATCACTTCCAGTTGCATGTCTATCGATCCACCTGCATATGTGTGTGTGCATGCATGTTCAGTCATGTTCAACTTTGCAACCCCATGGACATGGAATTTTCCAGGCAAGAATACTGGAGTGGGTTGCCATTAGGATTTTCCAGAGGGTCTTCCCAACCCAGGGATCTGGCAGAAGGATTCTTTATCAACTGCACCACCTGGGAAGCCTAGATCTACCTACCTGCACACCTACCTGCAATTCACATGTTTAAATCAGGATATAAACAATGTCCACCTATTTCATTGGGTTGATGTATCTCTTAAGTCTTATAAGCTTACCCTCCATCTTCAGCTCCCACCCTGGCAAGTTGTTGTTGACGGAACCAGGTCATTTATCCTCAGGAGTGTCTCATACTCTGGATTTTGATGGCCACATCCTCATGATAACATTTTCCTTCATCCTTGATGCTTCCTGTGAATTATAGTTGGATCTGAAAGCTTGATCAGAGTCAAATTTGATGGTTTTTGGCAAGACTGTTTCCCAGGTGGTGTTGTGTTCTGCTACCGGTGGACACATGTCCCATGGTCTCTTGCATGATATAAGCAGCCACCAGCGTTCAGTACCTAGATTCATTACAGCTTGCAAAATGGTAACATTCTATTCTGTCATGTGTTCTTCATGTATTACCTGGGGTAGTTTTATGCAGAGAACCTTTCCCTCATCAACCATTTGATAATTGATTGATGCAGTCATAGGGAAAAGGCAGGGTAAGTGCTGGATTCTTTTCCTTTATCCATTCTCAAATATTGAATTGACTCACTGACATCTATCAGCAAGTAACCTGTTACAGATTTTGTTTTACATCGCTGTAAACGCCAAAATTTTAATATATTGGGAGTCTCATTCCACTGATGTTCCCTACTGCTGCCCAAATGCCCCACTGATGGCCAGTGGGAGCCACTTCAAGCTGGGTCCTCTGTCCTTTAGATGTTATCTTAGTAATTAGATGAATTTTATGTCTATTCACTTGAAATACTTGAAGATCACCTTGAGCATTTCCAAGAGTCTCTGTTTCTTCTGCCTGTAAGGGACTGACTTTAGAGCAAAGGACACTTGTAGAGTGAAAGTGAGGGGATGGAAAAGATATTTGTTTCCTTTTGACAAGAAATAGTATTCAGAAACCACAATATGGGCACTAGGACTGAGTGAGGACTTCTATGCCTTTTCAGAAGACTGGGTAGGAAATAATTTTAAAATAAAATCCATTATAAATACATATTCATGGATTTGATTCAAATTCCAGGCTTTAGGTTTTTTACCTAAACTTCTTAATTTACACTAGCTCCTTTTTCCTAACTGCTGAGAATCTAAATTTTAAATGAGATCAGAAAAGATAGTACTGAAATATTACTTAATTACTCATTTGCCTTATCACCCAATATATAAACCGTATCTTTGAGTAATAATGTGTTGTGTGCACAGTTGCTCAGTCATGTCCAACTCATTGCAACTCCATTGACTGTATGCAGACTGCCAGGCTCCTCTGTCCATGGAATTTTCTAGGCAAGAACACTGGAGTGGGTTGCCATTTCCTCATCTAGGGGATCTTCTCAACCCAGGGATCAAACCTACATCTCTTGCATCTCCCACATTTACCACTATAATCAACATTTGTGATTCCTTATCCTGATCATCAAGCCATAGCAATGTGTTATATAGGTAATCTTATTTGTAATCTATTTCTCTCTTACATTTTCTGTTATTTAACAAAAGATTTTTATTTTTGCCCAACAGTTACCTTTATATTATTATCTTTATCATAAACTTTGCTACACAGGTGGTTCCCCAAAAGGAGAGACACTCTGAAGATAAATAGATAATAGATAGATAAAGAAAAGTTGTCTCTGCAAGGAAAAATTATCTCCAGACACTACTAATTACTTGCTGTTGTTGTTCAGTCGCTAAGCCATGTCCAACTCTTTGCAACCCCATGGACTGCAACACACCAGCCTTCCTTGTCCTTCATTATCTCCCAGAGTTTGCTCAAACTCTTGTTCATTGAGTCACTGATGTCTAACTTGATTTAAACCCAAGTTTATCTCCTATGAGAGCTCCCAGTCTTTTTACAGTAACACACAACTACTTAAGGAGAAGATGTTTCATAATTTCTAGTCTTTGAAATATTCCAAAGTACATTCTAAAAGATTATACATGCACCTACACATATATATAATACATTTGCTTCCCTGGCGGCTCAGTGGTAAAGAATCTGCCTGTGATGCAGGATACTCAGGTTCGATCCCTGGGTTGGGAAGATTCCCTGGAGAGGGAAATGGCAACTCACTCCAGTATTCTTGCCTGGGAAATCCCATGGACAGAGAAGCCTGGTGGGCTACAGTCCACGGGGTCTCAAAAGAGTCAGACATGAATTAGTGACTAAACAACTAAACAACAACAATATATAATATCTCCATATATTTATAGATATATAAGTATGCACACATACTCATACATTTACATAAATGTGTGTGTATATATATATGTATATATGAAGGAAGAGATTTTATTATATTGGTAGACATATGAAAGGGTTCTATATCAGAACTATTTTCAGAAACAAAATCTTCCTGAATTTTTTAACTATCAAATGTCCAGGTATTTCATGGGAAGTATTAAAAATCTCTCAATATTTATTACCTAAATATTAAAAATTAGAATAAAATAATTTCTCTTAGTGCTATTCACATTCTTTAATCAACTGTGTATTTCAGTCACTCAGTCATCTATCTGACCTTAATACAGCATCATTGATATTTTCTAAAGACTGTGTTTTTGTCTTACAGTTTTTTGATAAAATTTCCCCAAATCTTTTTCAAAGATGCACTGCATGGACAATAGAGACTGTGTGCGCGCGCGCTCATGCGTGCTCAGTCATGTCCGAATGTCTGCGACCACATTGACTGTAGACCATCAGGTTCCTCTGTCCATGGAATTTCCCTGGCAAGAATACTGGAGTGGGTTGCCATTTCCATTGAATTTTCACACTGAAACACATAAAAATGTTGGCATAAATATTTGTATCAGTTTGCCTCTATGCAGAGTGCTTTGCTACAATGTATATGTTTATAAGACAAACTGTATCAAATAAGTTGATTGCATTTTGATACTCTTTGAAAACTTGGCTAAATTTAGAACTACAAAATTATAGGTTTTTTCCAATCTTATTCAACTTTAGTACAGAATATCAATTTATCCAATTAAAAATAGGAGTATGTCAAAAGATTTTTTCTCTCAAGTTGAACAATTCTAACATTTGAAAGATAAATATAGCATACCCTTTGCACTCCTATTATTTATTTTTTCCCCGTTCCTCTCTTGTTTCTACAAGGATGCATTTGAACATCTTCCTATTTGCAAGCTTTGTTTTCAGTAATTGCATTTGCTTTTAAGCTTCAAATTTTGCTTCAGGTTCTCAGTACTTTGAATAAAGATTCCCAAGTCATTTTTACAAAATGATACTACAATTTAGAGAACTTGCATATAATAAAAGTTCTAAAGTACTCTAAAACACTTAGGTATATTTAGAAAGTAGTGCTTCAGAGTTTCAAAGGTTTTTAAAATTGGATCAATTTTAAGTAGCAATGAAGGAAAGCGTGTATATTAAATGGTGATTAGTTCACCTCACTTATTTGAATAACATTTTAATTCTGCAGCATTGCAGCCAACTCCAAAGAATGCTGAACTAGGTTAAAAAAAAAAAAAATGTTTATAACAGCCAGGACATGAAGCAACCTAGATGCCCATCAGCAGACAAATGGATAAGGAAGCTGTGGTACATATACACCATGGAATATTACTCAGCCATTAAAAAGAATTCATTTGAATCAGTTCTAATGAGATGGATGAAACTGGAGCCCATTATACAGAGTGAAGTAAGCCGGAAAGATAAAGACCATTACAGTATACTAACACATATATATGGAATTTAGAAAGACGGTAACGATAACCCTATATGCAAAACAGAAAAAGAGACACAGATGTACAGAACAGACTTTTGGACTCTGTGGGAGAAGGCGAGGGTGGGATGTTTCGAGAGAACAACATCGAAATATGTATGTTATCAAGGGTGAAACAGATCACCAGCCCAGGTTGGATGCATGAGACAAGTGCTCGGGCCTGGTGCACTGGGAAGACCCAGAGGGATCGGGTGGAGAGGGAGGTGGGAGGGGGGATCGGGATGGGGAATACATGTAAATCCATGGCTGATTCATGTCAATGTATGGCAAAAACCACTACAATATTGTAAAGTAATTAGCCTCCAACTAATAAAAATAAATGGAAAAAAAAAAGAAAGAAAGAAAGTAAACAACCTGATAGCTGGTTCCAACCATTTACAAGCTGTGTGACTTGGAATAAATAATCCTCTTAACCTTTCTGAGCCTCCGTGTTCTTATCTGTAAAAGGGGACCCATAATGTATGAAAAAGAAAAGATAGCAATGTGTTTCAAAGAGTCTCTGAATTTGAGACAACCTTTGATGAGCAGGAAAGACTTTCTCTCTTGCTAAACCTGCATCCCCAGGCTTATCTCCCATCACCCCTCAGTGCATTTCCGATCCTTCTGATAACAGGATACTCACATGTCCCCAACATCATCTATTCTTTCACACAGAGTGACTGAAACACCTGGGAACATTTCTTTCCTGCTCCTTATGGGTAGAAAGTCTTAGCCTTGGCCCCACCTTTCCCAGCCATGGCAGAACTTGTCAGTCGCACTGGTCAATATTCGAGGTGTGTGCTAAGCCACGTTCCCTAGGAAGTTCACCATCACAGTCAGGGACACTCACGCCTTCCCGCTCTTACAGCCCCCACCCGGATGTGGTAAGCAGACCTTGACTACCCCTGTCCTCTCAAGCAGGCTGCCTGTATAGTTTTCTCCCTCCTCCAGATTCCATGTTGTTAGATGGGTGATTGGACCAGAGTTCACATGAATACCATCAGACCCCCTCCACAAATAACCTGAGTTTGCAGGTGCCAAGGATCAGACGTGGTGTTGGGACAGGGAAGATGGTGAAGAAGGGCAGAAGGAAGAGCCCATCTTTGCCCTGGGCCTGAGTGCATATTCCATCACACTTCTGAGGGCAATCTCTGTATTGGGTATTGCACACTGGATAGGCTCGTCATTAAATGGTTTTGATTCTAGATGTGGATCTGGCTTGGCAGTGTGCAAAGGAGGCTACTGAGATGATTGACAAGGCAGGACTCAGACACTCCTGTACGCGGTGTCTGTAACATCATACCTGCCACCCTCACCTCTAGTGTGGTCAGTCCTTCTGCTCTCCCCTAAAAAGCCAACTCCAAGAGCCCACAACACCCCAGTTCAGAAACTCTTACCCCCAACCAAGTCTTCATGACATGACACATGCTCACACCTCCAATGCAACCTACATTGATTCCCTGGTGTTGCACGGATTACTGCACACAACTCTGTTCCCTGCTTGCAATGTTGTGCTCAGTCACGTCCGACTCTTTTGTGGCCCCATGGACTGTAGCCCACCAGGCTCCTCCGTCCATGGGATTCTCCAGGCAAGAATACTGGAGTGAACTGCCATTTCCTCCTCCAGAGGATCTTCCCAACCCAGGGATCGAACCCGTGTCTCCTGTGTCTCCTGCATTGACAAGCAGATTCTTTACCGCTAAGCCACATGGGAAACCAATTGTGTCTTCTTCCATACTTTATTTATTTATTTATTTATTTAGTTGGAGGCTAATTACTTCACAACATTTCAGTGGGTTTTTTCATACATTGATATGAATCAGCCATGGATTTACACGTATTCCCCATCCCAATCCCCGCTCCCACCTCCCTCTCCACCCGATTCCTCTGGGTCTTCCCAGCGCACCAGGCCCGAGCACTTGTCTCATGCATCCCACCTGGGCTGGTGATCTGTTTCACCATAGATAGTATACATGCTGTTCTTTTGAAATATCCCACCCTCACATTCTCCCACAGAGTTCAAAAGTCTGTTCTGTATTTCTGTGTCTCTTTTTCTGTTTTGCATATAGGGTTATCATTACCATCTTTCTAAATTCCATATATATGTGTTAGTATGCTGTAATGTTCTTTATCTTTCTGGCTTACTTCACTCTGTATAAGGGGCTCCAGCTTCATCCATCTCATTAGGACTGGTTCAAATGAATTCTTTTTAATGGCTGAGTAATATTCCATGGTGTATATGTACCACAGCTTCCTTATCCATTCATCTGCTGATGGGCATCTAGGTTGCTTCCATGTCCTGGCTATTATAAACAGTGCTGCGATGAACATTGGGGTGCACGTGTCTCTTTCAGATCTGGTTTCCTCAGTGTGTATGCCCAGAAGTGGGATTGCTGGGTCATATGGCAGTTCTATTTCCAGTTTTTTAAGAAATCTCCACACTGTTTTCCATAGTGGCTGTACTAGTTTGCATTCCCACCAACAGTGTAATAGGGTTCCCTTTTCTCCACACCCTCTCCAGCATTTATTGCTTGTAGACTTTTGGATAGCAGCCCTCCTGACTGGCGTGTAATGGTACCTCATTGTGGTTTTGATTTGCATTTCTCTAATAATGAGTGATGTTGAGCATCTTTTCATGTGTTTGTTAGCCATCTGTATGTCTTCTTGGGAGAAATGTCTGTTTAGTTCTTTGGCCCATTTTTTGATTGGGTCATTTATTTTTCTGGAATTGAGCTGCAGGAGTTGCTTGTATATTTTTGAGATTAATCCTTTGTCTGTTTCTTCATTTGCTATTATTTTCTCCCAATCTGAGGGCTGTCTTTTCACCTTACTTATAGTTTCCTTTGTAGTGCAAAAGCTTTTAAGTTTCATTAGGTCCCATTTGTTTAGTTTTGCTTTTATTTCCAATATTCTGGGAGGTGGGTCATAGAGGATCTTGCTGTGATTTATGTCGGAGAGTGTTTTGCCTATGTTCTCCTCTAGGAGTTTTATAGTTTCTGGTCTTACATTTAGATCTTTAATCCATTTTGAGTTTATTTTTGTGTATGGTGTTAGAAAGTGTTCTAGTTTCATTCTTTTACAAGTGGTTGACCAGTTTTCCCAGCACCACTTGTTAAAGAGGTTGTCTTTTTTCCATTGTATATCCTTGCCTCCTTTGTCAAAGATAAGGTGTCCATAGGTTCGTGGATTTATCTCTGGGCTTTCTATTCTGTTCCATTGATCTATATTTCTGTCTTTGTGCCAGTACCATACTGTCTTGATGACTGTGGCTTTGTAGTAGAGTCTGAAGTCAGGCAGGTTGATTCCTCCAGTTCCATTCTTCTTTCTCAAGATTACTTTGGCTATTCGAGGTTTTGTATTTCCATACAAATTGTGAAATTATTTGGTCTAGTTCTGTGAAAAATACCATTGGTAGCTTGATAGGGATTGCATTGAATCTATAGACTGCTTTGGGTAGAATAGCCATTTTTACAATATTAATTCTTCCAATCCATGAACACGGTATGTTTCTCCACCTGTTTGTGTCCTCTTTGATTTCTTTCATCAGTGTTTTATAGTTTTCTATGTATAGGTCCTTTGTTTCTTTAGGTAGATATACTCCTAAGTATTTTATTCTTTTTTTTGCAATGGTGAATGGTATTGTTTCCTTAATTTCTCTTTCTGTTTTCTCATTGTTAGTATATAGGAATGCAAAGGATTTCTGTGTGTTAATTTTATATCCTGCAACTTTACTATATTCATTGATTAGCTCTAGTAATTTTCTGGAAGAGTCTTTAGGGTTTTCTATGTAGAGGATCATGTCATCTGCAAACAGTGAGAGTTTCACTTCTTCTTTTCCTATCTGGATTCCCTTTACTTCTTTTTCTGCTCTGATTGCTGTGGCCAAAACTTCCAACACTATGTTGAATAGTAGTGGTGAGAGTGGGCACCCTTGTCTTGTTCCTGATTTCAGGGGAAATGCTTTCAATTTTTCACCATTGAGGGTGATGCTTGCTGTGGGTTTGTCATATATAGCTTTTATTATGTTGAGGTATGTTCCTTCTATTCCTGCTTTTTGGAGAGTTTTAATCATAAATGAGTGTTGAATTTTGTCAAAGGCTTTCTCTGCATCTATTGAGATAATCATATGGTTTTTATCTTTCAATTTGTTAATGTGGTGTATTACATTGATTGATTTGCAGATATTAAAGAATCCTTGCATTCCTGGGATAAAGCCCACTTGGTCATGGTGTATGATTTTTTTAATATGTTGTTGGATTCTGTTTGCTAGAATTTTGTTAAGGATTTTTGCTCTATGTTCATCAGTGATATTGGCCTGTAGTTTTCTTTTTTGGTGGCATCTTTGTCTGGTTTTGGAATTAGGGTGATGGTGGCCTCATAGAATGAGTTTGGAAGCTTACCTTCTTCTGCAATTTTCTGGAAGAGTTTGAGTAAGATAGGTGTTAGCTCTTCTCTAAATTTTTGGTAGAATTCAGTTGTGAAGCCATCTGGTCCTGGGCTTTTGTTTGCTGGAAGATTTTTGATGACAGTTTCGATTTCCTTGCTTGTGATGGGTCTGTTAAGATCTTCTATTTCTTCCTGGTTCAGTTTTGGAAAGTTATACTTTTCTAAGAATTTGTCCATTTCATCCAAGTTGTCCATTTTATTGGCATAGAGCTGCTGGTAGTAGTCTCTTATGATCCTTTGTATTTCAGTGTTGTCTGTTGTGATCTCTCCATTTTCATTTCTAATTTTGTTAATTTGGTTCTTCTCTCTTTGTTTCTTAATGAGTCTTGCTAATGGTTTGTCAATTTTGTTTATTTTTTCAAAAAACCAGCTTTTAGCTTTGTTGATTTTTGCTATGGTCTCTTTAGTTTCTTTTGCGTTTATTTCTGCCCTGATTTTTAAGATTTCTTTCCTTCTGCTAACCCTGGGGTTCTTCATTTCTTCCTTCTCTAATTGCTTTAGGTGTAGAGTTAGGTTATTTATTTGGCTTTTTTCTTGTTTCTTGATGTAAGCCTGTAATGCTATGAACCTTCCCCTTAGCACTGCTTTTACAGTGTCCCATAGGTTTTGGGTTGTTGTGTTTTCATTTTCATTCATTTCTATACATATTTTGATTTCTTTTTTGATTTCTTCTATGATTTGTTGGTTATTCAGAAGCGTGTTATTTAGCCTCCATATGTTTGAAGTTTTAACAATTTTTTTCCTGTAATTGAGATCTAATCTTACTGCACTGTGGTCAGAAAAGATGACTGGAATGATTTCAATTTTTTTGAATTTTCCAAGACCAGATTTATGGCCCAGGATGTGATCTATTCTGGAGAAGGTTCCGTGTGCACTTGAGAAAAAGGTGAAGTTGATTGTTTTGGGGTGAAATGTCCTATAGATATCAATTAGGTCTAGCTGGTCCATTGTGTCATTTAAGGTTTGTGTTTCCTTGTTAATTTTCTGTTTAGTTGATCTATCCATAGTTGTGAGTGGGGTATTAAAGTCTCCCACTATTATTGTGTTATTATTAATTTCCTCTTTCATACTCATTAGTGTTTGCCGTACATATTGCGGTGCTCCTATGTTGGGTGCATATATATTTATAATTGTTATATCTTCTTCTTGGATGGATCCTTTGATCATTATGTAGTGTCCTTCTTCGTCTCTTTTCACATCCTTTATTTGAAAGTCTATTTTATCTGATATGAGTATTGCGACTCCTGCTTTCTTTTGGTCTCCGTTTGCGTGAAATATTTTTTTCCAGCCCTTCACTTTTAGTCTGTATGTGTCTTTTGCTTTGAGGTGGGTCTCTTGTAGACAGCATATATAGGGGTCTTGTTTTTGTATCCATTCAGCCAATCTTTGTCTTTTGGTTGGGGCATTCAACCCATTTACATTTAGGGTAATTATTGATAGGTGTGGTCCCGTTGCCATTTACTTTGTTGTTTTGGGTTCACATTTATACAACCTTTCTGCATTTCCTGTCTAGAGAAGATCCTTTAGCATTTGTTGAAAAGCTTTACAGATAAGCAAAAGCTGAGAGAATTCAGCACCACCAAACCAGTTCTTCCATACTTTAAATTCCCCAGGGAATTTCTATTCTGTGTGTATCTCCTGAGTTCCCAGAACTGCCTAAGATATAATAGGCCTTCAATAAATGTGCTGAAGGAACATTAATTTAACATTACTCGAATGCTACCTGCCTTTATTCCCCAAAGGGAAATATATACCTACCATTTTCAAAGTCTGTATCTTGAGAGAAAATGGAAAAAAAAAACGGGCCTTGGAAAGCATATCAGAATTCTTGATCTAACTTTAAAAAGCCTGCAGCCATTGTAACATTTCTTTTCCATCTTCCCTAAGAATCTTTCATAACTTCTGTGGACTCTATTCAAGCTGTTAAAGGTTATATGCTTCCCCCAGCACCACTTATCTTTCAAGAAGCTTCATAACATCACCGCATATTTGCCAGGAGAAGTTCTCCCATAAAACTCCCCTGCTTGGTAAACAGTCTTCAAAGCCTTTGCAGTTGGAGCTCCCATTGAGCCGAGAAGCCTAAAGTTCACGTGTGTTAACCTGGGCTTGCCTGGGCCCCATGGCCGCCTGACAGCATTGATTTGGGAGGCCTCTGTCCCCCCTCTGCTCTTTGAGACTTTTTTCAGCTCTTTGTCAAGGAATAGCCAAGCAGTGTCAGCACTGTTCTCAGAACTTTACTTGTAATAAAATATCTGACCCTCACAGCCACCTTCCAAAGCAGGGGTGTCATCCACAAGCTGCTGGGGGGGGGGGGGGGGGAGGGCATTAAGGCATTGACCCCTGACCAGCCTTGCCCTGGGTCACACTGCTGGAAGTAGCAGAACTGGGGGCCCACCACCAGGCCTCCTTGTCTCTCATTCAGGAAAACATAATGGGATAACATGTGTGTGACCTTAGTAAATCATTTAGCTCTCAAATGTCACAAACTCAAGCAGGCAAAAAATGTGATTTTCTTTTTTTTTTTTTTTTAAAAAGGGCTTCCCAAGTGGCAAAATTGGTAAAGAATCTGCTTGCCAATGCAGGAGACACAAGCGAAGTAGGTTCAATCTCTAGGTAGGAAGATCCCTTGGAGGAGGAAATGGCAACCCATTCCAGTACTCTTGTCTGGAAAATCCCGTGGACAGAAGAGCCTGGTGGGTTACAGTCCATGGGGGTCATAAAGAGCTGGACAGACCTGAGCACACACACACAATGTTTTTAATCTCTGCAACTTTTCACAGGAATGTAATTTACAGCCAATGAAATACTCATTTCATTGTGTACAGTTTGATAAATTGTGATCAACAGACATCCACGTAATGCACAGCTTTCTCAAGATATACAACATGTCAATCACCCCCTAAAAGTTCTTTGAACACTTTCCCAGCCAACCTCCACCCCTCCGATAAACCACTGCTCTGTTTTCTTCTATCATAAATAAATTAAAAAAAAATTTTATCTTTAACTTATCCTAATTATTTCAAACTCTGTGCAGTATCAGAAACATAATCTCAGCCAATTTTTCCAATCTATTTCCCTGAGATTTTATGTAACATTTACAGGTGAAGATTGTGCTACATGACCCCAGATTTTTTGAGATGGTGGTTGGTATTGTCCTGGCCACATGTCCATGCTGGTCTCTTCAGGGAGATCCCTGGCCTTCCCTGGTCCCCACTGTGGCCCCCAAAAGATGCCCCACTTTTTTCTCCAGCATCAAGGTCTCTTCGGCGTGGACCCTCTCTCTCAGATACACCAGGGCCCCTTTGAGGACAAAGGTTCTACAGCCCTGCACGTGCAGCTGAGCGGAGGATTCAAGGTACTCACAGACCCTCTCTGCCTAAATCAGCGCTGAACCCACACCTTCTCTGCTGGGTCACCATTTCCCACAAGTACACCTGAGAAAAGCCACCTGAACCCCTAAACCTCACACGGCAAAGAGGGTTATTTCTGCATCACTCTCCTTGCTGCTCTGCAGGGAGGGCAACAGCTGTGCCTGTATTTCTGTACAGTTTGTACAACCAAGTCACTTGTTTTCAGGGAGACCAGCACTTACTTTCCCCCTGCTCCCTTTCAGAGCCTGGCTAGGTTCTGAGGGCTCTTTCAAAGCCTCAGGATCAGACACATCAAATGTCTCAATGCCTTTTGGCTATTCCCCGCGAGCCATTCCTTTCCCCGAGGCAGCAAATGGACAAGATCCCCTTGCAGCAACTAGGAAGGGTCTCAGCGCAGCAGGAACTCTGAAGAATCCCATCTGTTAACATGTTGAAAAACCCTCCCAGCGTGGAGAAAAATGACAGTACAAGAGGAACGCAGAGCTCCTGCCTTAATGAGCTGATTCCTCAAAACATTCACATCATTAACACTTAATAAATTGCCATCATTATACAACATCCAGATATGGAAAGTATCATCAGATTAAACAGGAATCAAATCTTCCACTCGGTGCTCTCTGGGTGTTGTCTGGAGATGGGGCTGACATGAGCTATCGGTGGTACCCGGAAGGACAGCACGCATTGGAAAGCCCTGAGCAGCTGAGATGCGAGAGCGGGTGAAGATGTGGCAGTGATGTCTGCAGAGGGCTTGGATCCTTGCTGGAAGCTGGAGCCCAGATGCATTTTCAAAGAGGGGAAGACACGAGTTAGGCAGGGGAGAGAAAGCTGTATCCAGTTACCTGGACAGAGTTATCCAGGATCTTTTTTTGTTGTTGTTATTTTAGTTGGGATATAGTTGCTTTACAATAGGTGACTCAGATGGTAAAGAATCGCCTGCAATACGAGAGACCTGGGTTCAATCCCTGGGTTGGGAAGATCACTTGGAGGAGGGTATGGCAACCCACTCCAGTATTCTTGCCTGGAGAATCCCACGGACAGAGGAACCTACAGTCCATGGGGCCGCAAAGAGCTGGACATGACTGAGCAACTAACCACAGCACTTAGTAAAGTGAACTGAGCTTCCCAGGTGGCTGAGTGGTAAAGGATCCGCCGGCCAGTGCAGGACATGCGACTGCAACCCCTCGGTCGGCAAGATCCCCTGGAGAAGGAAAGGGCAACCCAATCCAGTATCCTTGCCTGAAAAAGCCCGTGGACAGGGGAGCCTGGCGGGCTACAGTCCACGGGGTCCCAAAGGCTCAGCCACGCCTGAGCGACTAAGCAGCAGCTGCAACAGTGGCAACGTGACTTGGTTGTATTGTACACGTGTCCCCTCCCTCTGGCTCCCTCTTGGCCCTCCCTCGCACGCTGCCCCCTCCATCCAGGATCCTTCTGAAGGTGTAACAGCTAATGTACTTCTGGTCTTAACCCCCAGGACAGGGAATATGCTGTGGCCCAAGGATCCAGGGCCAGACAGGTCTGGAGGTGAGCTTTATAGAATCAGCCTAGTGTCCTTAAGAGCTGGCTCCAAAGTCAGACTCCCTGGCTCAGCCATGGAAATGTCATGACCTTGAGCAACTTACTCCACTTCTTTTTTCCCTAATCAATAAAATAGGGAGAGGGGGTGCATATATGGGAGGGATGAAGAAAAATCTTTCTCTTTGCCGGTGGTTTCCAGGGGAGAAAAGATTGACCCTAACTTATCAAAAATCCTAAGCACAAGAGTTTCCATCTCTTTTTGGTTCTCACCTGGTCTGGATAGGGAATTCCTTGGTAGCTCAAACAGTAAAGAATCTGCCTGCCAGGCGAGAAACCCAGGTTCAATCCCTGGCTTGGGAAGATCCCCTGGAAAAGCGAATGGCAACTCACTCCAGTATTCTTGCCTGGAAAACCAGAGGAGCCTGAGGAGCCTGGTGGAAAATCAGAGGAGACAGAGGAGCCTGGCGGGCTACATTCCACGGGGTCACAAAGAATGGGATATGACTGAGCGACTAACACTTGTCTGTATAAGTGAAGGAACTCTGGCATCCATGTGTCCACTCTGCAGACCCCAAATATCCATGGAGTAGGCTTTCCTAAGGACCAACCTGGAGGCAAGGGCATTCAGATGCCAGGTGTTGCCACTCACCTGCATTTTGTTCTCTAATTCAGCTTCCATTAATATTTTAGCTGACCTAATGCCTCCATCATATTACATAGCTGCCATTTCTTCTTTAGCTGATTCATACTTCCATCTACCTCACTGTTTTGTATAGCTCCTTGGTTCTCTCAAACTTCGACAGTAATGGCCCCTCCCTTACACAATCCCGGTGGTGATTACTTCCTGAGATAATAAAGAGATGAAGTGTCTGGAACATATTACATGCTCAGTAAATATTTGCTACTATAATTATTAATAGCGATTTCACTTTTAAAAATCACATTTCACTTTTAAAAATCTCATTCTCTAAATCCTTGCCTGTAGAATTCCATTAATAATTGTACAGGTTAGGGACTTCCCTAATGGCTAAGATCCTGATGCTGAGAAAGTCTGAAGGCAAAAGGAGAAGGGGGTGGCAGAGGATGAGATGGTTAGACAGCATCACCAACTCAATGGACATGAATCTGGGCAAACTCTGGGGGAGAGTGGAGGACAGAGGAGCCTGATGTGCTACAGTCCATGGGGTCACAAAGAGTTGGACATGACTTAACTAATGAACAACAAAGATAACACTCCATGCTCCCAATGCAGGGAGCCCAGGTTCAATCCCTGTTCAAGGAACTAGTTCCCACAGGCCACAACTAGGAGTCTGCATGTTGCAACTAAAGATTCCCCATGCTGCAACTAAGACCCAGCACAGCCAAATAAATAAATATTTCAAATAATAATAGCTGTACAGGTTAAATAAGGAAATATATATAAAGTACTTGGCACCTGTCTGATGCTCAGTAAAGATTTCCCCTATCTTGGATTGTATTACTCTTAGAAAGGTGTGTTCCTGTATCCTGCAATGTTTCAACAGACAGTATAAGGATGTTTTACAAATACTCTGCCATAGGATGGGTCTCCCAGATTGTATGTAACATTTGTCCCCATCTGAGATCATTGACATGCTGTCTACCCCTCTCTCAAGGCCCTTACCCATGGGCTCTTTTCCACAAAGATTTCTGTAGATCACCTAATGTCCTATACAGCCATGTCCTCCCCATCTTACCCTGTGTATCAAAGGTATATGTTGCATGTTTTATCTCAGAAGTGGAGTGGCATTGAAGACTGGAAATCCAAGCTCCCAAACTCCAGATCTTTGCTGTATGTCTCATTTGTTTTATATGAAAGATGGTTGTGAATGATACGATGCCTCTTGAGCACTGCGATGAGAAGTATGCAAGAGAAGACACAGGAATGTACTTCAAAACGAGAATGTGCTGTAAAAGCAATGCTGTGCTGCAAGTGAGCCTAGGTTAATGAGAAGTGGGTAGCCACCCCCTCTGTGGGCACTCTAGTTTAAAATAACTCAGATCTCAAGAAAATTGATGCCATCTGTGCTGTTTCAAGTTGTGCAGCCAACTGTCTTCTCCTGGCAAAGTCAATTTTCAAGACATCAGGACCTCTAAGTGACTCCACTTATGGAATTCTTGGCTCTGAAGATATTGTTGCCACTAGTGTTATGCTTTATCAGGCTTGTGCAGTGTGCAAGGGCCAAAGAAAGGGGAAAGCTGTTTAAGACAGACACTGACCACAGATGCGTCTCACATCCCAGAGGGCAGCATGATTCATCTTCAGAGGAGAAGGTGCAATTGTTCGTGAAAACATCTTGATGTTCTGATAGAGAAAGTGAAGTACCCTAGGCTGAACCCAGATGAGAAGGGATAAACAAAAGGAGAGAGAGAGAGGGCTTGCTCTAGATCCTCGTGTGAATGAATTCTGAGCCTGGGGAATTAAGAAATGAAGAGAGATGAAGGGGGCTTTCAGGGAAGCAAGAAGGAAAGCAAGAGAGAAGTGGAGGGTTTTAGACTTAGAGACCTAAACGGCATGGCCCCAGGACAGGGTCAAGGAGATAATGTTGCTAGGCACTGGAGGGCAATGAGTCCCACCATCCAATATGATGTTGTTACTGCTCTGTGCCACTCAACGATCGTCTGTATCCTCAAAGTCTTTCTAAAAGTCTGTTATAACTGGTAGTGCACTGGGGAAACTAGAGAGAGAGAGAATCACGCTCAGAATTCAACGTGGAAAAGTGGTGCTGAAAGAGGGTTTCTACTCCAGGACACAAGCGTGTGAACAGGGCCATCTGCAGTCCTGGGGAACTGAGAGAGGTGAGCATGACTATACAATGCCCTGTGTGTCTGAAACTACAGAAATCTCAGAAGCTGTAGGGAAAGAACAAACTACCTTTTGTGGGGCCCCTGATAATTGTATTTAAATCTTAAAGGCAAGCACATCCCCCTAAAGATGAATAACTTAAACCTCACAGGCAGATTTTGGGGCTCCTTTGAGTTGATTTCTATTTTTTTCTAAAATTTGAGTTGAGGAGGAAGCACAGAGATCATGAGATATAACCACCTCATTCTGATAATGAGAAAATAGAGACCCGGCGATGCAGGCCGCTTGAACAGCTCGCTAGCTTATTGAGCGGGGTGCATCCGATGAGTACAGTAAAGAGGTTTCATTTGTTTGTTTATGGTTTTAGCACTGTCTCCCTCAGTTCCTCTGGAGCTCCCCCACTGTCCCCTTAACAGCATCTCAAGCACAGACTTTTAGTTATTTTCAGCTATAATAACAGTTCTATTTTTAGAGATCAGAAAAACCTAAACTTATTACATCACCCCTTTAATCAGCATTCTTTTAAAGCTCTTCCTAGGCTCTGGCCAAGGGGAGAGGAGGAGAGTGGGAAGCAAGGGTAAGAGGCATGGCTGGTCCTACCCGCCCCCCCACCCCCACCCCACTCCAACTCTTCCTCAGCTTCATCTGTTCTTCTGGGCTCCTCCAGTGTCCAACAAGAATGAAAGAGAAGAGGAAGAAGCAATAGCATCTTTCATTTAGCTTGAGTATGTGAGGCCCTCTTGGTTGTTAAATGTCCTATCTTGGCAAACATTCCAAAGCAAGCTTTTTCTTGTGGGAGGACTTTGAGAGTTTTTGAGCATCTTCAGCTCACACCACAGGGTGAGCCAAGCAGCATCTGTCAGTGGGGGCAGTCGGCCTTGGGACAGATGTCTGCCCTCCCCGTCCCTCCACAGTTGCCAGCATCTGAAATAAAGCAAACTTTCCTTTCCACCAACCTGGCTTTTGAGCGGTGAGCAGCCGGACCCCACCTTTTGGTAACAAGGGCAAGCCTGTAAGTGCACCAAGCACCAAAACAATCCACGCCATTGCAGACCGCTCCAAATTGCTAAGTATTCTTTGTTACTGGTTTTGTTGCAGGGGGGTGCCCATTCCCCTTCTCTTTTAGCGGAAAGGAATAATTGCCAAGCCCTCCACTGTTCTAACTGCCTTCAAAGATGCCTCCTCAATGGTTCTCCAGTCTTTTCTCTGTGAAGGGTGATGCTCATTGGATCTGGGCCTGCATCTCACAGTGAAACAGGTCCTTAGACTGCATGAGACACTTGCCACACATGTGACCTTGACCAGTTTACCCTACCTCCCAATCCCCTAGTTTCCTCTTTGGCAAAATAGGGATCATGATCATAGTATTAACCCCAGTTCCATAATGGTTAACTGGATAAATATGTGTACAGCCTTAAGAACAATGTTTCCCCCATAATTGTAAATGTTAGCTATTATTTTTCTGATTTTCCTCTGCTGTGGAGCCTTAGTCAAAACTCTGCAGCACTAGAATATAACCTATTTATTATCTGTATCACTCAGCTTTCTCCTAGTCCAGTCATCTCATCTTCTTTTGGGGACAGAGACCCAGAGGCACCGGGAGAGACACTCAGCCTTCACGGATGGTTTCCCCTTTCAGTGTCCACAACATTCACTAAATTAAATATTTGGAGAAATGATTGCATTTGATTAGAGTACCTAATCTTTTCTCTATAGTGGGATGCTGAATATGACTTTTCTTATTTTTCTAAGATTTAAAGCTTAGAGCTGAGAACAAGGAAGCCCGAATTACCCCACATTCTAAAGAGGCCTGTAAACAACTGCGCTTGGAGCGCAGGTTCGATCTCTGGTCAAGGAACTAAGATCCCATTTGTCACGGCCAAAAGAAAAGAAAAAAAAATTACCAAAGATACAGAAGCCAACAATGTCATCAACCAATAGGATACAATCAACATGCATAGAACATTCCCTCTAATGCCAGCAGAACACACATGCTCTGTATGTACCTACAGAACATACACCAAGACAGCATACCATGGGTCATAAGCAAACCTCAATAAATGCAAAAGAGTTGAAATCATGAAAACTATGTTCTCTGACAAAAATAGAATCAAACTAGAAATCAATAAAAGAAAATCTTCAGATGCATTTAAGCAATCCACTTCTAAACAATCTGTGAGTAAAAGAGGAATGAAACAATACACTGAACTGAATGAGAATGAAAACACTAAATATAAAAATATATGTGTCTCTTGGAACTCTGCTCAGTGTTATGCAGCAACCTGGATGGGAGGGGAGGGTTTGGAGGAGAATGGATACAAGTATATCCCTTTGCTGTTCAACTGAAACTATCACAATATTTTTTGTTAATTGGCTATACCCCAATACAAATAAAAAGTTTAAAAAATTTTTAATAAATATATATATGTGTGTGTGTGTATGTGCACATGTATCTCAGAGCAGTGTTGAGAAATTTATAGTACTGTTTACATGATCTATATAATTACAAATGAATAACCTAAATCTTCACCCCAAAATACTAGGGGGGAAAAGAACAAAATAAACTAAGCAGAAGGAAGAAAATAACAAAGATAAGTGCAGAAATTAATGAAATTTAAAACAGAAAAAGAATGAGAAAATCAATGAAACAAGAAGCTGGTTTCTTTGAAAAATATCAGTCCTATTGACAAAACTCTAGCAAGAGTGACAAAGGGGAAAAAGAGACAAGAAGCATTTCACTAACATCAAGAATAAAACAAGAATGTTACCACAGACCTGGTAGATAACAAAAGGATAATAAAAGAATGCTATGCGTTCTACTGGGGCTTCCCAGGTGGCTCAGTAGATAAAGTCTGCCTGCAATGCAGGACCTAGGTTCGATCCCTGGGTTGGGAAGATCCACTGGAGAAGGGAATAGCTACCTACTCCAGTATTCTTGGCTGGGAAATCCCATGCACAGAGGAGCCTGGCGGGTACAGTCCACAGAAGCCGCAGAGTCATGCAGGACTAAGCAACTAAACCATCACCACCATGCATTCTATTAATACACAAATCAGTTTCCAAACATAGATGACATAAGACAAGTCCTCAAAAAGTACAGACTAACAAATCTTACCCAATATGAAATAGATCATTTGAACAGTACTTTCACTATTAAGGAAACTAAATTAATAATTTAAAACTCTTGAAAAGACATCTCCAAGTCCAGATAGTTTCACTAGAAGTTTTCACCAAATGTTTCAAGAAGAATTGGCAATTCTACACAATCCCTTCCATATGAATAGAAGAGCTCATTCTATGAAACAGGTATTACACTCATATTCATACCAAAACCAGATAAAGACATCATTATAATAGAAAACCGCAGACCAATATCCCATATGAAGATAGATACAAATATCCTTAGCAAGATGTTAGTAATTTAAATCCTATCAGCTTTTACATAATTTAACACCCACTTCATGATATAAAAAAAAAAACTCTCAAAAAATAGATGTGGAAAGAAAGCTCTTCAACTCAATAAAGGATGTCTACAGAAATTACAGAAAATATAAGTACTTAACAACGAAAGACTGAACGCTTTCTTTCTGAGCCTGGGAACAATGTAAGAACATCCACTCTTACCACACTATTCAATGGAGTGCTAAAATTCTTAGCTGATGCAGTAAGATAATAAAAGGAGATGAAAGTCATACAGATCACTGAAGAATTGTCTCTGTTTGCTGATGGCATAATTACCTTTATAATATGACCATCTGAGGGGATCTATATATGATCTCCTGGGACTAATATGTGAGTTTAGCAAGGTTGCAGAATGCAAGATCAAATATACCTGAATAAATTTTTTTTTTTAAAGTAGGCTTATAGGGACCATTTGTATGAGTGCACTTGTTTTTATTGGGCTGGATGAGGTTTAGTTGAAAAGCTGCCTAGATTAAATGCTTCTTAAAATATTGGAAACCCTTTCCCAGCTCACCCATTTTTCTGAGTCTGTTGTCACTACCTCCATTGAATTTTTAAAATCTGGTACTTGCAGATAACACAGGTACTGATCATTAGATGTCACCATGAATAACCAAGAGGTAAATGTTAATTATTTGCCTGCACATATATATATGCAACACACACATAAGCTCACCCTGAAAAAAAAAATGTGTCATAATAACAAAAGATGTAATGGTACTGAAGAATTTATTTGCAGGGCAGCAATGGAGAAACAGAAAAAGAGAATAGAATTATGGACAGGAGGAGAGGGGAAGAGAGGGTGAGATGTAAGGAAAGAGTAACATGGAAACTTACATCACCACATGTAAAATAGACAGCCAACGGGAATTTGCTGTCTGGCTCAGGACACTCAAACAGGGGCTCTGTCTCAACCTAGAGGGGCGGGATGGGGAGGGAGATGGGAGGGAGATTCAGAAGGGAGGGGATATATGTATACCTATGGCTGATTCATGTCCAAGTTTGACAGAAAACAACAAAATCTGTAAAGCAACAAATTATTCTGTAAAAAATAAATAAAATTTTTAAAAAGATAGAATGTATTGCATCCTTTCGTGTGCCAGGTGTTATATAAAGTGTTTTACAGCCATTATTTTATCTAATTCTCACAACACTATTGTAAGGAGTTAATTTTGACCCCCACTTAAGGGCAGGAAACTAAAGCTCAGAGAGACCACATGGATTTCTTAGCACTTCCCAGATCATGAACAGGAGAATGAGGATTCCAACCTAGTCTGTAGTTGTTTGATGGTGTCAAAAAATAATACCCCTCAAGTTCAAGCCATCTGACATATGGTCACATGGAGACAGACAGAAGGAAATCATGGTGAAATTAGGAAGGAGGGCAGGCTAAGCTGTGTGAACAAACAAGTTGAATGATACTCCTCTGAATTGAAGCTGCCCTCCTTCCAAATGCAGATCTTTCCTACCAAACGCACTTTACCCAAGCAACCCCAATGGAATGCTTTCTGTTTGCAGGTGTACCCTAAAGAGAGAAGAGAAAAGCCCAGGGCTCTTCAAGCCAAGTTACAGCTCAGTTCTAACGATGATTGTCCAGGAATCATGATGAGTAAAATTAAACCCAGTTGGAGTGATCGCCCAGCAAGCGTGATTATAGAATCATGTTATGCGACTCTACGGACATGGGTTTGAGCAAGCGCCAGGACTTGGTGATGGACGGGGAAGCCTTGCGTGCTGCAGTCCATGGGGCCGCAAAGAGTCGGACACGACTGAGCGACTGAATGGAACTGATGCCATCATTCGTCGTGCCAGGGAGGGGTCCACCTAGACTGCATTTCTCAGCTTCCAGAGAGTAGCACATAAGAGGCCACTGCTTTAGCAAAGTCTCAAATTTCACAAGGGCTTCCCATGTGGTTCAGTGGTAAAGAATCTGCCTGCCAAGCAGGAGACTCAGGTTCAATCCCTGGGTCAGGAAGATCCACTGGAGAAGGAAATAGCAAGCCGCTCCAGTTTTCTTGCCTGGGAAATCCCATGGGCCTGGCGGGCTACAGTCCATGGGTCACAAAAGAGTCGGACACAACTTGACGACTAACCAACAACAGCAGCAACAAATTTTACGATGGTGGCATCCTTGGTGGCATCATCAAATCTTACTCCAATCGCCAGTCCTCCCCTTCCTGCACCTTCAAAAATCTCACTTCTGTTTCCTCTCTGAGGCTGAAATGTCTGGCACCCCTCATTTAGAATTCAATAAGCACTCCAACTTACTGCTGCAAAACCTCCTTCACAGTCTCCCATGAGCAGCCCTTGGGTTCCCCATCCCCGTGGTGGTCGACTCTGCTTCCTGACTGCATTTGCCTAGATCTGAGATCCCAACTTTTAGGGCATTTTCCCCTCTGGTTCCCCTGTTTGTTCCCTGTGTGGAATCACCTTTGGTGCATCTCTGAACAGAGACCACTGTTGATGTCACTAAGCTCCAGGTCCCCAAGGGCACAGAGAACATAAATATCTCTATCACCTGCCTCCAAGACCTTGTCCCGACTCCACTTTTCAAAGTTCTTCGTTTCAGATAACATTTCTTTCTTCCATATCTTCTGTTATTTCCTCTGCGTTTGGGCGCAGACATTAATTCCCATCTGCAATTCGCTTACATTTCCAGGGGGATGCAGCTGAGCTTCTGGGAGTTTCACTGCCTCCTACACTGGCCCTTTTCCTTCTCAAACAAATGTAGGCTAATTTGTT
This sequence comes from Dama dama, assembly GCF_033118175.1. Lineage (NCBI taxonomy): Eukaryota > Metazoa > Chordata > Mammalia > Artiodactyla > Cervidae > Dama > Dama dama. The sequence continues at coordinate 8,360,007 of NC_083701.1, read as the reverse complement.
TACCTGAATTCAGTATTTCCCTACTTGTGCTTCCCCTTGCTTTCAGAGACCATAATATGCAGATTTCCAGTGTGTTTCATCTCAAAAACAGCCCTAGCCTTCATAGCCTCCTCACTTTGCTTTGCATCCTTCTTTCTGGAAGGCACGGTGACAAGGGACACGGTCCCATCTCTCACTGAGAAGACTGCTTTGGTCTCTCGCATTGGCAACCTTTACGCACGTCAGCATACTGGCAAAACTGCCATGGACAGCTGGGCATCGGCACGCATCTCTGCAGCATCCTGAAGCTCGTGCCAGCTAGATTGGCACTCTCATTTGTACCATGATGCTTGCCAGCTCCAAGGAAGTGCCAGGCATCGCCAGCAGCTGCGTTGATGACTTGCAGACACGTAGGCTGGATTTGTTAGCTCCTTATCAGCTTACAAATGACTTTGACAAATTTTCTTCTTTGATTTTCTTTTTTTTTTCTTTTCCTTTCAAAGGGATGTTTGGATTCCTATTGCATAGCTTTGTTTATATACCAATTAAAGCAGGAAGCAATTACCATCAATTATCATGTGAGATTAGCTACTGTCTTGTAATTACCATGTTAATTGACATTAAGTTTATATAGAAATTATTGTTGCCTCCTTCCAACTAAAAAAGAAAGAATGGTATGTCAGGAGTGAAGAAAGCATGTCTACAAATATAATCTCTCCCTCTAAGAAAATCTATCTGGAGAGCACTTCTCTTAAACGTCTGTGAATTCCTCATTTCTGATGTCATTTCTTTACTCAGAAATGCATGATGATGTGCTTGACAGCCTCCAAAACGGTCCCCAAAACACATTTTCTAGACTTCTCCCTCATTCAACAAGGCTGTGCTGTATAAGGATACTGTTGGAATGAGCCTGTGTGACTTCCATGGTTGGAACATGAAGGACATTGCCCTCTAGGATCACCCACTCTACAAGAAAGCAGCCCCCTGTCATGAGGACCCTCAAGCAACTCTACGAAGAGATCAACATCATGCAGAAAGGAGACCTCTCACCAATAGCCACTGTGCTGGCCATGTGAGTGACCCCCTGTAGAAAGGGGTCTTCCAGGCTATACCCAGTCAAGGCTGTAAACAACTGTGTCCCCAACCACATCTTCACTGCAACCTCATGCGAGCCCCTAGCCAGCACAATCCAGCTAAGTTGCTTCCAAATCACTGACTCACAGAAACTATAAGACAGAATTAACATTTATTATTGTCTGAGTCTTCCCTGGTGGTTCAGACAGTAAAGAATCTGCCTGCAATGCAGGAGACCCATATTTGACCCCTGAGCTGGGAAGATCCCCTGGAGAAGGGAATGGCAACCCACTCCAGTATTCTTGCCTGGGAAATCCCATGGATGGAGGAGCCTGGTGGGCTACAGTCCATGGGGTCACAAAAGAGTTGGACATGACTTAGCGACTAAACAACAACAATATAACTTATATACCAAAATGACAACAACAACAAAAATCCCAAACACCTGCGTGTGTTTAGTGAATTCAATTTGATGACTTTGGACATGTGCATGCACCCAGGGGGTCACAAAGAGTGGGACATGACTTAGTGACTGAACAGCAGCATGATAGTACCACTATAATCAACGTGATAAACATATAAACACACCCAGTACCTCCAAAAGTTGGCTTGTGTTCTGATTTTGTGTATATGGTAAGAGTGCTTACTGTGAAATCTACCTTCTTAAAAAGTTAAGTGCATAATACCACGTTGTTCACTCCAGGTGTAACATTGTAGAAGAGATCTCTACAGCCTATGGATCTTGTGTCACTGAAACTTTGGACTCCTGAGCAACAACTTCCCATTTTCCCCTCTCTCCAGGCCCTAGCAACCACCATTCTATTCTCTGTTTCTACCAAGTTGACTATTTTAGATGCTTCCTGTAACAGAAGCATGCAATGTTCCTTCGGAGATGTTAAGGTTTATTTTACTGAACATCATGTCCTCTGGGTTCATCCATGTTGCCATAAATGGTAGAATTTACTTTGAAATGGAAGGGTTTCCAGAATAAGAACAAACATTTGCTATTTCTACTATTTGGATGTTGATCAGTTCTCTCCTTCCCCTGTATCTTTTTGCCTTTGTACACGCAGAGAAATTCAAGTACAAAAGCAGAAATGGGAGTGACTGAGATGCAATTTGCAAAAAACATGAAAATGTTAGTTTCTCATTCATGTCTGACTCTCTGTGACTCCATGGACTGTAACCTGCCAGGCTCCTCTGTCCATGAAATTCTCCAGACAAGAATACTGGAATAGATTGCCATTCCCTTCTTCAGGGGGTCTTCCCGAGCCAGAGACTGAACCCAGGTCTCCTGCATTGCAGGTGGATTCTTGAAAGTCTTTTTGCTGATGATTGCTCAGGGAAAACATCTAAGCAGAGGAAAGTAGTTAAACAGAATATCATCTAGGATCCCTTCAAAGCCTATGGTCTTGTCAGCTCCTGGAGATTAACAATTACATCATTCGTCTTTGTATTTCCAGACTGTAGATCACAGAGTTCCTGAACCTTTCACACACCAAATGTTGGTTAAATAAATTAGCAAATTAATAAATGAAAGGATTTTTACAAAGAAATTATTCACTGAAGTTCAAAGAGTTTGCCTCAGGCACAGAAAAAAATGAAGAACGTCTTACCGGTAAGTATTTATATATGTCATATAAAGCACTTCAGTATTTCCCCAAAGCTATTAAAAACATCTGAAAACATTCAATCAATTTTATGACAATGAAATCTTCCATTTATTTATGTTGTTTAAGGGCTTCTCTGTGTTATAATTAATTTCACTGAATCCTAAACAATTCCAGGGTAAAAGGATGCTAGAGGTTATCTGTGTTAGGCAAGGTACTAACATCCATTATCAACAACTCCAAGTCATAATTAAAGTTTCAATTCTTGCCCATAGCACATTCATTCAAGTTCATGGGAGTGGAGATAAACCAGGATCTTTTCATCTAAGACTGTACTATATACCTCACACCCCTGTGGTCACCTAATAAACCAGAAAAAAAAGGAAGGAAAGATGAGGAGCTTATGCAGATTTTATGGTCCAGATCTGGAGCTCGAGTCCCACCATCTTTCATAGGATCCAGTCATAGCTTCACCTAAACTAGACTGTGGTCTAGTTGAGTGACTGGTAAGTCAACAAAACATGCTTGAATATCCTGACAATACCCATCACATCACACACTGAGGCATGAATCCTTCCAATACACTTGACCCTGGGAGACCAAGTATCTGATCAAGTGCATCTAAGGGCACTGATATGCTAGTATGTGAGATATTCCATTTTATTCATGGATACTTGGAATTACTAGCAAATTATATTTTATTAAGTATTCATCTGAGTAACGTTTAACAATATGCTGTAATGGGATGAACCTTTAATAAAAGGGTCTCTATCTTGGGTTTTTACCTTAACTTTTCATTCACCAGGTATGTGCGGTGACTTTAGGTAAATTTAGGTAAACATAAGACTCCTAGAGGGCTTCTCTGGTAGCTCAGATGGTAAAGAATCTTCCTGCAATGCATGAGACCCAGGTTCAATCCCTGGGCTGGGAAGATCCTCTAGAAAAGGGAATAGCAACTCACTCCCATATTCTTGCCTGGAGAAGTCCATAGACAAAGGAGCCTGGTGGGCTACAGTCCCTGGGTTCACAAAGAGCTGAACACGACTGAGTTCATATCATGGAGGACTCCCAGAGTCTGAGATTCTTCATCTACAAAATGGGGGAAATAATGCTTGCCTCAATAAGAAGTTTAATTAGGAAGTTCTTGGTTTAAGGAAGGTATTTAATACATGCCAATCTCTCCTTTAGTTTGTAACATTTATCAGGTTGGCCCAAATATTCTCTCAAAGCAGAGAGATCTACCATTGAAAGAAAAGACTCCCTAACATGGTATAAAAACCCAAATGAAGTTTTTGGCCAACCCAACACTTTGTTCAAGCTTATCATCCAACACTATTCTTTTTCTCTTCTGAAAGACAGCAAATCAGATGGTTTGACACAACAATAGTGCTGTCATTTATGATCTGTTGCAAACCAATGGCCCAGGTTCCTTCAACAGTCAGTAGTTTGACACAGCTTGTGAGCTTTCAGTGAGGACACTGTGAAGGGTCCATATGATCCCCCCAGCAAGTGAGTGAAGTGGTTCTGCAACTTCACCTGTATTTCTGTAAAAAAGAAACAGGACCAGAGAAGTGAAGTGGTTGGCCTGAGGTCACTCAGCCAAGCCAAGGAGAATTGGAGCTCTAAGCCCGACCTCAACCCCTACCCTTCTTCTCTCTACCTGCTCCCTGCCTCTCAGCCCTCAGGCTCATGGCCCTCATTGTGGGCTTTTACATTACAGTCACTTCCAAGCCTCAAAATGTGATGTTTTCACAGCCTTGCTATAATTAAGTCATCAACACAACTTGTGAAAACAAAACTGTGCCTTTTTAATTAGTGTTTTGAATGTGAATGAATGGTTCATTATTCTTTCCCATCTCAAGCTGAGATCATCATTATGGTCTGGAGAAATAATGAATAGCCAGACAGGGACATTCAAAATATCATGGAGAGGGACCCCTCTTTTTGGGGGTGCCCAGATAACAGGAGTGACCTGGGAGCCTTGGTCTTCTGACCGGGCAGCCAGTGGACAGAGAAAATCAAAGGATGCTCCCAACATTTAGGCTTAGAGGACTCCCAAAGCAGAGATCTACCATTTAAAAATCAGTCTTCCATCAATATTGTGAAAATGACTATACTACCCAAAGCAATCTATAGATTCAATGCAATCCCTATCAAGCTACCAATGGTATTTTTCACAGAACTGGAACAAATAATTTCACAATTTGTATGGAAATACAAAAAACCTCAAATAGCCAAAGCAATCTTGAGAAAGAAGAATGGAACTGGAGGAATCAACCTGCCTGACTTCAGACTCTACTACAAAGCCACAGTCATCAAGACAGTATGGTACTGGCACAAAGACAGAAATATAGATCAATGGAACAGAATAGAAAGCCCAGAGATAAATCCACGAACCTATGGACACCTTATCTTTGACAAAGGAGGCAAGGATATACAATGGAAAAAAGACAACCTCTTTAACAAGTGGTGCTGGGAAAACTGGTCAACCACTTGTAAAAGAATGAAACTAGAACACTTTCTAACACCATACACAAAAATAAACTCAAAATGGATTAAAGATCTAAATGTAAGATCAGAAACTATAAAACTCCTAGAGGAGAACATAAGCAAAACACTCTGACATAAATCACAGCAGGATCCTCTATGACCCACCTCCCAGAATATTGGAAATAAAAGCAAAACTAAACAAATGGGATCTAATGAAACTTAAAAGCTTTCGCACAACAAGGGAAACTATAAGCAAGGTGAAAAGACAGCCCTCAGATTGGGAGAAAATAATAGCAAATGAAGAAACAGACAAAGGATTAATCTCAAAAATATACAAGCAACTCCTGAAGTTCAATTCCAGAAAAATAAATGACCCAATCAAAAAATGGGCCAAAGATCTAAACAGACATTTCTCCAAAGAAGACATACAGATGGCTAACAAACACATGAAAAGATGCTCAACATCACTCATTATTAGAGAAATGCAAATCAAAACCACAATGAGGTACCATTACATGCCAGTCAGGATGGCTGCTATCCAAAAGTCTACAAGCAATAAATGCTGGAGAGGGTGTGGAGAAAAGGGAACCCTCTTACACTCTTGGTGGGAATTCAAACTAGTACAGCCACTATGGAGAACAGTGTGGAGATTTCTTAAAAAACTGGAAATAGAACTACCATATGACCCAGCAATCCCACTCCTGGGCATACACACTGAGGAAACCAGATCTGAAAGAGACACGTGCACCCCAATGCTCATTGCAGCACTGTTTATAATAGCCAGGACATGGAAGCAACCTAGATGCCCATCAGCAGACGAATGGATAAGGAAGCTGTGGTACATATACACCATGGAATATTACTCAGCCATTAAGAAGAATTCATTTGAATCAGTTCTAATGAGATGGATGAAACTGGAGCCCATTATACAGAGTGAAGTAAGCCAGAAAGATAAAGACCAATACAGTATATTAACACATATAAATGGAATTTAAAAAGATGGTAATGATAACCCTATATGTAAAACAGAAAAAGAGACACAGATGTACAAAACAGACTTTTGAACTCTGTGGGAGAAGGCGAGGTGGGATGTTCTGAGAGAATAACATTGAAACAAGTATACTATCAAGGGTGAAACAGATCACCAGCCCAGGTTGGATGCATGAGACAAGTGCTCAGGGCTGGTGCACTGGGAAGACCCAGAGGGATGGGATGGGGAGGGAGGTGGGAGCGGGGATTGGGATGGGGAACACATGTAAATCCATGGCTGATTCGTGTCAATGTATGGCAAAAACCGCTACAATATTGTAAAGTAATTAGCCTCCAACTAACAAAAATAAATGAAAAAATAAAATAAAATTGATTCCTTTAGAAAAAAATAAATAAAGATTGACCCTATATTCATACAGATGAATATAAAAATACAGGAAAAAATACAGAAAAAATAATACAGAAAATACAGAAAAAAAAAAATCAGTCTTCCTAATAAGACTCATCTGGGTCTCCTTGGAGGTTTCCTAGAGGAGTGGTGCAGTAGACTGAATTATGTTACCCTGAAACTCATATGTAGAAGTTCTAAGCTGACTGTATTTGATGTAATAAAAGTTAAATGGGGTCATAAAGGTGGCTCCCTTACCCAGTGTGACCAATGTCCTTGGAAGAAGAGATACCAAGGAGACACACTCACAGAGAACAGTATATGTGAGGACATAAGAAGGCTGCCATCCACCAACCACGAAGAGAGGCCTTGGGAGACACCACACCTGCAGGCATCTTGATCTCAGTCTACCAACCTCCAGAATCATGAGAAATTAATTTCTACTTTCTAAGGCACCCCATCTGTGGTATTTCATTATGGTAGCCCTAGGTGAATAATAGAGATGGCTATTGGATCTAAACAAATAACCAATTATGTTGACACACTTTACCAACAAAGACATCACTTTGCCAATAAAGGCCGTCTAGTCAAAACTATAGTTTTTCCAGTAGTCATGTATGGGTGTGAGAGTTGGACTAGAAAGAAAGCTGAGCACTGAAGAATTGATGCTTTCGAATTGTGGTGCTAGAGTCTTGAGTCCCTTGGACTCCAAAGGGATCAAACCAGTCAGTCTTAAAGGAAATCAACCCTGAATATTCATTGGAAGGACTGATGTTAAAGCTAAAGCTCCTGTACTTCGGCCACCTGATGCAAAGAACTGACTCACTGGAAAAGACCCTGATACTGGGAAAGATTGAAGGCAGGAGGAGAAGGGAACAACAGATGGTTAGATGGCATCACTGACTCAATGGAGATGAGTTTGGGAGACAGTAGAAGACAGAGGAGCCTGGTATGCCACAGTCCATGGGGTCACAAAGAGTCAGACACAACGTAGCGACTGAACAACAATGAAAACATCTTGACTCTGGATCACAGAAGTCAGAGTCATCTTTCATTTGTCATTCTACAAACACTTATTGAAGACCTCTTATGTACCAGTTCCTGTGCTCAATGCTGAGAATTCAAGAGAAAATAGACTTGGTCCTGGGCTTCAAACACAAGATACAGATGTGAATGGAAAATGATCACAGTGCACGATGCTGAGTTCATTCAATGAGGCTGATTGGCTGCTATCTCAATGTTTAGGAAAGTCTTTATAGCTTAGACAATGTATTAAAAAAAAAAAAAAGAGGTCATGAATATTGAGAGGAGCTTGCTAAGTATCTTAGTGATGCTAAGCAAGAGCTACTTTCAGGAAGAGCTTTATAAGGTGTGGAGCATCAAAGAGCAAAATATTTGGAAGATGAGCCCAGAGATGTGCCTATTGGTCTGATAAGGCATGGTGTGGGTCCTAGGGCAATGCAGTCCTTGTCCTTCCTCATCTGTCCTGCTCTGAATCTCGGGGAGGCTGGTCCTACAGTCTCCAGTATCAGCTGACTTCTACCTGGCCTCAGGCAATGGGAGAAGAGGGGTAGGAACAGTAAGGAGATGGGGAAAGCAAGGGGGCTTTCTTCCCATTATTCTCTGCTTCATGAGATATCTTGGTGTGGCTGAGTCTCCTCCATGGCTCCCTCCATCATCAGACTGATCTTCCCATGGTGTTTCCAGCTTCCAGACTACCCTGGTCCCTGAGTCCTCTGTCCCTCTGGCCTCAGGCTTGTGCTGGTGCCCCCGTCACTAACCTTTGGGTTGCCTCTGTCCCTTGTCTGCCTTTTCAGCAATGCAATCACCTCCAAGGAATTCTCTGGATTCAAAGACCCTCTTCATTAAATATTTAAGTGGTCTCTGTAGACCACTTAAGGGTCCAAGTAGACCCTGCCTGAGACGCCTCAACAAAGACCTTGGGCTTTATTCCTAGTTGAAAGGAAGCCAAGGAAGTTATATACACCCTGGAGTGACCTTTAAGATTCACTTCAGGAAGGTGACTCTGGCTGCAGGATGGAGTGTGGATTACAACAAAAGATTCTGGACAAAGGAAGACTAGAGAGGAGAATAATGCAAGAGCAGAGGTGAGCAAGGCTTAGGGCTTGAACCAGAGCAGATAAAAGAGCAGGGTGAGCAAAGACTTCCTCAGCAAGTTCTTAACACCCTTAATTTGTGTCACTTCTGATGTCCTTAATATCATCTAAAGGCAATTAAACGTAATGTAAAGCTCAATGGACTGGAAGGCAGAGAAACTGGGTTCAAGCACTTAGACTGCTTCTAATAGACTCTGTGACTTTGGACAAACCATTTATTAGGTACTCCATAATACAGTACCTATTTAGGAAAGTAACCTTCTGTTACTGAGTTTTACAATCACCTTACAAGACAGGTATTTTTATAATAATTCTCTCCCTACATTTTAAGAAAAATAAAAGAGATTTTGGATTCAAGGAAGTTAAGGGATTTACCCAAGATTACTCAACAAGCAATGGAAGGGGGGATCAAATCCAGGTCTGTGTGGCCCCCCCATCTATAATGAAAACCCACCTGATTGTGCTACCACTTACCTGCTCCCTGACCTTCAATCCTAGAATGTTCTAGTTGGAAGGAACTGCAACTGTCTTACTGAAAAGATGAAGAACCTCAGATTAAGAACCCATTGCTCTTTCTATGTGCCAACTTACCATTTTAAATTTAAATTTAGACTCTAATTCTTTTGTTCTTGTCTATGGTAATTTGGACTCTGTGTTTCAAAGCTTATTTCTTTCCCACGGAGTTATAAGGAAATATCATTTGTTTTCAGTTATCAAAAACAATCAAAAGATGCTTATTCCTCAAAGGCCACAATTCCTGGCTTTCCCCAAGAAAAGAAAGAAGAATTCCCTGCTTTTGCTTACTAATAAAAGAACTGCAAGTTCTAATGAGAAGGATGAAACTGGAGCCCATTATACAGAGTGAAGTAAGCCAGAAAGATGAAGACCAATACAGTATACTAATGCATATATATGGAATTTAGAAAGATGGTAACGATAACCCTATATGCAAAACAGAAAAAGAGACACAGATGTACAGAAAAGAATTTTGGACTCTGTGGGAGAAGGCGAGAGCGGGATGTTCAGAGAGAACAGCATCGAAACATGTATATTATCTAGGGTGAAACAGATCACCAGCCCAGGCTGGAGGCATGAGACAAGTGCTCGGGCCTGGTGCACTGGGAAGACCCAGAGGAATCGGGTGGAGAGGGAGGTGGGAGTGGGGATCAGGATGGGGAACACATGTAAATCCATGGCTGATTCATGTCAATGTATGACAAAAACCACTACAATATTGTAAAGTAATTAGCCTCCAACTAATAAAAATAAATGAAAAAAAAGAAACAAAATACCAACAATAATATTATATAAAATAAACAACCCAAACTATACCATTAAAAAAAAAAAAAGAACTGCAATACCAAACTGAGTACCTTTTTATAGGTAGGTAGATTAAGTCCCAATCTTAAAATCCAAAGTCCCAAATTGCAAGCAAATTTTCATAGCCAATGTTCACATTATTGTAGATCTCTACATTGTTGTGATCTCTATATTATTATTTATTTCATTTTATGAAAGCATTTCACCTCTTCAAATAATCTCTAAAATAATAACCTGTATAGAGTAAAATGAGAACACATCTAAAGGTTATATAGCAAAAATCAGTCAACAGAAGCATTCCCTCTTTGACTCAATATCATATATTTTTCCCCTTACAGTCCCATAAATGTTTCATGATATCTAATTGAGAGGACCTGCTTTATAATAAATAAAAGCAGATATTTAATTTCAGCAGCATTTCCAAGCATGCATGCTCAGTCGCTCAGCTGTGTCTGACTTTTTGTGACTTCATGACTGTAGCCTGCCAGGCTCCTCTGTGCATGGGATTTCCCAGGCAAGGATACTGGAGTGGATTGCTACTTCCTTCTCCAGGGGATCTTCCCAACCCAGGGATTGAACCTGTGTCTCTAGCCTCTCCTGCATTGGCAGGATGATTCTTTACCACTGCGCCACCTGGGAAGCCTGCCTGGTAGCATTTAGGGAGAAATTTTGGGTTAGGCACAGTGAGATTATAAGATATACAGCCACTGAAGAGCCCATCACTGGTGGTCACTGCTGTCCATAGAAAGATATGGAATGGCTATTGCATTCTGTGGTTAACAGATAGTTAACTACAGGAGATAGTCTAGTGCCATTGTAAGATGAATCCGGACAGGTGACTTTCCCTTCTGGGGCCTCATCTGTAAAATGAAGAGGTCAAACATAGAGGTTTCTAGTACTGTGAGTCTATGATTCTACAATTTCTATGAAATACGTCTCTGCCTTTGAAACCATCCCTGAGTGATTCTACCTACAAGGATATCACCGAAACTCAGCTAAATGCCAGGGTGTCTGATGGTTGAGAACAAAATCCATTATCCCAGAACATTCAAGGAGAATTGAAAAATTCCATCAGGAAGTCAGCAGCAACTTTGCTTGTAATCATGAGAAGAAGAAGGAGATGGACAACATGCACCAACTCTGGGAGCTGAGGTTGTAAACGAGGGCGCATTAGTCGAATGCAATGCTTGCCAGGAGCAGGGACCCATAAATATTCCGTGACACCCAATTGATTTCTCAAAACGAGTTCCATTTCTCATTTGTGAATCAAGCCCATGAGTCTTTTGGTTGCTCTTTCACCTCTGCCATCCACTGTACTGTGCCTATGGCCAAATCTCTTCTGCTCCCATCAAACCATCACTCTGCACCTACTTTTCCTGGACACTACCAAGCGTATTGGAGTTTTCTCACATTTGGCTTACAAAATGGTCACATTAAAGTGGAGCGGGACACTTGAGAAAACTGAGGCAGAGGGAGGTAATGTAAATGAATGGAGGTGATAAAATGAAACACAATAGTACTTGGAGGGGAATGCCAGGGCTTCCTAATACTTGAGTCCAGACTGTTTTTATTTAAAGTGTTTTTCAACTTTTTCAAGTTACGACACAGAAAAATGTTACTGATTGTCTGAAACAACGGAGCTGAGAGTAGAGACTACATGAAGCTGGAAGAGATGGACCAGGAAGTGCTGCCCATGTAGCTCACCTCAAGGACTAAGAGAATCCATAGCTTAGCACACCCATTGGACCAGTTGGGGAATTTATACCAGCTATTGTAACTAAAATTCAAAACCTCAGTGGGCTAATGCAACCACAGTTCTGTTTTGTAAATTGCAGTATGGTTGTTTTGCAGTATTGGTTGACCAACCTTGATAGCATATTAAAAAGCAGAGACATCACTTTGCCAACAAAGGTCCATCTAGTCAAGGCTATGGTTTTTCCAGTGGTCATGTATGGATGTGAGAGTTGGACTGTGAGGAAAGCTGAGTGCAGAAGAATTGATGCTTTTGAACTGTGGTGATGGAGAAGACTCTTGAGAGTTCCTTGGATTGCAAGGAGATCCAACCAGTCCATCCTAAAGGAGATCAGTCCTGGGTGTTTGTTCATTGGAAGGACTGATGCTGAAGCTGAAACTCCAATACTTTGGCCACCTCATGTGAAGAGTTGACTCATTGGAAAAGACCCTGATGCTGGGAGGGATTGGGGGCAGGAGGAGAAGGGGACCACAGAGGATGAGATGGCTGGATGGCATCACCGACTTGATGGACATGAGTTTGGGTAAACTCCGGGAGTTTTTGATGGACAGGGAGGCCTGGCACGCTGCGATTCATGGGGTCGCAAAGAGTCAGACATGACTGAGCGACTGAACTGATGGTTGTTTTATAATATTTTGTTAGTTTCATATACCCGGAAAAGATGCAAACTCTAATTCAAAGTTTTATTTCTCACTTGGGTCATTGCCTACATTGGCAATCCAAGCAGTAAGAGGCATTCTGGGTATTGGTTTTGGGATCACAGCTTCTTTTGTCTTGGGATGATACCAGCCCCAGACACTCTAGAGAACTCTCCACTGGATCCTTTGTGTACAGCCCAGTGATAAGCAAAGAGAGAGCAGGAGTGTCACGGGACATCGTATAGTCAGGAATCTATTACTCCCTCCAGATTCCACTGGCCAGATTCCAGCCAAGTGGCCATTCTGGCAAGGGACTCCAGCTGCCCTGGACTGTCCAGAAGGAGTGGATGGGATGGCTGAGCATCTGGCCTGTTTCTGCTGCACACAAAACACATCCAGGCTCCTCCTTAGAGCTCTTGAAGGAAACTGGTCCATAATTAGAAACTCTGGCATCACCTGGATCCTTTTTTGAACTACAGAAGTTCAGTCCTGAGATTTAGGCTCTACATTTTAATAAGATCCCCAGGTGATCTCGTTGTATGAAACACTGCCCCAGACCACGCACACCTCTGATCACCATCAAAACTGCTTCACCTATCATATCAAAAAAATTGATCACTAATGGTTTTCTGTAAGTACAGTCTCCCAACTCAAAAGTGATGTGGGTTGCATACATAAAGAAGTGCACTTAGGGAACTTCTTTAGGGGTGCAGTGCCTAAGACCCTGAGCTCCTAATGTAGGGGGCCCAGGTTCGATTCCTGGTCAGAGAACTAGATCCCACATGCCGAAACTAAGAGTTCGAATGCAGCGACTAAAGATCCCATGTGCCACAACTGAGACCTGGTACAGCCAAATAAATGAATAAATGTAAATATTTTTAAAAATAAATAACACCTATCATGCAAGGAAATCTATATTTATTAGCCACTTATGTCAGTTATAAAACTAGACATATTACATATATTGTCTCATTGAAGAGTTACCGTAACTCAATGGACATGAGTTTGAGCAAACTCCAGAATACAATGAAAGACAAGGAAGCCTGGAGTGCTGCAGTCCTGGGGTCACAAAGAGTAGAACATGACTTAGGACTGACAGAAACAACAAAAGAAAAGTGAGAAAAAGCAAACTTCACAAATAAAGGAACTTATTCAAGATCACCTCGCAGGTTAGTGAGACAGTGAGACTTAGACCCAGAACCAGAACTTCTAATCCAGTACTTTTCATGCTCTGCCATGCAATAGCTTATCTACATTTCAAACTTGTTCTTTGAAGAATGGCCTAGAAGATAGAAACATGGGAAGGGCTCCAGATTATGTGATTTGGAGAAAAAAAAAAAAAATGGAACACTCAGTGGAAACTTGAAGCATGCAAATTGAAAATTTTTGAATTATTCAGTGGGAAAAAAAGAGATTTTCTTAAAATTAGATTAAAAGAAAAAAGAAAAAAAAAAAAGAACTCATATAGGCTGTTCCAGCTCATTTTAACCTCAGGGAGAAACATGACATTTCTCATGTGTGTACAATTAGGCTACTGACCAGGAGAGTCAGGACACCCTGTCCCATGGCTGATTTCCATGAGAACTGTATGGCCTGCAGAGATAATTATAAAATTAATTCTCATCCTTATGTGAACAAGAAGAGGAAAATGATACCTTGGTATTTCAGGGCATAGCAGAACCAGATATACCGGTCTCTGCCACTCTTCAAGGACACCACTGCTCTAGACTTTGACCTCTGAAATGCTCTTTCATCTTTGCTCCTCCCTAGTTAATCATATTCATTTATTCCTCCAACAATTATTTGCAGTTTATTAGGGTAACGGGGAGAAGGCAATGGCAACCCACTCCAGTACTCTTGCCTGGAACATCCCATGAATGGAGGAGCCTGGTAGGCTGCAGTCCATGGGGTCTGAAGAGCCCGACACCACTGAGCGACTTCACTTTCACTTTTCACTTTCATGCATTGGAGAAGGAAATGGCAACCCACTCCAGTGTTCTTGCCTGGAAAATCCCAGGGACGGGGGAGCCTGGTGGGCTGCTGTCTATGGGGTCGCACAGAGTCGGATACAACTGAAGCGACTTAGCAGCAGCAGGGTAACGGAGTTTATAATGATCTCAACAAGCAGAGTATTTCTCATGGTGTTAACTAGTAGTTCTCAAAAGTAAATTAGCATAAGAATTTTGGGAAAGACTTTAAAATATAAATTCTTGAGCCCCATTCCAAGAAATTCTGACTCAGTATATCTGAACTAGTGCTCAGGAGTCTGAACACTTAAAAAGCAGCTTAGAATATTCCCTGTAGTACAGTACTATTCAAGACTTGAAAAAGAAGAAAATTCTGAAATACATGATGACATGGATGAACCTTATAGACAATATGCTAAGTAAAATAAAACAGTCACCAAGAGGCAAACATGGTATGACTCCACTTAACAGCATATCCATATCTAAGTATCTAAGACAGGCAGATTGGGACTTCCCTGGTGGTCCAGTGGTTAAAAATCCACCTACCAATGCAGGGGACACGGGTTCGATCCCTGGTCCGGGAAGATCTCACATATGCCTCGGGGCAACTAAGCCCATGTGCCACAGCTACTGAGCCTGCACGCTCTAGAGCCTGTGCTCCGCAACAAGCGAGGTCACCACAATGAAAAGCAGCCCCCACTCGCCAATATTAGAGAAAGCCACATGCAGCAACAAAGAAGCACAGCTGAAAAATAAACAAAGAGTGTAGACCTCGTGTTAGGAGCTACTACCACAATAAAATAAAATTTTTAACAAAGCGGCCTAGGTGGTCTATGACCCCACTTTGAGAAATACTAACATCTTCTGCACCATAGCAACTATTCTTCTGTGGCTGACTTACTCTGTTCATGTTATAAATGCAGTCATTTTTTCATTCTTTTACTTCTTAGTGCCTAGCTCCACACCTGAAACCTTAAGATACACTTACTTTTAATCTGATAGTCTCAACAAGCATTTGTTTTACAAATGAAATAAAAAGTGAAAGCATAAAAATAAAGAAGGATATAATAAAAGAATGAATAAGCAAATGACTGTCGGGCACAACACATAAGTTTTTGCCTCTGTGTGCTGGAACCTGCTGAAAACTGAACCAACATACTTTCCTGTCCCCGTGGTCAACAATTCTGGAACAAAGCAGGCTTTACTAGATTTTGTGCCAAAAAATACTGAGATAAGACCCAAAAAAGCATATCGACTTACTTCAAAAATACCTTCTCCTGAGAAACAGACTGTGCTCTATTAAGATCAACAATGTCAACGCTGGCATTGAGACCTTTCCCTAATGACATACCAACCAATAGCTTTTACAGATCTCCATGAACTTACTCTGAGGTTACATCCCAATAAACTTGTAATAAGTTGAAAATACATTTAGTCCACCCAACCTATTATTACTTAGCCTCGCTTACTTTAAGCCTGCTTAGAACACTTACGTTAGCCTATGTATGCATGCGTGCTGAGTCATTTCAGTCTTGTCCCACTCTTTGCAACCCTACGTACTGTAGTCCACCAAGCTCTTCTGCCATGGGATTCTCCAGGCAAGAACTCTGGAGTGGATTGCCAAGCCCTCCTCCAGGGGATCTTCCCAACCCAAGGATCAAACCCACGTCTCTTACGTCCACTGCATTGGCAGGTAGGTTCTTTACCACTAGCGCCACCTGGGAAGCTCACGTTAGTCTAGAGTAGACAAAATTATCTAAGGCAAAGCCTATTGTATAATCAAGTGTTGACTATCTAATGCAATGTATTGAATACTGTACTGAAAGTAAAAAATAGAATAGCAGTACAGGTACAGAATGGTTTTAAGTGTATCAGGTGTTTACCTTTATGACTGGGACCTGGTATCTCAGATCACTAGCCCGATAAAAGATCAAAATTAAAAATTCACACTACTGAATGTGATTCAGTTTCTACTGAATGTGATTCACTTTCCCAGCATTGTAATGTGAAAAGTGATAAATTTAACCATACTAACAGACACTGTAACTCTGCCCACCCTCAACTAGTTCCCCATTTTGTAAGTCCCAAAGTAAAGATCATGCACTCTAAATAATACTAGTCATCACTCTTTACCTTTAAGTTTGAATGCACTATGGAGACTCATTTGGTGTTCTTTTATTATAATAATATGAATAAGCTTAACTTCACTTGATCAGCAAGTTTTCTGGATAGCTAATAGCCAATACTACAAAGCCCCAGCACAGAACAACAAAAAATCTAGCACGCAACATGCCTTCAGTCATTGCTTTAATCTGGACCACTGACATATGTTCAGTGTACTTTGTGGGGTTACCCAGAATAATGTTTTTGTCGAACCCCTTCCCAATTCCAGGTTGAAGAAAAAGGAGGGATGGAACCTCTCCCATTCTTTCATACATTCATTCATGTGAAAAGTATTTGTTGATAACTATAATGGGATAGGCATTAGAGATTCAAAAACAAGACTTCCTCTGTGGAGCAGAGAAGTTGAATATGTGGGCACCCCACATCCTCTTGCTCCTGATCCTCTGCTCTTCCCAGGTCAAGCTGACTAGTCCATGTCTTGATGGACAGTTCAAGGTTGGACAGCTGCACTACTGTTCTTGCTGGTCCCTCTGCCCAGATTGACCTGCTCATCTATGTTGAGTTCATTAATGTTCATAGGCGTCACCTCCTTTAATGACATGTCTACATGATTCCCAGCCCAGTGCAAGACCTGAGCACCTCCTCCTTTGTACTCCTACTGTGGACATTTCTAGCAAGGTCTCCACAATGCTGTGTTATCCGAATTAAAACTCTGCCCCTCTGGATAGGTTACAGTCACAGACGGGTGGCTGCAACCCTTTTATCTTTTTAGTCTCAGGACCTAACAAAGTGGTGCATAGTAGGCTCTCAAGAATGTAATGAATGAGAATAAGACTATTTAAATCCTACTGAAAGTCAGTCCTCCATGAGAAAAGCATCTCTTGTGAGCACTGAGGATTTTCCTTTCAGGGCTAGGTGATTTACGATGTATGATTTATCAGGCTTCATGTACCAGGCGTCACCTCTACATTCAGCTCCACTGATCAAGAAAATGAATTCGATCCTGGATCTGTGTCCTCCCGAGAACAGCTTGCCAGGAAAAGTCGTTAATGCAGCAAATTATCTTCCCAGCTGTTAATATCGTGTTCCCGTCTTGTTTCCCTTCTTTTAGTTCAGCTGAGCATCCATTTGCTCAGTGATATTTCCGTGAATATCTTCATTTCATTGCTACTATTGTCCATCTGTTTGGCTGAGGGTTGAAATTACCAGACTGTGGCCAGGAAAGAAGGCAATAGCCAGACTGGACAGTAAATTCTCCCCAGAGAGAAAGGCAGCCAGCCCCCTGCCAGCTTTCCCAGCCTTGCTTACCACTGAAATGCAGCCTGACAGATGTAGAGTAAGGAATTAGAAAGATCACCCTTTAGGAGAACAGTAGAAAATTAGAGGCATCTGTCTTCTCTAAACCAGAGGCTACACCATGAAAGCTAAGTGGAGAACACAAAAGACATATTGACTTCTTTTCTTAAGTTCTTGGTCTGCAACCCACATCTAACAAATGTATGCTTTCATTCATCTGAAAAACAGTTTCCACAGACCTACTGTGTGCTAGATATCGAGAACTAAGGATAAAAGATAGTCACTAAACTTGGACCTCTTCTATTCCATTAGGTCAACAAGTATCTCTTGAGCACCTACTATTACAACAACCACTACTCTCAGTCTTGGCTATGAGCATTGATTCAGACCACAACTGGAAAAGATGGAAAGAAGAAGAAGGCGGTGGCAGAGGACAGGATGATTAGATGGCATCACCACCTCAGGGGACATGAATTTGAGCAAACTCTGGGATAGAGTGAAGGACAGAGGAGCCTGGTGTGCTACAGTCCATGGGGGTTCACAGAGAATCAGACATAACTTAGCAACTGAGCAATATACCCTTGAAATCTGAGATGTTTGAGTAGAAGACTGAATGGTGACCAGGTTTGGAGAAAGAATGTCCCAGGCAAAAAGAATGACTCTT
Source organism: Dama dama (assembly GCF_033118175.1). Lineage (NCBI taxonomy): Eukaryota > Metazoa > Chordata > Mammalia > Artiodactyla > Cervidae > Dama > Dama dama. The sequence goes on along the minus strand of NC_083701.1, from coordinate 8,341,597 downwards.
GCAAAGATTCCAAGACAAAAATGAGCTTGACATGGTCACGGGACAGACAGGAGGGGGTGTAGTGAGCATGAGCAGTGGGTGCGGGGGAGATGAGGTCTCAGAGCAGGCAGCAGTGGGGGTGATCAGATCTTATACTGGATCTGGATCTTGTACGCTGGATCTTATACTAAGCGTGATGGGAAGACATTGAAAGGTTTTACAGAAATGCTGGCATTATCTGAATTATCTTTAACGATATCACTTGCTCACCCGCTGGGTGGGGAATGGACTGCAGAGAAACCAGGCTGGAGGCAGGGAGATCAGTTAGACCTCTTGCTTTTTGTCAAGATGGAAAATGAAGTGGCTTATACAGGAGTTGTTGGGCTGAACATGGTATGATGGACAGGATTTACTCATGGAAGAGAACAGGCGTGTGTGAAAGAGAGCCATCCTAACTCTGAAGTGTGTGTGGTGCTGGTTTAGTCGCTCAGTCGTGTCCGACTCTTGCAACCCTGTGGACTGTAGCCCACCAGGCTCCTCTGTCCATGGGATTTTCCAGGCAAGAATACTGCAGTGGGCTGCCATTCCCTTATCCAGGGGATCTTCCCAACCCAGGAATCGAAACCAGATCTCCAGCATTGCAGGCAGATGCTTTACTGACTAGCTGTGAGGGAAGCCCCTGAAGTGTGTAGCCTGGGGAACTGTGGATGGCAGTGCCGATTATAAAGTGAGGAAGGCTGGGAGTGGGGTGAAGACTTGGAGAGAAGAATCCATAAGTCTGTTATGAACACACAGGTTTGAGATGCCTGTCTGATGTTCAAGTAGAAAGGTCAAGGGTATGATGAGAGCTTAAAGAAGATGGAAGAGGAGAGGGGGGCGACCTGGTGAGGGTGTGGAAACAGGGACAGGCAGAGCCGCTAAGAAACACAGCTTGCCTGGGAATGCAACTCATATGCAGAGCAGTTGCCTCATGTCAGACATTAAACTTTAAATCTCACATGCATCATCTCACATCACCCACACTACAAGGGAGATGCTGTTTCCCAAGTGTTACAGAACTTAAGACTGTAAGCACCACAGTCTGTCTGCATGTGTACCCCAGCTCTGCTGTCTGTCTGTGGGACCTTGAGCAAGTGACATAAGGTCACAAAGCCTTCATTTCCTCAACTTAAAGCAGAAGTGATGATACAACCTGTATGAGAAGTAAAAGAGGCAACACGTGTAAATATCAGATCCCTGCATGTAAATGCGGTTACTAAGTAATAGGTGTCATAGTTATCATTGTTGATTATAATCCTGCTATGGGCTGAATTCCGTCCCATAAAAATATGCTTCATTCCTAACCGCCAGTACTTGTGACTGTGAATTTATTTGGAAATAGGGCTTTTGCCGATGTCATCAAGTTAAAATGAGTTCATACCAGATATGGGTAGGTGTTAATGAAATGACTGGTGTCATCAGAAGAAGGAAATTTGGACCTGGAAACATTCACGGGGAGAGAGTCATGCAGAGATGGAGGTGAAGACTGGAGGTCTGCTGCCACAAGCCAAGGCGGTCAATGAGTGACAGAGTCCATCAGAAACCGAATGAGAGGAGGGGACGGGATTGTCCCCCAGAACATCCAGAAGGGATCAGCCCAGCCAACACATGGACCTCGGACTTCTCCCTTCCAGCACTGTGAAAAAATCCATTTCTGTTGTTTTCACCCACCGAATTTGTGGTATTTTGTTACAGCATCCCTAGAAAATGACTCTCAACACAAGTTGTAGTTTACAAAATAGGGAAACAGGAGTTCCACGGTTTTCCTAAGGTCACCTGGGTGACAGACTGGCACCTCTGAACCCATATCAGAGCAGTAGGCTCCCTCCATCCAGTCTCTGGGAACTTGCCAATGACTGAGCTGTGTCCTGCGGCAGACAGATAGAAAACTAAGCCCAGTCAATTTGGTTCTGACATCGAGGTACTGGAAACGGGCACTGGGGGTATAACTTCTTCCCTGGGCCTCAGTCTCCTCATCTTCAGCCCAGAAGTGGTGACAATTAGAACTGGCATTCACTTGGAAGCACATTGGGTTTCCCTGGTGGCTCAGTGGTAAAGAACCCACCTGCCAATGCAGCAGACAAGCGTTCAGTCTCTGACTTGGGAAGGTCCCCTGGGGAAGGAAATAGCAACCCACTCTGGTATTCTTGCCTGGAGAATCCCATAGACAGGGAAGCCTGGAAGATACAGTCCACGGAGATGCAAAAGAGTCGGACATGACTTAGGGGCTAAACAACAGTGACATGAAGCATGTTATCCCCTCCCTGGACAGCAGCGGGTGGCCTCAATTGGGCCTCCACAACACCAGCACAACCACAGTGACATCAGGCCAGGAACAGCACTTAGAATTCTCCCTGGCTCCCTCTGAATGTCAAGGATGGAGATGAAGAATGAAGTGCCAGCCTGTCTCTCTGCAGCCTTTTCAGGTAGATTGGAGGCAGAGAAGGCCAATGAAGGAGAAGGAGTTGGTCTACTGGGAGAAACACAAAAATGATGGCAGAAAATTGGAGGGATGGGTGTTCCTGGGCAGAGAAGAACAGATGTAGCAAACCGGGTTCCCAGGAACACAGTGATTTTATCTCAATTTGATGCTAGACAGCTCCAGTCTGTTTAACAAATACACCTGCCGCCTGAGAGATCGTCAATTCCACTTTAAAACGGAGTCCCAAATGGGTGTTGTGGATCCCATCCAGGTCTAGGACAGTCTTAAAAAAGCAAAAGGCAGCTGGCTGAACTGTGGGGGAGGGGGCAGGAGCCCAGCATGGAAGGCTCCGCAGGAATGAAGAATGAGTCATGTGTGGAGCCTGGTCTCTCCTTAAACAGAGAAATCATCACAGCAACAATCATAACAATGCAGAAAGTTTACTGATTGCTTATCATATGCCTGATGCTATTCTAAGCATGCTTGCATGCATCTTGCATGCTAAGTCGCTTCAGTCTACTCTTTGCAATCCATTGGACTGTACCCTACCAGGCTCCTCAGTCCACGGGATTCTCCAGGCAAGAATACTGGAGTGAGTTGCCCTGCCCCACTCCAAGGGATCCTCCCGACCCAAGGACAGAACCCATACCTCTTCTGTCTCCTGCATTGGCAGGTGGGCTCTTTACCACTAGCACCACCTGGGAAGCCTAAGCATTCGTGCAGTCCAATAAAGAAGATGTTCCTTTTATTTCTACGCTCGAGGAAACAAAGAGATATTTGAGGACTCTTCCTCAAAATTGCATGCTCTTAGCTGCTATCCTACACAATTTCTTCTTCCAGCACACAGGAAGGAACAAAGAAAGGAACAGGATTTAGTCAGGCCCCAGAGGATGCCAAGCAAAACTGGCCACCTCAGAGTACAAATCCCCCAGCTGTGTGGTGACTGGGGAGAAGGAAGTAAGGAGGGAAGTGTAGAAATAAATTTATAGACTAATAGGAGAGAGAGACATTAACCAAGAAGACAAAGAAATAGTAGCTTATCACAAATAAATGATGCCACATTACAAGGTGTGGTATTTTACAAAGTACAAATAGGGAGAAACACCTATTTAGATTGAATGAAGAACTTCCTAACAGAACATTTTAGGTGAATCCCGTATTAATGAAAAGGGACTAGGCTTGCATAGAGTAGGAAGAAGAAAATTTCAGATCTGAAGAAGGGGAAAATTTGAGGATCTAAAAGGTGGCCAATGAGAGTGGAGGGAAAACATGACCATTTCACCTGCAGGCTGGCAGGACCTGACGAAGACATGATGCAATAAAGTACTAATATTAATACCCAGATAATAATAATAGTAATAACTTCTACTTGGTCATCTGTCTCTCACAGTGCACTTCCTACCTACTCTCTTATCACCTTCCAAATCTACAGTCCTGAGCATGAGCCAGCAGGTGCGAGTCCTTCCATTTCTTTGAGATGACAAAGAGGAGAGAAGCCGTGACCCACCAAAATCATACAGCCAACGGCGGGAGAGGCAAGCACGGGACCTAGAGCTCTGAGATCTTAGTCCAGTCTCTTCCCCAGCCCACGTGGCTTTGACTCACTGGAGTTATTTAATTATGGGAGCTCCCCCTGTTTAACCCTGCTTTTCAGCACATCACTGAATGTCCATGCAGAACCACCACTCCTCAAAAGAGGCTCTGGCCTCTGGATCGAGGGGCCCTGTGCCAAGTTCTTGTCTTCTAACATGGATACTTCCTGTAAACAGGGCTCATTCTCCACGTGACTCTAATAATCAAGAAAATAAATTAGATCCCAGAATCTCTTTTACTCCATAATAGCTCATTCCAGGAAGTCATTAATGCAGTAAATCAAACTCACAACTGTTGACACCAAGAAAGCGCCTTGTTTACCTTCCTTTGATTCAGCTGAGCATCAATTAGCTGAGTGATATTTACATAAATATCTCGATTTGGAGGGTGGAATTGTCCATCTGCTTCTGGAAAGATTTAATTAGGTCTGTGTTGCTAGGGAAGAAGAAATTAATCCTTTTCAACACTAACCTTTTCAATTAATATATGTTTTGTGATATATTGTATAACACAACTTGTTATGTAAATTGGACAGACTGGAACATTTCAGGCTGAAGAGATGATGCCTTTGAAAATATATCTCTTTCCAAATCTTGACAATAAAAGGACAGTTATATGCTCCTCCATGTACATTTTCTCTTGATGAAAGTTTCTTTCAACTTAGCTTCTTGAAGGCTTCCCTCTGCTGTTGCATATGTCTTTCAATCTGCTCCTTCAGTCCACCCGTCACTGTTACTGACTCTTTGATGTGTGTTACCCACGGGAATGTCCACTCCATAAACACAAAGATCATGGAAACCTCGCACTGCTATTTGTCAGGTGCCTAGCAAAGTGCCTGGCTCATGGAAGTTACTCACTAAATGTATGTGGAATGAACTAGCAAAACCAGAATCTAGAAGCAACAGTCTCCTTGTGATCTCACAGCTCATCATGCCAGATCACAGGAGCAAAAAGCAACTCTTTTAAAAAGACAGAACTTCCCTGGTGGCCCGGTGGCCAAGACTCTGAGTTCCCAATGCAGGAGGCCTGGGTTCAATCCCTGGTCAGGGAAGTAGGTCCCACATGCAGAAACAAGAGTTTGCATGCTGCAATGAAAAGATCCAGTGTGCCACAACTTAGAGCAGGAGCAGCCAAATAAATAGACAAATATATATATTTTTTTTTAATTGTTAATTTTCAAAAGCAGAGGTGAGTTTAAATGCATAAGTACCCCCCTTTCCTCTTAACCACACTGACATGAATGGGAACTCATGCTCCCAGATCATCCTCTCTGATGTACCTTGTGTGGCCAGGCGAGCTCATTGAAGGCTCCTGTGTTTCTCAATTCATCATTTCAAAAGCCTCACTGTTCAAGAGAAGAGGTCTCTTCATCTTCACTCCTCGGGTTGTTCCTCATCTCTTTTCTCTTGTCTATAATCAGCTATTTCTTATTCCCCTTGATGCTTTCCTTAAGGGCTAAGTAGTTTCATACAACTTCCCAAAATCTTCACTCACTCTAAGATAGGAAGAATAATCACAGTAATCACAGTCACCACTTACCAGATGCCTACTATGTTCTAGGCACTGTTCTAGGTTCTTACATAAATCCGTAAGATTGCAACAACCCTTAAGACTATATTACCCATGTTTCCAGAGGACAACACAATGGCTCAGAGAGGTTAGAGAGTCTCATAAAGTCACATGGGTAATAAGAGAGAGTCTGGATTTTTTCAATCAGTTTGGTCTACTTCAGAAGCCCTTCAGTTTTGCCATTAGACCACGATGCATCCATCCTCCTTTGCTGGTCCAAATCTCCAGTGCTAAGTAAAGAGTTAGGCTTTAAATTGTGACTCTGTTAAACAAATTGACTAGGGTTGAAACAATTCAGAATAGCTTATCTCAAAATATATGACTCTACTTGTGTTATTGGTTCTATAAGAAACCAGTCTCTGTAAATTAGTTGACAAAATCTGAACATATGGAATAGAGATTGGCAATCTTTTTCTGTAAAGGATCAGACAGTAAATATTTTTGGCTTTGTGGGACTCTTGGTCTCTGTTGCAACAGCTCAAATCTGCCATCGCAGAGAGAAACAACCATGGACAGTTCTCAATGAATGATGTATCTGTGTTCCAATAAAACTTTATTTACCAAAACAGTGGGCAGGATGGATTTGGGCCTTGGGCTGCAATTTGTTGACCTCTGAAATAGAGGGAAGACTGACTTGACGTTGCCACCTCTCGAAATTAAATATATAATTTAATCCCCACATTAATACTTAAGGTAAGTGTAAGTATTATCTTCATTCTAAAGGCAAGGAAATTTAGGCTTCAGAGAAAGATAAAGAGATTGAGGCCCACAGCTATTCACCATGTAACTACAGCCCTGAGCCCAAGCAGGCTTCCAGTTTCCCAAGTTGGATTGCTGTTATTATTTGTTTCCTTCTTTTTTTCCCCAATTAACTTAGAATATCTTTAAATTGCATCAGAATCTCTAGCTCTCCAGGGACACTCAGTATTCAAACGGTCCTCCTTTGCTACTCCAAAGCCTCTCCACACATAGTGAGGGCAGCGGACGGTAATTCATGAGAAAAGGGAACTGTCATAGAAAAATGCCAGTGACCAATTTACTATGAGAATAGCAAGAAGTGACAGCTCTAGGCAGACGGGGTCATAACTACCCAGGGACTGACTGGCTCCTATCAGGTGATCAACAGCTCAATATTGAATTATTTAAGTGGACAGAAGAATTTGACCTGAGAATACCAGCTGTGTTGACTTAAGCTGAGGCAGATTATTAGACAAGAACTGGGGTTTGGGTCAGACTGACCTTCCTCAATTCCTGATCTCAAAACTTGTTAAGCAAATAACCTTAAAAAAGTTACTTAACACTGGTGAACTTCAAGTTCCTCATCTGTAAAAACGTCAACAACATGAATACCAGTATCACTTTAATAGTAAGCTGTTGGGAGGGTTTAACAAGATAATGTAGGGTACATAGCTCATTTTATAACTCAGCAAATGGCAGCAATTGTAACAACTACACTATTAACAATCACCATTATTACCTACTGCACTTGCATTTTGAGCTGTCATTGGTTTCTACACCCAACATCTCCCATCCTAGAGAGAATAACTATGCACACAGATTAAGGGTACAAGTCCTGCAGTATAATTCATTGAATCACTGAATATTCTCGTGTGACCATGGTTGTATCTATTATCAAACCTCTCTTCAAGGGCTTGTATTCTAAGGAATTTCACTATAAAATTACCACTATTGGAACTACAAGAATGTAAACATGATGGATGTATGCCAATGTGAAAACTAATGGGGAACACAAACAAAGACAGTTTGATTTGCTGTAAATTGTAAGATATATTTTTTCCTTTGTTGATTTTGTGTTTACATAGTTTCACTAAGATAGCCACAATGCTACTTATAAAATACACGGGGAAGAAAAGAAAAATTACAATAAACTGACATTTCAAAATCAATGGCATTCAGAAGAAAACAAAAACCCTCACCAAGCTCTAAAACCTATGAAATTACTTTTATTAACTTAAGCGTTCGTGAAATAACTGTTTTGTTAACTTGAGTAAAGAGTTTTATTTATTCCATTTTTGGAAATCTCTCATGAAGTTCTGTTTTTCTGCTTGTGGGCTGTTCAACAGGCTGCTTAGCTGACCTCTTCTTCTTTCCTTCCATGTGTATTACTGATTTATATTCAACAGAGGAGCAGTGAAATAATTGGGCTATTCAGAGGAAACACTGATGATTACTTTCATGCATTATATCTGCCCCATCAGACAGACGCCATTAGAACTTCCAAGAACAGTAGGAAAGTTCCCAGGGCACAAGTCCATCCACTTTCTTTTTCCAAATGGCCAGGCAACTCACTGACCAACTAGATAACAGTCCTTGAGTTTTCTGAGAATTCTCTTGTTTCACAAAATGTCTTATTCCCACAAAAGAGGTTTAGAGAAGTATTATATGTCATTCCCTTGACTCCCCAGTTTCCCTTGTTCTTAGAAGAGAACTCTATGTATATGGAATCAGCAGAGTGCATTTGTCCACAACTTTGTCATTTATTCATCATGTGATCTTGAGAAAATCACTTCATTTCTCTGTTTCAATCATGCCAACTGCTCTACCAACCTCACCAACATTGTGTATAGACAATGGGGTTCACCATAATTTTATTATTTTTTAAATTATTTTCCAAAACAGAACTCGAGCACCTATAAAATCCCTAGCACTTACAGCTACTTCCTTACTCAGACAAAACAACCTTACTGCCATCCAGAAATAATATGGGGATTCAATGAGGAAAGAACTTTGAAAAAGAAAACATACTTTTCACATGTCAGCTGATGTTAAGATGACACCAGAATTGAACTTCAGAAAAGTCAAATATAACAGTCTGTGGTATTTTGTTATGGCAGTCCTAGCAAATAAATATAATTATAGAACAACTAGACTTTGAAACCAATCAAAGCACATTTCTGCCCATCAAAATCTACTCGGTCCTTCTACTGGGATCAGACACCTGCACTGGGGTGTAGGAAGGCTCTGTCACAGCTGGTGGGGACAGACGACTCGTCTCAGGCCTGTGAATGGTTCTGAGTAGTGAATTTCACCTTCATAGCAGATTGAGAGCTGAGGTCAGGACAGTAACCTAGAGCAGTGATACTCACTGTGTGGTCCCTAGCATCCCTTGGGAGTTTATTAGAAATGCAAATCAAGCCCCACACCAGAATCAGAATCTCTTGGCTGGGGGCCCAGAAGCTTATAACAAACTCTTGCTGTGTGCTCGGTCACTCTGTCTTGTTGGACTCTTTGCGACCCCACAGACCGGAGCCTACCAGGATCCTCTGTCCATGGGATTTTCCAGACTAGAATCCTGGAATGGGTTGCTGTTTCCTCCTCCAGAAGATCTTTTCAGCCTGGCAATCAAACCTGCATCTCTACATTAGCAGGTGGATTCTTTACCACCGAGTCACCTGGGAATCCCAACAAACTCTCTAGCTGAATCTTAAATGCTTTACATTTTGAGAAGCCCCAGGCTGAAGGAAATGTCTAAATGGTTTAGACACATGATTTATCGCACCTCTGACCAAAACCGTAATGGAGGTGGCTGGGGGCAGGGGGTGGGGGTGGGGAGGGGTGCAAGTGAAATATCTTCTGTAGGGAATTTGATGCTTCATGAATGAGGAAGGGTAAATATCTAATCAAACAACAAATAATCATTGAGCACTTACTATGTGCCTGGTGGCTCAGTGGTAAAGAAGTCATCTGCCAGTGCAGGAGATGCAGGTTTGGTACCTAAGTAGGGAAGATTCCCTGGAGAAGGAAATGGTAACCTATTCCAGTATTCTTGCATGGGAAATCCCATGGACAAAGGGGCCTGGCAGGCTAGAGTCCATAATATCTCAAAAGAGTTCGATATGGCTTAGCGACTAAACAACAACAATCAATATTACGAGGTGCCATGTGCTCTACAATGCCCTGAGAATATAATGGTGAGTAAGAGCTGAGGGGTGGCGGAGTCTGGTGGGCTGCTGTCTGTGGGGTCGCACAGAGTCAGACATGACTGAAGCGACTTAGCAGAAGCAGCAGCAAGAGCTGATGATTCCTTGTCTTATACCCATGTCATGTGAAGAGGAGAGGAAACAGGAGAGTGGCATGGGAAACAGGTTTGATGTTCAGGAAAATTGGCCACATTGCTTGCAGAGTGCCCCAAGTGGTCCGGATGGGAGGTGCAGATGGTGATCCTGAGGCTCATCTTCTACCAAGAGTGCCTGGGTGCTGCATCCTTGTGTTCAAATGTGAGGTTTTTTTATCCCAGGACCACCAGTGGCTTTGGCCCTTTGTCAGTTTTCTAACAAAGTGTCACCTTCGAAGTCGCCTCTACCAATAGCCTTCCCAGATCTGCTCTGCCATAGGCATTTCTCTACCTCCTTGGCATTTCTCACTCGTCCAGAAGCAAACCATAAATTAGGAATTTGGTCCAGGAACCTTATTTGGAAGATGATTCCAGGAAGTATGATGCAAAAGTGTGGAAGTGAAACAGTGATGGGGGAGAATTCAATGAAGCTAGTGTTAATGAGAAATCACCACCCTGGGCAACTAGGACTCAACCCCACAGGGGACCCTCTGGAAGACTGAATACAGCTCAAAAGTGGGCTCCCACAAAGGCAAGGAAGCCAAATCTGAACTTACCCAATGTCCTCCATTACTTCTTGAGGACCACTCCCGGGATCTAAGCTCTGGCCCTTGTGGCCTGCCCTGCACATAGGCAGAGCATCCTGCCATAGCCAGAGGGATTTATAAGGTGTGGAGGGGACTATCTGCAGGTGACCTGCAGGGTAGCTGAGGGGTGCAGGTGATACAGGTGATGGTTATCCTACTAGATATTTTACTAGATTATCTCTTAGAAAAACACACAGCATCTTCCATCTGAGCTGTACACCACAGTCAGCACCGAGAGAACCTGTGTCTTGCCTCATCTCAAGTTGGGCCAGATATAGCTCTCTCTGTCAGTTTCTGCAACCGGCCTATATCTTATGCAATAATGAGATGTCTTCCAATGAGATATGCCATGTTAGAACACAGAGATAATATGATTCCACGCAACTAAGAGATGGTAGTTCCATTTTCTTGTACATGATTAGGACTAAACGTAAGAAGACATAGGTTAGGATTTTAAAACACTGAAACTTCTTGGTGGCTCCTAATCATTTCCTACAAAGACATGCTAGTGGTCTGTGGATGCGATCGCAAATTCAGGGAACAGAGACCCCGTCTTCTTCATTACCGCCACCCTGGTACCCACAGCAGCACCCACACTGAACAGGAATGCACTATCAGTGAGGAGCTCGCTGACCGACTTTCAGAGCTTTAAAGGGCTTTGAGTGTGCCTCATTTCACATAAGTCTAATTCACTTAAACATGCATAGAGTTTCAAACCAACATGCTGAAAATTCACCCTTTCATTCACTTTTAATGAGAACTTTCTTTTTTTCAAGAATAATCTGCAGGCTGCCTTACAAGTAATTCCACAGCCATCTGGAAGACTTGTGCTGCTACTTAGAAGTGCTAAAAGGATAGGTATGGAGGCTGGCTTCTGACAAAATTGGAAATCAAGGGAAGCATGCTTTAGCAATACCCTCCTCCCTTCCTAGCTTCCCGTCCTTTCTCTTGGTGTCCCCAGAACTCTGGGCATAGATTCTGTGCACATCTCCAAGTCACACAAATGTTTTAGAGATTTAAGACACTACTCTTCCCACAAATATGTTTTGTTTTACCAAGGATACCTGGAGAAAGAAATGCTTATTTCAGGAGGATGCCTCAATAACAATGGTGTTTCTGGCATGGTGATTCTAGGAGGAAAGATGATCAAGGACAAACTCATTCAGCACTCCAGAAATCATAAGACATTAGTGGACTTACATCTTCTCATAAGAACAACCCTGGTTATTAATTTAAAAAGCCATTCAGCACACATCTTGGCAGCTTTTTTAATGTGTCGGACACTGTCTGTGTTGCTGAAAACACAGAGGCATGAAATCCCTGACCCTCAATGGGAGGAGCACACACTTCAGGGCATATGATGCCTGTCACCCAGATATCTGGGTGTGCTGGGAAAAGAAATAATTATCTAGATATAGGCTTAAACTAAAATTCATATTATAAGCAAGGTGCTGTGGGTGGCCAGAGGAGAACAACACTACCTGGGACATCTGAGAAGACTGATGGACTTAAGAGAGAGAGTGTGGAGAAAATTTCATGATTCCTGCAACTGCAAATCAGGAAAACAATAAAAGAATGAAAAAGAGAAACTTCTGGACAAGTTTGAAGACATGCCTTCCCCATGGTTGATACATCTGGCTGAAAATTTCCCTCTGGTGGTTATTCTAGCAGGCAGTTTAATGCAGTCATTAAAAACTGAGGTTCCAGGAGCAGACTGCATGGTTTAAGCCACAGCTCTCCCTCTCATCAGGTGTGCAAGATTGAGGATCTAACTTTGCCCTTCTTTGCTTCAGGTTTCATCTTTAGAATAGAGATCATAAGAGACCTACCTCCTAAGCTCGTTGTGGTGGTTAAACAAACCATGTAACACACCCACATAGTGCCTGACACAAAGTAAGAGCTAGGACATTGTTAGCTGTCATTACTACTGTAAAGAAGGTGGACTTTATAAAAACCAACTTTTTTTGTTGGTTTGTTTCTGGGATCTGGTAGACTTATATCTTTGTAACCAGTTATGCATTCAACAACATTCATCAAGGACTGGCTATGTGCCAAACATAGGTGCATGCAGCCCCAGCCCTCCAGAGCCTTATCCTGGGAGAGCAGGAAACAGACAGGGAAGACAAGCTGTGCAGATTTGCTCTAAGTACAAAATATATATGTCAATGCCATGGTTTTCCCAGTAGTCATGTACGGTGGTTATGTACAAATGTGAGAGGTGGACCATAAAGAAGGCTGAGCACCAAAGAATTGATGTTTTCAAATTGTTGTGCTGGAGAAGACTCTTGAGAGTCACTTGGACAGCGAGGAGATCAAACTGGTCAATCCTAAAGGAAATCAATGATAAATATTCATTGGAAGGACTGATGCTGTAGCTGAAGCTCTAATACTTTGGCCACCTGATGCAAAGAGTTGACTCATTGGGAAAGACCCTGATGCTGGGAAAGATTGAGGGCAGGAGGAGAAGGGGGTGATAGAGGATGAGATGGGTGGATGGCATCACAACTCAGTGGACATAAGTTTGAGCAAACTTCAGGAGATGGTGAAGAACAGGAAAGCCTGGACTGCTGCAGTTCATGGAGCTGCAAAGAGTTGGACAAGACTTAGCAACTGAACAACAACAGAATATATATTGGATTTCAAAAATAGTATGAAAAAGTGAATGCAAAATATCTATTTAGTAATTTTTATATTATTACAGTCTCATTTGAGAGTATTTTGGGTTTACTGGGTTAAATAAAATGCATTATGAAAATTAATTTAATCTGTTGCTTTTTCCCATGTTTAACGTGGCTCCTAGAAAGTGAAAAATGGTACCTGTGACTCACATCGGTGATTCACCTTGTGTTTCTCTTGGGCAGCTGCCTAAGACCTTCTCTTCTCTCTCCCACATCATCTGCCTTCTCCCATTTCCCCCACTCCAGGATGAGAAGGGGAGATGAGAGTGGTCATGTGAAAACATGGGGACCAAGGCTGTAACCAACTCTATGAAGCCCTCAGGAATGTGGGCACTCTGGTTTGGAGGCAGTTCATCTCCAGAAGCAGCTTGTCTTGTCCTAGAGAATTTCTAAGAGAATTTCTGTTTACTGAATACCCAGCCACTGAGGATGCTCTGTGATACCCCATTTTACCACCTGCCTTATCAGAAAACCACCAGAAACCCTCCTTCAGTCAAGCTTAAGAATACATGAGGTTACCCCTTTAACATCCCTGGAACCTATATGTTGCAAAAATGATAAAAAATTAATTAATTAACCTGGTGGTTCAGATGGTAAAGAATCTGCCTGTAATTCAGGTGACCTGGGTTCAATACCTGGGTTGGGAAGATCCCTTGGAGAAGGGAATGGCTACCCACTCCAGCATTCTTGCCTGGAGAACTCCACAGAGAGAGCAGCCTTGTCCAAGGTGTCCAAGGGTCGCAGAGTCGTACACGACCGAGTGACTAACACACGCAACTAATTAAAGGAAAAGAGAAATATCAATACCTACACCTTGATTCAATGCTGTGATGCAGGCTGTTGTGGGTGTTTGACAGGCAGGAACTCAATTAACCCTTTTAAGTCCCCCTGTGATAGCGCTGTCATCACAGCACTGTATGGACAAGATAACTGAGGCAGGGCAAATGTGAGCAGATTGCCCTGGGCCACAGCACTAGCAGTAGAGGCAGATTGGAACCCAGGCACTCAGCTCTAGGAACTGCATGCCGACGTCCGCGCAGAGGGAGAAGCAAGCCCAACAGAGGAGCAGGAAGTTGATAAAGAGGCCACCTTCGCGGAGCACTTACCACGAGGCATTCAAACACCGGGCAAAGCCCTTTAGGCATCTCCTTCGGCCTTTGAACCAGCATGATGAGGGAGGCACAAGTCTTATTCCCATTTTACTGATGAAGAGACTGAGGTCTAAGAAGGGCAAGTAACTTGCTCAAGGTCACATAACATCTAAGGTTGAACTCTTAACCCTGGTGTGAAGGGGAGGGAAGTGGAGAGAGAGTGGATAAAAGATGCAGTACTTCTGTGTATGTCTTGTCCCCCGCCAAATAAATGGAAAATTCCTTGAGGCCAAGAATCGATGTCTTCCATTTCCTAACTGCCCCTGCCTGGCTCCTATTATGAGACAAGCACATCACAGGTTTTTAGATCTACAATGAAAGGTGCAAAACTCTCCTCCCCACAGAAGCCTGGTTTTTGCACGTGAACAGCCTGAAGATGCTATTAGTTTGCTCCAAATAATATTCATGCTCTTCTTTTGGCTGATGAATATCTACCCCCTTGAGGGTCTTTAGTGATTCTAACCCACCGGCTAAAAATAAGACCCAGATTTATTATTTTCACTCATGTCCCTAAAAGATTTTAAAAGCCCAATCCTTCTCTTTTATTATCTTCACACATCCTCCCACCTAATTCACTGAAGGAGCATAATGTGGGGTCACTTTCATGTGCCGGCCCCATCTAAAGACAGTCAGAGGCACATTATGAAAAGGACACGGTCAGGCTGTGTCTGGCAGCCCCAGGGTGGGTCTTAGGTCAGCAGACGCACAGTGGGGGCAGTGGGCAGAGGAGAAGACAAGCTGTTTCGTTCTTTCTTTATGGTCGGTGCACTTTGAAAGTACCCTTTATAAGGAACTTCTTTCAATGGAGAATATGACATAAATTTGATATGACAAAGTAAGTATGGTGTGATCAGAAAAAAATTGCAGTTCTAGGATATTTTATGTTTTCTGATGCAGATCTACAATTAATTCTTAGCAAAGGGAAGGACAAAAATGTCATTTCATTGTCAGAGACTGACATTGTAGCCCCTGGACTATTTGTTAGCGATTAATAAGAAATAGATTCTCATTTTCTGTTTTGGTCTTAGCCCAGAGGGCCTTTTATTTTTCCTGGAGAAATAATACGATAAGAAGAAGCAGTTCCTAAAAGGATCTGAGAAAGCTGGCAGTAAGGGGAATATACCCAGCAAAAGTAATAAAGAATAATAGAATTCAAGTTTTCTTTTAGCGGCCACCAGTATACTAATTGACTCAGGCATGAATCATCAGTGGATGTTTTTTTCAGTTACTGTGACGGCCTAACCATTATCCCAAATTCCAGGGGCTTCCATAGCCTGCTTATTTTGCGGATTAGGAATTTGAGATGCACGTGTGTGAGCAGTCTTCACTTGCAGTCATTTGTGTGATCCCAGGCAGACATCAGATGGAGTTTCAGCCATCTCTGGGGTTCAGCTGGGCTGGAATGCCCAAGGTAAGTCACGTGCATGGTGGCAACTAGTGCTGGCTGCTGGCTGCCAGCTTGGCTGGGCTATCGACCAGAGTGTCTGCTTGTAGCCTCTCCAACATGGAAATGTCAGGTTGGCCAGACTTCCTACAGGCTGCCTTGATTTTCCCAAGGCCAACATCCCATGAGGATAAGGCAGATGCTGTGTGACTGTTAAAGAGATAGCTTCAAGGTGACACAGCATCACCCTCCCCCTTCTACTCTGCTGGCCAGAGCTAATCTCAGCCTCATCTAGTTCACGGCAGAAGAATGCAGACCCCTATCTCCCAAAAGGAAGAGTCTCAAAGACTTTGGGGGCCATATTTGATATACCACCACATATGTCAGCCTGGAGAATCCTTCAAGGACAAAGGAGCTTGGTGGGCTACAGTCCAAGGGGTCGCAAAGAGTCAGACACGACTGAAGTGACTGAGAACCCACACATGTTAATAACACTCTGTAGGAGCTTATTGGAGAACAGGCTATTAATAGAGTCTCCAAATATTTCTCAGAGATTATCTATTTATTGGGAAAGGAAAACAGATCCTTTTATGTGGAGAAATCTAATAGACACCACTTTACTACACAGTACGCCTTCTAATACAATGTCCTGAGGGGACACTTGAATCCAAACAAGAAAAAATAAATAAGAAGACCAAGCCTAATTGATGGACATTCTACAAGACAACTGGCCTGCGCTCTCCAATGGCGTCAGTGTCATTGCAGCAGATGCTGTCATGCCCCCAGACACGCATGTCCTCAGCACTCTGTTATAGTCCTCGCAGGAGGCAGGCTGGACTATAGGAACCCTGCAGGAGGCAGCCTGGCGGCTTCCCAGGCGGCTCAGTGGTAGAGAATCTGCCTGCCAATGCAGGAGATGCAGGTTCAGTCCCTGGGTTGAGAAGATCCCCTGGAGGAGGAAATGGCAACCCACTCTAGTACTCTTGCAGAGACAGAGGAGCCTGGCAGGCTATAGTCCATGGGATTGCATGCAAAGATCAGACACGACTGAGTGACTCAGCATCCGCACACACAGGAGGCAGGTTGGAAGGACTGGGGATGCCAACTCCCCTGGAGCAGTCTTTATCCAATGACAGATGGAAGCTGGGACAGTCTTCAGCTACGATAATTCTCAGGGATTATCTATTTATTGGAAAAGGAGAAGAGATCCTTTTATGTGGAGAAATCTGATAGATACCACTTTAACCAAGGTATTATCACTACCAGTGGGACATATGCCTTCTTGCCTAGGATGGAATAACTTGGAAGCCCTTTCTACACTGCCTCCCAGAGCTCTGCATTGGAATTTGAGCCTCCGCTGCTCACACTGGTTACTTGCATGATGGCACACACATATCGTGGCTTCCTTCTCAGCCTTGTGCTACTGCTAAGTTACTTCAGTCGTGTCCGACTCTGTGTGACCCCATAGACGGCAGCCCACCAGGCTCCCCCATTCCTGGGATGTTCTGGGCAAGAAGACTGGAGTGGGTTGCCATTTCCTCCTCCAATGCATGAAAGTGAAAAGTGAAAGTGAAGTTGCTCAGTCGTGTCTGACTCTTCGCTGCCCCATGGACTGCAGCCTACCAAGCTCTTCCATCCATGGGATTTTCCAGGCAAGAGTACTGGAGTCCCAGCCTTGTAGCACTTCCCAATTCACAATCATACTTCCTAATATCATTTCCCAAATATCTACTTGCATGTGAATCCCTGTCTCAGCATTGCTGCTGGGAGAACCCAGTCTTAAACACAATTATGAAAGACAAAGCAAAGACTGAAGAGTTGCTCTAAATTAGAGGTGAGCAGACATACAGGAGCAAGAGAGAGGCATGGTCTTGGATGCAAACCAAGATGGTGGTGGGGGTGGGGAGCTATAAATGGTACAGTTAGGAGAATTAGCAAGATTTGACTTTAGGCTATAATAATAGTCCTGTGTGCATGTCAAGTTTCTTGATTTTTATAATTATATTGTAGTGGCCTACGGCTTTTCCTTGATCTTAGGAAATGAATGCTGAAATATTTAGGGATGAAGGAGCATGATATCTGCAGGTCATTCTAAAATGGTTTAATAAATAATAATAAGTATATGAGAGATTTTTTAAGTATGATAAAATATTAAGAACTGGAAAAAATAAGTGAATAACATTTGGATGCTAATTGTTTTATTTTTGCAACTGTTCTGATCTTTTTACTTTTAAATTATATCAAAAATTTATAAAAGAGTACTAGGATAAAAACAGTATATGATCAATGTAACAAAAATTAGAAGGAAAGGGACATGTATCAAAAAGGAGAGTGTCTGGAGCTGATTTTGGAAAATGTGGCTACAAGTTTCCTGGCAGGTAAGAAATTTGCATTATGACGGAAGAAGTGGAACGTCCTAAAGACATATCAGGTATTCCCCAGATGTTAGATACATATGAAGATGTTGGGCTTATGGTAGGTTATCAAGGCAAGTCAGAAAGGAAATACACTTGTTGATGAGGCTGGGTGGTATGCATCCCATCTCTCCCATGATAATATCTATGTGACTAGGGCTGGTAATTTTTGCACCGATGTGAGTGGCTATGATTTTCACAGCTCTGCCACTGCTTCAACAGTGGCAACCCTGCCACTGAAGTTGTTAGCTATTTCTTCAGGCTCAAATATACTAGGTAAGTTGCTCAAGATCTCACAGCTAAGTGACACAGCCACCGTTCAGACCCTAGTCTGTCTATTCAGTTCAGTCTCGGTCGTATCTGACTCTTTGCAACCCTATGAATCGCAGCACGCCAGGCTTCCCTGGCCATCACCAACTCCCACAGCTTACTCAAACTCATGTCCATCGAGTCGGTGATGCCATCCAACCATTTCATCCCCTTTTGTTCCCTTCTCCTCCTACCTTCAATCTTTCCCAGCCTCAGGGTCTTTTCCAATAAGTCAGTTCTTCTCATACAGTCTTGATATAGTTTTGGTATAGTCTATGTCAAAACCTTAACTCTTGTCTTTTAACCTTCTTGAGGCTTTCAATGGGTAAGTCAAAGATCTCTCTTGGTAAATGTCACATTGCACTTGAAAATATGTGGGTTATTTTCAAATATCTTTTGATAATGACTTCTAACATAATTTCACAGAGATAAGAGAACAGACTCTATGATTTCAATACCTTTAGACCATGAAATTTTTGCACCTTGTTTCATGTCCCTGGATGTGTTCCAGTGTCTCCTGGTTTATAGTTTATGGAAACTTGAATAGAATTTGTATCCTACTGTTGTGTGAAAACTGTATAAATCTTAATTATGTTGAATTGGTTCATAGTGCTTTTCAGGTCTACTATATCCTTCTAGTTTTCTGTCTATTCATTCTATTAATTTTTGAGAGTTTGATGTTGAAATTCCAACTTACAATATTCATGTATCTACTTAAAATATAACTGTAATATATAGTGGAACTATATGTAACTTTGTTCTGTATTTTCCAAGTCTCCTGTAAATGTGTTATATTTTCATACTTTAAAAAATAAAAATAAAAAAAGCTTTAACTCTTTCCCCTCCTCCCCCGAAACATCTCAATTTTCCATCAAGAGACAGAGATGTTGTGAGCCCATGTCCAGTCTTTGGAAAGTCTGGACTTTGGCATCAGGCACACAGTTGCCCTATCACAGGACTGACCTGCACAAACCACTGGATGGACTCAGCCCTGTGTCCTTAGGAAAACAGAGGAGGAGACTGATGGGATAGCTCCAGTGTGCCTGGTACATGGATGCTGTGAATTTACTTACATCCACCTCCTCCCTTCTCACACAGCTCACGTGGCTGCTGCGGAGTCCTCCAGGCTCACCCAAGAGTCTTGGTGGACAGCAAACTCGCCACAAGTCAAACCCGCTGCCAGGAAAAGTCAATCTGAATTTAATTTTGAATCACCGGAGGTTCGATGTATTTTATGATTTTATATAGCTCAGACAAACCTTAGCCATCTCACCTCCTAATTTTTACAGATGAGGAAACTGTGGCCTGAGGGAGAAGGCTGTCTTTGTTGCAGCAGCAAGCTAATTAGCAGAAGAGGCAAACACAGAGCCGTTAGACAACCTGGTGCTGACTCCTCTGGGGAGATTCGCTGGCATTCCCAGGCTCAGTTTTTCTTTCTTTTTTAAAAATCATGCTCTTCCTGTTTTATTGAACTTGAAATGCTCTGACAAGCTTGGAAAATATTAATAGACCATCTGAGAATACTGGCATCAAATGCAGCTAAAAATCTAAAAAACGACAGTTGGTGCTTCTGACTTCTCTCTCCCTTCAGTGTAGCTGACAGGGTCCCACAGGGCCAACTCAGGAACGCAGGTCTCCATGAGCTTAGTGTGGCTGCTAACGGGGTAAAGATTCGCAGGAAGTCAGGGCAGCTAAAGCCAGAAAAATGGGAACCTGGAGGCCAGAGACACCTTGGACAGAATAAATCCCTCTGAACCTAAGGAATATAGAAAAAATCAAAGCCCAAGAGAAAAAGAGGACGTCTTCACAGTAGAACCTTACAGCATCAGAAGAAAACAGACATTTGAGGGCTTGCAGAAATAAAACTATATTGCATAAGCAGGTTTTAAAATCTCCAGACGAAAAGCATGAGCAGGTTGGCACGTGTGGAGGAGGAAATGGTGGGGGGAAATGTGGCTTTTCTACAACTGAGCTGGCAGAATTTCTTCTAAGTTTTTAAAATGATACCCCCCAAATCTCATTTGCTTAATTATGAAAAGATATGTATATATGCACATGCCTATAATACATACTCTTGACTGGGAAATCTCATGGATAGAGGAGCCCGGTGGGCTGCAGTCTCATAGGGTTGCAAAGAATCGGACACAGTTGCAGCGACTTAACAGCACATAAAATATATTGGTATCTGTGTTTATGTATGTATACATATGTATATAGTTCCCAGGTGGTGCAGTGGTAAAGAAGAATCTGCCTGCCAAACAGGAGATGCAAGAGACACAGATTTGATCCCTGGGTTGAGAAGATCCCATGGAGGAGGGCTTGGCAATCCACTCCAGGATTCTTGCCTGGAAAATCCCATGGAGAGAGAAGCCTGGAGGGCTATAGTCCATGGAGTCGAAAAAGTCAGATACGACTGAGCATTCACATATGTTTACATGTATGTGTGTGTTAAGTGTGTGAGTGTGTGTTGTCTCCCGACCCTTGCTTTTATTCCCTACACAATTCTTCTCTCCCCCATAAGCTACAAGTCTGGAGACTTAGACACTAAGCCCTTGAGTTGGAATCTAGTTTTCTTTCCCTTCTCACTTGGCTTTAGTGAGATGAGATGCATATTTATATTTGAAAGAAATCCAATCAGCAAAATAATTTTGAAATTACCCATTATTTGGCCCAGATTCACACACCTGGGCATTAAAGCAGCTCTGAGACTTATTTTCAAATCACTGCTGACCAGAACTCCCTAGAGAAAAGTTGACCAATGCCTGTAGAATTCCGAGTGTGGATGTTTGTACAACAAATGAGCAAGTTCTGGGTCTAAAACCCATTCACCACCCTTTGCACTGGTCCTAGGGGTTGGTTGTGCTTAGAATGGGTTACTGAGGTTGGAGGGATGATAAATTTTACGAAGCTATCATCAAATCGGCATGCTATCTGGCTGCATCAGATATACCAACATGATTGATGTTTACCCATCAGCGGAGTCAGGATTTGATCTGCTGGCCCAGCAGTATAATCAAAACACTACCCATTCCAGGTCCCAGGACCTGATGAGAAGCTTAGTAACAATAATAAAAACAGCTCCCTACTAATATTGTTATTGTTATTATTCTCTCAAGGGGCCTCTGTGACTATTGAATTATAACTGATTTCCCTTGCAGTTTATTGCAATTTGCTGCTTTGCTCCTCATGTCAAAAATCCAATATAATTTTCAGCAAAAAAAATAAGGCACTACATTATGATAATGGTAGCAGCATTTCATCCATCAGCAGCAACTGAATGTATTACTTAACACAGTTCAGAGGAATTCATGATGAAATTGAAAAGCTGCCCTTTTGGAAGGAATGAACTTCAATCTTTGGATTGTCATCGAGGCTTGGGAGAAGCCTGGCAGCCTGGCCTACTGCAGATGAGGGAGCCTTTTTCGAGAATGGCCAGGGCTGCCTCACACTTATCGAGAGGCCAGCATAGGGATGATAAGAATCCGCTGGAAGGAATTTGACACTCTGTATAGCGGCTGCTCCAAACCCCAAAGTCACTGGCTTTGAAGAGCCATCTGTCTGGAACTGATTGGCTCAGAGGTCTGGTAGATAGAGATAATGAGTCTAAAGTCACAGGGTCAAGTTCACGTGCATCTGAGCTAACTAGCTTGTCGAAGGTGGTGGGGGACCATGAGTCCACAGCTGCTGGACACTCTCCAGCTCTACTGGCAATGGGTGCCTATAGAGCTGGCTGCCAAGAAGAAAAATGGCAGGAGCCATGCATTCAACTCAGAAAGCTTTAACAAGCACCTACTTCAACAAGATTATGTTCTACCACCAGTGAGGAGTTAGCAAGGTCTAATCCCTGCCCTCAAGAAACTCACAGTCTGAAGGGTGAACCAAAGAGGAAGGCTAGGAATTCTTAGGAAGCTGGAATAAAGGAAGAGGGACTTCCCTGATGGTCCAGTGGTTAAGAATTCTCCCTGCAATGCAGAAGATGTGGGTTCAACCCCTGGTCAAGAAGCTAAGATCCCACATGCCGAGGAACAGCTAAGCCCACACGTGGCAACTACTGAAACCTGCATGCCGCAACTATAGAATCCATGCGTGGTGAGGAAAAATCCTGTATGACACATTGGAGATCTCGAGGGCCGCAACTAAGACCCAATGCAGCCAAGTAAATAAAATAAATAAACAAATATTAAAATAAAATAAGGAAAGAAACATATACCGTAAAAACAAGGATGGGAGAGACGGTACCTTAGAGAGGAGGTTGCCAGGACCAGATGGTATGTCAAAAGGGCCCCTCAGGACAGCAAGAATAATCAGAAAGTGAGGTTATTTTCCCAGGTGTTTCCTTGAATAGCAGCCTCAGATCCTTCCCCTACAAGTCTCTGCTGCTTTCTAGGAAACCTCTACACAACCCTACTCTCTTCCAAGTTTCAGTAACTCTTTACTTTCTTCGCCTATCACGCCCACCCTAGAGATGATGTTTTAATCTGGGTCCCCCGAGGACACTGCAAACCAGGAGTCAGCAAACGTTTCTAGTAAATAAATTCCTCTTTCCTGGCCCTAGAACTCTTGAACTTTATTCTATCCTTGAACCATGAAAGCAACCATGAAAAGAACATAAAGGAAGTGACATGGCTTGTTTGCTGTTGTTTAGTCACTAAGTCATGTCCAACTTTTTGCGACCCCATGGATTATAGCCCACCAGGTTCCTCTATCCATGGAATTTCCCGGGCAAGAACACTGGAGTGGGTTGCTGTATTCTAATAAAACATTATTTACAAAAACAGGTAACAGACTGAATTTGGCCAATGAACCATAACTTGATGCTTTACGTAATGGACTCAAGAGAAAGCAGTTTAGGACCTCTGTGGTGATCCAGTGGTTAGGAATCCTGCTTCTAGTGCAGTGGATGGGGGTTCGATATCTGCTCGGAGGACTGAGATCCTACTTGTTGCAGGGCACCTGAGACTGCACACCACAGCTAGAGAAGCCTGCCTGCAACAAAGACCCAGCAGAGCCAAAAGAGAAAAACAAAGAGAGAAAGCAGTCTATTGTTAGTGCAAGGAATACAAGGGAGAAAGATGTGGCACAGGGAGAGAAAAGCGACCAGTGAGGAGTGTGTTTTCAAGCCAGTTTCTAACACGGGCTGTTAGAGATCGAGCCCAAGGAGAAGCTATAGAAAATACTAGAAAAACATCTCGGAATTATCTTAGCCAATAGGCAAGAGAGCTGAGGTATTTATGCCCCTATATAATCATAATATAAGGGCTTTTTTTGGGAGGAATTAATTCCGAGGAAATTCCAACCCACTAGATTCTGGGGCAAAGTAGGCTTTCCCACCTTTGACCAAATATATAGATGCTAGCCACTAGAAGTCAGGCTGCTTGCAGAGAATAAATGTAAGGCTCCAAGGGAATGGCAGTGAGCATAGATAGGGTCTGTGACGGCCCATTTCTTGCACCATTCAGATCTAGCCATGGGTCATATTAAGTTGACTCAATCTAAAAACAAATTCCTCAGAACAGTAATGAAAATAGTTTAAAAGAAGAAAGAGTTAGGGACTTCCCTGGTAGTCCAGTGGTTTAGAATTGCCTTCCAATGCAAGGGAGGCAGGTTTGATCCCTGGTCAGGGAACTAAGAGGATGTGAGCAAAAGCTACAGAGCCCAGGTATTGCATTGAAGATCCAGTACAGCCAAAATGTTTTAAAAAAAGAGAGGGTTACTGGGGTGTTAGACCAGCCACAGTCTCCACCACTACAGCTGAACCAAGATCATCATGTCCCTCCTGACCACCCACTCTAGACTCCTCTCATCAGTCAGCACTTTTGCTGATCTAGATTACTTGCCAAATGGGTTAAGTTAACCTTGAAAGTGAAAGGCAAAGTAAAGTAGCTCAGTCATGTCTGACTCTTTGCGAACCCGTGGACTGTGGCCCACCAGGCTCCTCTGTCCATGGGGTTCTCCAGGCAAGAATACTGGAGTGGGTTGTCATTTCCTTCTCCAGGGGATCTTCCCAATCCAGGGATCGAACCCAGGTCTCCCGCACTGCAGGCAGACACTTAAACCTCTGAGCCACTAGGCCATTCAGGTATGGAGAATTCCACGGACTATCAAGTCCATGGGGTCGAAAAGAGTTGAACTTAACCTTAGCACTTCTTTAATCATGAAAGGGAAAAGTGTTTGTCGCTCAGCCGTGTCTGTTTCTTTTCGACCTCATGGACTGTAGCCCACCAGGCTCCTCTGTCCATGGGGATTCTCCAGGCAAGAATACTGGAGTGGGTTTCCATTTCCTTCTCCAGGGATCTTCCCAACCCACGGGTCAAACCCAGGTCTCCTGCATTGCAGGCGGATTCTTTACCATCTGAGCCACCAGGAAGCTCTTTAAAATCATGACCATGTACTTTGAGAACAAAATTTTTCATGAGATAAAATGATGACACCAATAAATCTCTCAGCACATAATAGCTGTTCAAAATTGCCAACTCCCTACCTTCAAATTGTACTCACATGTGAAATAAATGTGACAGGCTTATTTCACAACAAAATCGAGCAAAATTTTGGAGCCCTTCTTCTGCCTGATTTCATATGCTAACGTGTTGTTGCCAAATCCAGCTGTTGGCTCATCAGAAAGAGTTCATTAGTGTTGATTCTTCTGGAGCTTCCCTGGGAGATACCATCGCATGCCACTTGAATGAAGCAGCAGCGCTGGCAGCTGATGGAACCAAAGCCAAAGAGACGATCCTGAGTCCAGAGGCAATTTCCTCTCTGTTAGATTATCCGGCCTTGTCATCCGCTGCCCTACAGAGTGGGACTCCGCAGGAGAGAATAGTTCTTGCCCTGGCACCTTGGGCTTCTCAGAACCCCAAGGCTCCTCCAAACTGCACAAGTTCAGGCTCATTTCATTTGCTGCCTTCGCTGCAGCAGTCTGGAAAGACCGTGAGGAGACTCCCCACCATCCTTTGTTCCATAGAGCATGGAGGGGCCTTGCCAGACAAGTCGATGTCAATCTCTTTGGCAGATCTGTGATGGACGGAGGACCTTAGGCGCCATTGGTGGCAAATGGGTCCAGCTGAGGGTGGAATCAGCTTTCTCTGGCTCCTCACTCTGGATGAGAAGGAGATCATCAGGAAAGAGTCAGGATGGCCAAAGCGAGGGTCTGCAGGAGAGAAAGGAGGTCTCTCTCCCACTCCTCTTCTCAGTCCAACAAGGGAGCTGTGGGGGAGGCTCATAGCTAAGGATCAGGAACGGGTTCCAGGGCTCAAGAGGAGACCATTGGATAATTCACCCCATAAGGAGGCAGCACATGCAGAATCCTGGCTTATTTCCTCGCACCCTTCTCTGACAACTGTGAAACCTGGACCATATGCATCCCTTATGGCCCAGCAACCTCATCTGTAAGAAAGATCAGCAATAGATGTCCTGACTAGTTCACCAAGACTCTTGACAAAGACACAAAACTAAGACCATACATTTTAAGTTCTTTCATAAACTGCAAAATGCTTTATAATTGCAGCCCATTAGGATGAGTCTAGATGTGTCTTCAGGGAAAGAAGCTGTAGTCAGAGGTCTTGGGTTGGGATTCTAGTTCCATTTCCAATTAATTAGACGATATCAACACTCAACCTCAATGTTCTATTTTGGAAAATTCAGAAAATCATTTCTCCTACAGAGGTCTACCATGGAGTTGATGGCCATGGTGGAGTTACTTAAAGGAAAAGATAAATTGCTATTTACTTGTGTCCCAAGCACCACCTCCAGTAGGTAGAGTAAGAGAACATAAAACAAAGAGAGGTGGTTCTTGAATGAATGAGCAACACAAAGCAGAATAATACACCTGAACTTTAACAACCGTAACAATAATGACAATGGTAATAACTGATTTTACTAAGCTAGGCACTGTCCTAATGGTTTACCTATATTATCACATGTAATCCTTACAGCAACACCACATGTGTGTGCTCAATCGTGTCCAACTCTCTACGACCCCATGGACTGTAGTCCACCAGGCTCTTTTGTCCTCATCATTCTCTAGGCAAGAATACTGGAATGGGTTGCTAGTTCCTACTCCAGGGGATCTCCCTGACCCAGGGGTCAGGATTCCTGCATCTCCTGTATTGGCAGACAGATTTTTTATCATTTAGCTACCTGGGAAGCCCACAGCAGCTCCGTAATAGTTCTACTATCACGTTGATTGTTCACATGCAGAAATCAAGGCTTGAAAGGATTAAGCAGCTTATCCAAAGTCACCAAGCAGTCCATAGAAAAACCAGGATTCAAAACCACATCTCTGACTCTAGAGACCGAGTTATTGTACAGATGTTCACATCCACGGGCATGACCAGAAATGGCACAGGCTATATGAGCACATAGGAGAGGAAGGCAGGCTCTTATCAAGTGCAGGTACGCACTACGGACCTATGAACCTCATGTTCTTGGTGTGATTGTTATCCCTATTTCACAGATGAGAAAACTGAGGGATGGTGAGGATAACTAACTAACTCACTACAATATCAACACCAAGTAAGGGGCAGAACCAGGATGCAAACCCAGGGAGTCTGATGCCAGTCTCTGCTCCATCCACTCTGCACACTGCTTCACAGACACACAGTTACACCTGGAGAGATGCGTGCACGGCTGCCTGTGCATGCACGTGTGTGCACGCACGCACACACACACACACAGACTTCTGGTCATGAGACGCCTCCTTCTCTCCTTCTGTGAGGTCCTCGCCAACATGCAAAGTAGATGGAGAGCCCCACTGCCATGGCCATGAGTGGACCCCTTCTGGTTCTGTGGCATCAGAGGGCCCCTGGACAGAGGAACCTGCAGAGGGGAGGGTACAGGGTCCATCCAGAGAGACGGCGTGGGGCCACAAGCCTAGGATTCTGAGGAGGCCAGAGTCACTTTGAGCTCCTGCCACATTCAGAGAAGAAGAAAGAAACATGAAAGGCACCTCTCAGCATCTCCTCGGGAGCCATCAGGCTTTGCTTTTTCAGGCTGTGTGTGACACGTCAGCAGTTTCTCTCTGCAGGAGGAAAACATCCCGCCTTTGGGGTGGGCGCGGGAGTGCTGCTTCTCAATTCAAAGGCCCTTTAGCAACTTCAGTGAGGAAGGAAAAGAACCTGTATTTCTGCAGAGCAAACAGGGAGTCTTAGAGATGTGATGAAAAGAAGACGGCCAGTGGCTGGAAGTGCAGAGGGACAGAATGCAAAGAGAAGTGCGTGCGGCATGGCGATCCGCCACATCTACGGGGTCTTCTGTCCCCTCCAATGTCCACTCCATCACCCCAGAGTGCTCCGCTTCACAGCCGCCCCTCTCCATCACGCCTCTGCAGAGAAGCCTCACTGCCTTTCCACTGCCTTCCAAAAAACTAAAAATCCTTCAGCAGGGCTTACGGGCACCCGCAGCCGTGCTAAGCTGGTGGGGCAGCCCCAGCAGGGTGGGTACAGCCTTCACACTAGTGTCCGAGCTGTTGCCTTTGCCTAAAGCATTTTCCTTCTCACCCTCCATCACATCCTCTGTCTCACAAATCACATCTGTTCAGGGTTCGGCTCAAACCTCTTCGACTCCCCAGATCCCGGGGCCGCACGTGCTCACACCTCCCTGAGCCTGATCTCAGACCCCTCTTCGGGGTCCGCTCTCAGAACACACACCTCACTGCACCATCCTCACTGAGGCAGCTCGGCTCTGGGCCACGGCAGGCCAAGGACCTACTCCGGCCGCACACAGACCTGCCACACAGTGCCCACAAATTATCCCAATCTGCTCTATCGTTAGACTCAAATGAGATGACGACGAAGACTATTTGGTAACCTGAAAGCAACTCTATAAGCTAAATGTTCTACATCTCATGCTAACGAGATAAAGGGAATTTTGCCCAAAGACTATTTGAAAGGCATCTCTGACAAAGAAATGTCAGACAATTTTAAGATGCTATTTCTTATCAGCACTTAGCAACAGCATTTTTTGTGGTGAAAAGTTTGTTTTAATTTGTATGTGTGTGGTGTGTGTGTGTGATTTTGTTTTTATTTTTCTTCCTGTCTTGTTCCAAAAGAAAAATTGAAGAAATTGCTCAAGGTATTAACATATTTTTCACAACCCCAATCTTGCCCAAAGAGCAGAAATATCACATTGCCTAAATTTTTGGAATGTTCAGACATAATTTTGTGTGGGAGTTTTGCTGACCAGGGTCCACAGGGCTGAGAGATCTCAGAGGGGTGGGGGCAAGTAATCCCAGGGTTTACACTTGGCCAAAGATGCAGAGAGACTTGAAAATGGCAAAACCTAAGCTGTTGAATCCTTCTTGGAAAGTGAGTGTCAGACTAGCTTGCTGCTGCTAAGTCGCTTCAGTCACGTCCAACTCTGTGTGACCCCGTAGACAGGAGCCCACCAGGCTCTGCTGTCCCTGGGATTCTCCAGGCAAGAATACTGGAGTGGATTTCCATTTCCTTCTCCAATGCATGCATGCATGCTAAATCACTTCAGTCATGTCCAACTCTGTGTGACCCCGTAGACAGGAGCCCACCAGGCTCTGCTGTCCCTGGGATTCTCCAGGCAAGAATACTGGAGTGGATTTCCATTTCCTTCTCCAATGCATGCATGCATGCTAAATCACTTCAGTCACGTCCAACTCTGTGTGACCCCGTAGACAGGAGCCCACCAGGCTCTGCTGTCCCTGGGATTCTCCAGGCAAGAATACTGGAGTGGATTTCCATTTCCTTCTCCAATGCATGCATGCATGCTAAGTCACTTCAGTCATGTCCAACTCTGTGTGACCCCATGGACAGCAGCCCACCAGGCTCTTCTGTCCATGGGATTCTTGCCGTTTCCTTCTCCTGTCAGACTAGCTTAGATGCTCAAAAGTTACCGCTTTTATCAGAACTTACTCTGTACCCTCTATTAAAGGTCCTCCATGCATATTCTTGTTTACATCTGGCAGAAAGATCTCCAAATGGTTCCCTTTTTGGAACAAATGGTTCCAAATGGTTTTGTGTTGAACAATGGCCTTTCAGTGAGATTGACCAACTGGTCCAGGCTCAGGGTAGGAACCACACCCAGGACCCTCTGCCTCAAGTGAGAGGCTCTTAACCACTGTGATAAATGCCCTCCCTGGAGTGTTTCATCTGACCTCTGACATCAGCCCTAAGACATAAACCATGACTTCGAGGCAGCCTGCAAAAGGCAGAACCATAGGTCATCATCCCCAGATGCAGGAAAAAATCAGGGCAACAACCATCAGAGTAAGTGGTAGAGAAAAAAGTAGGCTTGGGGTTCAGAGAAACTCGGGTTCAGATTCTGGCCTCTCCACTTAGGAGTACCAAAGCTGTGGGCAATAAAGAGGTCTGGGCTTTTATTTCCTCATCTGTAAAATGTAGATCAAAACCTCAATGACGTATCACCTCACACACTTCAGAACTGCCATTATCAAAAATTCTACAAACAATACTGGAGAGAATGTGAAGAAAAGGGAACCCACTGGCACAGTTAGTAGGAATGTAAATTGATACAGACACTGTGCAGAAGAGTATGGAGATTCCTTTAAAAACTAAAAATAGAACTGCCATATAATCCAGCAATCCCACTCCTGAGCATGTACTCTGAGAAAATCATAATTCAAAAAGACACACATACCCCAGCATTCATTGCACCACTATTTACAGTAGTCATTACGTGGAAGCACCCAGATGTTCATCAACAGATGAATGGATAAAGAAGATGTGGTGCATATACACACTGGAATATTACTGGGGAATAAAAAGGAATGAATCTGAGTCAGTTGAACTGAGGCAGATGAACCTGGAGCCTGTTATAGTGAAGTAAGTCAGAAAGAGAAAAACAAATATTGTATATAATTGCATATATATGGAATCTAGAAGAATGCTTCTAATGAACCCATTTGCTGGGTAGGAACAGAGATGCAGATGTAGAGAGTGGACTTGTGGGCCCAGAGGGGGAAGGGGCGGGGGAAACGAGCAGAGAGAGTAACCGACACACACTCTGTGCTTGTGAAACAGACGTCCAGTGGGAAGCTGCTCTATATATAGCACTATAGCACGGGGAGCCCGGCCTGGTGCTCTGTGATGACCTGGAGGGGTGGGTGGGAGAGAGGCTCATCAGGGAGGGGTCGCATGTGTATTCACGGCTGATTCGAGTTGCTCTACAGCAGAAACCAACAGAGCATTCTAAAGCAATTGTTCTCCAATTAAATTTTTTTTAAATTATCTACACCAATAAAATTTTAAAAAACAATTTTAAGCATCCTAGGTCTGTAAGGATTGGTTAGGTCTGTGCATTTTCAGCACAGTCCACATAGGAGGCCCTTGAATTTCACAGACTCCCTTGGTTAGAGCAGGTTACTCAGCCCAGATGCTATTGGCATTTGAAGCTGGCCAATCTCTGTGTTAAGCAGCTGGCCTATGCATTAAGCAGTGTCCCTGGGCTCTACCGTGGAGATGAGAGCAACATCACCCCAGCTGTGACAACCACAAATGTTCCAGGCATTGCCAGACACCCCTGGGAGGGAACCAAGTCGCCCCGGCGGGCTACCACTGGGTTAGATCGGAGTCAGAGGCGAGGCAGCGGCCCTTACAGCCAAAGTTACAAACTTCCAAAGCGAAGGCCTCTGCCAGTGCAGCCCATCATCATTGCTCCGGGAAGAGCCACCACTGGACGCTTGGGCGGGCTTTGTGTGTATCAGGTTGGCTGGGCCAGAGTCCCCATTATCCAGCCAAACTCGAGTCCCTGGGTCAGCGTGAGTATCGCACAGATGTCGTCAAAACCCCTAAACAGCTGCCTTGAAGTAAAGGAGATTGTCCTGGATAAACTGTGTCGGGGAGGGAAAGGGGGGATGACCAAACCAGTGGGAAGGAAGGCCTGAAGGGAGGCTGAGGTTTCCCCAAGGCAAGAAGAGCTGCCGCTGTGGATGAGAGCTGCAGCCCATGCCTGTGGGTTTCAGCCTGAAGATAATATTCCTATTCTGACTTCCTGCCCTACCGATTTTTAGACTCTTCTTAGCCAGCCAATCACATAAGCCAATTCTTTGTAATTTATAGATAGATAGATAGATAGACAGCCACACACACACACACACACATATATATATAGTATCTATACACATATAACCTATATACACATATACACTATATATATGATGTATGAATATATATTGAATACTATATATATATATGTGGGTGGGTTTCTATACCTGTATGTGTCTATAAACATGTGTGTGTGTGTATCCTACTGATTCTGCTTCTCCAATGAACTGCCGAATGACACAATGAATGCTGTGTGTGTGCTCAATCGTGTCCTACTCTTTGTGACCCCATGGACTGTAGCGCACCAGGTTCCTCTCGTCCATGGAATTTTTCAGGTAAGAATACTGGAGTGGGTTGCCATTTTCCTCCTCCAGGGGATCTTCCTGACTCAGGGATTGAAACTGTGTCTTTCATGTCTCAGGCATTGGCAGGCAGAGTTTTTACCACTGAGCCACCTGGGAAGCCCAATACAATGCTAGCAAACCATGCAAAACTTTGAGGTTGAACCTCATTCCCATGGAATAAAGGGCAGCTCTGCAGGACTCAAGTGCTCTCACGTTCAAATCATCATTCCCAAAGGAACCCTGACACTTTTTTTCTGAGAGCTGTGTGGATGTGGATTCCACCTTCAAGCAGCTGGGTAATTTTGTACTTGGTACTTAACCTCTCTGATCCTCTATTGACTCATGCATACACCTCTTGAGGTTGTAAGAATTCAGTGAGAAAACACATGAAGTGCCTTAAAAAATGGCATTCTTTATATTAGATAAAAAAACACACTGAGAAAGATCTTTGCAATCTTATAAAAATGTAGATTACAATAAAATATAAGGCATATTAGTGCATTACAGTTTATTTTGAAAGAAGTATTCATGTTCTTTTTAACTCAGTCACATTATAAAAGGATTTCCAAAACTAACGATACTTACAGAAATGCCCTTATTAAAAAGAATGACACATTTTAAAGAGGTCACAGCAGTGCCGTGTGAAACATTTAGGATCCATTAAAGGGTCTAAGTATTTGACTGAAGCAGTAAAACATCAATAGTCTCTTTGTTCGTTGAGATGTCACCCTTTAGAATTTTCCATATAACGTTCTATTGATTATGGATCTGGACTCATTTGCATTTTAAATGTCTTTCTCTGGCTGGCCTGCGGCAAGCAGAGTGCAACGTTATTGCTGTCACATAGGGTGGTGGAAGTGGTGTAGACAGGAAGTGGGTTCACAGGATACAGGAACTGACGGGAAATGGGGCAGGGATTCATTCAGGTTTAGGCAGTTGTGCAGGCGCCAAGAAGCAAAGAAGAAAAATGGGAAGAAAAAAGCATGTTTTAAGACAGCAACAACAGCGTGATTTGTGCTACTGGAAGTGTCTGGGGGACAGGTCCACAAAGGGACTTGGATGAAAAGGATGCAGACTGCAGAGCATCCTGGCGGATGGCAGCAGGTACCACCTCATTCACTTCATTTTAACCATCCATTGGCCTCGGCTTTGGGCTGTCAGCACCTCGAGGGTGGGGCCGTGTCTTCTCACCACGGTGCCCTGCAGACGGTGCTCACACTCCGTGGCCACTGGGTGGGATGAGAAGGGCTCCACCGGTCAGTGAAACCTACAGTCGGCTGCTTGGTCTCACATGTTCAGCCTCGTTTCCGGCCGCCACTCCAGGCCTCAAGAAGACTGGCCAAGGCAAGGCCAAGGTCCTCCTGGGACCAACACTTTCCAGACACGTGAACTAAACAAGGAGACGTGCTTATGCAATCGGGTTCCAACCCTGGAGGTCTGGTTTGCTCTTGGGAATAATAAAGCAGAATGCAGGCCTAGAACCAGAGCCAGGGGCCAAGGGGCCCAGGGGAGGGGGCCTGGAATCCTCTGGGGCCAGGACCGGGTGCAGAGATGAGGCAGGAATGCACGAGAGAAAGCTGAGTCATGCCTCCAATTACAGTCACTCCTCATCACTCACAGACTCTGGATTTGCGAGTTCACCTGTTCGCTTAAACTGTGTTTGTAACCTCAAAAACAATACGTGTGGGGCTTTGGGGGTCCTTTGTGGACAGGCACAGAGCTGCAAAACATTTGAGTCACTCAGTGGACATGTTCCCAGCTGAGCTGGGGGAAGGCGATGCTTTGTCTCATTTCAACTCTCACCTACAGCCTACTGAGTGCCACGTTATTCATATTCGGGGGTTCTTTCGAGATGATTTTGCTATTTAAGATGCACCCCCAGCACAGTGCCAAAGTGCTGTCTGATGTCCCTAAGCACCAAAAGGCTGTGATATGCCTTATATGTAAAATAACCTTTGCCCAAACATGAATCCTGGTGGCTACGAATCCAATGTTAGTGAATCAAAACTTTGTATTACGTAGTTTCTAGGGGCTTCCCTGGTGGCTCAGTGGTAAAGAATCCACCTGCCAATGCTGAAGACACAGGTTCCATCCCTGGCCCAGGAAGATCCCACTCAACTTGAGGGTAGCCTCCACTCCTGGCCCAAGCAGCACTGAAGATCCAGCCTAGACAAAAAATAAAACAAATAAATAAAAAAAATTCTTTTCTTAAAGTCTCTTTAAACAGAAACACATAAAACAAGCTTGCTAGTGCTAAGCCTCTTCCATTGTGGCCGACTCTGCCACCCTAAGGACTTATAGCCCACCAGTCTCCTCTGTCCATGGGATTCTCCAGGCAAGAATACTGGAGTGGGTTGCCATTTTCTCCTCCAGGGGATCTTCCCAACCCAGGGATCAAATCCACGTCTCTTAAATCGGCAAGCAGGTTCTTTACCACTACTGCCACCTGGGAAGTCAAAACAAGCTTATGGACTAATTAGTTGACAACAAGATTGTGACCAGAGGCTCGCAGGAAGCTAACCCTGAACATCCCGTTGGAGGAATGGTCCGGTATTTGCTAGTTCGGTGTTGACAGTGACTCTCTAAAACACGACTCCTGAAGGGTGAGAGCTGGCTGCACCTCATCACCCTGAGTGAAGCTGCAAGGACAGGCCTTGAGCTGGACAGGAAGTTTCGCAGTGATCTTCCCTCCTGAGTGCATTTCTCTTCCTGCTCCCAGACTTCTCATCACCCGAGGAGCAGCATAAGAACCCACAGCCTGTTTCTGCACCCAGAGCAGGGAGATGGCAGCTCAGGTAGCAGAGATTACCCCACAGGTAACAATTAAGAAAAGCTGATTCGTTCCCCCTCCCTCAGGCAAAGAGAGACAGTGCAGCAGCCGTAATGCAATTACTGTGCCTGCTCCTCGGGAGTGTGATACAGCTCGATCATAACAATATAAAGAAGCTATTCCTAGCCCAAACTGTCTGCAGAGAGACAGCCTCAAAGGAGCAAAGCTGCTTCTGCCCCTGCCGAGGAAGCCAGCTTATGTAGAGGCTCCTGGGGCAGACAGAGGGGCCACTCTTGGCCTGTCCAGCCTCCCAGGCCCCACGAGCTGAGATGACTTGGAGACAATTTCATTTGACCCCCACCACGGCAGAGGCTCATCTTGGCACCCTCTCAGCTCCTTTCCCAAAGACAATTTAGTAACATCAGGAGCTGGATCTTTCTTTTTTATGATCGTATAAATAACAGCCATCCAGGGCTGGCCTTGGCTCTGGTTCTCTCCAAATATTAAATTAGCTTCTGTGGGAGAAAGTAAATTTAAAGCCATACCTTATTGTGTCTATAAAAACTGGAAGAATCAAAAGTGCAGGGTCTGCTCAACCTGGAAATGGTCAGGTAGAGATGGAGGCAGGCAGGCTGGGGGAAGGGACACGGCTCATCAGCTCGTGTCCCCCGCCCAGAGCTCCTCCACTAGACTCTGCCTTTATGACAATTCTCACGTCATGAAATCTTGATTATTTTTTATTGGAAATGAGTAACAATGACTCCTCAAGGTTTCTAAAGAGACTCTGTGGACTGAAGACTCATCTCCTGGTCTTTTCTCCCTATTTTGTCCCAGCAGAGATTTCTGGAATAAGAGACCAATTGTTTGGAGCAGCCCAATCTTCGGGGAGCAATGAAAGTCCAGCTTTCATTTCAGGAGCTTATCAAGCTCGTGCCTGTAAGTCAGGAAGGTTCAGAAGTAATCCTGTGACTCCTGGCCTGCAGATAGGAGCCCTGAGTGCTTTCACTCACGCATTCAGTCATTGCACAAAGGAATATTCAGCACCAACTGTGTTAGCAGCACTGCGCTGAGCACTGGAGATGCACCCAGGAGCAAAGCATCATGCCTCAGAGAGCTCACAGCTGTGTCAGAGAGGAAGGCGCTTGAGAAGGCACTTGCCATCCAGTACGGGGGCTGCAGGACAGCACAGAGAAGATGCTGTTGAAACATGTAAAGAGGGGAACTTCCCTGGAGATCCAGTGGTTAGGACTGTGTGGTTTCACTGCTGAGGACCTGGGGTTCAATCCCTGGCAAGCGAAGTAAGATCCTGCAAGCCATGTGGCCAAAAAAAGAGAGAGAGAGAGAGAAACATGTAAAGAGGGCACCCTACCCAGTGTTGAGAGGTCAGGGAAAACTTCTCAGAGAAAGAGACACTGAAGCCCAAAGAATGGGTGTGAGCCGACCAGGCAAGTGGCAGAGGCAGCCTATGACAACGCAGGAGAGGGTGAGGGCCCGTCGTGTTCCTGTCACCGGTCTGGTCCATGGAGTGTGGGGGAAGGGTGAAAACTGAGCCCAGAGAGGTAAATGCGAACCAGGTCACCCAGCATCTAAAACATAGCACTCAGTTAGTCTTTTTTTCTCAAGATAAGAACTTTGGAGATCCCTATTTTAGCAACATTTACATACACAATACAGTACTGTGAAGCTACCTTATTATGGTAATCATCACATATTATGTGTAAACATCACATATTATGTCAGCCCAGGAGGTCAAAACAGTCAAGCAAAGGAAGGATGCTGGATTTGACACTTGGGAGGTAAAAGAATTGAACCAAGGAGGAGAGCAGGTGGAATTCATTTCAGGCAGAAGAAACAGCATGTGGAATATCAACAACACTATTTGTGAGAGCAAACATCTGGAATCTCTCTAAATGTCCATCAAGAAGAGATCTGTTTACCAAAAACACCCATAGAACAATTAAACTGTTGGACACCATGCATAAGTTAGAAAGAATTGAACTGATTGATATAAAATGACAAAGATTTTTCTAGATATGCTGATAGATGAAAAACACAAATTCCAGGATGTAAACACTATTGTAAGATAATATCATTTAAATATATACCCATCCTTCAATAAAAATGTTATATTTTAATAATCTGCATATTATAAAACATGTAGATTTTAGTTAATCTAAATAAGGCAGATGGTAATTGTTATACACCATTTTCTATTTTAATAGTCTATATTACAATATTATTTAGATTATTAATCTAGATTAGGTATATTATAATTAATTATTATAATATATTACATTCAGTTCAGTTTAGTCTCTCAGTTGTGTCCAACTCTTTGCAACCCCATGAATCACACAGCATGCCAGGCCTCCGGGTCCATCACCAACTCCCAGAATTTACTCAAGCTCATGTCCATCGAGTCGGTGATGCCATCCAGATATCTCATCCCCTGTCATCCCCTTCTCCTCCTGCCCCCAATCCCTCCCAGCATCAGGGTCTTTTCCAATGAGTCAACTCTTCACATGAGGTGGCCAAAGTATTGGAGTTTCAGCTTCAGCATCAGTCCTTCCAATGAACACCCAGGACTGATCTCCTTTAGGATGGACTGGTGGGATCTCCTGGCAGTCCAAGGGACTCTCAAGAGTCTTCTCCAGCACCACAGTTCAAAAGCATCAATTCTTCTGCACTCAGCTTTCTTCACAGTCCAACTCTCACATCCACACATGACCACTGGAAAAAACCATAGCTAGGCCTTTGTTGGCAAAGTAATGTCTCTGCTTTTTAATTTGCTATCTAGGTTGGTCATAACTTTCCTTCCAAGGAGTATGTGTCTTTTAATTTCATGACTGCAATCACCATCTGCAGTGATTTTGGAGCCCAAAAAAATAAAGCCTGACACTGTTTCCACTGTTTCCCCATCTATTTGCCATGAAGTGATGGGACCAGATGCCATGATCTTAGTTTTCTGAATGTTGAGCTGTAAGTCAACTTTTTCACTCTCCTCTTTCACTTTCATCAATATATATTATATTGTAACATGTTATATTTTAACAATCTGTATATTATACATAATATGCATATATTCTATATGTATACTTTATGTTATATATATTTTATATGTGTTCACATTATTATATATGTTTTAGAGATAAACAAGTGAAAGCGAGATGAAGAGGAGGGAGATTTATATATATATGTATATGTATATATATATTTATATATATATGTGTGTGTGTATATATATATATATATATATATATATATATATATATATAAAATCACAACCTATCTCAGATAGAGTTCCGCACAATACATATGAAGGGGCCAGAGCAATTATAGACAAAGTCAGCCTACCTAGCCAAGGAAGACTAGCTGTCTCTTCAACATTACAGTTTCTTATAAAAAGTTTTGCTTTTTATAAGCATCTGTCTTTTTTTTTGGCCATGCCACTTGGCTTGCAGGATCTTAGTTCCCAGACCAGGGATTGAACCTGGGTCATGGCAGTGAGAGTGCAGAGTCCTAACCACTGAACCGCTGGACATGCCCTATAAGCGTCCGTTTTCCTGGACAGGCTGGGAGGACGGGTTGCAGGCAAACGATGACGGTTCAGCTCCTCCACTTCCTGTTGATTTGCTGTCTGGCCCTGTGGTCACTGTCAGGCAGTCCAACCTCCTTCGCTCACTGTCATAACAACAGTTTTTACAACGTAAATCCGCCCAGTGTCACGACCAAAGCCCTTCCGGTCCTCCCTCACACTCTCCCGACACGACAGACTCGAGCCGGCGGTGGGTGAGGGCAGTCTGAGAGGGATGTTTTCCCCCTTGCTCACCACACCCCAGTTCTCAGCAGCATTTTCTGGCTCAGGAGGAAACGCCAGGACAGAGGTGATGAGGGCAGAGGACCCAGCACAGCAAGGATATGAATAGGACCGGTTCTCCCCGGACCAGCGGGAGTAGACAGGAGGCTATTGCTCTCCTGGCGCTTTTGAGGGGGTTCTGGAGATGCCCCTCCTGGTGACGACCTTGGATTGCAACCCCTGGAAACAGACGACGCCTCTCCTGCTCTGGAGCTCCATCCAGTCTCTACTGAGCTCCTCCTGGCTGCCCCCTGGGTTGGGGTCCCACATAAGCCCCCTGCCTGCAGGAACACACGTGTGTCCTTGCCCCACTGGGACATACAGGGGGGCTTGCAGCCATGGCGGCCATCACTCTTCCTGCTTCAAAGTAGGCCCACTGCTGTAACCTTATCCTTTCCTATTCCCAGATGGGATTCACACGCAGCACTTAGGATTCCTGAATTCATGGTGGCACAGGGGACACCAGCCCAGCTCTGTCAATTGTCCCTGTGAAACCCCTCAGACTCTGAGGTAGAAAGGAGTCGACATGTGGATGCATGGTACACCTACCTTCACTCTGATAAAAAAACTCTTTCAACCCTTCCATCCCCACCTCTTTAGAGGTTGGAGTGGATGATTTCCAGTGGTGACAGAGCAGATTTCAGCCTGGTAGCAGGCCCTGCATAAGTGACCTGGCCTGACCCACAACTCCTGGTATTCTTGGAATCAACTGTGTTAGCCTTTCATGTCTCAGCCAAAACTGAGACAAAAGACCCCTTTTAATGTCTTCTTGTTGTTGTTTAGTTCCTCAGTCATGTCTGACTCTTTTGCAACCCCATGGACTGTAGCCCACCTCTGCCCATGGGATTCTCCAGGCAAGAATACTGGAGTGGGTTGCCATTTCCTCCTCCAGGGGATCTTCCTAGACCAGGGATTGAACCCCTGTCTCCTGCACTGGCAGACAAATTCTTCAACACTGAGCCACCAAGGAAGCCTCATGCCCTGTTACCCTTGTATGATTAACTAATTAAGACTAACAATGTACAAAGGAATCTTTGGTTTCCCAGGCAAATATGGGACAAAAAGAGTCTCCTTCTAATACCCTGTTATATCTGCAAAATTAAATAATCAAAGACTAAATAACTTAGAAGAGAGCCCACAGGAGAAAGACCAGAGATAAAACTGTTAGGTTGTTAGAATAGGGAAAAGGAGTCCCAAATGGTGGTGGCTAAAAGACCTGGAAGGGAAAAGCCCATGAAAATAGAACAAAGGAAGGTCTGAGGACCGGAGTGAGAACCTCAGGTAAAACAAACAGCACTCCTGGCTGGCCCAGTTTACATAGGACCGGCCCA
Organism: Dama dama; assembly: GCF_033118175.1. Classification (NCBI taxonomy): domain Eukaryota; kingdom Metazoa; phylum Chordata; class Mammalia; order Artiodactyla; family Cervidae; genus Dama; species Dama dama. Next base: position 8,302,071 of record NC_083701.1, on the reverse strand, counting down.
GAGAGAGAGAAACATATAAAAAGAGGAGCCAAAACTAGCTCTCTCTCTCTCTCCCGCGTGCTGGGGCTCTCTTCTCTTTGCCTCTTTGGATCGATGTGCCCTCATGCCTCGAAGATGGATTTTCCTGCTATTATCTAAATAAAATAGAGCTGTAACACTGACTTATCTAAGAGCTATAACACAGTCCGTTCAAGACCTGAGAGCTATAACACGGTCTGTCCAAGACCCAAGAACTGTGACACGCCGAGGGGGGCTTTAATGTCCATCACCCCAAATCTTTGTTGTGACGAGACAAAAACCGAGGAGCATACAACTCGCCTGACAGAATGAATCCCCTTTCTCCTATTCTTCACTACAGACATGCACAAATATTCACACATATAGGCATGCACACACACACATGCACACATGTTCACACTCACAGGCATGCACTCACATACACACATGTTTACACTTACAGACACACACATGCACACGTGTCCACACTTACAGACATGCACACATGTTCACACACATGAGCATGCACACATGCACATACATGCACACCACAAAAGGCCAGGAGACAGAAAATCTTTGGCAAGTTCTGGAAACAATGAGATGTTCAAATTTGTTAAAAGTGAAGTAAGACTCAATAAGAGTCCAGATAAGACAGATCCACAACATGTATCCCAAGTTCAAACATGGCTTCCAAATGTCTTGGTTATTTTTTTTCCATAATGCCTGTAAGAAATTACTATTTGACCTTTGGACAGGAACCAAAAGTCTGGGGAACTGAGAGTCAGAGTAAGGTCAGGTTTTGCTTTACATACAAAAGGATTTTCTACTGAGTCTGCATTACCATGATAAGCCGGGCCCAAAGCTATACTGGGCAGAAATGTCAATTCTTGCAGGAAGTTTCCCAAGTGGCGTGGTGGTAAAGAATCTGCCTGCCAATGCAGAAGATGTCTTACTAGAGATGCGGGTTTGATCCCTGGGTTGGGAAGATCCCCTGGAGAAGGAAATGGCAACCCACTCCAGTATTCTTGCCTGGAGAATCCCATGGGCAGAGGAGCCTGGTGGGCTACAGTCCATGGGGTCGCGAAGACTTGGACACGACTTAGTGATTAAACAACAACAACTTCACGCATAGGGGCAAATGGGCCACAGGCTACTGACCCTTCTGCCTGGCTGACTGAAAACTCAGGGGCTCCCATGACCTCATCCCCAGGTTTGATAAGTCACTAGGACTTACAGAATTCAGGAAAGTGCTTCACTTATGCTTACTGATTTACCATAAAGGATACAACTGAACAACAGCCAAATGGAAGGGGTGCGTTGAACAAGATATGAGGGGCAAAGAAAGCAGAGTAGCTATTTCTTCTCTGGGTGTACCACTCCTTACCCCCAGTACATCAATTCATTCATCAACCCAGATGTCTCTAAATGCCAGCATTTAGGGATTTTTATTGAGGTTCCATTGTGTGGTGTGATAGATTCAATCATTGGCTATTGGTGGTTGAATGTGATTCCCAGGTCCCCTCCTCTCTCCTTCCTGGCGGGGGTGGGGGCAGTGGGGATGGAGGGGGAGGTATGGTTGATAGTTCTAACCCTCTATTCAGAGGGTTGGTTTTTCTGGCAATCTACTGCAACTTTATAAAGCTACCTAGGGACCCACCAAGAGTCGCCTTATTAGCATGAACTCAGGTATGATCAAAAGGGTTCATTACGAATGAAAGACTCACCTATCATTTGGGAAATTCTAAGGGTTTAAGGAGCCCTATGACAGGAGCCTGAGACATACATCAAATAGCTCTTTATTTGTATTATACCACCCAGACCCAGTGGAGAAGGGAATGGCAGCCCACTCCAGTATTCTTGCCTGGAGAATCCCATGGACAGAGGAGGCTGGTGGGTCACAGTCCATGGGGGCATAAACGGACATGACTGAGTGACTAACATGCACACACACACACAGATAGCCAGCCTCCTACTCTGTAAGCCCCTACCCTGCTCCCCAAGCCCTGGGTCTCCCCGAGGGATTTTTCACTTCTCTGAACCTGCCATCCTCTCTTACCTCCTGGCCTTCGTCATCACTCGTCAACCTGGACCATCTCCCCTTGCTTGTCCCATCAGACCCAGTCTCCGGGATTTTGATGCCGGCTCAGGTGAAGCCGGAGGCCACCACTTCCCTTCAGGTTGGAGCCCTTGGGAGGGAGGTGGCCAAGTGCAGCTTGCTCTGCTCCACGCAACACATGATCTTACAACCCTAGTAGGACTTGCAGGTAAAACCGTCCCAGCAGACTTGACCCTCAACATCCCTGTAATCAAGATTTGTCCAGTAATCAGTTAGGCAAAATAAGGACCCCATCAGAGTATGGATTCTGTGTATCTAAAAAAAACATTGTTTTCTGAGGACGACCTCATTCTATGTTTTCTTTGCTTTTCAAGAATTCCTTGCAGTGATAAAATTAGTCTGTTCACAATATGTCTTAAGAAGGATAATTGAAATAAATATCACCTCTATATTCTCCCCAGGAGGACAGTGGTTATCGCCACTAACTATTTTGCTCTTTTGTTTCCAGTGCGTGATTCATCCCACCCCCTCCTACTCTGGACTGTTTCTTTAGCATAGTTCTTGATAATTAGGGTCCTTTCTATAATCACCCAAGAGGCTTTCACTTAATGCCACTTAAATATGGTAGTTGCCATAGGAAAATATCATTTCATGGGCCATTAATGGGCTTAACAGTCCTACTTAAAAAATATACATTCTCACAGTTCATAATTTCTATGCGGAGTTGAAGCAAAAGCACGATACTATGACCCCTCATTTCACTTCAGCTAATATTTATTTAATGCCTTCCTAGGCCTGATGCTCTGTGCATATATTCTCTTTAGCTCACCCAGCCACCCTACTGGATAGTCATTAATACCCTTAGAAATGAGGATGTGGGTTCAACAAGGTGAAGTTCCTCTGCAAATGGCAGAGTGCTGGGAGACAGCAGCGTCATGACCCAGCCACAGTGGGTCTGACTCTGAGGTCTGTGCTCTTTACTGTACCAAGTGGCCTCTGAGAAGCCAAGAGATACACTTGACACCTGTGGTGAAGAACCCAGAGTCTGGAGCCAAGCCGCTGGGTGCAGTGGCTGTCTCCACCACCAGCAGGTTTTGAGACCTTGGCCAGGTTCCCGTAGTCTGCCTGTGCCTCAGTTTCCCCAGCTGTAAAATAGGAACAATGGCAATAGTGACCCCATCAGACTCCTGAGAGTGAGACCACGCACAAAGCCAGGGAAAGGCAGCCCAGCGCCCACACATGTTCAGCGCATGTTCCTGTCTTCTATTATCTCCAGCCTCCTCGCACTGAACCTTCAGCCGCAGAACAAACCAGCCGTGTATGTTTCCATGAGCTGTGTGTGTTCCGCGTGCAAGTGCGTCAGGACATTGGTGTGGCCTCTGGGACTCTCTCATGCATATTATGACAATGGATGTGTCTCATGCATATTATGACAATGGATGTGATCTTCCAGGTTCCTGTATGAAACTTTAACCTTATATTTTGATACCTTGTATATTTCTCCTGTAGCTCCTGTAATATCTTTTATGGATGAAAACATTCTCTTTTTTTAATTTTTTACTTTATATTGGAGTATAGTTGATTAACAATGCTGTCCTAGTTTCCCACATGCAGCAAACTGATTCGGTTATAACTGAATATATGTATTCAGTTATATGTAATTTTTCAGACTTGTTTCCCATTTAGGTTGCTACATAATATTGAGCAGAGTTCTCTGTATTGTACAGTAGGTCTTTGTTGGTTATTCATTTAAAATAGAGCAATGTGTACATGTCAGCCCCAAACTCCATAACTATGCTTCCCCACCTCCTTCCCTCCTTCACATTCAATTCTTTATCTTCACACACAACTTAAGCCTTCGCCCACACTCTCCTCCCTCTTCTCCCCTGCCCCCGTGGTCTGGAACATTCTTCCATCACCCTTCTGCTGACCAGCAGCCCCCACTTGTGGGAGCAGAACTGACAGTAGGCCACTTCTGAGCAGAAGCTTTCAGAAGCTGCCTGTGGCCAGTGATGGCGTTTTCCCCTCTGCCGTGAGAACCAAACAGCCCCCACAAAAATCTCTGTCATTGCAATGGATCCCAGAACGAAGAGGACACTTGGAAAAGAGCCAAACCTGCCCACAGACAATATGTAGCATGAAAAAGAAATAAAGCTTTGCTGATGGAAGCCACTGACACTTTGGGATAAATGTTTCCTCAGCATAACTGGAGCCGAGGGCTACATCTCTGAACAGCCCCATCCCATCCATTCTGGCCCCTTCCACTCCCCTACTGGGTGATGTTTTAAAAACACAGACCTGATTCTGTAAGTCTCTTGCTTAAATAGGTTTTCCACTGCTCTCAGAAGAAATATCAAAGGTTTGATCACGGCTGCCACGGCTCTGATCCCAGCCTCCCTCTCCGGCGTCGTACGGTCCCACTATCTGTCTCCCCTGCACCCCGACCTCTGTGCCCTTTCTCACACCAGGAATGAATCACATTCCCTTCCACCCAAAAAATGCTGATTTTTCCCCCTAGAATTTTCTTCCCTTTCATTTCTCTATGTGTACTTAATTATTATTCTTCTTTAGACCTTGGCTCAAAAGAATTCGTGTTCATTCAAGGAGTGTTTCCCGAGTGTCTTCTAACGCTATGATCTCTTCTATCCTCTGAGGATACAGTGAAGACAGTTCTTCAGGGAAGACTTCTGCCCACATAGCACCTTGCCCTGTTCTGCTATGGTCCTTACTCCATATGTAATCGTACATCTGGGCTTCCCAGGTGGCACTAGTGGTAAAGAACCTGACTGCCAATGCAGAAGGCATAAGAGACTGGGGTTCAGTCCTTGGGTAGGGAAGATCCCCTGGAGGAGGACATGGCAACTCACTCCAGTATTTTTGCCTGGAGAATCCCATGGACAGAGGAGTCTGGTGGGCTACAATCCATGGGGTTGCAAAGAGCTGGACTGAAGTGATTTAGCTCACATGCATGCACACAATCATACATCTATATATGTGATCTATAGTTATTTGGATGATGTCTGTCTCCCTCACTAGACTAAAATATTCATGGAAACAGGGCCCAAATCTATAGCATTTTCCACTGTGTCCTCTACGTTTAATATAGAATTGGCACATAATACATTTCGTTGAGTATTTTGAATGAAACAGAACTTGGTATTAATATGTGGCAGACACATCTCATCAGAACTCTCTTTGCTGGGTACTGTTCTGATCTCTAGTTTGTGGGTTAAACATGCAAAAGTTAAATGACTTGCCACGGTCATCCAGCTAAAACGTGATAGAGCTGAGATTCAAATACAGGCCGTCTAGCCCCAAAGATCATGCCCTTAGCCACAAGATGAATGAGTGAATTAATTAACACAGGAAGAAGGGAAGGAGGAAGGGAGGAAGGAAGGCCTTTGGAGCGTGAACACTAGGCTCCATTTATTGCTAATGTCACAGGGCTGGCTAAGAAAAGATCCAGCACTTACCGAGTATTTAACAAGTACATGTTGAATGAATGAGACAATTAATCAACCATGGATAAACAAATGAATGAGCTGCCCCAAGTGGTTTGCAGTTTCCAAGAGCAGCAACATGGCAAGTCCCTTCCTTCTGGAACTTGGCACACACAAATACTTTCCTTGGCAGCAGTCACCTCTGAGTCTTCAGGTCAATGATGTGACCCTCCCTGTAGGACACGGAAGGTCCACCCATCTGAGAAGACCCTTGCCCAAAGGGAACCCTCAGGAACTAAGATGGGACCCTTCTCCCCATCTTAGATACCACCGTAGAAGGCTGAGCCTTCCCAGGGGAAGGTGGGGAGAGGAGAGCAGCCTGTAGTGCTTTCAACCCTCCATTCAGTTGGGGAAAGAGTCCAGCTTTTATCTCCGGGAACTCCAGACAGCAGTCATTTGCAGGGAGAGAGGTTTTACAGATGCTGCTGAACCTCATGGGATCACCAGCTGGAGAAAAGCTACTTAGGCAGTGTGTATGTCCCCTTGAGAAGCCACATCACACCTCTACCAAGCTAATCTGAAATGATTATCACACTAACACTCCTGGTCTTTGTGGACATACCAGTACTCCTCAGTTGATTTGGCTCCTAAAAAGATATACTGAAGGAGGAAACAGACAGAACATGCTTTATCTTGAAAGCAGGACTCCATCTTGGGCCAGACTGTGGACTTTGAGCTACATGCTCAGTATCTATGGAAACGACATACCAACTAGAAAATCAGGTCCCCGGAAGGAAGAGCCCCAGGGCTTGTACCTAGACTCTCTGTTGCCTAAAAGAATACCCTAATTGTCTGTGTAACCGAATAGAATCATACATTCTATTGTGCTTATTAGGGTATGACCACAGGCCTATTGATAATTGTCCACTGCTAACTACCTAGGCTTAAGGCATATGAATCACGGGTTAACTTTGACTGATCTTTCTTTTTCCTTTGTTCAGACTAGTTTCAGGGAATTTGGGGAGGCAGGTTTGTGCACGTACACTTAGGGTATACAAGGTTTTCGCAAAAACTGGTTGGGGTCCTTGGCTTAAAGGAGACTCTGCCTTGGCCCCGCCGGTGTAATAAACCGCACTCCACTATCTGCATTGTCCTTCTGAGTGAGTTTGCTTCCCAGAACATGTGGCTACAACAGTGCAACAGCATTGTCAAATCAGAATGCTTATGACATGGTCTCGGAATATTTCTCCATGAACTCAGAACACTTCTTTCAAAAAATGTTTAGGTCATTGAGACACTGTGCGTGAACGCTAAGTCACTTCAGTCGTATCCAACTCTTTGCGACTCCATGGACTAACCCACCCGGCTCCTCTGTCCATGAGATTCTCCAGGCAAGAGTACTGGAGTGGGTTGTCACGCCCTCCTCCACGGGACCTTCCCAACCCAGGGATGGAATCTGCGTCTCTTGTGTCTCCTGCACTGGCAGGCAGGTTCTTTACCACATTGCCTCCTGGGAAGCCCCACTGAGACACTGCTTGAGTTAAATGGATGCCTAAGACTGTACACCAGCTCCTAGGGGCTCACAGCGCAGGGAACAGAGACAGTTTTCTGGCAATTTCGAGCAGACAATGTTGGGACACCAAAGGAGAGAAACATCCCTTAGCTTAAGAGAGGGCATCTTGCAGACTGTAATACTAGAGTTGATCCTTACTAAGTTTCTTATATGGAAGGTCTTTGTAAAACAAACAAACTTTCCTAAAACAAATAATTGTCTTTATATTTTTCAAATGATGGCTTGCTGTTACTCACCAATAAAGGAAAATAACAATAACCAAGACATCTCCAGACATGGTCCAGGCTTGCTTTCTGCAAGCTCTGCTCACCCTCCTGTGGGCCCCCAGAGCCAGAAATGCCAGGGTTTCTACGTCGCTCTATTGTCATGAAGCAACCCTCAGGGTCTAGATTTGCTGGAATTCTTCAGAATTGACCAAGGCTCCCCAACTCTCAGACCTTCCCACAAGCTTTCCAGGCAGGACAGAGGGCCACATCCACATGTTCTCCCAGGCCCCCATGCTCTCCCGGTGAGGCCGTGATCAACATGAGGGCAGCCACTGCCTAACCACCTGCCTGGCTCCTAGAGGCACTCAGGGACTGTTTGCTGAGAAAGGACTGGTTAGATGGATTGCATCAATGATGGATAAACAGCAACTGTATCTGACAATCACACCTAACAAACCAGAAGGGAAACAAAATCTGCCTTTGTATAGGAAACAAAGAACTAACTAAATACTCTGTCACCGCTTACTCATTTTACTCCTGGGAGGAAACCAAACCCTACTTACAGTCCACTTATTATTCTTCTGGATAACATTGAAACATAGCCTAAAGCTTACAGGCATCAGCTCCAAATCCCAGCGCTGTCTCTTTCATGTATGTCTAATGCATCACTTCCTTCTTCTGGGTGTTCATAACAGGCATCCATTCATTTATTCATTCGAAGATTCAACAAACACTTCTGAAGTGCCTAGAATGTGTGAAGCATTGTTCTAAGCACACAAGGATATAGTAACAAAAAAACAAGGTTCTAATAAAGGAAATCAACCCTGAATATTTATTGGAAGGACTGATGCTGAAGCTCCAATACTTTGGCCACCTGACACAAAGAGCCTACTCACTGGAAAAGAACCTGATGCTGGGAAAGACTGAAGGCAAAAGAAGAAGGGTTAGTAGAGGATGAGATGGTGAGATAGCATCACCGACTCATTGGACATGAATTTGAACAAACCCCAAGAGACAGTGAAGGATGGGAAAACCTGGCATGCTGTAGTCTGTAGGGTTGCAAATAGACACAACTGAGCAACTGAACAACAAGCACAGTGAAGGAAGAGAGGCAAAGAACAACACAAATGATTAAAATATTGCATGTGAGATGGTAGATGCTATGGAGAAAATTACTGCAAGCAAGGTGGACAGCGAGTATTCAGGGGAACTAAAACTTAAACTGGGCTGGTCAAGGCAGGATTCTGAACACAGACCTAAAGAACAAGAGAGAGAGAGCCTGGGGCATAGTCCTCCAGAGGGCACAGCAGATGTGAATACCCTGAGACTTGAATGAGCTGGGTAAGTATGACGTACAAAAGAGAGGCAAATAAGGCTGATGCTCACTGGACCACAGGAGAGGAGGAGAGAGAGGTAATGAAGGCAGACCATCCAAGTCCAAGTCCATATTGATGTCCTTGACTTGTGCTCTGAGTGAGAGGGGGGATATTATGGGCCTTGGAGCAGTGGGTAATGGGAATCGACTTATATCTTATTGGTCCCTGGCTGCTGTGTTGAGCACAGACTGAAGGGAACAAGCCCAGAAGGATGGAGGCCAGGTAGGCAGCGAGGTCAGAGGTGGTGATGGTTTGGACCAGGGAGCCATTATGGGAGTGGCTAGAAGAGGTCAGATTCTGGGTATATTTTGGGAGTAGAGCCAAAAGGATTGATCATGTAGTGACAGATAAAGAATGAAGTCAGGATGACTTGAGGATTTTGACCTGCCTCGTTGAAAAAGAGACATGACATGGGTGGGTACGCAAAAAATGTCAAGTTGGTATCATTGACTATGATTTAATTTGTATAGAAACTTGATTATCAAGGTAGAAAAAGTAACTAAGGCGAGATATTCCTAGAGATTGATTGGAAGGAAGAGAAATGCCAGTTAGAAATAGAAGGCTGAACAACTTCATTAAGAGGAGACATGAGAAGTCACAAGAGCCACAGCCACTCAAAGCTAGTCCGTGGGGAGACCCACGTTCCAGCATGTCTAGTAAGTCCCTGGGAACTGTCTTAGAAAAGGTAATTTTTGTAATGCCAGTGAGTCAAACAGAAGATCAAATTATGTTTATTCTATTACACTTAAACAATCAGTAAAGTATGCAACTCATCACAGGAAAACATCCAACTGAAATATTTAAAATAAAACACTTGGCTTTGAAAAGGATGATTCCTCAGATACCTGAGAGAAAGCAGCTCCCTTTTGAGATTCTAGGAAGCTGTATTTTGTTGTAACAGTGGAAACTCATCTATGCTTAAAATCTGAGAGATGCAGTGACATCTATTACCTCCTTTGATGCTCATATAAGCACTTGGAGATAAATAACTATCCCTAACTTCATGGGCATGAATCTTTACTGGCCCAGGAATATGAAGTTAATTGCTAGAAGTCAATGGCAGAATGGACAAAGAGTCAACGGTGGGGATGCAGGGAAAGGATTCTTCCTGGTCAGTTTCTTGTCGCTGGTCTATGCTCTCCAGTGTCCACGTGCTCAGGAGAGCTGCCCACAGTGGTAATATCAAGACCTAGAACTGAAACCCAGTTCTGCCATTAACATCTGTGTGTTGTTTCTGGTGTTCAGTCGCTAAGTCATGTCCTATTCTTTGTGACCCCCTGAGCTGCAGCATGCCAGCATTCTCTATCCTTATCTATCTCCCAGAGTTTGTTCAAATTCATGTCCATTGAGTCGGTGATGCCATCCAACCATCTCATCTTCTGTAGCCCCCTTCACCTCCTGCCCTCAATCTTTCCCAGCATCAGGATCTTTTCCAATGAGTCGGCTCTTTGCATCACGTGGCCAAAGTATTGGAACTTCAGCATCAGTCCTTCCAGTGAATATTCAGGGTTGATTTCCCTTAGGACTGACTGGTAACCTACTCTAATCTAAATAAGGGTGAGCCAAACATCTTTAATTAATCCATGACAGTTTCCAGGAGTCCTGTGTTGAGAGATTCCATGATGAAACAGACTCAACTGGAAAGAGACATGAATTGAATTAGCAGCGTCTGCCAGGAGCAGTGGCTGGGCAACAGAGACATTTGTTGGGTTCTGTGATCTATAAATTCCCTTCCGAATCTCATGTCAGATGATTATGTCTAAACAGGAAAGTCTGGATCATGAATAAAGAAGGAATGGAAATTCACAAATAAAGCAGACTCTCTGTATATGAATCTGTTTTTCCACAACACCAAGAGCATCCAAAAGAGACTTTTTGTGTCAACATTCTCAAATATGTGTGCGTTTTTAGAATATCCTCATTCTGAAAAGCTCAAGGTGATATACTTTACTTATGCTTTTGTATACTTTCCAATTGCGTGTTGTAAAAATTTTATCTTAAATTATGAATCTGCCCTGCAATGCAGGAGACCAGGGTTTGATCCCTAGGTTGGGAAGGGAGAAGGAAATGGCAACCCACTCCAGTGTTCTTGCCTGGGAAATCCCATGGACAGAGGAGCCTGGTGGGCCACAGTCCGTGGGGCAGCAAAGAGGCGGACAGGACTGGGCAGCTAACAAACATGCCAAAAGGAATTTGCTCATATTTCCAGAAGGTATGTGACTGTTAATAGTGGAAGTCTTTTTATTGCCTTATCAGTTATTCTATACATCCTAATTTATTAAATATATGATATTTTTCCAAAGACATAAAATCCCTGGCCTAAAAGTAATAAATAGAACCTACAGTGGGAGCAGTATGATGTAATCTCCACACTCATCTTTACCAAGAATAATTTTCATGGTAAACAGCTTATGTTATTTTGCAGAGGGTGGTTTCTATGGCTTAATTGTGATGTCTCATTGTGCATCAAGGCTATAATAAACATTACTGATGCGTCTGTATAACAAAGGCTACCTTTGACCAACTCAAAAGGAAAAGGGCTAACGACAGCTTCTTTGACTCTGATTAACGCCAGGAAACCTCTAACGTTTACTGCTCCAAACACAATAGCATACCTATGAAATTCACTTGCCTCAGAGGTGTTACCTGTTTTGAGCCACAATATATGTCCAGGTACATTTTATGCCCTACTTAATTTAACACTCACAGCATTTATGACAGGTGTTTGGATTCTTAATCTTGGTATTAAAGATAAGGAGATAGATGTCGGCTCACTGACTCAATAAATATTTCTTGGGCACATATTAGATATCAGAAGCCAATTATATAATGGGTTATGTAACTAGTAGATGGGATTCTCAGGGGACGTTAGTGGTAAAGGATCTACCTGCCAACGCAGGAGACACAAGAGACTGGGGTTCAGTCCCTGGGTCAGGAAGATCCCCTGGAGGAGAGCATGACAACCCACACCAGTATTCTTGCCTGGAGAATCCCACAGACAGAGGAGCCTGGTGGGCCCCCAGCCCACGAGTCACAAAGAGTCGGACACGACTGGAGAGACTGAGCACGCACACAAAACCAGTAAGTGACGGAGCCCAGACCGGAACCGACGACCCGAGTCCACACACCTGATCTTCCTGCGCTCCAGCGTCTCTCACACTGTGCTCTGATATAGCACACCTACACCAGAAGCAACCAGGGTATTTGTAATACCATATCCTTGGTCCCCCCGCTGGCTCAGCGGTAAGGATTCACCAGCAATGCGGGAGACAGGAGTTCGATTCCTGGCTCGGGAAGATCCCCTGGAGAAGGAAATGGAAACCCACTCCAGTATTCTTGCCTGGAGAATCCCACGGACGGAGGAGACTGGTGGGCTACAGTCCCTGGGTCACAAAAAAGTCGAACACGATATAGCAACTAAACAATAACAACACAAGTCTCTAAAGTTAATGTACTATAAGAAATTAAAGGAAACATTAAATCTGTGGAGCTTGTAAACGTGACCACATACTATGCTGTATCCTCACTCCCAGTCCTTTGGTAGTGCTCTTCCGTGTGAAGCTCTGGGCTAGTCCGGGACTTCACTTTGACTGAGACCTTAGCAAACATGCTGCAAACCAAGACTTAAAAGGTATTTGTGGCTTCAAGCTTGTCTTCCCCCGCTGCTCGGAGGAACCTTGGGACTGCTGGGTGCAGGAGCCCGGCCTATCAACTGGAGGACGGAAGAGCACGTGTCTCAGTCGATGCCTTCTATGCCAGCTTGCCTGCCAACTGCCAGGTAGATGAGTGAGGTAATCACAGACATCCATACCCAGCCAAGCCAGCCAGAGCAGAAAAACCACCCAATTAACCTGCAGAAGAGTGAGAAATAGTAAACATGTTGTTATAAGTCACCAAGTTCTGTGGTGTTTATTTTTTTAATGTAACAAAAGCTAACTGAAAGACATTTGCTTGGTTTAATCAATAATATGCAAAAGACAACACTCTTTAAAAAGAAAAACAAGGAAGCATAAAGAGAAACACTAGAAAAGATGAAAAAGTCAGTGACTCCAAGCAGGAAATACTGCTAAGGCTAAAAATACAATAACAAAATCAATATCACAAGGGAGTAAAATAGAAATAACACTGCTAGAAAAACAATGGAGAGAACAAGCTACAGATTTCATCTCCGAATAGACAGGAAAAGGAATAAAATGTACATAATGGAAGTTTGATATGTAAGAAAAAGTTCTTAAGCATGAGTAATGCTAATTCTAGAAGGGGAAAAAAAAGGAAGAGCAATAACAAAGTTGGAAAAGGAGGCAGCGGAGGAGCAGTAGGCAAGGGGAAGAAGAAAACCTTCCAGAGTCCAGATGTGTAAGGCACACTGCATTCCAGGGGACAAGAATGCAGGGAACAGAAATACATCTTTGCACTGTATTAATTACAAGATCAGTAGAAACTACAAATTTCAGGTTGTCTTTATTCACAAAGAATCTGGAAGAAGAAAAGAGGAAAGCCAGGGACAGAGGTATGGAGGAAAGAGAAAAATAGAGTCTGCTGTTCTCTGTAGTGATCTACGTGGGAAAAGAATCTAAAAACAGTGGAGGCATGTGTATACCTGAATCACTGTGCTGTACAGTGGAAACTAACAATGTTTTAAATCAACTATAGGCCAATAAAAATTTTTTAAAATAAAGTGCATTTTAAAAATCTCTGTCAAAAAAATGCAAAATAAAAACTTATACGTTAAAAATAAACAGATAAATACCAATAAACTGAATCAAAAAAAAAAATGTCTATCACTGAAGGTGTCCCTACTATGTATGTACCTGTCCTTACTGTTCTAAACGCTTTATAGACTCTTTTTTTCCACTTAATCATTTTTTTAAATCATTAAACAACTTCATATACCACCACTACCACCTCTTGAATATAAAGCCCAGAAAATAAAAGATAATTACAACTGTTTTAAATATTAAAAGTGAGACACCATCTTGTTAGAAGGGATGAGAAAAATCATAATTTTGAACACTTAATTTTAAATAGTAAGCTAAGAAAACACTTTCATTTGAAAAATAGCAAGAACACAATAATACATTAAAATAAATATTAAGGAATTAGAAAATTAATTTCAGGAAAACTTAAAATTAAAAAACATGCTACATAAGGACTTCCCTGGTGGTCCAGTGGTTAAGAATCTGCCTTGCGATGAGGGGGATGTAGGTTCAATCCCTGGTCAGGGAACGAAGATCCTACACGCCACAGAGCAACTAAGCCTGCACGCTACAACTTCCAAGCCCAAGTGTCACAACTAGAGAATCCATGAGCTGCAATGAAAGATCCCGCATGACACAACAAAGAGCCTGTGTGCTGCAGCCAAGACCAGATGCAGCCAAATAAATAGATTAATATTTTTTAAAATTAAAAATGCTACATAGAAGAATAGAAGATTTTCAACTAGTCCTCATACATTGCTGATGGAAATATAAAATGGTTCAGCCACTTGGAAAAAGGCTTTCACAGTTCCTCAAAAATCAATATATATTGTTAACCAGCAATTTTATTCCTAGTTATATATGAAAGAGAAAAGAAAACACACGTGTCTACACAAAAACCTTTTCACTAATGGTACAGCAGCATTATTCACAATAGCCAAAAGATGAAAACAGCCCAAATGATAAGCCAAAGTGGTATATCCACAAAGGATTATTAGTGGGTAATAAAAAGGAATGGATACTGATACATGCTACAGTATGGATGAACTTTGAAACATGATATTATGTGAAGTAAACCAGACACAAAAAGACACATGCTATAATATATGACTTAATTTATAGAAGATGTCCAGAAAAGGCAAATCTATAGAGAAAGTAGAACGGTGGTTCCAGGGGTTGGAGGGAGGGGGAAATTGAGGGAGGCACTGTGAGTACAGGGTTTCTTTTCGGGAATGATAAACATGCTCTAAAATTAGAGAGTGGTGATGGTTGCACAACAAAACCACTGCATTATACATTTTTAAAGGATGAATTTTATGCTACATGAATTATATCTCAATAAAGCCATCATTTTAAAGTCGATTAGCATATAACTGACTCTAAGTTAGACAACAGTCTCAATGAAACGGAACACATAGATCAGAAACAGAACTTCATATAAATAAGAATTAATATATGATAAGGGAAGAACAGCAAATAAATAGAGAGGAATAGATTATTCAGGACATAGTGTAAAAAATGGCTTTTGCTTTAAAAATACATCAAATTTAGATTCTAACCACTATACGGCAAAATAAATCCTGTTAAGATTAATGATCTGTATGTATAAAGAAACTAGGTACAAACATAGAGTATTTATTGCTCTACAGAAGAGGATAGACTTTCTCAGCATAAAAACAACAGAAGAAAGCCACAAATTAGAACACCAAAGAGTGTGCTACCTTACAATATAAATAAACACCTACGGAAAAGAAAACACCTACGGAAAAGAAAACACCTACAAAATCTAAAAGACAGCAATAAAACTAAACAAAATGCACCTAATAACTTCTTCACCCTAGTGTTTACATTTTTATTAAATGAGTTCATTAAAATGGATGAATCCTTAATTAGAAAATGAATAAATAATATTAACAGACAGAAGAAAATCAAATAGCTAATGAATGTTCAATTTTATGAATAATAACAAAATATGGGGGCATTTTCCCACCTAGCCAACTGAAAAATACTTGCAAATTAGTGCTGCCAGGGGAAGAAGTGATGAGTTAGAAATTCTGGTGGCGGGACAGATCAGTATAGAAGCACTCCTGCAGTATGTAACAAGTTCTTAAAAACCCTAATAGCCAGGTAAGCACATAGCAATTTTTGAAATAAATTTAGTGAAATAAAGTTTAAGCTTTAAAAGAATTCATTTTCTGATAAATGTACTTCTAGGAAGCTATTATAAGAAAAAAAAATCAGACCCATTTACTACATTTCTTTAAAAGAAGTAATCAGACAGTGATGAGGACAAAAGCAGCCGTTTTAAAGCTGGACAAGGGAAAAAACAGAATTCTTATCAGAAAAAAAATAGCTATATCAAAAATGATTCATACATTATATTCAGTCATTGGACAAATATTTATTGAACATTACTGAACACCTACCATGTGCCCAAGTCGGTTCTAGGTAATTAGGATTATAGTGGAGACCAAAACAGACATTAGTATCTGACGCCGCATCTCCTATATGCTGTTGCTATTGTTTTAGTCATTAAGTCTTGTCTGACTCTTTTCGACCTCATGGACTTTAGGCTGCCAGGCTCCTCTGTCCATGGAATTTTCTAGGCAAGAATACTGGAGTGGGTTGCCATTTCCTACTCCAGGGGATCTTCCTGACCCAGACATGGGGTATTCCTGACCCAGGCAGATTCTTTGCCAGTGAGCCACCTGGGAAGCCCATTTCCTATATACAAGACAGACAGTAAATAAAATGTGCTGTATTATATGGCAATGAGTGCACTGGAGCAGCTGATAAACACTGGCATTCCTGGAAAACTCTTCCCATACACCCGGATGTTCCGAGGTTCCTTCTCAGTTGTGGATGCCCTCAGGTGGGCATTAAAGACCCTCGCACCTTGAACATACTAAAGTCCAGCCACCAGCCTCTTCCCCAGGTTTCCATCCAGTCCTGAGCACTGGCCCTGAGTTGGAGCATATTATACTTCCTAGCTTAGCTCTCCCTTCCCTCCACCCAGTTAAACGACCAGGTGTATGGCCACTGCTCTGCACCCTTCCATTGCTCTTGTCATCCAGGGATCCCGCGGGTGGGGCTGCGGTACAGCTCACACATTCATCTACTCTGCTGACCCATACACTACCCAGGCCCAGATGTTCTTCCCCCTCGGTCAGTGACGGCAAGGAACCGAAAAGATGATACTGCATCCTTCCTGCAGCAGAGGGTTCCTCCAGCCAATGGTCACAAGTTTTAGGGGGAACTTCTGGAGGTGTTGTTACTATATTTGCTTGCTGCTGTTTTGCAGATCTCTTCCATGAGGGGACTCAGTTTCCCCTCCAAACATGGGATTCTGGGTTTGAGAACGGCCTCAGATCTAGAAACTGGGTGACAGACCACAAGTTGTCCATGGTGATGGCTAGCTTTAGCCCTATATTCAACAGCTCTTGATTTTCTTCCATTTATACAAGTCAAGCGACATCATTGTTATATGCACTCTGTATGTACTCAATTTTTCAGTTGTGTCTGACTCTTTGAGCATGGACTGTAGTCCACCAGGCTCTTCTGTCCATGGAATTATGGACAAGAATACTGGAGTGGGTTGCCATTTCCTCCTCCAAAGGATCTTCCCATCCCAGGGATTCAACCTGCCGCTCTTGCATCTTCTTCATTGGCAGTAAGATTCTTTACCATTGATGCCACCTGGGAATGGCCAGCTTCAGCCCTCTCTTCACCAACTCTTGACACAAGTCAACCTACATCTTCGTTGGCCGCCTGCTTATCTCTGTGGCCCCTTAGATCACCGTGATCTACTGAACAGTGCTATCGATCCTATAAGTCCACATCATCTGGTGGTCCCTCTGGCCTTGCTGTCCCCTATACGGTAGTAATGATGTCTCCCTGATTCTGGGAGTTAAGCGTGGACACCTCCCTCCTACTAGTTAGACCTCATCGTGTCCATCACAAGGGCATCTTCTGTTGTCAAACCTGGCCCATAAATGCCACAGACTTTTCAGAATCCATGCCCCATCAACCAGCAGTATATCCCTATTGGCTAAACTAAAGGTGTGTCCTGCCTACCCTCCCAGGGAACATAATCAAGTAGTATACTCTGGTTTCACATAATAAATTCAGTTTATTCTTCCCATCTCTCCAAGCCTTCAGACCTCCTTCTCATTTTTCTGCTAAGACATCTCCATCTCATTAAGCCAGCACTGTTTCCAAGTCTCAAGAAGTCATCCCAACAGATTAGGATTGGCTCCAAGGTGTCTGTGCCAGGACATTAAATCTTGAATCACAGGAGAATGCCCTCATATCAATAAATCTCCTCCTACCCAGCTGTACACTGTAGATCGTCCAGTCTGTGTCCATGTATATTATCCAGATCCTGCAACAATTTCAGTATCTAAGCTATTTCCTCCAAGAGAAAAGGAAATGAAAAAGGGGAAATGGGGCCATTTCTAAAGAAAGATCTAAGGAGGAACTTCACAGAGAAGATACCAGATCTGAGTGTGTCAGGAGCTGAGCAGAGCTTCAGAGGGCAGAGAGGGCTGGGGAGAGAGAGACATGCTTGCCAGGTGTGAACAACTGCACGGGTTACCAAATGGCTGGGCACATTGAGGAAATAAGCAAGTAGGATGATTTATCAGGAGTGGAGAGTGTAATCGGAGAACAAGACAACACTCGGAAGCAGACGAGGGTCACGGAAGGAGGAGCATGTGTGCTAAATGCGGATGCTCCCAGGCTCACACGTCCACTAATGCTCACCCAGCCCAGGGAAGGATGACTGACAGCGAGTCTGTAGGACTCAAATATCTCATTTCAAAGGCTGTGGTTTGCAAGGACAGATATTCGTTCAGATACCCACCCCAAGACAATATTAGCCATGGAAACCCTACAGAGCAGACGCTGTGGGGAGGCTGAAATTCCCCCACATGTCAGAGTCA
Source organism: Dama dama (assembly GCF_033118175.1). Taxonomy (NCBI): domain Eukaryota; kingdom Metazoa; phylum Chordata; class Mammalia; order Artiodactyla; family Cervidae; genus Dama; species Dama dama. The sequence continues at coordinate 8,283,786 of NC_083701.1, read as the reverse complement.
CGTTTAGCGGAGCAAGCGATGTTACACCTCACCCGCTGCAGAGGATGGAGTGTCTGATTGACACCTGCCCATCAGACTGGCTGCCATTTTTTATTGCCACTGTGTTTCATATCTTTTGTGTCTCTATCTTACATCTATTTTACGCAGTTTCCCCGCTTTAGAGATGAGAAATTTGTGTTAAGGGAGATACAATGTCGTCCCCAAGCTGTCCCTGCCAGTCAGTGATAGACCTTGAATTCAGACTCAGGCTCCTTGGATGAGTCACCTCCAAACGTGCTGCTTTATCGCATTTGACGTGGAGACTGAACAGGATAACCTGAAGGTTGAAGCTCTTCAAGATTTGCATCTGTGCGTCTTCCTGTTTAATATCTGCCTAGTAAATTCTCTGGGTTATTGCTAGACAATTAATAAGAGCATTGTCAATGATTACAACATACACCAAAGTGTAAGGAGTTTACTGTGATTTTTATTATTAAAGCATCTGCCTGCAGTGCAGGAGACCCCGGCTCATTTCCTGGGCCAGGAAGATCAGTCGGAGAACCGATAGGCTACCCACTCCAGTATTCCTGGACTTTCCTTGTGGCTCAGCTGGAAAAGAATCCGCCTGCAATGTGGGAGACCTGGGTTCAATGTGGGTTCAATCCTTGGGTTGGGAAGATCTCCTGGAGAAGGGAAAGGCTACCCACTCCAGTATTCTGGCCTGGAGAATTCCATGGACTGTATAGTCCATGGGGTCACAAAGAGTCAGACACGACTGAGCAACTTTCACTTTATTACTAGTACTCACATTATTTTGCTTAATTTTTATTGTCATCAGCATCTTAATTTAAAATCATAACTGTCTGAAGATTATTAGCAAGGCAAGTAGTGCAAGCCCCATGGTGCTTTCTTCTTTTCTACTTGGGACTATAAATTAAATTGCGAGAAAACTAACCTTTACTCCAGAGGAGAGATGATTTAATGTTGAATGACACCAACCCAGGTAGAAAATATCCCTGATGAAATAGGAACTCCGAGAGTGATTTAATGCTCGGAGATGTTCAAACAGGAGCAAAACACCCCATGAGGCAATTAACTCCAGATAACGTGACCAATGGGTTTCTGAACCTTGATGAGCGAAGGTGAGGAAGGTCTATAAACTCTGCAGGGAGCCATCCAAGAGGATCTCGGTTTGTAATCAAAACATCCAGAGAGGGAGGGAGAGACGCATGGCATCTGGCAGAGAAGAATTATTTATCCAGATATTTACTCCACCTCGACACCAAGCATCTGGAGAGAGCATTCAGGCACCTGTCTGAGACTGTGTTTGTGATGGGGGTGGGGCACATGAGTGTGTGTGTGTGTGTGCGTGCGCGTGCGTGTGCACGTGAGGGAGAGACCGTATGAAGTGAAATAAATCAAGCATCTGCAGAAAAGATGGAATGACCAAGGTAGGATAGATTAGTTATAAGCCCTCAGTTCTAATTACTATTAGAACTACTTACTATCAGACACAGATGGATTTAAATCCCAGCTCTGACACTATGTGTTCCTTAGAAATTTTCTCAGGCTTCTGTTCCCTATTATGGAAAATGGGAATCGTAACCTAGAGGGTTTGTGCCGGCTACAGAATAAGTGATTAGTCAACCCTGTCCATTATTACAACCACTGTTATTGTTGCCAGTCTACTGTGTGAGCCCTGCAGATGGATAATAAAGCAAAAACCAGCTGGGTTGAATTTTCCTCTTTTTAACCAGATGTGTACATCTCTAACAATGCAGCTGGGATTTCAAATGGTCATGAAAGTAAAAGATTGGGTCACATTCAAAGAGTAGCTTTTGAATTATTTTGAAGCAAAGTCTTCATGAAACATAAGATTCTCTCAACACAATGTGTCCTGGGCATCACCTGGGAGCTTGTTAGAAATGCATGATCATGGGTCCCACCCTGGAGTCTCCTATATCAGAGTCTGCACTGTAACAAGATCACCCCATGACTCTTAAGCATGATAAAGTTCCAGGAGCACCGAGCCAGGACAGGGTCTGCACTTGTTCACAGTCACGTCAAATCCTCTCATGGATGGGAAGGAAATGTCCATGTAGCCAAGCTGCTGATCCACTAGATCCATCCATCCGTCAGTGAGACCTAATCAATCTGTGCCCCAACAAGGACAGAGCAGAGCTGAACAGCTCAAATGGAGCAAAGCCCAGCGCAATCAGCCTAAATGGGAAGCAGATTGTGTGTGTGAAGGGCCATCCAGTAAGACAGTCCCTTGCCCCCATGACGTTTACATCCTCTTAGTGGTAACAGAGGAGTAGAACACTATGTCAAAGTGCTCGATAAGTAACAAGGAGAGGAAGCGATTTTCTGACTTGGAAAATCAGAGTAGCCTTCTTGGGAAAGGTGGCATTTGGGATGGACAGTGATGTATGTGCAGGATTTCCACAGATGAAGAAGGGGAGGAAGAGGCAATTCAAGCAGAGGAAATCCATCGAGAAAAACAGCAGAGAAGTACCTGATGCATTCAGATGCATGAATGGACTCAACGAGAACTAAAGCTTGACCACGTATTTAGGGGTGGATCATATAGTTTTGCCTGGAGGAGGAAATGGCAACCCACTCAGTATTCTTGCCTGGAGAATCCCATGGACAGAGGAGCCTGGCGGGCTACAGTCCATGGGGTCGCAAAGAGTCAGACACAACTGAACAACTTAGCACATACACACACATGTGGTCTTGAAAGCTGAATTGGGTGTTTCATCTTCTACACCAAGGTGAAGAGAATCAAAACATCCAGGAATTCTGCCTTAAAGAGGAAAATGAGTTGACCATGTGTTTTTAGGCCACAACACCATACCTTTTTTGTTGTTGTTGTTGTTGTTGTTTAGTCGCTCAGTCGTACCCGACTCTCTGCGACTCCATGGACTGTAGCCCACCAGGCCCCTCTGTCCATGGGATTCTCCAGGCAAGAACACTGGAGTGGGTTGCCATTTCCTTCTTCAGAGGATCTTCCTGACCCAGGAATTGAACCCACGTCTCCTGCATTATAGGGAGATTCTTTACTGCTGAGCCACCTAGGAAGCCTCATCAATTTTCTTTAGACTTTTGCATAAACGATAGGGTGTAATCTCCATGACCAGGGACAAGACAACTCTATGTTATTCTGCCTTGACTTGTTGTGTGTAGTATCAGAATAAAACCCTTGCTGGTCCTCACTTTGGTATAAGATAGGGAAACCACCTCCGTCTGGGGATTTCTAGACTTACTCAGACATTCCTTATGCACTGTAATTTACCTATTCTTCTGCAGTGCAGAGCTATTCCTGGAAAGCAGCTGCTCATTTTGTCCCATTTTCCAGCCTCTCCTCACACATACATGTAATCATGAGATTAATTCTCACCAAAAGAGTGGGAGCAGAAGCAGTGTGTTCACGCCCGGATCAGAGCTTTAAGGAAGTGGCTGTGTCTTCACTCTTTTCCTTTCCTACAAGCTTGATGCAGATGATTTTGAGGCCCTAGGGGATGGTAGAGTCTGGGTCTTAAGTCTCCAGATGACAAAGCCAACTACCAGCCAGGAGCGTCCACACAGCACTGATACATACAAACAAGAAATAAGCTTCTATTGTGTCTAAGCCACTATACGTTTTGGGGTCTATATGATACAGCAGCTAGCATTACACTAATACAGACCTCACAGTGGCTATTGACAGAATCAAAGGAGAGACAGATAAGAAGGTGCTTTTTAAATTATAATATCCTACATAACACTCTTGCTGCACTAGATATTCAATAAATACGGTATTGATGGAGCAGCTAGTAGAGACCAAGCACGTACTTGGTTCCGAGTAATCGGTGATAACAGGACAGACAAGCTCTCTCTCCCAGGTTGGTATCCAGCCACTACCCAACAGCACTGGCTGAAGCATAAGATTCACACCATCTGCCTTTCAGCAGAGGAAATAGTGCGTCCTATCCTCATTTATCCATCCAAAGGGACAAAAATCAGGCAAAATTTGAGCCTCTCTCAATGAATGGCTTTCACTGAGTTTCTGTGTACGCATTCACTTTTAAATATCTAACTGGCTTTGTTCCAGGAAAATTTAAGACAGCCTAATTGAAAAATAAAAAGAAGCAAAAACAGAATGGCAATATGAAATGGAACCATGATTATAGCTAAATATGCAGTCACTAATGACTTACACACTCACTCTAAATTTAGCTCTGAATTTCCTGGAAGCCGAGTCAAAATGTGATATTCTTTAGTTGTTATGATATCTGTAATTAACTATTTAGTGTCTGTATTCTCACAGACCGAAGGCTTCAGGGAGGACAATGTCTATACTTACACTGTCGTACCCACATGATGTAGCCTAGTTCCCAGTCCACAGAAGTCCAGGATAAGCTTATCATCAGGTAAAAGCAATCAAGGCTGAGGTCCATTCACACCTGGCACTGGGACAGAGGCGTGTCCTCCTAGATCCTCAGCAAGATGGGCCAACATGGTGATGATGGGCCTCCTCAAGTGGACCCAACAGCAAGTGATCCACGACTGGTCCTCATTTTTTCCCAAACCCCACGTACTGATGACACCAAACCAAAGCACAATCCAGAAGAAACAGATTCTGTAGGGAATCCAGCATCCTGTGGTTCCAAACCCCAATTTTTGCTCATCTGATTTGGTTCGGGAACGACCATTGATGACCTGGAGGAGCAGATAGACACATGACTTCTTAAGAACCTGGATGGGAGGGGGGACTGGAGGAGAATGGATGCATGTTTATGTATGGCTGAGTCCTTTTGCTGTCCACCAGAAACTAACATAACATTGTTTATTGGCTACACTCCAATATAAAATAAAAAGTTTAATCTTAAAAAGCTAAAAGAAAAAAGAACCCTAGCAACACTATTTCCCTCGTGGTATTCTTAGATCCCATCAAGGAGGCAACTTGGACTTCATATCTTTGGCATATATAGGTCAGTGTAAGAAACTATTTTCTGAAACTAGAATCTCTTGTCTTCCACGTGGAAAATTGAAAGGAACTGTCTACTCTGTCACTTCGGGGTTCTAGTATGAAGCTATAATTGGTCAGATCAAAGTGACATATAAATGTCATTTTTGCTACAGAATTAGAGAAACCTTTTCTTCATGTCCTTTGGGTTCCTAGGGTTTTCACTTAGGGCCCTGACTCCAGAGACTGGATTGGCAAGATCACCACCAGTGCAGTCCCAGATAATTAATTAGAAAGGTGCCCAGTGCAGGTGGCATAGAGGACCAGCAGGGGCAGCAGAGAGCAGGGCTATGGCTGAGACAAGGCTCTGAATGGAGGCAGATTTACAAACCCAGGTCACTGTGGGGACTGCACACGATTCTGGAGCACATTCCCAAGAATGTATCAGAGTGAAAAAGCTGGGCTGGCGGTGAGCAGGAACCAGTGGCCTCTTGCACAACTCCATAGCAGTGTCCACACTGATGACATTGAGATCAATGCGATGGCGCCCCCTGGAGTTGCGTTGTCCATCTGTCCTGCAGGGCAGAGAGTGAGAGGGCTCATCATCAACAATAACAAGAACCAACACTTACTGAGTGCCTTGGATGCGCTGGGCACTGTGCTAAGTAAGGACTTCACCAGCTTATGAGGCTCTCACCACATCATCGTAAGTCGACACTACCGTCATTCTCATTTCACAAAAGCAGGGTTTGAGACTTAGAGAGATTAAGTAGTTACCCCAAGTCATTCAGCCAGTAACTGATGAAACTAGAATTCACACCCAATCTGACTTCACCATCCTTGCTCTTCACCACTCTGTTATACTGCCTTCCTAAGATTTGATAAAAGGAACTTCACTTTTTCAAGATGATGTACACAACAGTTTGCTTTTTACGGAAGTATAATGACTTCACAATGGTGTGTTAGCTTCTGCAGCACAACAGCATGAGTCTGCCATATGCATGCACATATCCCCTCTTTCTTGACCCTCTCACCCTCCGCCCATCCCTGTGACTCTCTAGAGCACCACGCTGAGTTCCCGGTGCTATTCAGCAGCTTCCCACTAACGATCTATTTGAATTCTGCCCTAGGAACTGAGGCCCCATCCCTAAATTTCCCCTGCCGATTCTACTACCATGTCTAAGGGGACATCTTCATATAATAGTGAGGTGTCAGGTAGGCACACGCATGCCTGCATCCTGGAGAGACATTAGGCCAGAGAGTCATTCACGGTCTAGCCCCGCCAAGTGCTCCCAGCACGGCAGGATGGATGCAGCCTCTAATAGAGCTCGGCAGAAGTGACCTAGGCATTTATTATCAAGCTCCACTGGCTAAATTCTCTTTTCTGATGCTAGCAGATGACTCCCATTCTCCATAACAAGCGTCAGGCAAGTATATTCAAGGGCAGGGCACTGTGGGGGGCTGCATTTTGAAGCCATGAAGTCAGGGCTCAGGGGGGGAGAGATGGCTTGTGACACATCATTCAGAGGGAAGTTGTCAGGGCAGAATGACCCCTTCCCAGCTGCCAGGGCCCCTGCAACCACCTGCAAAGGGATAAGGGGACAGACATCTTCACAGAAAGATTTCAGCAAGCTTTCTAGGCAACCCCCAGATGCTCTCTACTCCCTCAGCAGTGAATCAGTCTAGGTCTAAAAAGATGCAGCAAGATCCGTTTCATCCCGATGGCTCAATGGGTAAAGAATCTGCCTGCAATGCAGGAGATGAAAGAGATGCCAGTTCAATCCCTGGTCTCATTCAACCTGTCTAATTTTTAGAATGATACCCCCCAAATCTCATATACTTAATTATGAAAAGATGTGCATGTATGCACATGTGTATCATATGTATTGGTATCTGTGTCCCAGGTGGTGCTACTGGTGAAGAACCCTCTTGCAGTGCAGGAGATGGGAGTTTGATCCCTGGATCGGGAAGATTCACTGGAGGAGGAAATGGCAACCCACTCCAGTATTCTTGCCTGAGAAATCTCGTGGACAAAAAGAGCCTGGTGGGCTACAGTCAGTGGGGTCACAGAGTCAGACAGGACTCAGCACGAGTATGCAGAACTAAAACCCCCACCAAACAGGAGATGGTAACTACTTGATAAGAAGCAATGCCTCTTCCAGGAAAGGTCACAGTTTGTTCATCATCACCTGATGACAGATGACCTCTGAATTGAAGGAAAGCAGGCCCTGCACACACCCCGATCCATATCAGTAACCCCGTCCCCTTGGACTATAAAACTCCTCACAACTCCCCCCCGCCGCCGGGTCAGGACACAGCTCTGAAGGCATTTGCCTGCTGTGGCCCCCTTTGCCTGGCAAAGCAATAAAGCTATTCTTTTCTACTTCACCCAAAACTCTGTCTCAAAGATTTAATTTGGTGTCAGGGTACAAAGGCTGGATTCAGCTTCATAACCATTAATCAGCAGGGCTAGAATGGACCACAGGATTAATGAGCTTATGCCTTCATCTGTAACTTATGAAGCATGTCCTTGTACCATTCAGCATATACCAGACAATTAAGGACAATGCAAAAACACACAGGCCAAGATGATGTATAAATAGAAAAATGAAAAATGAACGTATATAAAGCAATGGAAAAATAAAAGCAATACAAAAAAAAGGCTTTACCTCCTAAACAAAAATTTTTACTTCCCTTAAATAAATACCTATTTGCTCACAGATCCAAGGATTGCATAATAAATGCAGCAAGACCTCAATAAAACCCTTTCAAGCTCAGATCACTGTTGAGAATGACTCACTTCCCAGAGAAGGTGGAGGATAATTAGGGTGGAAAAAAGTGGCTCAAGGAGCGTATCAATTAAAGCAAGGTTCAAACTGAGGCAGGAGGTACATGGATCCCCCCACAGGGTAAAGTGATATGGGATTTACTCCCTGAGGGCTGAAACTCCAAGACAAGAATAGCAGGACAACTAAAAGGAGGAGGATGGGCCCTGCACAGACCACATATTTCTCATCCTCCAAGTCTGGAGATCCCGTGGAGGAGGGAATGGCAACTCGCTCCAGTATTCTTACCTGGAGAATCCCATGAACAGAGGAGCCTGGAGGGCTACAGTCCACAGGTGGCCAAGAGTCGGACACAACTGAAGTGACTTAGCACACACGCAAAAGTCAGGAGATCTCCCCAACCACACATGCATAGAAAGGCTCCTTGGAGGTCAAAAGGGAGGTGATGTCAAGGGATGCTCTGCCCACAGGCCTTCTTGGTAGAATCCATCTTGGAAAGAGATGCATGCGCATCAGGTGTATCCGACTCTTCAAGATCCCATGGACTGTAGCCCACCAGGCTCCTCTGTCCATGGGATTCTCCAGGCAAGAATACTGGAGTGGGTTGCCATGCCCTCCTCCAGGGGATCTTCTGACCCAGGGATCGAACCCCCATGTCTCTTATGTCCCCTGCATTGGCAGGTGGGTTCTTTACAATTTGCGCCACCTGGGAAGGATCCTGAGATATACCAAATATGGATTGTGAACCAGACAAGTAAAAACGACAGGCCAAAGCAAACCTGGAAGAAATACCCCATAAAAGTAATTCAAACTGCCATGTGGGTGAGATTCAACAAATTCTCTCTTTGAGTCTGCCTGTGTGCCTATTAACACAGACTGTACTCTTTTTCCTCCTAATAAATACTTTACTTGCTTTACTACTTTCCATCTTTGTGGTAATTCTTTTCTGCAAAGCTGAAGAGCCAGGGTCCTTGTCTCTAACCACTGGTCTAGTGGCTAGGATCTGGTGCTCTCACCACCGTGACCCAGACTCAATATCTGCCTGGAAACCCAAGTCCTACTTCAAGCTATTTCAGGCTGAAGCCACCCAAGATCAAAACCACCACCATCAGAGTGCCTCCAGTTGTGAAGGAAGAGACTGTCACAATAGCTGGGACAAAGATGCTGGGTTTATTCCTTTCTAGGCAGAAGAAAGCTATACTTGCAAATCACAGACTCTCTGAACAACGAAAAGAGCATTATTTTTGAAGACATTAGAGGTCAGAGGGCTTCCCTGATAGCTCAGTTGGTAAAGAATCTGCCCACAATGCAGGAGACCCTGGTTCTATTCCTGGGTTGGGAAGATCCGCTACAGAAGGGATGGGCTACCCAAGGCTACCCACTCCAGTATTCTTGGGTTTCCCTTGTGGCACAGCTGGTAAACAATCTGCTTGCAACGTGGGAGACCTGGGTTCAATTCCTGGGTTGGGACGATCCCCTGGAGAAGGGAAAGGCTACCCATTCTAGTATTCTTGGGCTTCCCTTATGGCTTAGCTGGTAAAGAATCCAAATGCAATGCAGGAAACAATGCCCAAGTCTTCACCCCAGGTCTTCTCCCCAAGATCAGGGGATCCCAGAGAAGAACCCCTGGGATCTTCCCAACCCCTGGGAAGATCCCCTGGAGAAGGGACAGGCTATCCACTCCAGTATTCTGGCCTGGAGAATTCCATGGATTGTATAGTACACGAGGTCGCAAGGGGTTGCAAAGAGTCACAAAGTCTTTCCCAAAGAGGAGTATTTAGAAATTGGTTGGCATTCAGAATCATGGTCAAAAAAACACCAGAACAAAGCAACGACAAAAAAACACCAGAACAACCAAAGAAATGTTGACAAGACTGAAATTGGAGAACTTCCCCTTCCCACTCTGGAAACTTACTATAAAGCTAGTTATGAAGATGGCATGGTATTGGTGTAAGGATAAATCAAGGAAAGACAATTCAGAGTCCAGAAATAAATCCTTATTACTTATAATAAATTGAACTAGATAAAGGTGCTGCGGGGGCCCAGAGAAGGCCACCCCAAAATGTGCCTTGAAGGTATACTGAAGTTACTTAAGAAATGGCCAACATAAGAAGGGCACTCTAAATCTCCTTCTGGGCACTTCCCTGGCAGCCCAGCAGTTAAGATGCCCTGCTTCCTCCACTTGTTCAAGACAAAAAGGCTTTGGCCTCTCCTGAACATTTTTTTCTGTCCCCACGTCCACTGTGTTGGCAGATGCTGCTATCTTTTCAATGTATATCCAGAGACCCACCGCTTATCAATATTACCACCATGTCAAGAGCCAGCTACCATCTTGGACAATCACAACAGTCTTTTAACACACATCTCCCTGCTTTACCCTGGCTGCCCTAAAATTTGCTGTTAACTCAGTGGGCAGAGTAAGTTAAAAGGAAGTCCAATCATCTTCCCTGGAGGAGGAAACAGCGATTCACTCTGGTGTTCTTGCCTGGAGAATTCCATGGACACAGGAGCCTAGCAGACCTCAGTCCATGGGGTAGCAGAGAGTCAGAAACAAGTGAGTGACTAACACTTTCACTTTTCTTTTCCAATCATCTTATGCGTGCCTGCATGCTCAGTCACTTCAGTTGTGTCCAACTCTTTGCAACTCCATGGATTATAACCCACCAGGCTCCTCTGTCCATGGGATTCTCCAGGCAAGAATACTAGAGTGGGTTGCCATGCCTTCCTCCAGGGGATCTTGCTGACCCAGGGGTTGAACCCATGTCTCCTGCATTGGCAGGCAGATTCTTTACCACTGAGCCACCAGGGAAGCCCCCAATCACCTTACATTTCTGTGCAAAGCCCTCCGTGGCTGCTCATCTCAATTCAAATCTCTACTGTGTCCTACAAGGTCTTCTCTTAGAAAGTCCCACTTCTGTGACCTCTCCACTTCCTTCTACCCTCTCCACTCCCCCTATTCCGACTCCACCCACCCACCCACCTCTATCTTCTCACCGTTTATCAAAGATGCTATGCATGATGCTGCCTCACCTTTGCAGGTGTGCGTGTGGAGCTCCTCCATCACTCCTTACATACACTCAAATGTAACCTCAGTGAGGTCTCACCTGACCACACATCCCCTGTCCTCCTTGATGGACTGTAAAAAGAGGCCTCAATCTCTCTCCATCTACCCCTTCCTCTGCACTGTGACTCTTCAGACTCTCCCCAAGGCAGGCCTCCACCCTTTCCTAGACTAGTTTGATCTTCTTGCTGTCAAGGGACTCTCAAGAATCGTCTCCAGGACCACCATTTGAAAGCACCAACTCTTCGATGCTCAGCCTTCATTATGGTCCAACTCTCACATCCGTACATGACTACTGGAAAAATCATGGCTTTGACTATACAGACAAGTATTAACTGAGCCCAACCTTGAACTTTCACAAAGCACTTGAGTCGCATTCTGCCAAAGCAATATATCTAAGCTTGTCCTCATGAGATCCCCAGGAGTAAGGAAATCAACCAGGCCATAAGTAGTACAGAGGCAGACAGAGAACTGAGAGTATAAATAGCCTCTCACAGCTGGTGCATGTGGGATTACAAGTAATAACGTTTCCTCGCTGAAGACATTGCACTTCATTGCAGAACCACTTCAGTCGTTGCTCGGATGTGTTTTATAAATAATCCAGAACTCTCAGAGGGTCAGCCCTACGAAGATTCCACCCTCCTGTCAAGAGTTTCTTGAATCTCGGTAGCACCAGTCATGACTGAGTCCCTAGTTAAATCCTGACCTACTTTCGACAGCTCTAATCCGAAATTCTGTGCTATAGTGCCAAGTTGCTCACTGATTATTTGTAACTAATATATGGTGAATGTTATCACTGGGAGATTATGGGATGCCATGGGAACACCCAGCAGGACCTAACTTACTGTGGTCAAAGTGTAGACACTGGGGAGCCTTTCATAAGACAGGTGGTAAACTCCTGGGGTTATGTGATTTTTAACTTGAGAGAATTTCAAGGATAAGAAGTGAACACAGGGTGGGAAGGAGAGGGTGGGACAAACAGACACACATGCGCTTAGCACTGACATGTATACACTACCATCCGTAAGATAAACAGCCAGTGGGAATCTGCTCTGCAGCACAGGGGGTCAGCCTGTGCTGACATGCGTACATAGAGCTGGCTTATGTTTTTAGACAGCAGAAACTAAAACAGCACTGCAAAGCAATTATACTCCAATTACAAATTTTAAAAAGAAAGAGGGCCAAGAACTTCAAGTAATGGAAGCCAACAAAGGAGACAGAGATGGAACCGAGCAAGAGAGGAGAAAAGCAGGTGAAGGATGTCATGGTAGCCAAACTGGACACACATTTAAAAAGTAGGCAGTAGCTAGCAAATTCAGGCAATAGCAAGCTAGTTCTTTACAGATCAACTCTCTTGCCAAGAATAAAGCACAATCAGAATAAATTTTTCCAAAAAAAAAATGCCCCTATTTAAAATATTGGAAAACTACTCAGTCCTTGAGAGCATCAAGGCCAAAGAAAAGGAAAGCACAGGAATGTAAGCTAAAAATTATTACATGCCACTTTTTTTCCCCTCTGCTTTGAACCTAGAGCCTCCAAGAGGCTTGTGAGGCTGGAGGAACAAAACCTGGAAATCAGGATTGATGACAGACATGTCCTTGGTTAAACAGCATGGGTTTTCAGTGGAAATTCCTAAAGGATGAATTCATGAGAGCTGGCGAAGACATGAAACAGATCACTTCTCACAAATACTCATGTCTTTTTTTTTTTTTTTTTTTTAATTTACTTTTTATCTTGGGCTGTTCTGGGTCTCTTGGCTGCATGGGCTTTTCTCTAGTTGTGGCGAGCCGAGGCTACTCTCTGGTTGCCATGCTTCTCGTCTTGGCAGCTTCTCTAGATGAAGAGGATGGACTCTTTGGCATGTAAACTTCAGTGGTCGAGGCTCCCAGGTTCCAGATCACAGGCTCAATCGTTGTGGCACACGGACTTGGTTGCTCCACGGCATGTGGGATCTTCCAAATGCAGGACTCAAACCTGTGTCTCCTGCCTTGGGAAATGGATTCTTTACCCCTGAGCCACCAGTGAAGGTCCCTCAAAACCATTTTTGACAAACCAGGCTTGTCCAACAGAACTGTCTGTAACGATGCAAATATCCTCTCTCTGTGGGGTTCAATATGATAACCACAAGCTACATCTGACTGTTGAGCACTTGAAATGTGGCAAATGCAACTGAGGAATGGAATTTCTATTTTAATTTTAATTATTTTAAATATAACTTTAAATACCCACATCGAGATTGTTTCAGCTAAAGAAGAGTGACCTCACCCAACATCTGGCCTGATTTTCCCAGGGTGACCAACATCACTGAATAGTCCACACACAGGATACAAAGGCCAAGGCACTTGCCTTGATTCAGGACAATTTGGAAAAGCCATTTAGGCCTCTGAGCTCTCCATGGGGCTGTCCAAGCTCCACAGGGACCAATTCACACCTCAAATTCTTCCACTGACCATTCCTTTCGTACCTTTCCCTTCCATAGCTGTTGGTCCCAAGAGTATTCCCCAGTAAAACTCCTGCATGCTAACCTCCAACTCAGTAGTCTAGGTCCCGGGAAACCCAACTTGTAATATTTGGTGCTTGCAGTGGTCTAAGAAAGCAGATATTAATATGGGAATTTGGAGCTAGACACCCTCCACCCAGTTGGCAATGAGGCTCCATCACTGGTGGGAGGTGACACATAGCCTCTGGCACGGCAGCAACACAATTATACAAGTTTCACTAATTGTGAACTGGGACGGGATTCTGAAGGAAGAATTTACATTAATTAGTGTGATGTATCAGACATTTGAGAAATATGAGAGGAACAGTGACTGTAAGGACAGCAGAATTGAGTGCTGTTACTACGTTTTGATGAATGAGCTGGGGAAAAAAAATAATGAACAGCTGAGAGTAATTAAACACCAATTAAAAGATAACATGAAAGCCAGAGGGCTTCCTCAGTAGCATATAAACAGGCACTCCTCTCCCGGAGCACAGAAAGAGCTGAGCGCCTCGCCCCAGGGGCAAGTACAGAGAGTGGTCCAGTTCTAAACATGGCTGTGCTTGCAACGGAGTCAGGCCTGCTGTGACAGGGACCGAGGACAGGAGCTTGGCTGCAAAGCGACGCACCTCCGATGCACCGAGGACATCTGGACTCGTGCACGTGTGCCCAGTCGCTCAGCCGTGTCCGACTCCGGGACCCCATGGACTGTGGCCTGCCAGGCTCCTCTGTCCATGGGACTCTCCAGGCAAGAATACTGGAGTGCATTGCCATGCCCTCCTCCAGGGGATCTTCCCATCCCAGGGATCGAACCTGGGGTTTCTTATGTCTCCTGCACTGGCAGGCAGTTTCTTTACCACTAGCACCACCTGGGAAGCCCCAATTTCCCCTCACTCCCTGTTTAGAGCTAGGGCAATGCAAGGTCCTCCTGCGTCCAAGGAAACAGGCACCCCCTTCAGGATCTTGCCCCGTCTCCCCTCCAGGCCAGTAGGTCTATATATTTAAGTTGAGGCAAAGTCACAATAAAACTCAAGCGATAAGGGACCAAAAAGAACTAGACTCCAGGAGCAGCTTAACCTTGTCAGTATGCTCCATTTTCCATCGAGAGCCAGGGGAGTCTATGTGGGCCTGCATTCTGAGGGTGCTGGATATGACTCATCGTTCAGTCACTAAGTCATGTCCCAGACTCTTTGACACCCTGTGGACTGCAGCACGCCAGGCTCCTTTGTCCCCTATCTCCTGGAGCTTGCTCAAATTCGTGTCCATTGAGTCGGTGATGCCACCTAACCGTCCCATCCTCTGATGCCCTCTTCTCCTCCTGCCTTCAATCTTTCCCAGCCTCAGGGTCTTTTCCAACAAGTCGACTCTTCACATCAGATGGCCAAAGTACTGGAGCTTCACCGTCAGTCCTTCCAATGAATATTCAGGGTTGATTTCCTTTAAGATTGACTGGTTTGATCTCCTTGCAGTCCAAGGGATTCTCAAGCATCTTCTCCAATACCATAGTTCAAAAGCATCAATTCTTCAGTGCTCAGCCTTCTTTATGCTCCAAGGAGTCAGAACCTAAAGCTGGATACAAGTGAGTGTATTGCTTCTGAAGCTCTCTTGTGACATAGGAGTGACATGAAGCCAGGCCCTAAAAGATGCTGCTGATGACTCCTGGAAATGTGAAAAGAAAAGATGTCTCCCAATACATGAGACAGATGCGCTAGGTTTCTTTGGGAGACAGTGGAAGAAGGGATTAAACAGCTAAAAAAAAAAAAGCAGACGTGCTTAAGTGGATAGACCATGGAAAGCTGTAAATCCCCCTGGAGAACTCTTTTCCATGGGAGGAGCCAGAGGATCAGCTATTTCCCCAAGAAATGTGCTAGTGAGTGGACACCAGCATCACTGAGAAGCTTGGTGAGGCAGGGCAGAACAGGAGATGCCATTACACAACTGGGCTCAGTGATAGCAATGGGGATGGGGATTTAGAACAATAGAGTCCCGGTGGCTGTGTGTGACCCTCAGATGCCAGCTGGGTGCAAGCATCATAAATCTAAGTGCAGCCAAATACAGCCTGACCCACAGAGAGCTGCAGATATGGTTAATACAACACGGCAGCCCTAGGAGCAAATGCACGGGCAGCCATCAAGGACCTTGCTCAGTCTGCACTCAGTTCAGTGGCTCAGTCCTGTCCGACTCTTTGTGACCCCACGGACTGCAACACACCAGGCCTCCCTGTCCATCACCAACTGCCGGAGTCCATTGAGTCTGTGATGCAATCCAACCACCTCATCCTCTGTCATCCCCTTCTCCTGCCTTCAATCTTTCCCAGCATCAGGGTCTTTTCAAATGAGTCAGCTCTTCACATCAGGTGGCCAAAGTACTGGAGTTTCAGCTTCAACATCAGTCCTTCCAATGAATATTCAGGACTGATTTCCTTTAGGATGGACTGGTTGGATCTTCTTGCAGTCCAAGGGGCTCTTAACAGTCTTCTCCAACACCACACCTGTCTCCATTTCTCAACTATGTTTCCTCCATGTTGACTTTATTCCTAGGCAAAATTTTCCTTCAGAGTCGCCTATGGTAGCTTCAGTCCTGTATCTTCACAATTAAGTTAGCACTAGGGAAAGAAATAGCTTCTCAGTCCCAGTGGGTTTAGAAACAAGGTAGACTTTCCCTGGAATGGCCCATCATATCATGAGCCACCTCAAACAAGATGGATTTCCCAGGAGGTTATAAGGAATTGATTGACTGTTTTGGGGTCGAGTGCCAAATTTTGGGGCTTCCCTGGTGGCTCAGATGGTAAAGAATCCACCTGCAATGCGGGAGACCTGAGTTTGATCCCTGGGTTGGGCAGATCCCCTGTGGAGGGCATGGCAACCCACTCCAGTATTCTTGCCTAGAGAACCTTCATGGACTGTAGGGTTGAATCTGGACTGGTGGGCTACAGTCCATGGGGTCTCAAAGAGTCAGACACAACTGAGTGACTAAGTACAGCACAGCCAAATTTTTAGAATTGGAGGCTGTGGCCCCTAGTAGCATTACTCCTGGACCAATGCAAAAGGGGTCTCAGTCCTTGATCCCATTCTGTGAGGAAACACATCACAAATAGAAATAGGTTTATTTAAAAAAAAAAAAAAAAAAACAAGGGTGTGTTCGTCACCCAGGATCCAGCAGTCCCTCTTGAACTTCACTGCTCAGGCTCCAGGAAAAGACTTCTTCATGCCTCCTACGATGTCCTTGAAGTGGACTCAGACATTTCTTAAAGCACAGGTGGGAGATGGGGTCTCACCACCAGGAGACCCTTGAGGAGGTTTTGAAATAGTCATTGTGAGGAAGGTAAAGGGGTCCTCAGAGCTGATTCAGAACACCCCCACCCCTGCCTTTCCTGGACACGGTACTCTCTAATGACGCACCGAATGGATCATCTCTAATATTCCTGACCCTGGCTGAGCATCAGTGTGAAGAGAGGAGTCATGTCAGCTCACAGGCGGGCGGTCCAGCCCCGAAACAAGCCCATTTCTGCCTCTTTCTCCATCAAGCACTGGCCTCAGGCCCCCCGAAGTGCTCTGGTCCAGCTCTCAAGGGTCCTGCCAAATGGACTTGAGGAATGAAGAAATTCAAGTCCAGCCCATTTATTTTTAGCTAAATGAACCCTGACTTCCCACTGAAAGTGAGCGTGGCCTCCACCCCCACCTCCCCACCCCCCCCCGCCCCCCCCCCCCCCCGCCAGGACACAGAGCCAGAGGCGCAGAGTCCATCCTCTGGATCTCAAGCCCCACTCAGCATCTTCTCTGTCTCCTTTCCGGCAGGAATCTTTCTTATGTGCAGAGTTAACCATGTGGTGCCCTTGCAGAAAATCCTTATAAGATTCTACAATACGTCATTAAAAGTAACAGAGCACTTCCTACTTGCCAGCCTCTGTTATACGGACTTTGTATTAATTCAATATTTTAACCTCAATGACAACCGGACGATAGAAGCAGTGCCCCCCGTGTTACAGATCAGAAAATCAGGCACAGAGGGGGTGAGCACCCCACGAGGTCACACAGCAATCAAGTGTCAAAGTCAGGACCTGGACGCAGTGTCCGGTGCCCACGACCTGTACTCGTAACACCTGCACCATGCCGTCCCTGGAAAAGTGCGAGAAATGCAAGATCTCAAAGCAGGGAGAAAAGTCCGTGGGAATCCCACGTGCTGTGGGCTAGTCCACCCCCTCCCACTCCCTCTCTGAGCATCTCTCATCAGCCCGAGCAGGATCAGAGTGCTTCGGGGCCCGAGGGAATGCATTTCAGGGCGAAATGCAGCAGAATGGGATGAAAGCCCGTGCCTCCAGCTGTCCCTGTGCATCGCCCAGGTCGGGGGCTGAGAGGGGCCAGGCGAGGAGCTGGGGGGCAGCCCAGACGCAGGGACTTCTTTCCACTCACTGAGCACCAGCCAGAGCCCCAGAAGCCAAGAAGAGCAGCTTCAGGAACTGGGAGCTTTCATTTGAGGGAGACTTTGCTCTTTAATGAAGAGGGTGAGCGTTTGCTCTTGTGATCCATTCTCCAGACATCATTCAACACGTTTACTTCTTCAGTGCTCAGAGAGGGACCAGAGAGGAACCCAGCTACTTAGGGCAGAGGCAAGAGATGGATGTCCAGGCCCCCCAGGGTCCAGTCTGACCTTCTTCTGGCCCTTCTTCACTTCTTTGCTAGGCCCAGGCTATGCCCTCTGCCCGGGACATCTCCTCTCCCCACACCCTCATTCAAACTCTCTCCTGCTTACCCAGGCCAGATGCTACTTCCCCGCCATCCCCCTGCCCCCCGAGGTTCCCGCAGGATGTGGCCTCCTCTCTCAGGACCCCAGGACGTTTTCATTCTACTTTGCACTCACTTTCAGGAGGCTCCCCGCCCCTCCCCGCCACGGGCATGCTGGCACCCTTCTCTGCACTGGCAGCAGTGAGGTAGTCAAGGACCAGATGGACAGGACACACTTGGAGTCACAGGATTAGTCATCAGCGAAGCTGACCCTACCTCCAACGCGGGGGTTTGAAAGCCAGGACTAACAGCATTCTCTGACCTTGGACTTCCTGGCGAGCTCCACTGACCACTTACCCCCAGTGGATGCCTGCTCACTGCCCAGGGGCTTCTGCGTGCTCGTCTTTGGAACCTCATCCCCTGAACTTTTTGTATGACTCACCCAGGACCCTTGGTGGGCTTAAAGCTCCCCTTTCCACCTGCCCCCTCCTCTCCACACTCTGGCCACACTGGTCTGCTCACGTTTCTTTAATGCGGGAAACTCCACCTCTGTCCACCTTGTACCCTTCGCACACCTGGATCCCTTCAGCTGAGTTGTCTTCTTCATCCCCCAGCCTCCTTGTCCTCCAGCCTCCTATCCGGCCTCCTCATCTCAGCTTGGAGAACACTCACCTGCTCAGAGGAGGTCTGCCAGCTTCACAGTCTCACAGCCCTGTTAGGTGTTTATGTTTTTCTTTTTATAAATTTATTATACAAAAATAAGGAATTATTTGCTAATTCATTTAACATGTATTTCCCTGACTAAACTGGCCACATGTGTTTGTGCTCAGTTGTATTTGGACTCTTTGCGACCCCATGGACAGTAGCCCGCCAGGCCCCTCTGTCCATGGAATTTTCTACACAAGAATACTGGAGTGGGTTGCCATTTCCTTCCCCAGGGGATCTTCCCAACCCAAGGGCTGAACCCGTGTTCCCTGCATCTCCTGCTTCCCTGGCAGATTCTTTACCACTGCGGCTGCACGGGTATAAATTAAGCCTCACCTATTTTATCCATCATGACAGCTTTGTGCCTTGCATTGTACCTGCCAGGCGACGGTGACTCTTTCTCTATCTATACTTACATATTATAAATATTATGTGTGTATATCTATATCTATATCTATATCTGCTGAATAAGTAAATTAAAAACACTAAATGAAAGAAATAACCACTGGAAGGATCTTGGAGTACATAACCTAGAAAATTTCTTTTACTTTTAGAATTCAAGAAAGAACATCTTTTTAGACAAGAAAGGGAAACTCAGGTTCTGTCCTTTAAGAGAAAAGTCAGCTTTTCCAATCTCAGCTGCCTAGTCACGTGTTAAGGGTCCACCCAGATTTAATTGCACCATCTGTGGAGGTGGTTCACGTCTCAGGAAGCAAAAGAGATCAAGACGTTGGAAGGTGCCTATTTCACTTGACAGAGGAACAGACTGGAAGGAGCAGGCCGCCTGAGGAGCATTGGGAAGGAGCCCAGAGCCAAGCCTTGAGCTTCTGAACGCCCCAGAGCAGCAGGGGCAGAGCCTGGATGCATTCTCTCCAAAGTCAAAGCCCCAGAGCACAAAACTGTTCTTCCTGCCATTTGCTTCACTCACCCACAACAGCAAGAAAGGGCTGCTCAGCTTTGATTTGATACAGATGATTGAAAATATTGGGCCAGCCGTCTTCACACTCAGATTCAAGCGATGAAATCACAACCAAACAATGGCCTTGGGGCTCACCTTCAGGAGTCTCTCCTCCTCCGCCTGTATCACCCAAAGGGGCTGAAAGGAATTACTGAGTTCATATTCTGGCCCCTTCAATCTTAAAAACTGAACCAAAATGAAGTAGATTCAGAAAATCAGGTTGAACTGTCTGTGCTACCAACTAGTTAATTGGCCTTGGGGAAAACATGTAGCTTTCCTGAAACCTGGCTTTTTGACTTATAAACTATATATCAATTGTCTTTCTCACAGGATCATATCAAGGACCAAGAAAATACTTCCAGAAGCAGCCCAGTGCCATGGCGTGGAAACAGGCAGACTTGGACTGGATGTTGACTCTGCTCTTGTGTGCTGTGTGACCTTGGGCAAGTTACTTAACCTCTCTCAGCTTTAGTGTTATCAGCTGTAATTGGAAATACAAAGATTAATTGCCTATGGTTGCAAGAGTTATTGTAAGAATCAAATTAGAAAATGTATACAAATTATTTATGATGCCTAGTACATGGTAGAAATCCAAGAAATTACAGAAGCAGTAGCAGTATTAATAGCCTTAAAATAGAGTAAGCTATCATTGTTGTTGTTCAGTCACTAAGTCATGTCTGACTCTCTGCAACCCCATGGACTGCCGCACACCCGGCTTCCCTGTCCAGAGTTTGCTCAAACTCAAGTCTGTGATGAGTCATTGAGTCTATGATGCCATCCAATGTAATCTATAATATAATCAAGATGTCAAGATTACCAATGAAGTTAAATCCTATCTTTTTCATGAAGACTTTTCCTAAGAATTATTGCCTATTAATCATTCCTTTTCCTAAACTCCTACAGAACATCTCTGTACTGCATATTTGGAATTTAACCATATTTCTTCACATATTTGCTCACATGGTTTCAGTTGCTGTTAGAAATAAACATAGCTCACCCAGGCCACACCTCCTGAGCTGGAATGGGGATGCTATGGGGGGCAGTAGCCTGATTCAGAGCCTAGAGAGTTGGGGTCCAGGGATTTCATCTAGACTTGGTCCCCAGAACTGAGCATTCTCTTGGGGACAGATTTGCACCAAGTCCCCTCTCCTCTACACCTTAACACACAAAAACAAAAGCATGATTATAAATAAACCTGAATCCTAACACATCCTTTAGAGTGGGAAATAGTAATACCTAAGTATACGAGCATAGCTTTTCACAACCCAGGACTCCCATCACTGACCAGAGGACCTGGGAAGTACCCAGCATGAAGGAAGTGCTCAACAAAAATTTGCTGAATGAATATTATTTTTTTATTGAAGTATAGTTGATTTAAAAAGTGGTCTTAATTTCTTTTTTTAAGATTTTTTTTATGGGAACCATATTTAACATCTTTATTGAATCTGTTACAATATTGCTTCGGTTTCATATTCTGGTTTTTTTGGCCATGGGTCATGTGGGATTGTAGCTTCCCAACTAGGGATCGAACCAGTACTCCATGCATTGGAAGGCAAAGTCTTAACTTCTGGGCCACCAGGGATGTCCCAGTAAATGAGTATTATTAATGGGAGCATTGTTGGAGCAGCAGTTAACTGTTACGACAATGATGCTGCAAAAAAAGCAATCCAAAAAGCTTTGGTGACAAATAACTGCTCTTATATGTCAGATCAACTGCAAGCAAGTTAGGCAGCTGTGCTGTCCTGACTGAGAGATGAGGTGACTGCAGATGGATGACATCAGAAGAGCAGCTGGGCAGGAGTCTACCCTCTAGCACCCCACCCAACCCTCCTACCCTCCTAGGTTCCCCAGAGTCTCTGTGCTAAGATTCTGTGGCAGGCAGAAGTAAAATAGATAGAGGATGCTGGACTTGCAAAGTGCACACATAAACACAGGCTTCCCCAGCACATGCAGGACCAGCAAAATCGCAATGAGCTGGGCTAAGCCAGAAACAAGCTCAAACCCCATTGCCAAACTCCAGGAGGCAGAATTTGGGTCAGCGCAACTAATGGGCTACATCTAATGAGGGACCAGGGAGTGGGAAGGGCTCCTCTGGGGACAGGAGTGTTTGCCTACAAGAGGCAAATCATTCATTCCAGCCACTGCAAGGGAAGCCGTTTGCCTGGTGTCTGCATGTATCACCCTCCAGGGATTGTGCTCTTTTCCAGTTCACAGATCAGAAGTGTTCAGGTGGTAAGTGACTTATTATATCCCTTCTGAAAACCTGGATCCAGGGCTCAGATTGGTCCCACTGGATCCAAGATTACAGTCACAGACACAAACCATCGTGATGAATTACTGTCTTTAAATCTTGCAGGATTCAGTCAAAGCATCATTTGTCTCTTTTCCTGGCTCCAAAAGAGCCAGGTGTGTGGGGGGTTTTCAATCTTCACCAGTGGCTCACATAGAAAGAATACGAATATAAGGTGAGGCAGATGTTAGCCTCTGACCAAGGTCATTCCCCCCACAGGCCTATCTTCCTATGCCATGTGACCAGAAAGGGTGGAATGGCCATTATCCTTTTATCAGAACATGTTAATTCAGTCAGTAAATTTGCATACAGCATAATATGCCAGCCATTGGACTAGACATTAGTGTTAAGAATGGATAAGCCAGGGAACTCCCTGGCAGTCTAGAACTTTCACTGCTGAGGTAAAGAGTTTGATCCCTGGTTGGGGAACTAAGATCTCACAAGCTGCAAGGTGCAGCCTAAAAGAAATAATAATAAAGAATGAATAAGCCAGTTCCTAACCCTCAGTCAATGACTTACAGGTGGTTCTCACTCCTGAGTTTTGTTTTGGTTTTGGGGGTTTTTTTCCTGTCTATAGGGAAAAAGAGAATCATAAATAATTATAAAACCAGTTGGAAAAACATTGCAATGGATATATGAGCTACACAACAGGAGATTAACAAATGAACTTGAAGGAGGAGGTAATACTTAGCCTCCATCTTAAAGGATGAAGTGTGTGTGCCCAGTTGCTTGGTCATGTCTGACTTTTTGCAACCCCATGGACTGTAGCCCACCAGGCTCTTCTGTCCATGGGATTTCTCAGGCAAAAATACTGAAGCAGTACTATACTGGAGCAGGTGACCATTTCCTCCTCGAAGGGATCTTCCTGACCCAGGGATCAAACGAGAGTCTCCTGCATTTCTGGCACTGGCAGGTAGATTCTTTACCACTGTGCCACCTGGGAAGCCCAAAGGATGAAGAGGCAATCCTAAACAGAGAGAAAAGTATGTATGGGATATTGTGGACTGGCTCATTCAAACTCCTTCCCTACATCCTTCTAGGGGAGACTAGAAAGCCAAAATCCACATTTCACAGACTCCCTTGCAGCTAAGGTCTGGAAACAAATGAGAGTCCATCAATTAGATGCTTTTGAGTGGGATTTGAAAGGAGTAAACAACCTGAACCAAACTACCTTCCTTTTCTCGAGCTGCTTTTGCTGGTAAGGATGGCTATGGGAATTCAAATATTTTCTGCAGTAGCATTTCAGGATCTATTGTCTAACTCTATATCTTCCAATAAGCATTAGATATGATAGTAGGAGTCTTTTATTCTAGAAAAGCTTCCTTGACAACCTCAAAAATAGAAGCACCCCTCGTTAATCTATTCTCTGTTGATTTGGCAGTAATTCCTTCCAATGATTTTGTTAGCACTGAAATCCTTATACCAAATGCATTTCTGCTTAAAATACTTAAGCTGATTTCTATCTCTTGCATTTAATTCTTGCTGATATGGAATTTAGAATCAAACAAATGGTTAGAGATGGGAACTTAAGATTTTCTTTCTGAGCTTACAGAGTTTGCAAGCAAGAAAAATGCTATTACCATTTGAAAATGGGATACATGGTATACAGTGGCAAAACAGGTACTTAAATTATCACCTCTGAGCTTCCAGGTATGATGGTCCAACTGGTATCAGACTTGCCTTCCTACAACAAGCAATCATAATATTTCAAATGCACTGATTATAGCAAATGCCCTCTTCCAGCAATACAACAGATGACTCTACACCGTCACCAGATGGTCAATACTGAAATCAGATTGATTATATTCTTTGCAGCCAAAGATGGAGAAGCTCTACACAGTCAGCAAAAACAAGACCAGGAGCTGACTGTGGCTCAGATCATGAACTCCTTATTGTAAAATTCAGACTTAAATTGAAGAAAGTAGGGAAAACCACTAGACCATTCAGATATGACCTAAATCAAATCCCTTAAGATTATACAGTGGAGGTGACAAATAGATTTAAGGGATTAGATCTGATAGACAGAGTGCCGGAAGAACTATGGACAGAGTCTCATGGCATTGTACAGGAGGCAGGGATCAAGACCATCCCCAAGAAAAAGAAGTGCAAAAAGGCCAAATGGTTGTCTGAGGAGACCTTACAAATAGCTGTGAAAAGAAGGGAAGTGAAAGGCAAAGGAGAAAAGGAAAGCTATACCATCTGAAGGCAGATTTCCAAGAATAGCAAGGAGAGAAAAGAAAGCCTTCCTCAGCGATCAATGCAAAGAAATAGAGGAAAACAACAGAATGGGAAAGACTAGAGATCTCTTCAAGAAAATTAGAGATACCAAGGGAACATTTCATGCAAAGATGGGCTCAGTAAAGGACAGAAATGATATGGACCTAACAGAAGCAGAAGATATTGAGAAGAGGTGGCAAAAATACATGGAAGAACCATACAAAAAGATCTTAATGACCCAGATAACCACGATGGTGCGATCACTCACCTAGAGCCAGACATCCTGGAGTGCAAAGTCAAGCGGGCCTTAGTCACTAAAAACACAGTTAGTGGAAGTGATGGAATGCCAGCTGAGCTATTTCATGTCCTAAAAGATGATGCTGTTAAACTGCTGCACTCAATATGCCAGCAAATTTGGAAAACTCAGCAGTGGCCATAGGACTGGAAAAGTCAGTTTTCATTCCAATCCCAAAGAAAGGCAATGCCAAAGAATTCTCAAAGCTACCGCACAATTGCACTCATCTCACATGCTGGTAAAGTAATGCTCAAAATTCTCCAAGCCAGGCTTCAATAGTATGTGAACTGTGAACAATAGATGTTCAAACTGGATTTAGAAAAGGCAGAGGAACCAGAGATCAAATTGCCCACATCCGTTGTATTATCTAAACAACAAGAGAATTCCAGAAAAACATCTACTGCTTCATTGACTACGCCAAAGCCTTTGACTGTGTGGATTACAACAAACTGTGGAAAATTCTTCAAGAGATGGGAATATCAGACCACATTACCTGCCTCCTGAGAAATCTGTATGCAGATCAAGAAGCAATAGTTAGAATCAGATATGGAACAACAGACTGGTTCCAAATTGGGAAACAGTATGTCAAGGCTGTATATTGTCACCCTGCTTATTTAACTTCCATGCAGAGTACATCATGGGAAATGCTGGGCTGGATGAAGCACAAACTGGAATCAAGATTGCCGGGAGAAATATCAATAACCTCAGATATGCAGATGACACCACCCTTATGGCAGAAAGTGAAGAGAAACTAAGGAGCCTCTTGTTTAAAGTGAAAGAAGAGAGTGAAAAATCTGGCTTAAAACTCAACATTCAAAAAACAATCATGGCATCTGGTCCCATCACTTCATGGCAAATAGATGGTGAAACAATGGAAACAGTGACAGACTATTTTCTTGGGCTCCAAAATCATGGCAAATGGTGACTGCAGCCATGAAATTAAGAGTTGCTTGCTCCTTGGAAGAAAAGCTATGACCAACCTAGTTCAGTTCAGTCGCTCAGTCGTGTCCGACTCTTTGCGACCCCATGAATCATAGCATACCAGGCCTCCAGAACCCCATGACCAACCTAGACAGCATATTAAAAAGCAGAGACATTAATTTGTCAACAAAGGTCCATATAGTCAAATCTATGGTTTTTTCTGTTGTCACGTATGGATGTGAGAGTTGAATCATAAGGAAAGCTGAGCACCGAAAAATTGGTGCTTTTGGACTGTGGTGTTGGAAAAGATTCTTGAGAGTCCTTTAGACTGCAAGGAAATCAAACCAGTCCATCCTAAAGGAAATCAGTCCTGAATATCTATTGGAAGGACTGATGCTGAAGCTGATGCTCCAGTATTTTGGCCACCTGATGGGAAGAGCTGACTCATTGGAAAAGACCCTGATGCTGGGAAAGATTGAGGGTGGGAGGAGAAGGGCATGACAGAGGATGAGATGGTTGGATGGCATCACCGACTCGATGGACTTGAGTTTGAGCAGGCTCCAGGAGTTGGTGATAGACAGGGAAGCCTGGCATGCTGCACTCCATGGAGCTGCAAAGAATCAGACACAGCTGCGTGACTGAACTGAACTGAACTGAATATTTTTAAAAAAAGGTCTCAGGATAAAAAGCAGGAATTCTCAGAGCCCTTAATAAGCTATGCATTAAGAATTTCCAAAAGAGACCATCATAAGCAGAGACTACAAAATTTGACTCTCGGACCTTCCCTGGTGGCTCAGACTGTAAAGAATCCACCTGCAATACCAGATACCTAGGTTTGATCCCTGGGTTGGGAAGATCCCCTGGAGAAGGGAATCCCACTCCAGTGTGCTTGCCTGGAGAATTCCATGGAGTCTCAAAGAGTTGGACACAACAGTGTAACTAACACAACAACAGGACCACTCTACCAGGGAGCGTGTCACAGAACCATGTGCTATAGAATTCACTTTGGGAAATAGCCCCCTAAAACTCAGCTCAGGTATTTCTTGGGGTTTCTTGAACCCCAAGATCCTGGGTTCCCAGAGGGTGATGACATTCAGAGTAGGGTGACAGTTACAGTGACAAAAATCCTCTAGGAGTTCAGGGAGGGCACAGAAAAGGAAGAGGAAAGGGCTGAGGACAAATATCCTCCACAGTCCGACCCTGGCTCTGAGCCAGTCCCCACTCAAGTGCTACTTGACATCTGCAGGGTCATAAGCATCATTCAGTGCAAGAGGCCCTGGGAGCCCCCGGGGGAAATCTGGGTCCAACACCAGAAGGCTCATTTCCACCAAAGGAGACAGGAGCCCGGAGAATCGCCAGTGTTCAGGTGGAGAGGACGGCTTTGTGTATTCATGACAGAATTGTAAGGAAGGTCACCCGATATAAAAGAAACAGCTCAAAACCACAAAACACAGTTCTCCAGATCGCAGCTGAGCCTGACCAACTCTTCCTATGTGAGAAATGGGAGAACGCAGGGGTATTAAATGAAATAAACCACAAAATACAAAACAAAAACTCAAGTAATGACGAAAAGAGAGGTCATGTGACTGGCTGCATATTAAAATCCTGTAGGGACTTCCCTGGTGATCCAGCGGCTAAGAGTCCAAGCTACCAAAACAGGAGGTCAGTGTTCGATCCCTAGTCAGGGAACTAGATCCCACATGCCACAAATCAAAGTTCACGTGCAGTGAACTAACGCCCAATGTAGCCAAAAATAAATAAATAAAATCATACAAAGGCATGATCCTTTCATGTAGAGAGCATTTGATTGTTCACTATTCCACTTGATCTTCGTGACAGCACATGAAGCATTTTTTCCATTTTACAGGTGAAGAAACTGAAGCTTAGGAAGTACTGTGAATTTCCAGAGACCACATAATTAGTAAACATTACTAAAAAGTAAAATTACTTTAGTAAATTACATAAAGAATTACATTAGTAATTAGGGTTAATTACATTAGTAAAAATTTTTACTAATTTTACTAAAAAACTGACATTAGTAAAAATCCGGCAAAATTTTTACATTGGTGAAAATCCTGTAAAAATTACAGGATTGAGACACAAATGTAGCTCAACCGAAAAGAAAGGAGCCAGCCAGGGCTAGTCTCTGGCAACATTGTCAGAAGCATACCTTATCTAATCACTTTTCCAAGTCTCTCTTCTCATCACAGCTCCCACCCGCACCATCCCCACCATCAGACCGCTTCCCAGAGCTGCCCTTAACCTGGCAGCTCTTTTCCTCTGTGTGTGTGTGGAGTCACATCAGTCATGTCTGACTCCTTGCAACCCTATGGACCATAGCTCTCCAAGCTCCTATGTCCATGGGATTCTCCAGGCAAGAATACTGAAGTGGGTTGCCATTCCTTCTTCCAGACTCAGGGATCGAACCCACGTCTCTTAAGTCTTGTGCATTGGCGGAAGGGTTGATAGGATACTGACTCTCTCTGCCTCAGTCTCCCCATTCATAAAATGTGATAATGATTTCTTCCATGCCTACCCCATAAGTATCCAAAAAATAAAAGCATAGAAAAGTGCTTTAAAACAAAAAATCATGTGTACATTAGATATAACGTCCTCTTGTCTCATCCTATATTGATTCCTGCAGAATCAATACTATAAATAACTGCTTTTCCTCCAAACAGAAAATTGTCCATTTCTCTAATTATAAAATTATTCAAGCAGATTATGAATAACTTAGACAATACCAAAAGCATAGAGACGGAAGTGAAACATCCATTTTACACACACACATACACACAGGAACAGGTTCAATATATATACAGATATACAACTGATACTGTATACAGATATACAGCAAATATACAACAGATACAGATATACAACAGATAGACAAGATGATATTGTCATCTTTTTATAGACCATGGTCTTTGTCTTGTGGTGTAATATAGCACAGACAAAGAAAAACCTGGATCATAAAACCTTAAGCAACTTTATTGATGCAGGATGATTACCAATATCTTAAGAGCAAGGCTATTGGCATGTCCCAGTGTAGCTCCAGAGCTTAGGCTGATCTAAAACAGAAACGTCCGCTTTGCCCAGTATATCAAGTCTCTCTAACTCCAGGTCATCATCACCATAATAACCCAGAATCCATGAAAGTCAGTGCATATCATTTGATAGTGAAGTACACGCAGAATGACTGATGTCTGAGTGTGCTCATCACTCAGTTGTGTCCGACTCTTTGCGACCCCATGGATTATAGCCCACCAACCTCCTGTCTGTGGAATTTTCCAAGAGAGAATACTAGAGAGGGTTGCCATTTCCTCTTCCAAGGGATCTTCCCAATCTAGTGATCGAATCCACATCTCCTGCACTGCAGTAAGTTCATCTATATTAATATGTCTTCCTCTTTGTTCTCAAAGTTTAGATACGTTTAAGCCCGTGACTGATGTCTTAAAAGTGTCCAAACTTTGAGAAGAGAAAGGCATATTAATATAGATGACTTGACTCAGCCTATGTACCAACACTGCAATTTTAAAACACCTTCAAAAGATATTTTTCTTTAAATAAAAGATAAAATCATAATATTAATATATGTATAATTTTAAATGCCACTGCTTCCTGTTAATAAAATACCATGGGAAACTTATGTCAGTGAGCGTCTATCTATGCATTTGCCTTTTCTGGGCCCTTCATATTAATGGAATCATAGAAGATGTGATCTTCTGCCACTAGCTTCTTTCACTTAGTATAGTGCATTCAAGCAAGCACAGCATGCTTCAGTGCTTCATTCTTTTTTTTATTGCTGAATAATATTCCATTTCTGGATATACTACACTTCGTTTATCATAAGTTTTAATTCACACCGTAAATGGATGAGTAATAGGTTGTTGACTGTCTGTGTCCTCACTATTCCATCCTTTGATGAATGGCATATGGATCTTTTCAAATTTTTAATTTCTATAGACAGCAATGCAAATCATAGATGCATAAATATTTCTTTATATGCATACAATAATATCCTTTCCTCACACCATAAACAAAAATCAATTCCAGATGAATTAGAGATCTAAATATGAAAGATGGTAAACTTCTAGCTGGCAATACAGGAAAATATAAATATGTCCGCTTCTGCCGCGCGAAGCGTGTGTCTCAGCAGCCCAGGGCGCCGGAGAGGGAGCGGCCCCGACCTCGGGGCCACGGCCCTTGCTTCCTTTTCGTTGTCGCGAAACGCCGTGCGCCCCGTAACCGGGGCGATGGGTGCCAACGAGGACCAGGAGATGGAACTGGAGGCATTACGCTCTATTTATGAAGGAGATGAAAGTTTCCGGGAATTAAGTCCAGTTTCATTTCAATACAGGATAGGTGAAAATGGGGATCCCAAAGCCTTCCTCATAGAGATTTCCTGGACAGAAACCT
Source organism: Dama dama (assembly GCF_033118175.1). Classification (NCBI taxonomy): domain Eukaryota; kingdom Metazoa; phylum Chordata; class Mammalia; order Artiodactyla; family Cervidae; genus Dama; species Dama dama. Next base: position 8,254,004 of record NC_083701.1, on the reverse strand, counting down.
ATCCGCAGACCCCTCCCATCATATCCATGAATGCCTTTTTTAACAACACCATATCGTCAGACGTAAAACAGAGCATACTAGCCAAGTTACAGGAGGCGGTGGAAGTCCACCTCGGGACGGCCATGACCTACACGCTGTTTGAATACGCCAAGGACAATAAGGAGCAGTTCATGGAGAACCATCATCCCGTTCATTCTGCTACATCCATAAGCAATATCATCTCAGTTGAAACTCCTAGCACAGCCCCATCGAGCAAGAAAAAAGATAAAAAGGAACAACTTTCAAAAGCCCAGAAACGTAAGCTGGCAGATAAAACAGATCACAAAGGAGAACTTCCTAGAGGATGGAACTGGGTTGATGTGGTGAAGCATTTGAGCAAAACTGGCTCTAAAGACGATGAATAGCCCTTGGAATCCGAGACAAGGGAAGAGCATCCTTTAATAAGTAAACGGGGTTCAAAATCTTTCATTACTCTTTTCTGGTATTGAGGTGGCTTTTTATAAAACAATTGTTTTGTATGTTTCTTATGTAAAAAAAAAATGTTTCAAGTTGAAAGTAAAGGAATCTGGTTGTATTAAATTATTTTCACAAACTTGCCTTAATAAAAGGTGAAAATGTTACTGTTTAGTATAATATTTTATGGAACCAATTATAAACGGACAAATGCAAGGAATTATAAATAATCAATGTCAATTTATGTGATCTTATTCCGGTGGATATGATATTTCTTAAAGGAGTTTTAAGCTCTTTTCAAATTCTTATCCCAATGGAGAATATGAATGAACAATGTGTTCACAGTATGATCTGTATTAATAGGCTTCTCATCTTTAAGTCTTTGTTCCTTCCTTCTTTTAATTACTGAAGCATAAATTGCTTCAGAGAGATTTAAATACTAGTATTTGAACTTTATATGTAATATTCTTTCCAGGTCCTTTTTATTTTTCAAGGGTGAACTGCTTTTTAAGAAATATATATCTGTTAATATTTCTGATTTGGGTAATGATGTTTGATCCTGAGAGCTTTCAATAATATGTGGAATCAGAGAAAGGAAAAAAAAAAGATCTGCCAAATACTTTGGAAAATATTTGAATAAAAGTGCTGGTTCCCATTTAAACCATTTCTCTTTGCTGCATATACCTAGATGGGAGTAAAAGATGCCTTAATATTTAATTTTTATATTGTTAAAGACAGCGGTTTTAATAAATTCCTATTTATCCATTGTGTAAAAAAAAAAAAATATATATAAATATGTCCTTGGAGGAAGAAAAATTTCTTAAACAAAACACACATACACAAAGATGTAACCATTAAGATGGTTAAAAGATGAATAAACTGAACATTTTTAAGATTTAAAACTTTAAAAAACTCAAAGTCACCATTGAATAAGACATTTGCAGTACATGTACCCAACAAAGGTTTCATAGCCAAGATTCCTAGAACACTCCTCCAAATCAATAAGAAAAGAACAGGTAACCCAATAGAATATGGTTAAGAGAAGTGAATAAACACTTCACAGAAAGAATATCAAAACAAAAAATGAACACATGAAAGGCTCCTCCACACCTTCAGTCACAAAGAAATGCAAAGTTAAAGTCACAGTAAGACACAGCTACACACATATCAGAAGAGCTTTTTTTTAAATAATGAATTTGTAGAGCAGTCGGAACTCTCATGGCTGCTGACCTGGGTTTACATTCTGACACTCAGGTAATATTGTAGTATTACAATCACTCTGGAAAACTGCTCAGGAGTACTTACCAAAGCAAACATGTGCCCTAAGACCTAAAAATTCCATGCTGAGGTATGTATCCAACAAAAATAAACACATCCATGCATCAAAAGACATGTAATATGTTCAAAGCAACATAATTCACAGTATCCCAACACTGGACAAAAATATCTAACGACAGCCAAATAAATTGTGATATTTTGCTGTTGTTGAGTCGCTAAGTCTTATCTGACTCTTTTGTAACCCTATGTACTGTAGCCCTCCAGGCTCCTCTGTTCACAGGATTTCCCAGGCAAGAATACTGGAGTGGGTTGCCATGCCCTCCTCCAGAGACTCTTCCTAACCCGGAGATCAAACCCACATCTCCTGTACCTCCTGCCTTGGCAGGTAGATTCTTTACCACTAAGCCACCAGGGAAACCCAAATTGTGACATAGTCTTGTAATAGTAAATGATGCTTGATGAAAATGAACCATTGCTGCCTGCAAAAACATGGATGAAGCTCACAAATATATTGAATCAAGAAAGATAAACACAAGAGAGTAGATGACAAATGGTTCCCTTTGCATAAAGTAAAAAATCAGCAAAGATATTTGACAATGAATGAGGACAACAGGTAACTTTGGGGCATCAGTAAATGTTTCGTTTATGAAAATTCACCAAGCTACGCACGTGGTTTGTGTGTTTTTCTGTACGTATGCTATACTTTGATATACAACTTATATGAAAACGAGGGATACCCAAGAGTGCTGGATCAACTTCATGGCCCCCCCCGCCCCATTGTAAAACAAGCCCTTGTGATGGAGTGGTGAGTCTCCCCACTCACAGTGTAGAACTGGCCACCAACCCCCAGAGAAGGAGGAGGTGGCAGGGGAAGCATGGTCTGATGAGTAAGGAGGCTGGGAAGGAGATTGGTCCAGGAGAAGAGACTCAAGGACCTCAGCGATCTGCAGACTCAGTGGTTCCCCCTGACACCTGGGTTGAAGAAAACTAGGACTGGACACCCTCTGCTTCCTCAGTCTTCTAACTTTATTGAGGTTTTCAGTGGCTAAGTCAAAGATCTCTGGGCAAATGTCACATTGCACTTGAAAATATGTGGATCATTTTCAAATACCTTTTGATATTGATTTCTAGCATAATTCCAGTGATAAAAGAACAGACTCTCTACAATTTCAATACCTTTAGACCATGAAATTTTTGCACCTTGTTTTATGTCCCTGGATATGTTCCAGTGTCTCCTAGTTTATAAATCTATGGAAACTTGAACAGAATTTGTATCCTACTGTTGTGTCAAAATTGTACAAATCTTAATTATGTTGAATTGGTTCATGGTGCTTTTTAGGTCTACTAAATCCTTATTTTTTCTTTATATTCATTCTATTAATTTTGGAGAGCTTGAGAGTTTAAACACCAACTAAAAATCTTAATTTATCTACTTTAAAAAATATAGTAGAACTACATGTAACTTTGCTCTGCATTTTCCAAATCTCCTGTCAATGTGGTATCAGCATTCATAATTTAAAAAATTAAAAGGATAGAGAAAAAACAACAACAAAACAAACAAACAAAAAACTAGGATTGGAGATATGGGATCATCTCTGCTTCCCCGGCTAAAGCAGAAGGACTGGGAAGGTAGCACCTCCTCTCTGCACACCCACTGCCAACTGCCGCTGAGTCAGCGGAGACGTGGACCTTCCTCCGTCACACAGCCAGTGGCAAGCAGCCCATCCCACCCCCTCCACCCTCAAGAGATGGCTCCCAGTCATCATTAGAAGGATAGCAACAAAAAGGCCAGTTCGACACACAGAAAGCCATTTAGGGATATCAAGATTGTGATTATTTAAAATAAAAAAGAGAACGTGAAATTTGAGGACTTGCCTATTGCTCAGAGACAAGATAGATCTCAGCCCCTGCTCTGATGGAGCCAATGCTGGTTTCTGTTGAGTTGTTTCTCTATGATCAGTCGTACTTGGCCCACAGAATGCTAGATCTCCTGAAGGGTGCGTGACCGTGTTTTTTTTCTTTCGCTGCATATAGTTTATGTCCTCCTAAGGACAGCAAGGAGATCAAACCAGTCAATCATAAAGGAAATCAACCCTGAATACTCACTGGAAGGACTGATGCTGAAGCTGAAGCTCAATACTCTGGCCACCTGATCTGAAAGCCAGCTCATTAGAAAAGACTCTGATGCTGGGAAAGAGTGAGGGCAGGAGGAGAAGGGGGCAACAGAGGATGACATGGTTGGCTGGCATCACCGACTCAAAACTCCAGGAGGTAGTGAGGAACAGGGAAGCCTGGCGTGCTGCAGTCCATGTGGTCACAGAGAGACTTGACTTGATGGCTGAACAAAAATAACAGAGGAAGGGCACTCAGGAGAGTCCACCCTACTCATCCCCCAGAGGGGACATGATCTTCTCCTGCCCCATAGTGACAGACACAGAGAATTTTTTTCTTCATCAGTGAGAACTGGGGGAGGAAAGGGGGCTATGAGGAAAGAACCTGCTGAGAATGGAGGGAAAGGGGACAGTGAGGGGAAAGCTGGGTTCCACTGATGGTTCCGGTCTCTGAATCAAGCCACACTTTAACCTGCGTCCTCCTAGAGTTTTCTCTTCTGTGAGTCAGGGAATCTCCTTTGTTCTTTTTTTAAATTAATCTATTTATTTTAATTGGAGACTAATTACTTTACAGTATTGTCGCCTTTGTTCATAAGCCATTTGAGTGTCTTGTCTTTGTTGCTACAGGATTCATATCAGATATGTCAGTTATCCTAAAGAAACCGGAAATCCCTCAAACATAAAAACAAACTTCCTGATGAAACTCTCACCAGGTTACAAGAGAGTTTTTCCTTCCTCTCACTAATATAATTTTGACCTTTAAAAAAAGAAAGAAAATTTTCACTCCTGCCCCCAATCCTAGGCCATCAATTTGACAACAAAAGGCATGGGTCCCAGCAATCCCATTGCTGGGCATACACACCAAGGAAATGAGAATTGAAAGAGACACATGTACCCCAATGTTCATCACAGCACTGTTTACAATAGATAGGACTTGGCAACCTAGGTGTCCATCAGCAGACAAATGGATAAGAAAGTTGTGGTACATATACACAATGGAATATTACTCAGCTATTAAAAAGAATGCATTTGAATCAGTTCTAATGAAGTGGATGAAACTGGAGGCTGTTATATAGAGTGAAGTAAGTCAGAAAGAAAAATACCAACACAGTATACTAACACATATATATAGAATTTAGAAAGATGGTAACTATGAACCAATATGCAAGACAACGAAAGAGACACGGATATAAAGAACAGACTTTTGGACTCTGTGGGAGAAGGCAAGGGTGGGGTGATCTGAGAGAATAGCATTGAAACATATATATTACCGTATATGAAACAGATTGCCAGTCCATGTTCGACACATGAGACGGGGTGCTCAGGGCTGCTGCACTGGGAAGACCCCGAGGGATGGGATGGGGATGGAGGTGGGAGGGGGGTCCAGGATGGGGGACATATGTATACCCATGGCTGAGTCATGTCAATGTACGGCAAAAAACACTACAATATTGTAAAGTAATTAGCCTCCAATTAAAATAAATTAATTGATTTTCTCAAAAAAAGCATACACCCAACTCTCTTCTATTTTTCCAAGATTTCTCTCCCAGTTGGTGGAGAGGTGGGCTGTCCTACCAAAATCACAAAACGTCCCCTCAAAACAGGACATCCGCATCCTTTGATATGAGGACAATAACACACGCATACCAGCAAATGACCAGGGCAGGGTTCCACATCTGCCGACGTACCCCAGCAGCCACGCCCGTCACCCTGCATTTATCGTCCGGGGTCCTTACCAGGGCTGAGCTCTCACGGAACTCATTTTACAGAAGTGCCAGGACTTGACTCAGCCTCCTGGGTCTTGCACAGCCTGAGCTCCATCCCTGGCCTCTTCTGACTCCTGCACAAAAAGGAAACAGATGATTCTCTTCTCAGTGGGGCCGCCGGCTCCCTCCTTCCAATCCATTAAGCATGGCATGGAGCTGTGTAACTCTGCACACACCATCCTGCTCAGTATAAATAGGGACCATCCATCAGGAATGTCACAGACAGGAAGCCAATGAAGTTTCTACAACCAATTTACAATCAGAATCTGTTGTAAAATGCACACGGAAAATACCTTAACAGATTGAGAGGATGTGAAATACGTATTATGCATATGGCCTAGGGAGCCTGGTTAAATTCAGAGGAGGGAGCCCCAAGAAGAAAAAGTGGAAAATGCACAAAAATGAGGGGACAAAGGGTGACAAGGTGGGGTCTATCTTCACATTTGGAAATAAAAAATAACAGCGTGGCAAATAGGAACAGAGTGACAGTGTCCCATTATTTTTTTCCTATCTTGCAAAGTCAGCAAACCCAGGCATACTTGCAAATAAATGTTCTTCTTGATGCTGAATTTACTACCACTAGGCTAAAAAGTAAAAAAAAAAAAAAATTGAAGATTTCTATGGAGACAGAAAATAAATTTAGCCAAGGAGATAGCAGAGCAGGCTCTCTGAGCCTGGGCTGCCAACTTCCTGCAACCTCATCCCAGAAGATCGACTCACACGCGTGAAATATCAACCTGTGTTCAGGGGTGTCACTTCATTTTTTAGAAGCTTTACAACTATCTTTGCAGGAGAGGAAGGAGATCTGTCCATCCTTCTAACCACAGGCATCCTGCTGGCTTGGCTTCCAATCCCACTCTCCCCAGACCCTGCATCCTGACCGCCACTTCACTCCAAGCCCAAGACACCACCCCAAACCATTCCACCATCCACGTGACTTTTGTTGTTGTTTAGTCACCCAGTCCTGTCTGATTCTTTTGCAACTCCACAGACTGTAACCCACCAGGCTCCTCTGTCCATGGGATTCTCCAGCAAGAATACTGGAGTGGGTTGCCATTTCCTCCTCCAGGGGATCTTCCTGACCCAGGGATTGAACCCACGTCTTCCCACGCCTCCTACATTGGAAGCAGTCTTAACTGCTGAGCCACCAGGGAAGCCCTACGTGACTTTTCAGTTCAGTTCAGTTCAGTCGCTCAGTCGTGTCCGACTCTGGGAATTTTACCCAAGCTTAAAATTAAGATACCCACTGAATTCACAGCTGAATGCGTGAGTGCAATCAGGTTCATGATCTAGAATAGAAAGCACCACACAGAGATATTCCTAGGAGGGTTTGTAGGGTGCTATTACAGAGAAATATAATGAAATATTCAGGAGCAGAAAGGAGGTCCCACCCCCAGTACTGTGAGTCAAAAACCTAGAGTCCTTAAACTGCAACTATTGTTTTTTTTATGATAAAGTATTAGGAATGACTTTTAGAACACTTCTTTCAAAGCCATCTCAGAGATCAGTTGTTACTCTACAGTTCTTTACAAGTAAGCAATCTGATTCTCAAAGCTCATGTATATGCCCTCAATAGATCTGTGACCCTCCAGACCAGGGAAGGTGAGCTGGAGTGGTTGGTCACCAAAGACGAAACGTTAATTTCACATCACAGCAAGAAAATCATTTTCCCAGAAGTTACACAAGTCAGCAAACGATAATATTCAAGCCTCTAGCACTGGCCTTGTCCAGGGAAATAAATCTTGAATTTAAGGAGAGAAACTGCCCGAAGAGATTGGGGTGAAGTCACCTGTCTAGAAATTGACAAGACCGGTAACAAAATGCGGACGCTGAGTTCTCCGGCTCTGCAAGGTTAACAGAAATGTCTGTATAGATTGCAAACTGCAGGCCACCGGCTGCTGTAACTTCTCCAAAATGAATAAAACTCCTGTCAATTATAAACTAGTGAGCTTGACTTCCATCATAAAAACTGTCAGATGAAAATGAGAACCTTCTTTACAAGCCCAGCATTAAATATGACTTGTCAAATCAGTCCTGTTCTGAGCTTGCCAGTGGCAATGAACTCAGGGCCTGGAGTTTGCCATGCATATGGTCCAAGACAGGAAAGTGAAAATCCAGGGGAAGAGAGTTGCAGTGAAACTTATCTGATGATTCAGCCTTCTTTGCATATCTCTTTTAATGAAAAAAACCTTTCCCCTCATTTGAAAGAAGCCTTCCTTTCCCCTTGTCCTTCTCAGACCATGTGGTTCACTTGGGGTTGACCTGCACAGGTTCCATGGGTGGGTGGTAGGCAGTCTACCAGCCAGAGGAATCAATGAGCTCCATCCCTCACCATGGTGATTAGTTCCATTTGGATCACGTGACTCAAATCCTGTTAGTTTACAAATGAGCCCCCAGTACATGTAGGGCAAAGAGACTGAGGAAAGAGGCTGACAGTCTAGGTCACTGGTGGCAGGTTTAATAAGTAAGGGGACTAACTTAGGGCCAGAATTGTCTTGGGCTGCAAAATGAGTAGATGTCCACACCCAACCACGGGATTCTTAAAGATGTACAGAGAGGCCTTAACAGACCATCCAGATGGCTTCAACCACACATGCTCTCTCAAGGCCATGAGAACAGTGGGCAGAGCATACAGTCCAAGGGCAGGGGAGGGGTGAGGAGCCTCCAGCTCTCCAGGTCCGGTTCTCAGGTCAACCGGTGGTCACACCTTCTCCATGACCTCCTTCGACAATATCCACCCAGTGAAGTCAATCCTGTGAAGTTTGCTGGAACTCTTGAGAACCGTCTCTCTCTTATCTCTAGGATTGAGATCTTGCTAGAATGTAACCTGGAGTTTCTGGAAGCCGGTACAGGGACAGAAGGTGTATAAGAATAAGGAGAACTCAGAGGGAGACAGAGCTGAGTGATGGAGCATGAGGAGGTGAGGGCTTGCCCATCGGGCCCCAATCCTGCCTGACTCAGGTGAGATCCACTCCTGGCTTCTGCAAAAGCCACTAAATTTTCCTTTTCTCCATAAGGTGCTTCAGTTAACATCCTGCCTGATGTAATCACTGCACTCTCTGTGCCCTGAACAGCACCTCTCCCCAACTGGAACCATTTAGGTTTATCCTCAACCAGCTCAGGAACAAGCCTGCCCTTGCTCGGACTTAACAGAGGAGCTAGGGAATAGTGATTCAAAAGCTTTGATGGCTTCACTGTACCTGTTGCTGATAGGGGCTTTCCAGGAGGCACAGTGGTAAAGAACCCACCTGCCAATGCAGGAGACACAGGAGGCAAGGGTTCGATCCCTGCGTTGAGAAGATTCCCTGGAGGAGGAAATGGCAACCCACTCCAGTATTCTTTCCTGGAGAATCCCATGGCCAGAGGAGCCTGGCAGGTTACAGTTCACGGAGTTGCAAAGAGTCAGACACGACTGAGCAAGCATGCACGTGCTATCCCTCTCTGGTCCCCATTGTCAATAATGCCACTTCCGTCTTGTTCATGTAAACAAGCACCCCCAGGGTCTCCAGTTGTAGAGCCTGGATCCTGTCTCACTCTGTATGCCTTTGACAGTTTGTCTTCAGGAAATTTCCACACAGACACAACTCTACCATCTGTGATTCTAAACTGCCTAGAATAGTGCCTAGGATGTAACACAGATCCATCAGATCTTTGATAAAATTAACAGAGACCCCATTGATTATTTATAGCAGATGATGTGGGTGTCCCACCCAGATCTGTTACCAAGGGGGCACATTCACCCGCAGTTGGCAGGGTTGGCTGCTCAGGGCTCAGTTCTGTACCTACTCTGAAGGTTTGCCCTTGGCTTACCCATGACAGCACGTCTCTATGCTGTCTAGAGGTTAGATCTGCCTAGAGGTTACATCTGCCCCACAGCAGGGTGGAGCTTCTAGACAATGGCTAATTTTATCTAAGCCACCTTTCCTTTGGGCAAGACAACTACTGTGTGCAATTCACCCTCCTGGGCTCCCTGTGGGACCAGGCTGAGGCCAGGTTTTCTCTGATTGCCTAGTTTGGGTTTTTACCCCCAATCTTTCAGTTCAGTTCAGTTCAGTCGCTCAGTTGTGTCCAACTCTTTGCGACCCCATGAATCGCAGCACGCCAGGCCTCCCTGTCCATCACCAACTCCTGGAGTCTACCCAAACCCATGCCCATCAAGTCAGTGATGCATTCCAGTCATCCCATCCTCTGTCATCCCCTTCTCCTCCTGCCCCCAATCCCTCCCAGCATCAGGGTCTTTTCCAATAAGCTAACTGTTTGCATGAGGTGGCCAATCTTTACTGAGGTATAATTGACATGTAACGTTGTATAAGTTTAAGGTATATAAAATGTTGATTTGATACACCTATATGTTGTAAAATGCTTACCGCTGTAGGGTTACCTAACACCTCCATCATGTCACATAATTACCATTTCTTTTTTGTGGTGAGATTATTGAAGATCTGCTTGCTTGCAGATATATATACTGGAAAGTTTCCAGTATATAACAGTATTATTAACTATAACCACCATGTTATACCTTAGATTCCCAGAATCTGTTCATCTTATAACTCTAACCAACATCTATGCTTCCCCCCCACCCAGGACCCCGTAACTGCCATTCTAGTCTCTGTTTCTAGGAGTTCATAAAACCTAGTTTTCTTTGTCTCACTTCTTTCCTTGACCCATCCTGCTGACCTCAGTACCTCATGGGTCCCTCTTTTGAGGTTGGGAAGATCCCCTGGAGGAGGAAATAGCAACCCACTCCAGTATCCTTGCCTGAAAATTCCCGTGGACAGAGGAGCCTGGCAGGCTACAGTCCATGGGGTTACAAAGAGTCGGACACAACTGCGCAACTGCGCACACAGGTACTTTTGAGCAAGCCCTCAATAAATTGCTTTCAGGAGAACTTTTCAGATGTGGTTTCCAGGGATCTAGACCCAAAACATCGATCAAGCAATACTTGTCAATGTTCTGACCACACAGAGCACTACGCAGAAGAGTTGTCACTTCATGGAGACAGCGAGGGATGCACAGGTCACGGGCGGAGGTGGGGAGAAGGTGGGACGTTGCACAGGAAGCCCCATGAGGGAGAGCCCAGGGCAGACGGCTGCAGCAGGAGCACTGGGCAGATGAGACAGGAGGGGAAGCCAAGGGGAATACTTCACTTTCATCTCCTCTGTTTTACTTGAAATACAGCGTCCTGTGCGTGCTGTCGCTTCAGCCGTGTCCACACTCTGACACTCTATGGACTGTTGTCATAGGTTAATGCTTTTTCAATGCAATAACCCGCCAGGCTCCTCTGTCCTAGGATTCCCTAGGCAGGAACACTGGAGTCAGTTGCCATTCCCTTTTCCAGGGGATCTTTGACCCAGGGATTGAACCCACGTCTCCTATGTCTCCTGCATTAGCAAGAGGGTTCTTTACCACTAGCGTCACCTGGGAAGCATAATGTCATGACTGGTCATAGACCACACACTTGAAGCGAGTCCCATTTCCTTCCTGTGGTGCTCTTGCTGGAACTCAGAAGACTCAGCTGGGGGACCATGTGAATCAGTGCCATGCTGAGTGCTTGTCATGGAGACGGATGACAAAGTTTTACACTCAATAGCAAAGAAGGAAAATAATTATCCCAATGCATTTGTACTCACTAAAATATTCCTCAGGAGAAGGAACTTCAGAGGTTAGTTCTAAGAAGAGAAATTGATGAGTAAAGGCCTTGTAAAAGGATTAGGAAAGGAGAGAATACAGTAAATAGCAGATTCATTAAAAGAGTCCTGAACAGATTTTAGACAATTGTCACAAGCAACCATTTATTATTCAAGACTACATGGTTGGCTTTGGATGATCCAGAAGCTGAGAGAAGCAGCTCAGCCACGGTCAGTGTAGTAGTCAGGATGGCCTAAGCTTCACCAATCCCTTAAGCTTATTTCTCTTCTGTTAAATAGTCCATAATGAACATTCCTGGGTAGATGATGTTTTTTATTCACCTATACAAGTAAGGAAGAGTAGATCCTAAAGGCTACATCGAATAATTCTGGGGAAAGAGAAACTACAGAGAGAATAGGGCTTTTTTCAGTGCTCTTGGTAGAAATGGAGCCCAACAACCATGAAATTGTAAATTTACAGATATCTAAGAGGAGAACCGACCTTATAGATCCCAGTCTTTGCCTCCTGGGAGCTAAACCCTTCAGGTTGTCTCAATATTAAGAAATATAAGGAGATGCTCTATAGATATAAACTAACCAGTGATTGAAACTCAGTAAAGGAATTTCCCTGGTGGTCCAGTAGCTAGGCCTCCTGAGACCCCAGTGCAGGTTGTGTGGGTTCAATCCCTGGTCTGGGAACTAGATCCCACATGCCCCAACAAAGCTCCTGGATGCAGCAGCAAACATCCTCCTTGCTACAACTAAGACCCAGCACAGCCAAATAAATAAATATAAATAGTAAACACACACACACACACACACACACACACACACACACACACACACACAAACCCTCGATAAACATGAAGGCAGAGAGGGAATGCATGGTTGCAAGAAAAAGGGATACACAAGAGAAGCCCCAAGTAATTTTTTATATATATTTGGTATTGTCTCACTGCCCATGGCAATACAGTGGATGTTCAGCAAATACTCATTTCATTAAACTGAGGTTATCTTGTTCTACACCTTTAACCTTACCAAGCTTAGGTTTCTTATCTGTAAAATGCCACCAATAATAACCACTGTGCCTTGCTTCCTAGGCTTATGTTAAATGAAATAATTCACATGAATTTTTTTTGTAAATTCTCAGGCACCATGCAAACATATTAACCTTCTCTGAAAGCAAAAATCCCAAAATACTAGCATGCTAATTACTTTTTATTGGTCAAAGATGAACAGAAGGTCAAAATGGTGACTTAGCTATATTGCCAGAAACACAAGAGCTATGGGGAAAAAAAGTGTTTGACATGAGAAAAAGCATTAACCTATGGCAATCTCTTTTTTATTATTTGCTTCTCATGCTCTGTTCCAAGCTTGGGATAGTTAGTTTTCTGAAGAAGCAGATGGATGTTGGTGGATATGTGACCTGCCCACAACAATTACACAACTTTATGGTGCTTTAAATCATCCCAAAGATAAAAATCAAAAACAAAGTTTTGGAGCTTGTCAAAACTAGTCTAATTAAAGCAGCAAATGTGCTAGTTGGCAACTGTGTTTCTGCAATGAGATAATTCAGACACTGCAAGGCAAGCTGGGATATTGTTGACATGATTGCTGAGAGGAAGGATAAAAAAGGCGTTCAGGAGCACAGTGGACTCGGGCTTGATTGGTCCTGACTGTAAGACTCAAGAAAGTGCAAGCTTAGGGGGACAAAGGAAGTGGGAGAACATGGCAATTCACTTGGGCAGGAAACCCTAACCTCTGACTGGCAACATTACAGGTCTGTATCTTTGGAGCTGTCCGAGGTCCTGAGAATGCAGGTTCGAAAGAAAATTTCAGTAGCTCAGAAACTAACAGGCTAGTAAAGAGGACAAAACCATAATCCAAGCAACTTGGCACAATTATAGCAGCATATACCACTTATTGATCCCCTATTCTGTGCCAGACAGTGTGCTAGGCCTTGAGTCATTTTTTGACACCATCAAACAGAAATAGTATTAAACACAACTTCTTGTGCTGACCCCTGCCCACACCTCCTAACTCATTCAAATGAGCATCCTTGGGACAATTTCCACATGCCAAGCATATTGCTGAGAATTTTACACAAATCATCTCATGAACCACAAAAATACAAGGGTGGATCCCAGAAGCCATGTTTTACCACCTGGCCTGAGCTTCCTGGAAGGAAATTATTGTACTGAACACTTTACTCTAAATGGGTTAATGATAATGCTTTTCCTGGGAATTTGGATCTTAAGCTGCTATTTTTGCTTCACTCTGTCTCTTGAACAAAAGAGACAAAAGCTAGGAAATTTTTTGTGGTCTTGAGAACTGAGAAGCAGGTAATTCAGACTGCAGTGAGAATTATTCAATAAATATGCAGAAAGAGCAAAGGTGAAGGATAGGAAATCTTATAGTTCTATGAGCTCATACCAGAGGCCCACATATATCCCTTCCTCCCTTTGGAATCCATCAAATTTAAAGTATTCTCATTTGGTTAAACTAGTTTATGTAAGTCTCTTTTCTTAAAACTAAGAGTCCAAACTAAGGCATCTCCCAAAGATACCTGGATGGTTCACAGGGGTTCACAGCAGTCTTTTGGATGAAGGAAGACTGAGCTCTTACTTACTGCACATTGAACTCCTTACACTACTTTCCTGACACTCTCTCTGCACATCCTCACAATGCACTCCAGTCAAACGGAATGATTGCAAATTATTTAAACTCTCCTTTCTGCCTATTATCTACCTGAATAGCAAATGTTGATCCTTGTGCATAAAGACCCCTTCCCTCCTTGGTCTGGTACATGTTTATCTATCATGCAAGATTTAGCTCAAAAGCACCTCTCATGGGACTTCCCTGGTGGTGCAGTGGTTTTGAAAATCCTGCTTGCCAAGGCAGGCGACCCAGATTTGACTCCAGGTCAAACCTGGAGCAGAGCAACTGAGCCCGGGCACCTAGAACCCATCCATGGTCTCTTGTAGTAGAGAAGCCCACACACCACAATTAAGAGTAGCTCCCAATGGCTGCAACTAGAAAAGGCTTGCATATAGCAACAAAACCCCACTGCAGTCAAAAACATTACATGAATAAATAAACATTTTTTGTTAAAGCACTTCCCAGATTCAAACCCAGGTCTTAAGTCTCCCACGGAGGTTTCCATGCCAGTCCAGCTGGCTGGTCCAGTCCACCAGCCTCTGCCAGGCCCCACATCCTCCTCCTGTGCACACAGTTTTCTGCCCGTTAATTGTGGGTCTCCCTGACCATCCTCAGCAGCAGGGACCAAGTCTCTCATCTCTTTATCTCCACTCTCTGGCAGAATGCCTGGCACCTAGCAAAACCAAAAGTAACCTTTTCTTTGTTTGAATAAACATTAAAATCAACATTTTTGGCTTTGTACATTTCTTCCAGTACCGTGAAAGATGGTTGGAACCTGAGGCAGTGGAGGGAAAAAAACCTGACTGGAAATCCAGATACAGAGTTTATTTGAATTAATCTCATTCCATCCTGGGGTAATTGAATTGAGAAGAATTTCAGGGATTAGCCAGAAACAGGGTCTTTGCTGCTGGCCAAACTGCCCCCTACCTTCTGCCTGCAGCCTCCTTTGTTGCCCCTTTATAGTTCAGTCTCCACACAGCAACCAAGAGTGATCTTTCTGGAAAATGTAAATCAGATTATGACATTATTTAGCTTCCATTGCCTCCAGAATAAAATCCAAATATTTTACTGTAATCTATCCCAGGCGCATCTCTCTCATTTCATCTTGTGCCATGTCCCCTCACTGTTTTAGGAACATTTACTTTCTTTCCATTGTAATTTAACCAAGCTGGAACCTGTCAGCTTCATTTTTTCCCCCTCAAACCACATTTTCAAATGACTAAATCTCATCCCAAACAGCATCTTTTCAAAAAGCCTATCCTGTCTCTTTGGTCTAAAGTAGTCTGACCCTTCTACCATCTCCCTCTTTTGTTGGCTTTACATCTTTGATCATATTAATTATTTTGAGGATTTGTTGGTTTGCACCTAGAGTCACTCTTTCCTTTCTAGAATGTAAGCTCTTTGATGACAGAGACCATATCTCTCTTGCTCGTTGCTGTACACCAGGACCCAGGAAAGTGTCTGACAAATAGACACTCAGTAAGTATACATGGAATAATGCAGTACCTGTGTGTCCCAGTGTTTACTGTCCTTTCCTACTGGGATGACTATGGGGAAAAAAATCATTCATGTTCATGTCCTCTGGGTCTGTTTTCTTATCCATAAAAATTAAGGACCCTAGTAAGCAATTCCACCTGATTTTAAAATGGCACATTAGCATCTATGATGGTGGGCCTTTGGGGGACATTAGAACGAGGGAACTTGCCCTTGGATGACTTTTTAATGACAGCCTTTTAATACAAACATTGACGTCGCAGACTGTGATACTAAGGCTGATCAGCACACATCCAGTTAAGGTGTATTTACTCTGAGTGGAAATGAAGCTCAATCATTGACTTTATAATTATCTCTGGGGCTTTCTAGAGCATCCATTCTGTCCATTTTACAGCCTAGAAATTGCATCATAAAATTAATGTATCTGTTTTCTTTCCCTCAAATTTGTCTCCATCCACCAGCCTATGCAGAAAGGGAGTGTCTGGGTTTATCTAACATTATTGACAGCCTTGCTCTTGGGTCCCTGGCCCTGGTTTAGCAGGGAGGGTAAAAGTTCAAGCCCAACTTAACTACTATGTATCTTCTGTCCTCCTTCCCAAGAAGTCAATTAGGCTTTCAGGGAAAAAAATGGTCGTCAGAGACTCAATTCTCCCAACATTTAGCAGAGACAGTATTTTAAATGATTAATGGACTGTGACCAAGATTGCTTCTCCCCTTACTATATGTATTTCTTCATGCAATGTATCTAACCTCTTTAAATATAATTTAGCTAATTTCATACTATAAGTTCTTTTTTTCATAATATTTTGAAATTATTTCTCCACTGTCTTCTTGACCCCATTGTTACTTGATCCCATTGTTGAGATAACTAATGCCAAGGTGATTTGTATTCCTTAGGGTTTGTGCTCTCTCCTCTCCCTAGAAACTTCAAGAAAGAGGAAAGCTTGGTATTAAGAATCCAGACTCCAAAGCAAGAGACTGCTGGCTTCAAGAGTCATCCCATTCAAGCCCTGGCTATGAGATCTTGGGCAATTTCCTCAAAACACTAAAAAATATTTACCTCCTCAAACTTGAATTTGAATTATACTGGGTTGCATACAAACACAAGTTACTGAACTTATGAAGGAAGCAGGTCAACTGGCCCACATCCAATTGCCCCCCCAAATGCCTTCATGCTGTTGCTCTTGCCCTCTTAGACCTGGTAATGAGCAGAACACCATAACAGATTTCTTACTAGGGCTTCCCAGGTGGCTCAGTAGTAAAGAATCTGCCTGCCAATGGAGAAGATGCAAGAGACCCGGGTTTGATCCCTGGGTCAGGAAGATCCCCTGGAGGAGAAAAATGGCAACCCACGCCAGTATTCTTGCCTGGAAAAAAAATCCCATGGACAGAGGAGCCTGGCAGGCTACTCGCACCCACAGAGAGTTGGACATGACTAAGCAGGTGGGCACACACACAAAGAAAATCAGTGATCAAAGAAATAGAAATACATGAGGACTGAGGCAGAGCTTGTAAGGATCTTGTCCATAGTCATGTGCTGGGGTGATGATGCCTAGTAGCACCAGGCCAGAACAGAGAATAACTCCAATGGCAGAGGGCACCAGGGCGACCAGAACCATGGAGCAAAGCTGGTCCTTGGAGCTGATGAGGGCACAGTGACACAGCTGAAGCCCTGCCTGCATGCATGAACTCTCCCTGACTCTTCCAGATGGAGACTCTGCAGTGAGAGTGACTTGGGTTCAGATCCCCATATCGCCACCCTATTCGTTTATGGCCAAGTAATGTAACTACTCTGTGCCTCTGTTTGTTCATCATAAAGTAGGGCCTGCTGTGACCATCGATCAAGCACCTACCCTAAGCCAGCTGTTGTTCATGAGGAGTCAGCCACGGCCTCTAACCTCCAGGAGACAAGCAGACGGACAATTACAATAAGGTGACGAGGCTGTGGGAGAGGCCAACTCAAGCAAGCAGTCACGGATGGCTTCTTCGTAATCCTGCACTGCAATCTCTTTTCCCATTGATCTCTCAGCCCAAAATCAATTGCTAACTCAAGCTTTCAATAATCACAGCACAATGCTATTATAGAAGCTATTTAGGGACACACAATCAACCCAGAATTTCACCCACGTGTCCTTTTTTTTGTGCTTAACACAAAGGGCTCTGGCATGCAGGCAAAGGACCGAGTTCCACCCCCCTCCATCTCGAAGATGTCCTTCTGACCTTGGCTTGTGTCTTGAGCCAAAGTGACCAGAGCCCGAGGTATGCTGGGAGGTTTCCTGTGTCCATGGAGAGTTGGGAGAGGGAAGGGGGTGGCAGGACCACGCCAGGGGAAATCGTCCCAGCAGTTAGGGTGGCTCTTGCATGGAACGGTCATTTTCAAGGGCCACAGAGAGTTAAAAGGGTCCTGGCGAATGGGCAGTTGGTATGGCGTAGGCTCATCCTCTGTCCGAGGACTTGGAAGCCTGACCAGGAAAAGGACAATAATAAGGCTTGCTTTAAGCATCCCCGGTGGCTCAGTGGTTAAGAATCCTCTTGCCAATGGTGGAGACTTGCAGCTGGGAAGATCCCCTGGAGAAGGAAATGTCAACCCACTCCAGTATTCCTGCCTGGAAAATCCCATGGACAGATGGAGCCTGATGGGCTACCATCCCTGCGGATCCCAAAAGAGTCAGACATAACTTAGCGACAAAACAGTAACAACAAATGCTTGCTCCATCTCTGTCTCCACCATCACAGCAAGCACAGGGCCCCAGGACATATTTGTCAAATGAACTAATGAATAAATTAATCAAAAGACAAAAAATGGATTCCTCCAAGCCTGCAAGTAAACTTTCAAAGGCAAGATTTAAATGTCTCTTAGTCTTGCCAAGAGAGTGTGCGCTAAAGAGCTCTGAGTTTTTATCAATTTAAACTTTCCCCTGAGAAGTGGGAACCAGGAGAAGGCACCCAGCTCCCTCTGGGCCTGACACTTTTGTTGCACTCTCTGAACCAGCTGAGGACTTCGCTGCCTCAGGCTCAGATGGTGGGCTGGGACCACAGGAGCATCAGGAACAGGCCCTGGTACTAGCATTTTAATAAAAGGGGAGTCAAGCAGGATCCCATTGTCTGTGCCTTCCAATCGGGATGAGCAAACAGAGTGGGTCTCTGTGGTCTGTCTTGGGTCTGCAGGCGCATCTGGGAGGCAAGGGTGATCACACAGACCTGAGCACAGGATTCCACACCCTGAGGTCCGGGCGGTCACTCTCGATGCTCCACGCAAGCACACGCATTTTGCATTGAGACAACTTCAGTGTCCTGTGAAGAGGCTGAAGTTATTTGGCTAAACCAGTGGGAGTGACATAGGACGAGCCATGGGCCCAGGGTTGGAAGAAGCTGGGCTGGAATCCCGGCTTGGTTTCTAAGAAAGGGACAATGGCAAGGTGCTCAGCCTCTCTGAGCCTCAGTTTCCTTGTCTGTAAAACAGGAATAAGAAGATCTGCAGCAACATGGATGGACCTAGAGATTATCATACTTAGTGAAGTAAGTCAGACAAACACAAATACTACATGATATCGCTTGAATGTGGAATCAAAAAATTAACACAAATGAATCTAAAAGAGAAACAGAGTCGCAGACATAGAAAACAAACATGGTTACCAAAGTGGGGAGAGATTAAGAGTTCAGGATTAACAGACACACACAACTAACAATTCGATTTCTTCACATCGAATCCCCACTTAATGCTCCACGCGCCGTTCACTGAATTTTGTCTTAAGGAACATGGATCACACAAGTGCGTCTGGGACACACCACACCTTCAGTGAACGCTCCTCGAGTTGATTTACAACAGAATGTATAATTTTACTGCCCCAGGGATGTCATTCAGAAGCCTTTGAAAATCACTTCCATGTAATTAGTGAAAACGTTTGGGTACCAAAGGAAACATCAGTGCAGGGCTGAAGAGGAGGTTGCTTCTGGAATGCACATTTCAAAGCAGTTTCCTCATTGCATCACCATATTCTAACTTACAAAATTAGGGAAACAGGAATTATTAGGCTCATCCCCCTTGTGAGGAAGCCCCCACTACCAGAACTCACAGACTCTCAGATTTCCAAAGTTCATTCATTTGGCGGAAGGTTGGAGACAAGCTTACCTAAACCTTGAGGGACAGAAAGCTGATTCCATACGTAACATGTAGGACAGCTTTTAAGACCTCAAGCCACAACAGCCCCCTGCCCATCCATTAGTGGGGCTTCCCTGGTGGCTCAGCAGTAAAGAAGCCGCCTGCTAATGCAGGAGAAGGAGACACAGGTTCGATCCCTGATCTGGGAAGATCCCCTGGAGAAGAAAACGGTAACCCATTCCAGTATGCTTGCCTAGGAAATGCTACAGACAGAGGAGGCTGGCGGGCTACTGTCCACGGGGTTGCCAAAGAGCTGGACACCACTTAGGGACTGAACAATAAGACCATCTGCTAGTGAACCATGTGTTCAAAGTGACTTTTCAAGTTATCGAAAATACTACCCTACCTAGACGGGTCTATAACGCAGAAGGCGCTGCACCGCACAGCCAAGGAGATCCTGGGGAAACATAGAGACAGATCCAGACAGACAGGAACCAAACAGACTGAAATCACATTGATTTCTTCACTCTAACTCAGCTCAGGGAACGAATGGCTCAAAGACCCTTAACACTGACAAAGAAGATGCATCCTCATGTTAATTGGGGTATTTGTGTAAGGTGCCTCCCCTCTCCCCTTGTGGCTAGCCCAGCTTTCAGAGGTGGAGGCACTCTCCAGAAGAGCAGACTGTCTCTGAGCTGAAGCTCTGAAGATTCTTGAGTGTCTAGTGCAGACATACCTAGGTTCAGATTCCAACTTCCTTATATGCTCTTTGCTAAAGTTAAATCACTGGGCTCACCTATGAAATAAAGCAACAGTAATTGTCCATGCAACTGTATCCATCTACTAGGGTTATCCAAGAGCTCTGTACAATTATACATGCAATTGCTAGATAACATACATTTGTGAATCAGAGCTCATTCGACTCCTTCCCCACCACACCCTTGCTGTGCAACCTTTGACAATGCCTTTGACCTTCCTGGCTCTCATTTCCCTCAGCTGTAAAGTTGGGGAGGATAATCGCATCTCAGACAGGGTTGATGTGAAGATTAAATGAGATTCTATATAAAGCAATTAGCCCAGTGCCTAGCCTGTAGAAGGCACCCAAACGATGTCAGCTATTCACAGTAATAACTGCACTGTTTTTATTATTATCACCGGTCTGTGGAGGAGACAGACCTGTAAATAGTGGTGATAAAGCCCAGCTTGCGCAGTCCTTAGGGAACTCCAGGGCAGAGTGACTAAAGCCAGGCACTTGAAGGACAAGCGCCCCACAGGTTGGGGGCGGGCCTGAGGAGAAGGAGGAGAAAAAAGGAGAACGGGAAAACTAAGGAATGTGAGCACTGAAGCTGGGAGCCAGTTGAGCATTAATGAAATGTCCACATTTTTTAATTCCACTTAAATGTCACATACACACACGCGTGTGCATGCACACACACCCAAAACACTGAACTAAAGAAAGTAAAACAAAGGACTCTGGAAACAAGTTGATAAATGTAAGTAAAGCATCCAGAGGAATAACAGCTATTTTGAATGATGTGCAGGGAAGACAGTAGTCAAGGCTCATTCCTGACCTCATGGGATGAGTCTGACCTTTGGGGCCACAGACTGGGTCCTATTTGCAGCTCCCCATTGATGTCATGAAGTCACCCTGGACCTCAATTACCTCATCTTGTCTGAAAAAACTACAGAGAGGGACTTGCCTCATGGTCCAGGGGTTAAGAATTCTCCTTCTAATGTAAGGTAGGCGGTTTGAGCCCACACGATTCAAGGCTACCTAGCCTGGACGCTGCAACTAGAGAGGCCGTGGCACAGCAACGAAGGCCCCACACAGCCCCCAAAACAAACCGTAACACAGACTTCACGGAGAGCCCCCAGCAGAGTACCCCGCACACAGCAGGCGCCCAGTAAATGATACAGCTGTTAACAACGGCAGCGAACACCCACAGAGGATCCGCTAGCTGCCAGTCCCCAGCGCATGAAATAGTCACTCGTTCAGGCATCATGATCAACCCCTATGAGGGAACTACTAATATTTTCTCTCTTTTACAAAAGAGAAATAGAAGCACAGGAAGGTGAATAACATGTGGAAAGTCACACAGCCAGTCAGTGGCAGGGCTGGGGGCCAAATTCAGGCAGCCTTAACTTTTACCTGCAATGCCTTTCCCCATGTAATAGTAGTGGCCACAGAGGCTCACCCGTTAGAATCACAGGTTCTAAAAAGAAAACGCCTAGCACTTCATTTGTTCAACAAACATTATTGAGGGCATTTTCTGGGCCAGGTGTCATGCCAAGTACTAGGTATACAACTATGAGGGAAACAGGTAAATTTCTCCCATAAATTCATTGTCCTTAGAATTCCCAACACCGGGGAGAAAAAGGAAAGAAGCCACAGTGATACACCAGAGCCAGCTCACATGAGCTTGCAAGAGCCAACTACTAAATTTGCAGAAATTTTGCAAGCTGACTCTTAAATCTAGCCTTCACAGAAAATTAAATTATACAAACATAATTAACAGCAAAGATAAAAAATTATAAAACTTCACCACTTGTTAATCATGTTGCTACAGTTCACCATATCTATGCTCCTAAGATAATTTGCATCTATTGTCTGTTTGGTGGAAAATCTATTAGTGATGCTTCTAAGCATCTCTTCCCAACTCTGAGTTCAATGGCATCATATCAGTAGCTTGAAATCAGTTATAGTGGGAGTGTTCACATTACCTGCTCTCAGGTGCAATTCTGTAAAACGGGAAATTCAGTCAGAGATTATTCCTTCTTTAGGAATCCCCTCTCATGGCTACGTTTTTTGTCACTTTTTCAGGGTCTTCACATTGTAGTGCTGGAGAAAACTCTTGAGCATCTCTTGGACTGTAAGAAGATTAAACCAGTCAATCCTAAAGGAAATCAATTCTGAATATTCATTGGAAGGACTGATGCTGAAGCCAGCTCCAATACTTTGGCCACTGGATGCGAAGAGCCAACTCATTGGAAAAGACCCTGATGCTGGGAAAGGTTAAGGGCAGGAGAAGGGGGAGACAGGATGAGATGGTTAGACAGCTTCACTGATTCAATGGACATGAATTTGAATAAACTCCGGGAGACAGTGAAGGACAGAGGATCCCGGCATGCTGCAGTCCATGGGGTCATGACTTACGGAATGAAGAACAAAAGGGCCTCCACATAGTGCTTTATAAAAATATTTTGTCCAGAGTTTACAGTTGTTGTTTCTAGGAGTGTTGGCCCAGTACAAATGACTCCCTGATGACTAGAAGCAAATTTTCAGCTAAAGATGTCTGATGCAATGAGTTCACAGAACCACAGCTCTTCCTATCGTGACAGCTTAAATTCAAATAAGCAAAAAAACCTCAAAGTTGGAAATCATCTAGTGTTTGCTCGATCAATGTTACTGAATTAAATTGAAGAACAAATGTTGGGATCTCAGGGGCTGAATTGAACAGCTGTAACATGGTTCTAATCAATGGCTTATTGACTGGAGTCCACACTGGGGCTGCAAGAAATGTCTGTGGGCCAGTCCTGAGAGCCCAAAGGTCAGAGGACCTGGGAGGATGGAGTGCTTTTGCTCAGAACCAGGCTGGGAAACCATCTTCCTCCCATAACAAGTTGCCACAATTCTAACACCTTTAGGAACGTCTGAGTTCACAGATTTTAAGGGAAAAAAAGTTGCAAGAGGCAATGAAGGAGCACTGCAGTTTGGAGCCTAGAAATATTCTAGCATGGAATATTTCTAAGACTAGAAGATATATTCTCATAAGGAAAATGTACCAGCGTATAAGGATATCAATATATGACCACATGGGCTTCTCTGGTGGCTTAGCAGTAAAGAATCTGCCTGCCAATGCAGGAGACACAGGTTCAATCCCTGGTCCAGGAAGATCCCCTGGAGGAGAAAATGGCAATCCACTCCAGTGTTCTTGCTGGGAAATCCCATGGACAGAGGAGCCTGGCGGGCTACAGCTCATAGGGTTTCAAGGAATCAGACATGACTTAGTAACTAAACAGCAATAACAAGAACGTATGATCACATAAGTTATCATGCAAAACAGGGCCCTTGTGAGAGTGGGAGGGGCTTCCAGTAAGAATTATGCCAGGGCTCCAGGCCGGAAATGATGCTGCCACAGTCAAACTGGTATGTGTAAAACCCTGAAGGTGCTGGTGTGGTGTTGGCGGTGATGTTGAATCCTCTCCTGGGTGTATTGGAAGATGGTGTAGCCCTGATTCCCTACAAGCAACAAAGTCATGGCCAATGTTGTTACCCAGTCATCAGAGAGACTCCCTGTGTTCCTCATCCTCACCCATCCGTCCCTCTTAAGGCGCGTGTGTGACTCTCTGGACCTGCCAAGCAAAGGCACCAAGTGGCACTGGGGAGGTCTTCCCGCCGCCTCGCTCAGCGGGCCACTCCTTCTCACTTTCATATCTCAGCACAACCAGAGCCCCCTCGGGGCCCAACCTCTCCACCTGACACAAACGCCTGCCCCGCGTTTCCGTACTTCTCCTGGACTGAGATGTCTAATTCTCCACGTGCCTTCCTGGTTAGACTGTGAGCATCCCAGGCCTGGGGCTGTGCCTCATTTGCCCTAGGCCCAAAGCACAGTGGGTGGCACACAGTAGGTGCTCAGTGAATTAATGAGATACAGTCCGGGCTCCAGGCCAGCGGGTAGGAAAGGGGGGAGGGAGGAGGCCCTGATAACAGTGCTCCCATCTTGTAGAAGAGAGCACATGTCTTGTTATCATTAGAAGTTGGTCGGCACAGCGCCACGGCCCAGGCACACCCCCGGGGCAACACAAAAGGAAGTGAATTCCAAGTGGATGTGCCTGGCAAGACTTCCAAGGGCAGGCATCACCTGAGCTGGCTGGGAGGAGAGGAAGGCCGCCCAGCAAACGGGAGGGACTTAGTGGCATGGCCCTGGAGCCCCCATGGTGCTTCTCAGGAGGGGAGGACCAGAGGGCCAGGCATCCCCCAGGGGCCTTCCAGGAGCCCTCCCCCAGGCTCTGCTCCAACCGTCCGAACACCAGCCAGGCCCAGTGCAGAAGCAGAGGCCATCCATCGGCAGGGGCAAGTCAATGCAGACGCCTGGCTTGGATTTACAGTGACGCACATTGATTCTGGCTCTTGGAGGGTGTCAACTCACCCGTAAATTAAAGGATTTATCTCGAGGAGCTACAGAGATAAGTGGCTTTGCACATAAATACCTTTTCTTTTTTTACTAAGAGTGCTGATGTGCTGAGGACTTCTGTGGGAGAGGTTTTAGGAAGCTCCTGCCATATCCCTGGGTCTGGCTCTGGGCAGGTGTGTGGACATGGCCAACGTGCCCCGTCCCTGCTCAGTCGTGTCTGACTTTTTGCGACCCCATGGACTGTGGTCCACCAGGCTTCTCTGTCCGTGGGATTCTCCAGGCATGAATACTGGAGTGGGTGGCCCTTCCCTTCTTCAGGGGATCTTCCCAAAAGGGATTGAATCCAGGTCTCCTGCATTGCAGGCAGATTCTTTCCCATCTGAGCCACCTGGGAAGCCCTCTGCCTCACCTTGCTTGGTGCTAAGGGATTCACTCCCTCGTTCATTCATTCATCAGACGTCAATTGAAGGTTTGTTGCGCTGCTCTGGGGGCCAGGGGCTGTGGATGGACACAGAGGTGGACTAGACCTAGTCCCTGCTCTCCGGAGCTCACCTGCCAGTGGCGGACACAGGTGGCCAATGACTGAGATGACATCAGGTGCGATCCATGCTGTGAGGAAAGGGGACCATTGATGTGAATGGCATGAGCTGGGCTGAGGGTAGAGGCTCATCCGATGGGATGAGCAGGGCAGACCTCTCCGAGGAGGGCGCCTGAGCTGAGCCCCAACGGATGAGAATGAGGTAGTCTTGCAAAGAGGAAGCGGAGGAAGGTTGTTCCAGGCAACGAGAATTACAGAGGCATGGGAACACTTGGAATGTTCCAGAAACAGAAAGGAGGCCAAAGTGGACACTAAGCAGCGAAGGGAGATGGGGGTGGGATGAATTGGGAGGCTGGGATTAACATACATACGCTGCTGTGTACAAAACAGATAACCAGTGAGAACCTGCTATATGCACAGGGAACTCTACTCCACACTCTGCCGTGACGCGAAAGAAATCCACAAAGTAGGGGGTGTGGAGACATACAGCTGATCCACTTGGCTCTACAGCAGGAACTGACACAGCGTTGTAAGGCAACTACACTCCAATAAAAACTTTTAAAAATAAATAAAGTGGCTGGAGGCTGGTGAGCAAGTGGGAAAGAGGTAAGAGATGAGATGGGAGGAGGGGGCCAGGGCTGGACCCCACAGGTCAATGGATGAAGTTCACATTTGATTGAAAACCTCCTGGGAAGCCAGGGAATGGCCTTGAGCAGGGAGTGAGGTGACTCTGTTTGCAGGGTGCTCTGGGGCAACCCTGGAGACCGGATGGGAGGGGTCGGGCCTGGAGGAAGGGAGGTTAGGGCTGGGTGGGCGCCCAGGTCAGAGGGCAGGGAGGCTGCTCAGAGGTGGGGGAGGGGACAGGAAGTGGACAGACACCAGTTGCATTGAAGAACGTGGTCCATTCCTACTCCAGGAGAGAGATCCAGACTGCCAGGCCTCCCGGGCTACAGCTCCTGCAAACACAGCCCAGGCCACCCGTGTGGAGGCCATGCAGCCCATCCTCACAGCCCACGGATGCTGTCCCACGTCCGGGTGGCCTCTGGGCTGAGTCCTCTGAAGCCTGAGAGGCAGCGAGCACCGAGACACATTCTGCTTGGTGGATCGGGTTTATGTTCCTATGAGCCCAGGGCAAGCTCCTGGGAAAAGCACACGTTGTTGCCCTACCAAATGATCCTTTCACCTAAAATCCGTCCCCACGTAGGGTCTTTTCCCTTCTATTTAGATGTCCTGTTATTTTTTTATCCCCCTTTCATAATTTTTGAAAAGGGTCTTTCCCGTCAGGTTTCCTATAATCAATTTTTATCAAAACGTGGTATTTTGGTTTGTATCCTTAGGAGTTTGTTATCAGGCTAACTGCTTATTTGGCAAAATGGCTTTCCACTGATTGGTCCCAAAAGGATCGGTTTGGGGTGACGCCCCCATGCTAGCATCCTCCACAGGAGAGCTGTTTCTCAGAGATGAGGATTCGCTGGAAGCAGACCACCAAGGGTACCCGCACTCCCCTTAGCCACGGAGGACCCCGACCTCCAAAGCAGTCTGCAGCTCCCTTTACTTCTTGGTGCCTGTGCTGGAAGCGATGCTCTTTTTCTTTTTTCTCATTGCCTGCCGACGCATCAAGAGAGACTAAAGTTGGAAATCCAGTTCCTGGTACCGAAACAGTGGGTACAGGTGCTGGGGCTCAGGCTTTGGAAGGAGTCAGCCCCAAGGCAGCCAAGGTCACGTGTGGAGGGGGCAAAGCCCTTCCATCAGGCAGAGAGAACGGCTGGAAAAAAAAGGGGAAAATCAAAGAATGGGGGGAGAGGGCCAACTACTGACAGGAGGGCACGGAGGAAGGAGAAGAGCCCACACGGGCTGGGCTCAGGTCGTCTTTGGCAAATGTTAAGGTTCAGGGGTAGGCATCTTGGGGCCACTCCTGTCTCCTGATCAAAAGGCACTTTCATCATCACAGCACAGAGCAGTCCAGGAGCTGAATGGTGGCAAATTGATTCTCAGCTCTGTGTGTGTGTGCTATAGCCGACCATTAATAATTCATGCTGCAGCGAGATGACGAGAGAGTCAGAGCTGTCATCAGCGCCCTCCCCCAGCCGCCAGCACCTGCTCCCTGCCACCGACCCCTTTGGGGGACCGCCGTCCCTCTCTCTGCCTGGGACCAGAAGCGCCAGCCTGCTGTATCATGCCGTGCCTGACACGCCCGTGACAAATGCTGACATCCTGCCTCAAGCGTTTCCTTCCAACCACCCCAAATCAGACGGGCTACAATGTGGCGATTTATCCTCCTCCCGTTGTCCTCAGCCTCACCCCTGCCCCTCGGAGGATGCAGGCCAGCTGGACAGGTCCCCGGGTTGCAGCTTAACTCCCTCTGACCTCTGCCCTGCAGCAGCAGACGACCCCATGTGGGCCTGGACATCCAGCCCTGGGACCGGCTTTTGCGATATCTCAGATCGCAAAAAGACAGCGGCCTGTCTTCAGGCCGCTGGGCAGGTTTCAAAGCGGGTGATGAAGGCTGTGTTATTTCCCTCCTCCTGCCCCCCCAGCCCTCATTTTTGGTGCAGTGTGTCCTGGCAGATCCCCGGACAGCCATTCCCATTCTAGCCTGAGCAGAGCTTCAGGACGCCTCCCGGCCCTTCTTCACTCCACTCCTCAAAGCGGCCCCACACATTCTCATGGTGGTGACCAGGCAGGCCCCGTGGTGGGGAGAGGAGCTGTGACTCAGCCCCCCACCCCAGCTGGTGCAGCCGCAGCCCCTCTCATCGCATCCCACATCAGGGGGGCTTACAGGTCAATGCAGCCCATGATAAATCAAACCAAGACCGCAAAGCAGGGTCACTGCAGACGCCCTGGCAATCCGGGGACCCAGGGATGGCGAGCACCACTCCCCGGACCCCATGCTTCACGGCATCATTTCTTGCTGCTGCTTTTCTTTCCCATTTACCTCCTGAGGGTATTCATTTTTTTATTCAATAACTTGGAACCCTTACAATATGCCAGGCACTGTGCACCAGGCCCTGGGGGGCGGGGGTGGTGAAGTGAAGAGCAAAATGCAGCCGCTGGAGCCTGGGTTCTAGAGTGAGGGGAGGAGAGGGGCAATAATCACTACATAGGGGTGCGGATGCAGACAGAGACGCAGGTACTGATGTTAGCACTGAGCTGGGGGAGGGTAACAAACACATTGCAAGGCCTCTTCACTCCCTTTACTGATGCCATCTCTGATATAAGAGTCTTCAATTGTTCACCCGAAACCAACACACTGCAAGTCAACTATTCAACTTTTAAAAATGGTTAAAAATGCAAATACCATTTTCTGAACACACATCCCTCTATGAAGCACGTAGCTTAGCTGCACCTGTGCAGAATGAAGACAACCCCCACCCTTTTCCTCACCTCCAGTCTCCCTTCCCCAAGCTCCCCAAGCCTCAGACCACCCTTCTTCAGTATCCCTAAACATCCCAGCCCCTCACCTCAGGGAAACAGGTTTGAGATTTGTTCTCGAATCTCCTGGCTTGGCCGCCTGATGAATACACCTTTTCTCTGTTGCAGACCCTGGTGTCTCTGTGATTGGCTTACTGAGCGTCAGGCAAAGGAGCCTGGTGGGGTCACAGGAGGGGCAGCAGGGAGCTGGGAGGCTGGAAGGAGGAGGAGGTGCTGGGAGGTCGTGGCCCGAGCAGGGGCTCGGCCCCACGGGTGGAGGGGGCCGCGGTAGACTGGACGGGCTTGTGCACCTAATCGTGTCTTCACGGGCCCCTCAGGCAGCTGGGCTGAAAACGAGCATAAAGAGCACAGGCAGGAGAAGGGACGTGAGCCGGTCGGGAGCAGGACCAGGCCAGCTGGTGCTGGCACCAGCGGGTAGCTGGGAATGGTGCCTGGGGACATTTTCCTGATGTTACTCTTACAGGGAAAAACCTGTTCCTTTATTTTTTATTTTTTTTTATTTTTTTTTATTATTTTTATTTTTTTTTTCCAGTGGGTTTTGTCATACATTGATATGAATCACCCATGGATTTACATGTATTCCCAATCCCGATCCCCCCTCCCACCTCCCTCTCCACCCGATTCCTCTGGGTCTTCCCAGTGCACCAGGCCGGAGCACTTGTCTCGTGCATCCCACCTGGGCTGGTGACCCAGCAATCCCACTTCTGGGCATACACACTGAGGAAACCAGATCTGAAAGAGACACGTGCACCCCAATGTTCATCGCAGCACTGTTTATAATAGCCAGGACATGGAAGCAACCTAGATGCCCATCAGCAGATGAATGGATAAGGAAGCTGTGGTACATATACACCATGGAATAAACCTGTTCCTTTAAACTTTGCTTCAAGTTCTGTTGCTTTTGTTCGCTAAAAGGAAACTGTCTATTCATAAGGGCCTACCCCTCTGCCTGAAAGTTAACACATCCCCTCCCCTAGGCCTTTCCAGGAGATATTTGCAAGATCAAAGGCCTTTTTACTTTACTTCCTCCCCTCACTGTTCCGTAAAAGAAACTGGCCTACAGACCCCAATAAGATGGTTTTTCTGAGACATTACTCTACCAGCTTGTCCACCTGCTGGCTTTCCTTGCCCCATACGCTTGTCTTTCTACTCCTCTCCTTAGTGTCTTCCCCACGGAGTCTCACATGTGCACTCCAACTTACTGGTCTGTCCTTTGGTGAGCAGAGCGATCTTTTTTTTTTTTTTTTACTTTGTATTTTGTACTGGGATATAGCCGATTAACAATGTTGTGACAATTTCAGGTGAAGAGCAAAGGGACTCAGCCATACATATATATATGTATCCACTCTCCCCTAAACGCCCCTCCCATCCAGGCAGCCACATAATAACATTGAGCAGAGTTCCTTGTGCGGTACAGTAGGTTCCTGTTGGTTACCCATCTCAAACAGAGCAGTGGGTACATGTCATACGTGTCCATCCCAAACTCCCTAACTATCCCTTCCCTCTTCCCACCCACTCCCCACACCACGCTCCTGCCGCCTCTGCAACCATAAGTTCATTCTCTAAACCAAAGTGAGCTTGACTCAGTAACGCTTCTACAGGGGAGAGTGGTGGGTGGGCCGATGGGCTGGATGTGGGGCAAATAGACGCCCCTCCTCCCGGCAGAACCCATGCCATCCACTACATCTGGAGGCGGCGCTGTCTGCTGCCCACAGCTCGCTCCCGGGAGGCCCCGCTGCACCAGACGAGCTCTGACCTGGGTGATGTTGCTTCTGCTCCTCCCCAGAGCTAGGTGGACGAGATGACCAAATGGGCCTTCCCGTGCTGAGCGCCTACTGTGCGCACGGCTCGGCCAGGCCCTTCCCTGAGGACTTTCAACCAGTCTTCACGACTGACCTCTGTTGAGTCCCCAGGGCACAGACAGGGTGCCTCGGCATCTCAGACTAGCATGGGTGGAGTTAACCCTGCAGGGTCTCGGCCCCAGGAGCTGGCAGGCAGCGAGCGCAGCTCACACCTGGGCCACAGGACTCCGAGCCACCTCCCTTCTGCCGTAAGAGAATTCTGGTTTCCTCTCCCTTGGTCCTGGTACGGACAAGCTGTGAGCCTCTCCCGGCTCAACTCTTTCACTGACTCACAAAGACACCTTCCGCCGTTCCTTCCCCGAGTCCTCCCTTGGTTTTAAGTCTTTGAAAAGGAGCGATTTTATGGGAAATCATATAGATTCTATACACTTTTTATAAAACAAAGTATACGTTTATGCTTACATAGATACATTGAAAATAAATCCATAAAAGATAAACCGTTTTGTTCTCTAGAGTTTGTATTTTCTTCTCTGTTCTTTCCTGTACTTTTCCAAATTCCCTGCCATTTACAGGAGGCGTTATTGCACGAGGTTTACAAACATGGAGTCTGGGACTGGGAGGCCTGGATTCATATCCTTGGCCCCACGGACTCCTCTGATCCGGGGTCAATCCTCAGCCTCTTCTTTCTCTTCTGTAAAATGGGGTCATAAGAACACCTCGGCCACTGTGTTAGGGCTGTTGTCAGGACCAGTGAGGTGGGGCCAGGGATATGTGGGTGGTTCTGCGGTGAGCACTCCAAGCTGAGTGAGTGACAGCTCTCATGATGGCCTTGACCTGCTTTAAAATCACAGGGTGCAGAGCATTTTCAGAGAATTATTAAAAAAAAATAATTCAAGAGCCAGGGTGGGGGCAAGAGAATTAAAACTCATTCTAATCTTCAAAGACTGTGAATCTGAGGCTTCAAAGCCTGTGAATCTGTCTGCATCACAGACATTTTCAAAGCTTCCTGGAACCTATCTTCATTTGGTGCCTAGGCACGGGGGAAAGAGGACAAACAGGCCTGCAGCCAGTCAATTAAGAAGTCATTGGATGTGAGGAGACGTTCCTCGGGGAAGAAGCAGGACCTCCCTTGCTGTGTCGTGTGGGTGGGGGCTACGGAGCTAGGGGTGTGTGTGTGTGTGTGTGTGTGTGTGTGTGTGATGTATGTGACAGAGGTGGGTATGGTGTGTTTATATGTGTGGTGTGTGTGTGTGTCTATGTCTCTGTGCGTGGTGCGCTGGTGCCAACGTGGGTCTCCAGGGCTGGCACCACAAAAATAACAGAGTTGGAGTGCATGTGTGTGACTCCATGGGAAGAACACGAAGTAGACCATTTCCCTCCACACCCAGGGAAGCTGGCGGTGTCTTGGCTGCAGAGGCCAAGTGCACGTCCAGGGGAGGGAAGCACGCAGGCGCTCCGCGCTGGCCCGGCAGTGACACGGGCCAGGCACCGTCAGGAGACCAGAGGCAGGAAAAGCCAGCAGGAGGAGAAAGGCCTCTGAGGGTGGGGACAATGCCGGGCCACAAAGAGCGCTTGCTGTTTAGTCACTAAGTCATCACCGACTCCTTGTGACTCCATGGACTGCAGCCCACCAGGCTCCTCTGTCTATGGGATTCTAGAGGCAACCTACTGGAGTGGGTTGTCACTTTCTCCTCCAGGGGATCTTCCCGGACCAGGGATTGAACCCACATCTCCTGCACTGGCAGGCAAATTCTTTACCACTAAGCCACCACGGAAGCCCAAGGAGGAACACACTTTTGGTTCAATGGGATTCCGAAGTCCAGGTCAAAATTCACATCCCTCTCTGATACAGGCTGGGGGTGGGGTGGATCGGTTAGAAGTTGAGGGACCGGGTCAGACCGATGGAGCTCGGGATTAGCAACAGAGAGCCTGTATTTAGGGAGGACATTTTCCCAGCCTCTCTGGGAGGCACAGCCAGATCAAATTGAACCTAAAACCCTGGCTGAGGCGGAAA
Source organism: Dama dama (assembly GCF_033118175.1). Lineage (NCBI taxonomy): Eukaryota > Metazoa > Chordata > Mammalia > Artiodactyla > Cervidae > Dama > Dama dama. Next base: position 8,221,594 of record NC_083701.1, on the reverse strand, counting down.
GCATTCATTGCTTTTGTAAGCCCAAGGAAGATCATCCAACTTAATTAAGATGGGCTCACCCTGGGCCCATCCCTGTTAGTAGCAGGAAGACAGCAGAGAGTGGGAGGAGGGAAGGGGGTGCAAAGGGGCAGTGGCCTCTGGGCAGAGCAAGAGACCCCCCAGCGAGGGGTCTGCCCAGTATTCCTGGGGGTCCAGCCTCCGGGGTCTGCCGTCTTGGACAGCGGAGAGCAGCGCAGTGTCTTAATTAATCCACAGAGAGTGCCTTGACCTCAGCATCACCTTCTGTTCTAAATCACTCAATCCTTCTAATTTCCTAGCAATTTAATTAAAGGATCTTCCCTCTTACAAGAATGTTTCATTTTCCTTGGAGCAGCAGTAAAAGAATCAGGAGCCTCTAGAGTTGCTTCCCTATCAGAACAGAAAGGAGCCAACACGACGACTCAGATGCCCCCCAACCCCACACCCTGTCTCCCACCCCCATCCCATCCCTCATTCCACCCCTATCCCCCACCCGATAACCAGAGCAGAAAATCGAGGCCCAGGGAGAAGAGGGGTATCCTCAGGGTCACAAGAATGAGTAGCAGACTCGAATCATGACAAACCTATCCCCTCCATCCCCACTCTGTCCACTCCATGAAGGGCTGGAATCTTCAAGCAGTGACTCTACTTTATTCCTCTTGAAAATGGCATGGTGCCCATCAAAGTTAAATTTGAGGGTAAAAGTGTGTGGTTGCTGGAAATCAACACTGAGACAAATGCCTTTGCAGTTCCTAAGAATCTGGCCCTGTAGACCCCGGCACCTAGGACAGGGGTCCATTAACAACAGCCTGTGGGCCCCATCTGGCCCAACAACTATTTTTGACAATAAAGTTTTATTGGAACACACACATTTGTACAGAGTTACCATACCGTCTTACGGCTGCTTTCGGGTGACATGGGCAGAGCTGAATAGTTTGCCACAGACTAGGCGGCCCACAAGGCCTAAAATATTAAACCCCAGGCGGGAGTCTGTGATCTCATCAAGAAGCCTCCAAGGGCGGGACGAATCAAAATACGTTCCCTGAGAAATCAGAGTAGCAACAGCTACAGTACATGGAGTGCAGGCTGCATGCGAGGAAACCAGAGGCCAGCTTTTAGAACGCGGCCACGGGGAATTCTCGCTGACCCCACGGCGGGGTGAGCACGTCCCCGCGCACAGAGGAGCTCACAGAAGCTCTGGGGGGCAGAGGGGCCCCAGAGGCCATGGAGCTGTGAGCCGAGGACAGAGCCTCGCTCCACACCTGCTGACGGCAGCTCCTCCACACGGGGCGGTGTCCTCAGCGGTCCTCCAGCCCCAACCCCATGCCCGCTGGTAGGGAATGGACGCCCAGGTCGCCAAAGAGACCTCCGAGGCCGCTCAGAAATGGCGAAAGGCCCAGGGCTCCTGGCTGCCCACGCAGAGCTCCATCCGTCGCGTCGGGCTGGGCCGAGGTGACGGGGCGGCCAGAATGATGCGGCACCCGCTCCGAGCCGGGTGAGGCACCCAGCAGGTGAGGCGTGCTTGCCAAGTCGCTCAGTCGTGTCCAACTTTTCGCAACTCCGTGGACTGTAGCCCTCCAGGCCCCTCTGTCCATGGGACTCTCCAGGCAAGCATACTGGAGCAGGTTGCCGTGTCCTCCTCCAGGGGGTCTTCCCGACCCAGGCATTGAACCCGAGGTTCTTACATCTCCTGCATTGGCAGATGGGTTCTTCACCACTAGTGCCACCTGGGAAGCCCTGCTCAGCAGGTACCAAACCTCACGTCCAGCCACAGAAGAGCAACCAACACAAGTTCAGCATCCCTGCTTTTCAGATGAAGGCACTGGGGCTCAGAAACAGAAAGGGCTATGTCCCAGGGCACCCAGCTAGCTGAGCCCATGCACGGACACAGGTTCCCACAAGCCCCAAGTGTGCTTCTTCCCGCTGCCCCAGGCTTCCGGGTGAACTGGAGACAGAGGCAGAGAAGGTCACGACCCCCTTCTGCTCTCCCAGGCAGTCCTGATCCTCTGAACCCACTGTGTGCCTGCCAGGCACCCAGCCCGGCTCAGGGACTTGGTCATCCAGGAAGCTCCTGGCTCCCCCTGCTGGCGTTGATCCCACAGCCCCATCTCTCTGAGTTAAAAATCTGCTCTGGCTTAGTTTTCACTCCCACCTGCCCGGAGCTTGCAGGTTACAAAGAGATTCCACAGGCTTTGGCCCAAGTGACACGCACACAGACTACATGAGGGTGGAGGAGGGCTGGAAACAAAGGGCTTTGGAGCTGGGCATGCCTGCGTTCAAATCCCCACGAGCCACCAGCGGCCAGGGTAATGTCCTCCTGACCTCTTTCCCCTCATACGATTACGGGGGAGAAAAGTAAGTCAAGAAGTATTTGTTGAGCACCTACTGACCTCCTGCCCCGCTAGACTTCGGGTATGCAGACGCCTGACTGTGTGACGCTGGCCAGACCTGACTTTAGTGTCTTGTGTATTTTATTCTGAAAATCAAGGAGGCTAAATTGGATCAAGGCTCTTTGCTTAGGACCCATGAAGCTCGTGTGTGTGTGTGTGTGTGTGTGTGTGTGTATGTGTGCGCGTGCTCAGTCATGTCTCTTCTTTACGACCCTACGGACCGTAGCCCACCAGACTCCTTTGCCCATGGGGTTTTCCAGGCAAGAGTACTGGAATGGATCACCGTTTCCTTCTCCAGGGGATTTTTCTGACCCAGCAATCAAGCCGGTATCTCCTGCATTGGCAGACTGATTCTTTTAGCGCTGAGCCACCAGGGAAGCCCTGCTCTGTTCTGATTATCACAAACCAGGGAGTCAGCTGATGCCTCACCCAGGCCCTGGGGCTCCTCTGGTGGTAACCCACCCTCCAGCCACTCTACCACTCATTCGCACATTCAACACGGTTATGAGAGAAGATGACATTAATTGTGAAAGTTTTTCAGTCATGTCCAGCTCTTTGTGACCCCATGGTCCATGGAATTCTCCAGGCCAGAATACTGGAATGGGTAACCTTTCCCTTCTCCGGGGGATCTTTCCAACCCAGGGATCAAACCCAGGTCTCTCACATTGTAGGCAGATTCTTTACCAGCTGAGCCACAAGGGAAGCTCCAATAATTGTGGGGATGGTAATAATTAACCCAGCTCGGACACTTGTGCTGCATTAGGAGATGAACAGGCATCACCTTATCTAAGCCTCACCATGACTCAGAAGGAAGGTGCTCTTGTGATCTCCATTTTAGAGATGGAAAAACTGAGGCTCAGAGATAACGTGTGATGGCCCAGCTTGTAAGTGGTGAACCCCGTTTCAACCCAGGAGTCTGACCTCAGACATAGCAAAGGCTCAGCTGTTCATGGCATATCCACACTTCACAGGATGCCAGGTAATAGGTTTGCAGAGAACCCCCATCCTGGGCCGACTCTACTGATGATTACAGCCAACCTGTTGTGACCAAGGAGGCACAGATGTCAGGCAAGCATCCCACCCTCCAGGCCAGGCAGGAGCTGTCTTTCGAGGCTCATTTCTGTCGAGGTACCTGAGAGGGATGTATGTGACCTAAGAACTCACCACAGGTAGTTCTGCCACTGGTGGTTCCCTCATCAGTTTCTCCCGGTCCATCACAAGCCCCGCCCCCGGGGGCGGGGCTACTCGCCATCACCCGCTGGTCTGGTTCTGGGATGCATGGCCCTAAAAGAGGTGCATCATGGAAGGACCAAGGCGGGGGGGGGGGGGGGGGGGTGTGAAAACTCCGCGGATGACTCTGACCTGACCCGCCTTCTGTCAACACCAACATTCCTTCCTTTGTCTGTTCCGTGATAGTTTAGTATACCAAGCCATCACTGCCTTCTTAGCCTGCAGGAATTGTAACAACTGTTATCCACCACAAACCACCGAAGCCTTAAATTGCAGCAGGAACAGTGACAGTAGTGATAGATTAGAATTTTTAAAATCAAACCAAAACGTGGCCCCGTCACGGCTAAGAGAAGGGCCAAGTTGACTGGAAAATAATTTACTTAGAAAATTTTGTGATGCACGGTAAATTAAGTCCTCCCTTCAGAACATGTTTCTGCTTTTGTTTTTTGTTTTTTCTCTTCCAAAGTAATAGTCCACTTAATTGATTCCCAAAGACCTCCTGCTACGACCTAAAACTATTATCGCTGGGGGGAGATGGACGTGGACCTGATCTGTGGGTGAGATGGACAGTTCATTTTGAAATTTTAAAAGGGGTGAGGTGGGGTGATGGATTTGGAATCAGTCTTTTCTCTTCAGCCTTGAAGGATGGAACCAAAGGATACAGGGAACATCATCAGTGACAACAGATAATGAATTTTAAATACTTAGTACAAGAAAAATTAATTTGCTAAATTGGCCCTGTAGATACAGTTATATAATAAGTCACCATCTCCTTAAGCAACTCAAAACTTGGGGCTTCCCTGGTGGCTCAGCTGGTAAAGGATCCACCTGTAACGCAGGAGACGGGGGTTCCATCCCTGGGTTGGGAAGATCCCCTGGAGAAGGGAAAGGCTACCCACTCTGGTATTCTGGCCTGGAGAATTCCTTGGACTGTATCATCCACAGGGTCAACAATCTAAGATAACTGGAAATCTCCAGATAAAATAATTTAAACTCGAAACTCAGAGCCACTAACGTACCTGCACATCCACGGCCACGCTGGGAGGTCACAGCCTCCTTACTGGGCATTTCTCAAGGGGCAGAGCTGTCCCTCTCTGCCCGACACTGTGCCAAGCACCTCACGTACATTCTCTCGGTGAATCTCAGTACCTCTGAGTCTTATCGTCACCTGTGTGACACATCGAGCATACTAGACTAACTGTGGCAATCATTTTGTAATGTATAAAAATATCCAGTGACTATCCCATGTACCTCGAACTTGAACATAGTGTGTAGGTCAACCACACAGCAAGAAACAAACAAAAACACAAGCTTCTAAACACTGAGGGAAAAAAACCCATCATTTGGTTGTACCATTCACTTTTACCAAGATTGGTGAAAAACCCACCATCCTTACTAGAGAATAACTCAAAGTTCATTCTTTAGTGTTGTTGTTTAGTCGCTGAGTCCTGTCCAACTCTCAATCCCACGGACTGTGGGATTTTCCAGGCAAGAATACTAGAGTGGGTTGCCATTTCCTTCTTCAGGGGATCTTCCCGATCCAGGAATCAAACCTTCATCTCCTGTATTTATAGGTGGATTCTTTACCACGGATCCCCCAGGGAGGCCCCATTCTTCACTGAAAATGGGTCAATAATGTCTTCCTTGGCCACAAAAGAGAACTAGCCGCTGTAGGATTGAAAATGATTCTCAAGCTTTTTTCTTCATTACTGAACCAAAACTTTTAGTTGTTTTTGGTACCCAAATAGCATCAAGGGCTTCGTTTCACATGAACAGTTTTGTGAGTCCTCCTATGACATGTCCTTCCATTATTTCATTGTGTAGTCTAGAAATGTGAAAGTCGAAAACCATGAAGCAACAGTTTGGCATTTTACACCTCAAAAGGATGGTTTATTCAAATAATTGGTTAGAATCACTATAAATTAAATAAAACTTCATTTGATTAAAAAAAAAAAATCTTGACCTCAGTGAGCTGGACAGTGAGTGACGCCGTCAGGAGACCCCAGGGCTGGACGGGGGGTGGCGTTACTTGCCTTGATACCCCCGCAAAGCTGTCACACAGCAGAGGCGCAAAAGGTATGGGTTTACCAAGAGCCCCTGGACAAAAAGGTCAGACTTAGGAGCATCGGGAAGGCCTGACGGTGGGTCTACTGCCCCTCCTGAAGCAGGGAGTGGCCGCTGCCTCCTCTAGGCTGCAGCAAACCAAAGTGAGGTGCCAGGAAGTGGAAGGGAAGACCACTGGCCTCTAATAGTGACCCCAAAACAAGGCTCGTGCTTTGGAGGGAGAACGACCTGACCATCACCGTCGAGTTCTGGGGCCCGGGGTCTCAGAGGGGGTGGCCCTGGGTAGTGGGGGGGGGGGGCACATAAACCCACCAACCTAAAGGAGGAGAAGGACTCAGGTAGAGTAATGCTTCAACTCTATCCACCCCACCTCCTTAGAGTTGGAAGGGAATAGGAAAAAGTGCATTTATTGGAAAAGCAAAAGAATTCCAAGAGAGGAAGCTGAGACCACCCCCACCTGGGATGGGGACTGGGAGGGTCATCGAATCACGCTCACGTCACATGATAGTAAGCGCCTCGGAGGCTCCAGGAGGGCGGGACTCTGCACGTCCATCCCTCCCCTCGTTTCTCTCCTAAGTGATTCAGAAACGGTAAGGTCACCTCCTCTGGCGGCTATCTCTCGGTCACATCTGGGGCTGTCCCAGAGAAAGATGGGGCACGTACACGGGGCGAGAGGTGCGGTTGGGGCCATGATCCAGGGACGGTGCTGGTGAGGACTGGGGTGGGGAGGGGTGGTCTCTGAATCTCGACGCAAAGGGGCTGCCCCGGGAGAGCCCTGTTTGGGGGAGTTGATGCGCAAGCCCTCCTGGAAGCGGATGAAGTGGGGTGGCTGTGTGTGTGTGTCTGCTGCGGGGAGGGGAGAGGGGGCCCCCGTATTGCTGGTGATGCCGACCGATGGCCTCGCCACCCAGAGGAGGGCCACGAGGGCCCCGCGTGGCCGCTGGAGCCGGGAGGGCAGAGGCGAGCGCGTGCAGAGCCCTGGTCTGGGGCCTCCCTGGGCGCCTCGCGGCTCCATGGCACGCCGCGGGTCCCCTAGAGCTCGGGGGCCGGCGGCCCCGCGGCCTGCTCCTCCACGGGCTGCACGGCCTCCTGCACGTAGACGATGAACTCCGAGGCCTCCCCGCCCTGCGTGTAGACGGTGACCGTCTCGATGCCCTCCACGTCGTCGGACGACACCACCAGATGGTGCTGCTCGGCCAGCTCCACGGAGGCCTGCTGGAGGGTCTCCTGGATCATGACCGTGTGGTTGGAGCTGGGCTCCTCGTCCGTGACCTGCGGGAGGGCGAGAGAGAGGTCACAAGGCGGGCCCCGCTTCGGAGTCCAGCCGGGACCAGAGGAATCACGGCGACTGCCTACAGAGCAGGCCGACTCCAGACAAGGCCAAACGCCAGCTGCTACCAAAGCCCTGACTCTGTGTTCTGGTCTGTTTTACAACTGCTTTTGATCTTGAGAAGAGAAATAATACAGATACCATAGGCAAGAATTAGAAAGTGTTGTGACCCTAAGAGGTGCAAAAACAACTGATAGAAAACCAGTCCAGGAGGAAAGTGAAGGGCCCAGGCTGGCTGAGCTGGGGAATGACCACGTCAGACACAGGAACAGATGTCAGGGAGACTGGCCTTGCCCAGGGGGGCATGAAGGAGAGGCAGGAAGAACTCTGTCCTGCACTTGGTGGGGCTCCAACAGCAGCTCCCTCGCTGTGGGCTATGGGCCTCGGGAAGGCCACTTTCCCCCATGACCCTCTGCTATCTCATCTGTGAAACAGAAGTTAGAATGCCCACTTCACAGAATGGCTCGGAGAACCGAAGAAGCTTTTGTAAGCAGAGTGGGTGCTTGATAACATCACCTCGCCTTCCAGGCCTTCATTCATGTGCTAACAACGTTTTCCTAAGGGACTGCAGCCTGTCAGTTACTCGTTCATTCATTCATTCCATTCAACACGACCGACCGTCCTCGTTTCAGTGGACTGAGCTCTCTGAGGGCCAGGACGTCATTGCCGTGGCACAGCTCCCCCCAGATCCAGGCGGGGCGGGTGTGGGCCAGGAGCAAGCACCCAGTGTCTGCAGAAGGGTGCTCCGCTGGCTGCAGGTGAATGATGGGTGCTCGGGGAGCACGCGGGGGAAAACCAGCCTGGGGGGGCAGACACAGGACAGGGCGATGCTCTGACCGAGCGGGAGGGCAGCCTCCAGGGGAGGCACGGGAGTGGGCTCCAGGCAGAGCAGGGACAGAAGGAGCAAGGGCTCCCAGGACCCCCAGGAGAGACCCGGAGCAGCGGGCTTGCCCGGGTGGCCTCTGTGAGCTCCCACTTGTGAAACACTTTCTGACCCCCCGCTGGCTGGAGCCTGGGTTACAGTTTCCTCCCTGCCCAGCCCCCTGTAAACATGACCCACACTATCTCTGGGACCCACGTTCGGGTTTCCAGGGGTCTCCCTCAGCCCTGGGCCTGAGCCATTCCCTGCTAGCAGGAAGGGCTGTGTTGGGGGCAACATGGTCAGGTTTAATTCAGAGAAGAAATCGGATGAGGTCCATCTGGGGTGGGCACCACACAGTTATTGATTGGAAGGAACCTCCAACTTGCACAGAACTTTCCAGAAGCTAGAGAGATACCCTGAGTGGCAACTATTAGCACATTTAGTCTGAGCTGTCTTTCTACAGTAGATGGAGGCCTTTTATCTCCCCTTCTTCTACTGTTTGTTTCAATTTCATGAAACGGGAAAATGTACTGTGAACCAAGACTTTAGAAGTAAATATTGATTTACTTCACTTTGAAAGAGGGAACCTGACAGAAGGGTGGGGAAGCGGGGAGGGAACACTGAACAAACACTTTCCTCTGAACTGTCGGTCAATGCCGCATGAAAGTAAGGAGTCGGGGGGCATGCGGCATTTATGCTGCGGTTCCAGGACCTCACGTGGGCAAATCAAGCCCATCGACTTCAGGTAAACAGATGCCACAGTGGTGATAAAACAGGCGAGATCCACCAATACACGAGCTTTGAGACGCACTCCTGGCGTGACAGCACTCTTCATGTATAGCGACTGCCATCAGAGGTGAAGCCCCGAACAAGGAAGAAGTCACCAACGGCGGACGTCACCGTCCTCTGGAACAACTCTAACACCTGAGTACTCATCAGGGCTGACACCGCTGCGCAGACAAGGAGACCCCTCCAGGCCCGGCCTCGGATGAGCACAGCCTGCAATGTCTGTCCCCAAGGTGGCAGGGCGGGCCCCCAGGAGCCGGGCCCTCGAGACATGACCACCGCCCACAGATGTGGGAAGAAGGGCAGAGGCCAAGATGAGGCCTCGGGGCTCGAAACAAGGGAAGATCACGTGCTAACTCTGTCCCATGAGGGCTGGGGCCACTTTGTGGAAGGCGGTGGTGTCTGCAGACGGAGGGAGGGCGGAGGGGAGGCAGCAAAGAGCAGGCGTGTGCCCATCGCTCTGCTAGTCGCCAAACTCACTGGGCAGGGTCCCCACCTTCCAGATAGGATCACCAGTTCGGTTCATGCACTGCCAGTTCTGAGAGCAAAATGAACTTTCCAAACGCGGTCCTCTGGGCTTACTTCACCAGGAAGAGTGATGAAGACGAAGGTGAATGTGCAGCCACAGAAATCCTGCAAAGGGTGACCCTCCTGGCCGGCACAGGTGTCATGGGAGGGGCGTTCAAAGCGTAACTACGACACCCAGGGTTCGGTCGCCGCCTGGTACTGGCCCGAGTTCACGGTCTCACGAGCTTGCATGTGCAAATGCCCGGCTTCACATGAGGCTGTGGAAACGGGAACTGGGAGGCGTGGAGGGCTGCATCACAGAGGCGGGTTCTGAGCCCTTCCCTCACCCTCATGCACTCCACCTCAGACATGACCCACACTCTGCTTCTATGTTTTCTGTTTCTGCAAAGCACAGACTTCCTTCTCTGCCCCCATGGCACCCCGGGGACGCTCTCCTCACCCCAGGCCCGTCACTTGCACACGGCATCTTGTGGCCTGGGCATCTCAGGGAAACCTCTAGTGCCCATGACTCATCTAAGGTCAGTGGGCTGGAAGGTAGTTCAAATCTGGATGTTAATCCAGGTGACCTCAAGTCCAGGGACCTTCCCTGGCTGGTGCTGTGTGGCAGCGACTAAAGAGATGACGCGTCATAGATCAGTAGGGCTAAATTATGGCTCTCTACCCGTCCTAATCAGTTTAGGGCTGACTGTATAGCTCTCGACCATTTTCTTTGTTCAGAACGATCGCTCTAGCAGTTTAAACCATTAGCACAGGCTTACAATTGTTCTCCACGGTAGAAATAATCTGCCTTCACGGTGTCATTATCCCCCGAGATGGGTACTCCATTTTCCCCAAGTGCTGTATCTAACACATCTTCCAGCTAAATTATTAGCAGCACAGAGAGCTTAATGGAAAACCTTAACCCACAGGACTGTGCAAATTATTCACTAAATCAGGCTCTGAGTTCTGCAGCTCTGCCCACCTCGAGTGTTCCAGAATCTAGTTTTCTTCCCTGTGCGTGTGTGTGCTAAGTCACTTCAGTCGTGTCCAACTCTTTGCAACCCTACGGACTGTAGCCCACCAGGCTCTTATGTCCACGGGATTCTCCAGGCAAGACACTGGAGTGGCTTGCCATGCCCTCCTCCAGGGGCTCTTACTGACCTTGGGATCGAACCAGGGTCTCTTAGGTCTCCTGCATTGGCAGGCGGGGTCTTTACCACGAGCGCTGTCTAGAGCAGATCACGAACAGAGCCCGGCGCTCTGCAGGGCTCTTCTCTCTCGGAGTTTCCCGTCAAGACCCCATCCTTTCCACAAAGATACAGCGGCTAAGGGGCATCTGGGAAACGAATGGGGCTGGCCTGCGCCCCAGTCCACACCTCTGCCCTGCCTCCCAAAGACATGGAGAGGGTCCCATCTGTAAGACCGGATGCTCAGCTCCCCCCACCCGCCCTACAAACTCTGCCATGAGTGACAAGAGGGCTTTTGAGTGAATAAATGAAAAGAGGGCAGCCCACAATCCTGTGTGCCATCCTGCGTGTCCCCACGCTCCACACAGCCCCCCGGGTGTCCCTGCCCAGCCAGACCCTGCGTGGCCGGAGCCGCCGCCCTGCACCCAGTACCCTGCTGGCCGCCTGGCCCTCCCCGAAACGTGACTGCCCTGCTTGGAGCCCCTCCGTCACTCGAGCTCCTGCCTCAGCTGTGGAAAAGCTGACCTCTCCAGAGCAGTCCATCGGGCACTCGGCCTGCACCCCGGGAGAAGATGATGAGGGCAAAGGTCCCAAGGCCACGTGTCCCCTCAGCCTGCGCCCCGAGAAGATGAAAGCGGTCCCAAAGCCGCACATCCCCTGCAGCAGCAGGAATGGGAGTCACTGTGCAGAGTGAATGCAGTGGACCCTGCAGGAGGCGGATGTGGCTATCGAGTGGAGGCTGATTTTCTCAGGAAGACAAGATCTGGTTCTGAAGGGACCTTGCAGCATAAAATGCTGCTCGCCGGGGTCCCCACATGCAGTCAGGCCCCTCGGAGCATCGCCTGATGATGGTGGCCAGTGGGTGGGCAGACAAAGGTTCCCTGGGCCCAGAGCAACTGAGAAACCAGAAGAGGGATGAAAACAAGCTTTAAAATCAGGAGCAGATCTGAAGGGCGGGTGCCTACAATGGCTGCGGGGCGGCAAAGGCGCGGCCTTGGTTGAAACAGGGACATGTCACATTAGCACCTGCTCTGCAAGACAGACAGAGCAGTGGGCTCTGTCTGGACACCTCTGGACACTGAACCACTTACTGAATAAGGCATCGGACAAGTATCTGGCTCTCGTCTGTCATACACTCAGCCCTCTGTATTTCAAACGCTCTCGCTGAGAGTTAATTGTCAGACACTCTGCTAGAGGCTGGAGACAGAACTGTGGGTCTCCCACGTTCTAAACACAAAAGGGTCTCCAGTTCAGTGGAGGGATTGGAGAGGACACTTCTCCTGGACCCCCAGGGTGGGGCGGAGCTGGGAGGGCAGGGAGCGGGTGGTGGTCAGCAGTGGTTTCCTGCAGATGACCCCGGTCTTGAACAATGGAGGGTTTCCAGGAATTGAAAGAATGCAAACATCCTCTAAGGTCCCTTGCACTGCAGAAATTCTCAGACTCCAGGATACAGAGAATAAGAGGGCTGCAGACAAAAATCCAAACACAACAAACCGGAAAACAATAATGAAAAAGAACCCTGTGGTCAGTTCCTTTAGGTGAAACGCTCCCCTGGGTGTGTTGAAGCTCTAGGGAAGGTGTCTTATTTTTTCCAGCAATTAGGGTTTCACTCACTGCTTAAATTATAGCCAATCAAGAGCTTCCTCCAGCATTCTCAATAGGAGACTGCAGACCCATTTTCCAAGATTAATAAGCAAGCATGTTTACTGTAACAACCCTAGGTCAGGTGTGGTGTTGCCTGAATGAGAAACAAAGGGAAATGGTAAATATGATCCTGAATTTATAGAGGAAAGAAAAGGTATAAACGAATGTGGTTTATAAAAAAGCATCATAAATTCCCAACTCTAAAAATATATACATATCTAGGGGATCAAAAAAAAAAAAAAAGAGGAGGTGAATACTATGTGCAAGAAATTTGTGGAAATATCAAAAGATAGCAAAAGATATTCACAGACAGGGAGAAACCATTCCAGAGATCAAAGAAAATTTAAAGCCTTTTAAAAAAAGAGCATGAATCCCCCCAGGAAGGGAGGAGGCCTGTGACGCATGCCCGCTTTCATGAGACAACGGCATCATCCCCTCCCACCCCACCGTATTTTGCTCTTGGTTGCAAGGAAACAGCAGATACTTTCTTCTTTTCTGAAAATACACACCCCATAAACAGTGCAAAGTCCAGGTTGTAAAGACTGACTGCTCGATAAAAAGTCCCCGCTAGCGTGTCCTTGCTCTGAGACGCTGAGGGGTCCATCTGGCGACACTGGGCTCCCCAGTGCTGAGACGCCAGGGCACCAGGGAGCCCCCTGCACAGTGTGGCCTTGGTCAGGGGTGTCCTGGCCTGGGGGGAATGGGCGTGTCTCTTTGCCCGGAAACGGGAAGAGATACCTCGAGTTCGTCACAGGATGAGTGTGGAAAGGCTTGCACGTTGGCCAGACCGACTGGGCAGGCAGCTGGGTTAGAGGCAGGGGCCCAGGCAGCAAAAAGGAGGAGTGCGTGGCCAGGACCCGCTGTGTTTCTCAGGCGTCTGAGCGCAGATTGGTGTGATCTCAGTAAACCAGGGGGCTCAGGAAAACAGAATCCTTCTGCTGTGAATGGTGGTACAGCGGGAAGGGTGGCATGACCTCACTTGAGAATTAAGAAACAGTGGGGACCCAGAGCCTGGCACGGGGCAGGGGTGTGAAGCGGCGTGAGGTGCTCATGATTGCTGGTGGGTCAGCCCCTCCAGGGCAGCGTCCCCACCACTGCCACCTCCACACGGCCCTCTCCCCCGCGTCTTGATTAGCACACCCTCCTCCGGACAATGTGCACACAGCACGGAGCTTCCCACAGGCCTGACGTGAATGAGTCTAATGTTTGCCTCCAGAGATATTTTCAAACAGAACCCAAACAGAGTATCTTCCCAGCGACAGGGAGGGAGGGGGCAGGTGGTGGCTTCTGACCGCCTCTAAGTATCTTCTGATATTTAGACAAGTTTGCTGCGCGGGATGCTGCCTTTTGGCGACCCGTCAGCACACATACGCTAATTTCCACTGACTGCCCCACATGCCTGGGCTCCGCATCGCTGGCAGGCACCTGGCCCTGAGGGGGCGGGGTGTGGGGGGAATGCGTTTCTCCTGGAAGCCTCCCCCTGCCTGGCAGCCCGTCCACAGGTGGACCACTCTCCGGTCAGGCAGGGTTCCCAATACCGTGCTCAGTGAAGCCCCCTCCACTCCATTTGGGTGCATTTCCCTCTGCACGTGGCTCAGGACAAAAGACCTCCGCCCTGCTGATGTTCACCAGCCCCTGGACCTGGCGGCAGGCGCTCCATGGAGACCTGGGCCTGACAGACTCCTCCCCCTGCCGTCCCCAGGGCCCCGCTCCGTGCTGGGCCGGGAGGTGGCACTGGCTTCTCGCCTCAGCGGTTGACTCTTCTTCCTGCGAGCCAGCAATCTGTTTCCTCTAGAAGTTTCTCTCTGTGTCCTTCAACACAGGTGACGGGCAGCCTCCAGGAGACCCTGGGGACCGGGACATGGAGCTGGCAGGACACACCGTGTTCCCCCCAGGACCTTCAGAGCCGCCAGCCCTGCTCAAGAGAGACAGACCGAACTCTCAGCGACTCAGCACACCCGACTTCTGTTTGTTGTTGATCAGTCGCTAAGTTGTGTCTGACTCTGAGACCCCAGGGACTGCAGCACGCCAGGCTTCCCTGTCCTCTACTATCTCCCGGAGTTTGCCCAAACTCGTGTCCCTTGTATGGGTGATGCCATCCAACCATCTCATCCTCTGTCGTCCCCTTCTCCTCCTGTCTTCACTCTTTCCCGGCATCAGGGTCTTTTCCAGTAAGTTGGCTCTTGGCATCAGGTGGCCAAAGTATTGGAGCTTCAGCATCAGCATCGTCCTTCCAATAAATATGAAGAGTTGATTTCCTTTAGGATTAACGGATTTGATCTTGCAATCCAAGGGACTCTCAAATGTCTTCTCTAGCACAATTCGAAAGCATCAATTGTTCGACACTCGGTTTTCTTTATGGTCCAACTCTCTTATCTGTACAAGACTTCAGGAAAGACCATAGTTTTGACTAGATGAATCTCAGCCGGCAAGTGATGCCTCTACTGGTCTAATATGATGTCTAGGTTTGTCAGAGCATCCTGTTTAAAGAATGTCAATCATAACAAAACATAAACCACTCCAATCACTCTTCAAACTCACCCAGGTAGGTTCGTTAGTAACAAAGTAGGTCTAAGAACAGAGTCAGGGACCGTGAGGGTCTTACTCTGAGGCCAGTGCAACTCCAAGGTTGACGCCCACCACGTGCACTGCTGTGAGCAGCCCCAAACCCCGAGCAAAAACTCCACTGGACACCGCCTCCTGCTCCTCAGGCCACAGCTCCCTTCCTTCCGACGTGTACTTCTCTCTCTGGGTAGGGAGATCTGCCCACCTGGGGTCTCTCTGGCCCTGCGCTGAAGTCAGGTGCCCCTTCTGGCTCAGAGCCCCCCAACCAACTCCCTGTTACTTTGGGCAGCAGGTCCCATGATGCTGCTTGGCACCAGCTTTTCCATATCAGCCTCCTCTAGGGCCTTCTCCAGGGATGTTGTGTGTGTTCGTCGTTCAATCGTGTCCTCTTTGCGACCCCATGGACTGCAGCCAGCCGGGCTCCTCTATCCGTGGGATTCTCCAGGCAAGAATACTGGAGTGGGTTGCCATGCCCTTGTCCATTTTCCAGAGGGTTGACCCCGAATGTCACAACCACGGCATGTGGGAGGGGGTCATGTTGTCTCCAGCCGTGAACATGATGCAACCATCTGCCTGGACCAGGCAACAGGCTCTGCTACGAAGCAGGTGGTGTCTCATCCACGCTGGGACTCTCACTGCTGAGCACGGGGCCTGGACGGCTGCATTGGAACCTGCCTGCTGCACAGAAGCTTCCAGAAGCAGAAACAGTTGTGGCTGACTTGTAGGAGCTCAGACTGGAGTTAAGGAGCTCTGTCACTCCTGTGACAGGAGCTAAGATTAGACTCAAGCAGAGCCAGGCACGCTGCCAGCTGCTTTATTTGCATAATTATGCATAACCCGCAGAGCAGCCCCACAGGGTAGGTTCTATTATTTTCCCACTTTACAGATGAAACAACAGAATTTCCGAGAGGAGAAGGGCTTTGCCCCAGGCCACACTATTAAGGGAACAACACAGGGTCAAGTGCAGCCAGTCTGGCTCCCTTTCAGCCGCTTACTGCACTACTGGCTGCATCCTTCTCCACCCACTGTGACCTGGCCTGGGGTGAGCCCTGAAATGGGCTTCTCAGGAGACCCCCTCTGCACTGCTCATCTAGGAAGGGGCTCCGTCTTCAGGGCCTGAGGCTCCCCGGGCAGGGCATCCACAGCAACTGGAAATCACAGGTTGTCCCACCACGGGCACCCCAGCGCACCCAGCTCAGCGTCCGGAATCTGGTCCCCCAGGGATGCCGGGATCTGGTTCACATTTTGAAAAGATCACTCTGTCTGAAAACTGGATTTTAGAGCTGCAAGGGAGAAAGTACGTGGCCTGGTGAAGAGCCAGGTCTGTGACCAGGGAGGGAGGCTGACAGCTCAGGGCAGAGCTCCCTGGGCTCCACGACACTCACAAGCCACCCGGGGAGGGGACGATGGTGCGATGCAGGGTCTGATTCAGCAGGCCTGAGGGGGTCTGCCAGACAGTCTACGTTTCCTTTTTTTTTTTTTTTTTTTTTAGTTGGAGGCTAATTACTTCACAACATTTCAGTGGGTTTTGTCATACATTGATATGAATCAGCCATAGATTTACACGTATTCCCCATCCCGATCCCCCCTCCCACCTCCCTCTCCACCCGATTCCTCTGGGTCTTCCCAGTGCACCAGGCCCGAGCACTTGTCTCATGCATCCCACCTGGGCTGGTGATCTGTTTCACCATAGATAGTATACATACTATTCTTTTGAAATATCCCACCCTCACATTCTCCCACAGAGTTCAAAAGTCTGTTTTGTATTTCTGTGTCTCTTTTTCTGTTTTGCATATTGGGTTGTCGTTACCATCTTTCTAAATTCCATATATATGTGTTAGTCTACGTTTCTAACAAGCTCCGTGATGCTGATGCTGCTGGCCCGGGGACCACATTCTGCGTAGTCAGGGCTCGATGGGGACAGCGGCCTGGGGACAGAGGGACAATTCAAGGTACCTTACGAAGTGAGCGCCCACAGCAGGAAGAGGATTTGCTGATGGATCAGACGTGGGGGTGAGAGAGGCCGAGGAGGGAAGACAGACTCCAGGAGCAGGAGTAGAGAGCTGCATTTACTAGATGGACAGGCGGCAGGGGGCGGGGTGTGGGGTCCAGAGGCCTTGCTTAGGGGAGCTTCTGGGCTAAGACGAGCGCTGCCACCCAAGTGGGAGTGACGAGCACGAACCAGCCTGCAGCAGCACTGCCCTGGGCCGAGCGTGAGGAAGGCTGGACCAGACCCCCTTCGGATGGTGACTGCAGCTCTGGGTCCTCCTATCACAGCTCTGCCTTTGCCCAAATCTGCAGCAGACCTAGAGACCTCAGCCAGCAAGGGGACGCTGCAGGGACGGGAGGAGGCAACTAAACCCCAGCTGCCCTGGCCAAGGACGCGGATCAGGAAACAGGCACCCGAGCAAACAGTAACAAACACGAGAGTCGGGCTGTTGTTGTTTAGTTGCTAAGTCGTGTCCAACTCTTTGCAACCCAACCCCACGGACTGTAGCCCACCACACTCCTCTGTCCATGGGATTTCCCAGGCAAGAATACGGAAGTGAGTTGCCATTTTCTTCTCCAAGGGATCTTCCCAACCCAGGGATCATACCCGCATCTCCTGCATCGTCGGGAGGGTTTACCACTGAGCCGCCAGGGAAGCCTCAAACACAAGAGTATTAACACTCAAATAAAGTGGGATTCTGCAAACTGCACCAACCGAGCTGCAGCTTCTGAGGCACAAGGGGAAATCAGGTCTTAGGGAAAAGGGTAACAGAAGCAGGGTTCAATGACTGACACCTTCGGGGCAGCGAACAACGTCTTACATGAAAAGGAGTGTCAGGATGGGGTAGGGAAAAGCTTTTATTCTCTGTTTTTTCAGACAATTTCCCATATGATCATGGATATATAACAGAACTTACTTTTACTTTTAAAATTTCACAAAGAGATGGAATTTTCAGTCACTGCCACGGAATAGGAGGGCTCAGCAGGTCATAAAAGAGCCATGAAAGGAAGCAGTCATGAATATCAGCCTCAGACATCACACCGGAAGTGGAAATCACTGAGGGAAGTTGTATTTAAGACAAAGATTGAAATGGCTGAGGCAGGCTCAGCAAGGACAGCAGCTGGCATGACGTGACCAGGAGGGTAACCCGTAGCCAAGCCCCCGAGTGAACTGTCTGGATCTATATGCTGAAGGTCACCACTCGGCTCGGCAGCAGGCACTCCACAAGCAATGTGAAGTGGGCAAATATTTGAAGAGGCTACCTGTGTGTGTAATTAGATGCTTGAGGTAATTCAAGTTGGCAGAGCCCCAGGATCAAATAAATTGTGCCACAAAGTTCTTTAGGCAGGAGCCAGACCTCACCAATCAAAACACGCCTGTGAAAACTGGCTCTCATGGGAAGGGCTATAAGAGGGAGAAACAGAGAAAGGAGTCGGTGAGACTTCCCCATTTATATAACAATCAAAAGAACTGGGAATCAGAAGATAAAAGGTAGATGTCTCTCTGGATGGCAGGCATCGCTTCTACCGCTAACAGAGAATCCAGAATTTGATCAGCCAATGGTCAGCAAGCACAGGGGATGCTGATGACCTCAGTTCTGCAGTCTGCATTGAATCTGACCGCCTGTGAAAGGCAGGTGGCTCCCCGCCATGGGCCTTCCAAGGCACAAATCCATCGTGACTGCCACTACCCTGCAGAGTCAACGCGCGTGGGAGGGTGTGGGACATTCCCACCACATGGTGAGGACACACAGAAACACTGGCAGTACTTCCAGAGGAGGAAGGCTGAAGCTACCATCAGTTCTTTGACACCATACACAGTCTCCCTCTTCCAGGAAAGAATCCTTAGACGAACCACAGCGGTGGTAAAGCCACTGTATCAGGGAAGTAGAACAGTCAACTGAAGGTGCCAGGGTTTGGCGATGAGGAAAAGCATAAAAATCTCCCGTGCTCACAAGCAAGTGATCTGAAGACAGAGCAGGTTCTGAGGAGAGATGTGAGTGGAGAGAAAAGAAGGGGTGGCTCTCCTGTTATTTGCACGTGTTTGGGGGAGTCGGGGAGAGGGCTGTTTATGGTGTGATTCCAACAGAGCCTCTGCAGGAACGAGGAAAGGACGCTCATTAACTCCCAGATTATTGGAGCTAAAAGGGATAACAGAACAGGGTGGCTCCACCCAGCGCCGTCTGCATGCAGGATGAGGAGGAGACCTCAACTCAGTCTCCCTTTACGGCAACGCGGGCGGCCAGTATCTCCTGTGATTTCCACGGTTTACAAGAGCATCTCATGCAGACGTGTCTGCATCAGGTCTCTCACTGAGAGTTAAGAGACCAAATTCGGGGAATGGAGTGACTGTTTTTAAGTAGCAATGAACATAGCTTTTGTTCCCTCACACAAATCACCTTCCAAGTCCCTCCCCCCATTGTTTTGCCACAAATCTTATGAGGATGCTCAACATTTGCCCCCGGCGGGTCAGGAGGCCCATCCTGGGCTCCCCTGAAGGATGGACACAGCAGCAAGGCCCCCCCACTCAGAGGCTGCACTTGAGGAGTCCCCTCTGAAGAGTGGCTTCTCCATACCAGATGCCCCCATACAGACGGAGAGAGTGAAAGAGGTTCCGGGGACCACATGACCCAGGGCCTTACACAAAAAACAGGACAGGCTGGACCCCAGTTTCCCTGAAAACAGGCAACTGATGTACACGGACGGCCACAGGAGTGGACAGCATTTCCTCATGGAAATAACGAACCACAAATAACAGACAGCAATTCCAGTGCTGGCTGCCAACCAAAGTGCCTCCTCCAGCGAGAGCAGCTACGGAAACTGCCTCTTGGGCTGCCTGCTGGGCCCTCGAGAGGCAGGGTGCTTTTGACAAAGCTGGAACTTCTGCTTTGGGGTTTGATTTTTGTTTATATTTTCATCAGCACTAAAAGCGAGTGAGAAGAACACTTGGGATTTTGAACAGGATGGCGGCAGCATCATTCTGGGCCTGCCAGGCTGAGGGTCTACACGGGGAAGTGGGTGAGGGCCTGCATGTCTGGGGGGAGCGGGTCTGAGCCTCCAGCACGTGGGAGGGAACAAAAGCAGGAGAGCGGCAATTCTAGGAAGCGCTGCAGAGACACAGGAGCAGCGACAGAGACACAGGCCTGTCCAGAGGGCCTGCTAACCACAGTCCCTACTGAGCCCCTCACTCCACGGGGGAGGAACAAGGAGGACCACCTGCTCACTCTTGACCTGCGGATGAAAGTGGCGGACTCCTGAGGGTCGCCCCTCCTCAATCATGACTCTTTCAAGGACCTGCAAGGTGGCTCTCATTCTTGAACCTGGAGGGGAAATGTCACCTGTGATTAGAAACAAGGGTGTCCCAAGGTGTGTGTGCTTCCCAAGGCTGCCACCTCACACTGATGTCTGTGACTCAAAATCGTCTCTATGACAACGTAGTATCTCAGTAAACAGTAGCCTGGATTAACAAAGACTTTCTGCTGACAAAGAGGCCCTCATACTTTGAAATGTACCACAAATGTGAAGGTTAATATTGTATGGCACCTCAATTGAGCCAAGGGGTGCCCAGCTCAGCCGCCTACTGTGTAGGGGTAACCTCTGCAGCAGACAGCACCCAAATTATCTCAGAAAGACCCTGGATTATCACGAGGCCATAAGATACTGTGACCCCATGGACTGCAGCACTCCAGGCTTCCCTGTCCTTTACCATCTCCTGGAGCTTGCTTAAACTCATGTCCGTTGAGGCGGTGATGCCATCCAACCATTTCATCCTCTGTTGTCCCCTTCTCCTCCTGCCTTCAATCTTTCCCAGCATCAGGGTCTTTTCCAATGAGTCAGTTCTTCGCATCAGGTGGCCAAAGTATTAGAGCTTCAGCTTCAGCATCAGTCCTTCCAATGAATATTCAGGGGTGATTTCCTTTGGAATTGACTTGCTATCCAAGGTACTCTCAAGAGTCTTCTCTAGCACTACAGTTTGAAAGCATCAAATCTTAGGCGCTCAGCCTAAGTCATGTACTCTCACATTTGTACATGACTCTGGGAAAAGCAAAGCTTTGATTACATGGACCATTATTGAGAGTACCTTAGACAGCAAGGAGATCAAACCAGTCAATCCTAAATCCAGGGTGAGGGGAACATCACTGATTCCCAGCAGGTGCCCCAGAGTCCACATCTGAGGGGCTTACACACACTTGGTAAACAGATATGATTTCTCTACTGGAAAATTCTAAACCAGAATTTAGTTAAAAGAAAAAAAAAAAAAAGAAACTGATTTCTGTACTAAAAACAGCTGTATTGGGACATCCCTAGTGGTCCAATGGCTAAGACACCACACACCCAGAGCAGAGGGCCCGGGTTTGATCTCTGGTCAAGAAACTAGATCCTGCCTGCAAGCTACAACTAAAGATCCTGTATTAACGCAAATAAGGAACTAGAATGGCCAAATAAATAACTTTAAAAAAACAGCTATATTTAAGCTTAAATAAGACAACTGAATAGAGAGGTCATTCCTTTAGCTAGGGGAGCCTGACATAGTGCAACCCCATAGGCATTGCAGGGGCCATCTGAGGCCTCCCTGCCCATCTGTCCATCCATCCATTTTCCCATCCATCATTTATCAACAGCCTTAGAGCTCCAGGTGCCAGCCAGGCAAACACGACTCACATCTCCACCAGGCTCCTCTGTCTACGGAATTCTCCAGGCAAGAATACTGGAGAGGGTACCCACTCCCTTCTCCAGGGGATCTTCCCAACCCAGGGATCAAACCCAGGTATCCTGCATTACAGGCAGATTCTTTACCATCTGAGCCACCAGGGACGCCCCCAGTTAACCCCTGATGCTCCAGGTCAGCCAGGCGGACAGGACTCACAGCCTCAGGGAACATTTCCAAGTGCAGTGACTCAGGCCCTCGTTAAACAGTGACATCCCTGAGCCCTGCTTTGAATAAACCGAAGACTGAAGGGTGCCCCTGCTTTCCACCACTGTGAACACATTATCCCTTTTTACAGGGCTGCACCGGAGGCTTATCTGCCTTATCCCTCGTCACGCTGTCACCCTAATGCCTCGGAACACAGCTAAGACATCTCCTCCACCCGCAACCTCGCGTATCACTGCTCCGCCTGCGACATGCAATAAATCATGTCTCCAGGGAGCAGCAAATCCATCCTGTCCCTAGAAGGAAGTCTTGAGACACAGCGGTGGCACCCCCCTGAAGTTCTGCAAAGGATCTAGCATGCCCGAAACAGCCAAAGGTCCCCTGATGCCCTTCCCAAAGTGGCCGGGTCTAGCTAGGGACTCCACAAGCCACGATACAGACAAGGACTTTCAGAAGAGATTACGGGGCATACTGAGGACGCAATCTAACAAATACAAAGAAAAGCTGAGAGAGCGTTTGGCCCAGAGTCGTTATGAATCGGCTCCCAACAATGCAGAACATGCGGCCCCTGCAGCCTGAAACAACAAACTCCTGCTGTCCCGTCTGACCTCTGCCCAGGGTCTCACTGAGAGAGAGCGTCCTAACGGAGGAGTACAAACATGTGGAGTATCCAAACGATCATCTAGATGCACTAAGTCTTGTCTGAGCAGCCGGAAATCCAGAGCTGAACCCGCATGCATTAATTCCGCTGGGAGCTCCCTAGCCTGAACTCCCTGCCTGCGCTGTGGCCTGGCCCTGGACGCACCTCAGGGTGGGGGTGGGGGGCAGTCGGGGGGCAGCCCTGGGAAGCCCACCGAGTCATCGGAGGCAAGTCACAACACATTGCGCAGGGAGAGGACAGCCGCATTAAGAAATTATTTGTTATTTGCCAAGAAAACCTTACCCTTCTGCTGTTACCTGTTTCACGCTTCCTTCTTGTTATCATCACACTTGGCACCACAGGTACAGCAGAATTTGGATCGTTCTAGTGAAGCCCACCTCTCCCGGGTCTCGGGGCAAACGTCAGCGCTCTGCCCCAGCAACCCTTTATGAAACAGGCCGCAGCCCCCACTTCCTCAGCCCCTGTCCCTCCCCCTTTCTGATTTTTCTTTTCTCCACTGCCCTTGTTCACAGTTTGACAACCTCTCTGTCTTACTTATCTTTTTCCCACCAGGGTAACCACTTTGATGGCAGACGTCGCTTCTCTCCTGGAGAGCCAGCAATGAGAACACTGCAGCCACTTACTAACACTTCCTGCGTGAATCGCTGAAACAATGGATAACCGTGTAAAATGCTACGGTCTGCCATTCAACTTTCTCCACGAACTTGAACTTCAATTCTAAACGGCACACCCTGGGTCGGCCCTTTTTCTGACGTGCTTGCTGTGTTGGTTTTCTTAAGCATTTGCGTAAGCCAGCTTACAAGTCTTGTACAGTGAAGCTGGAGGCAGTAGAGAGAGAGGTATGGACAGACAAACAGGATGACTTGATCATGACGCACACCGCACCCTAACAGATGGTGAAGCCTCCTCTGAGGTTAGGAGGAGAGGAAATGAGCCAGATGGTATAACAACTCCAATAAGTGGAGTAACTTTTACTCACAGAGTGGCCATCCTCTTCCCATCGGTTCAGTTCAGCCATCCTCTGTGCTGATTCCATCAAGTGATGTTTAGTATTTAAAAGGCCAGGCCCCTGGAAGCCCTCCTGGCTCCTCTGGCGGTCCCCACGGCCTCCATGCTCCACTGACTCGTGCCTTAGGCACTGAGGCTGCTTTTGACCACAGATGTGTACAGACCCGTCCACACCACACTCGTTTCACTCGGGGATTCCTTTCATTGAAAGGAAAGGAATGAAGTGTCCGGCACTTCATTCTGGAAGGGGTGATGCACCTTCCTCAGGATCACGGCCCGGACATATGGAGCTCTTGCAGATACAATCAATCCCATAACAAGAGGAAGAGAATGGGACCTCCCTAGTGGTCCAGGGGTTCAGGATCAGCCTGCCAGTGCAGGGGACACAGGTTTAACCCCTGGTCCAGGAAGATCCCAGGTGCCGCGGGGCAACTAAGCCCGTAAGTTCCAATGACTGAGCCTGTGTGCTCCAAAGCCTGTGCTCCACAACAAGAGAATCCACCGCAGTGAGAAGACCTCACACCAAAACTAGAGAGCAGCCCCTGCTCGCTGCAACTAGAGAAAGCCCAGCCACAGCAACGAAGACCCAGCACAGCCAAAAATGAATGAATAAATAACTTAAAAAAAAAAAAAAGAATAAGAGAATGTATGAGACTAGATCAGTTTCACTCCAAACTCCCCGTCGGGTAGGTCAAAGCCCTGAAAACCAAAGCGGGCAGGGGGCAGAGGCTGCGTGGCAGTGTGAGGAGGCGTATTTAAGGACAAGGGGCGGGTCCTACCTGCTTCACGACCGTCACGGTGCCCGGCGCCATGGCGACCACTGAGGCAACAGCGGCGGCATCGTGGGTCTCGCTGCCCAGCTCGATGATCTGCTGGAGGATGTTGACGGCCGTAGGGTCAAGTCGGTCACCTGAGCGGGAAGAAGCAAACAGGAGACAGTTATGTCCAAGGGCGGTGAAGGTCACTGAATGCAGAAGCAGCCCTTCCTATAGGCCACGGTTGGGTGGTACCTTCTCCAAGGATGCACGCGGTCTCAGTAAGCGCTCACTGTGACCACAGAAACAAAGTGTGTGGTACGTCACAGCTCACAACACACTCCCTGTAAGAATGTCTCCAAACTCCACACAACCTGTGAGGGATGACACTGTGATGGTATATCCCCACTTTATAGATTAGTTGCTTCACTGCAAAAAATCGAAGAGACCTGCCTTGGGCCGTCGAATCGGCTACATCACAAGGCTAGGGCTCAAGCCTGGATGTCCTGAATCCAAACTTGTGGACACAGGGCTGCCTCTCAGAACGGAACTCCAGGGAAGCACACCGCAGGGCTGGTTTCCCTCCAGCACGGTGGCAGGCGGCCAGTGAGAGTGAGCCAGTTACACGGGATACGGGCAGGACACGTGAGGACGTCCCAGTCATCAAGTTGGTGGTCTGTCAGACTTCTAAACCAACAGAAGCTCGAGGTTCTCATTTACTCATCTCAGAAGCCTGGAATTGACATCATCAGGACAGCTACTTACTGAGGGCACCCTGCCTGCTCTCGCCATATGCTTGGCCATCTGCAACTCTCCTGAACACGCCACTCTGACCCCGATCGTTAATTCACCAGGAGGGAAATTACTGCCTGGTCTCCAGGTTAGCATAATAGTACGAAGTCTCCTCCAATGTCTACATCCTCCTGGACAGCTTTCTGCGGGCCTTGTTCCAACATGAATCACTAAGAGATGAGAGAAGGGCATTCACTATGTTCTACACGGAAGGTAGGACATGGCATACGACTGAAGCAATGACATGGGCATCTGCTCACCAGGCACAGGCCTAGTGTCCCCTGCACACACCTCACACACAGACACACACACACTCCTGGGGGGGGGCGCGTGCCTTGCAGCCAACCATCCTAAACAGCCAAACACTAAACAAAACACTGACCCTTAAAAAAACGCACAGAAGTAAGATTCTAATTCTTCATCCGTTTCCTTTGTTAATGACCATTTATCAAGCCCCAAGTGTCAGCCAGGAACATGGTCCCCAGTGGGAACACAAAGACCTAATGCTGCCTGCCCGCTTCTCCTTCTGGGACTTGCAGGTGACCGAGACAGATGGTAAGCCACTGTTTCCAGCCCCTGGTCAGTTCCATATCAGGGGGGCGACTAGGAGCTCTGCAGGACAGTCAGGTGGGCTCCCGAGAGGTGACACACAGCCTGAACCCTGAGGATGAAGATGCCATTGCTAGGAAAAGTGCTGGGTGGGAGAGGAGCAGACTCAGTTTGTGCTCAGACGTGCAGAGTCTGGCCCAGGCGGGCACAGCTCCGAGGTGGCCAGAGACACGGTGCAGGCAAGCCAGGACCCAGAGCGGAGGCCCAGCTGTAGCGCCTGCATTGTTTCCTAACAGCCAGGAGGACACGTGGAGAACCTGTCAAAGGAGAGAGGGGGCGCGGGAGCGAGGGAGTGTGTGTGTGTGGGGGCCCCGGCTGGCCTGGCCGGGCGTGAGCAGTTGCTGAAGTCACTGCATGTGACGGAAGGAAACGTGAGCAGACGCGGCGTCAGCTCTGGGGACCGCGCTGACAAGGGGACCCGGACACCCTGTCCGCAGGGCCTGCCACTCTCACAGGCTACGGGTGCCTCCCGAGTCACCCCAGCACATCGGGCAGTGAGCACAGCGCCGGCCTTGGTCTTCTCCAAAGAGAGCGGCCCACAGGACTGTTCTGTGCACCCTTCTTACCACCTGGGGCTGAGGGAATAAGAGCTCGGTGAAAGGGTGAGCTCCTATCTCCTGTCACCATCTGACTTCACCGCGCGCTTCCTCTAATCCCACCTGCCTGACCTCTGCTCCCCCCATACACAGAGCG
The DNA here is from genome assembly GCF_033118175.1 of Dama dama. NCBI lineage: Eukaryota > Metazoa > Chordata > Mammalia > Artiodactyla > Cervidae > Dama > Dama dama. Next base: position 8,195,631 of record NC_083701.1, on the reverse strand, counting down.
CTGCGGCACCTTATATTAACTTGTCTTCTGTTCCTGTTTTTTAAAGAGCATTAAGAAAAAGTGTTCTCAGCCCAATGCCCCAAGTGCCAGTAGGCTGGCACAGTGGTTTGTTTTTTAAATTGATCTAACATTGGACAATGATGACATCTGACACGAAGATCCTGATTTGAGGCTTTTCAGAAGAACTGGGCAGCAGACAGTCCTGGGCCCACAGATCCGTAAAGGGCCATTAGGAAGGCCAGCAGACTGGCCCTCGGTCTCAGCCACGCCCCCTGTCTGCCTCCTGCAGACCCTGGAACAAGCCCCCAGGAACAGATGACTCTGAGGGAGCCTGAAGCAGGGATGGTGCTCCAACAAGAAGTTAGGAGACCAAGACCAGCTCCAACACCCAAGTAGTGGGTAACCCTCAGCCAACCATTTACAAGGAGGAAGTCTCCTGCCTCTTGTGAAGTAAGGACTATAAGACCTGTCTTCCCACACACTGCTCAGAGCCGTGATGAGTCTACGGCCATACCACCATGAACGCGCCCGATCTCGTCTGATCTCGGAAGCTAAGCAGGGTTGGGCCTGGTTAGCACCTGGAAGGGAGAGACGTGACGATACGCGTGGACATCCAGCAACACCGATGGTGGCACCACTTCACCTGCAGCTCTGTTCTAGAACACTCTGCAAGAGATCTCTACCTCCAAGCCTGACAACTAGACCACTCCTGAGGGCACAATGCAGCTGAAGGAGATCAACTGACGGACATCACTCCTTCACAAGTTCATTCATTCATTCAGCCTGTCAAAGACCAGCTCTAAGGTGTCGGGAGGCTGGGGGCACTCTCACCGCTCTCCGAGGTGTATCTCAGGTCCTGGAGGGCGGCCACGGCTGCCTGTGTGCCCTGAACGTCCTCTTCGGCTTCTGCGATGTGCAGGTACTGGGTGGAGGGCTCCTCGGGAGTTTCTGTTGCTGGCTAAACGAAAACACAAAATCATCAATGGGACCGCCTAGAAGATCCCCTAAAAGGTCCCCAGAAGCCCCAAAATAACGGATTCAGACAAAACAAACACACACCAGCAATGTGTCTGCAGCAGCTCATTTGCCTGGCACCCCTGAGACACCAGCACTCCGATAAAAACCCATTTCCCAAAGAGGAAACTTCTCTGTGCCACGTGCCGAGACTTTAAAAACCAGCTTCGGAGGAAAGCTTCCCGTGACACGTTCTTGCCGCAGGGAACAGAGGATGTTGTTCACAGTGAGAGATGAGACGCGCACAGAGAGACTCTCCTGTGTGCTCTGCTCTGCCCACTGCCACCAACATTGCTCTGACCCCCTGTGCCCGGGGCCCCCTGCCATGAGGTCACGAGGGACGCACGGCCATGCTGGCTATGGACGGGAGGAGAGGACCGGTCACTACACAACATCTGGCCCGCTTAGAGCACGGGTCCCGGCACACAGCAAGATCTCAGCAGATCTCAGCTACTTGGGCAGCCTGCGGGCTCATTTTATTTTTACAGGATGGATATGACAAATGCAACTGACCAGAGAAGATACACCTGTGCAGAATCAGGACCCCACGAGAGAAGGAGATGCTAAAGGGACATTTACAGAAATCTCACACCAATAAGGAGAGGACAGGTGGACATTTCACAAGAACTAGATATTCATAATCACCTCTTCCTGGCACTGGAAGGCAGGCAAGCATGAATGTCACCAGAAAAGAAGAACGAAAAGATTTTACACACAATTTATAGGAGCCAAAGTTATCACACTCTGTAAGCACTTATCAGCTATTCACAAAGGCTCAGAATAGAATGTGATTATTCTCTTATAGCCAAGTGGTCAAGTTCATTTAGTTCATTTCCAGCCTGATGTTTAGTAGACACCCAATGAGTATCTGATGAACACATAAAGGAACAAAAAGAAGCGTGGTTCCCTATAAGTACCAAGAGGCAACATTTTGGCCAACGTGGACTGGATCTCAGCCTGTGATGAACAGGAAGGGTGTGCTACGGCTCCCCCGCTTTGGGGTACTCTCTGTAATAACCATCTGTGGAAAGGCGGTGCTTTACCGGCACTCCAGGGAGCCTGGCGACAGCCTGACTGCTAGAACAGGCAGCCTGTCACCACTCGGGGGCCACCCCTGGCCAGCTTCTTGGCTGCTCAACTGTCGCACTTCTGGAGTCTAGTGTGTGACTTTGTGTCAACTGTATGTGTAGAGTCACAGCTCTGCTGAAGGTGTCGAGGTCTATAAGAAGCCAGGTCTTCAGAGGAGAGGGGCATGACTGCACGAACAGAAGCACCAGCTGGCCAGAAGAGATGCTGTTTACACCAGGAACTGGCATTACACGTCTATCTCTTAACAGACAGCAAAGCCCTGCAAGTGTGGACTAGAAGCACCAGAGGACTGAGGGTTTCCGTAGATGGGCATGCGATGGTGATGTTGCTGACACCATCGCCGCCGTCCCCAACCGCGGCGGCTGTTTATCGCGGGCCTGCCGGGGACTAGACAGTAACCCTGGCATTTCATACATCCTGTATCCCAATCCTTTTGACCTCTTGAGTGGCAGGAGTCTCACTGTAGACATCAGAACACAGAGGTCACAGAGGTTCAATAAACAATGGATCAAGGTCAAACTGTTTACAGGAAGAGCCAGGAAATCGCAAGAAGTCTGTCGAAATCCACATTCCTTAAATTTTCTTAGAGAAAGTGTCAAACATACACAAGACGGAGAAGCGAACCTCCCTGCTCACATCATCACTTCAACAGTCATCATCTCATGGCCACTCCTGTTTTGCCGACACCCCCACTACGGTCCACACAACTGCCCTTTGATTTTGAAGCAAATGCAGATGTCATATCAATTTAAATATTTCAGAAGGCACCTCTAAAAGATAAAACTCTTTCAAACCAGAACTACAACACCACCGTCACACTCAGAACACTTAACAGTGATTCCTGAATGTCTTCACATACCTCAGTGGTGTCCTAATTTCCCCGATTCATTTTTTCACAACTTAATCCTACAAGTCATACTTAAGTTACTGAAATCCATATATTAGAACCGTCTGATAAAAGTCTCATAAGACTGGCGTTTATAGGCTCTCCTTCCACTCTGACTTTCTCCTCTGCTTATCGTTTCACTGTGAAAAGTGGTCACTTGCCATCAGTTTCCGACAGCCTCTGCCGTCTGCACCACCTGGGGATCACTGAGTGTGTTCCCCGCCCACACTGTATTCCCCATAAACTGACAGTCAGACGCGGAAGTTTCATCAGGCAACCAGTTCCCTTTACGGCAGCAGGACTCCACGGTAAACTGTGTACTTTCATCAGGGGACACTCCGTGATGGAGCGTCTCTGAGCGTCTGCTGTGTTGGCAGGAGGCTGACGGTCATCGCTAGACCCATGATGCCAGTGGAGGGTTGTAAAACAGAGGTCACGTAAATCTTCACTGGTTGGCTGGAACACTTCTACACAAAGAAATCTCTCTCCTCCAACATTCAGTTATTCTGAGATGTGGTTTGTTTAGATGAGGTAGAATAATTGTTCGACTCTGAGCCTTACCAAAATAAGGATTTTATTTACCAAAATAGAGTTGATTCACTATTACTCTGCAAAGGAAACTAAGGAGTTTTCTCCCAGGATTATTATAAACTCATGGATTTAAACACATTTGATGTGCTTCACTCCAGTCTGCAAATACTAACAACAGCCTTAGAGTAATACTATCAACCACTGCTGGTGGAATAACTGGAGAACGGTATGTTTTTTTGCCAGTTCCTTTCACCCTTAGGTTCTAATCCACTGGGGAGGAACAATCCAATTTCTATCTTAAGATCTCTTAAAATAATTCTTCTCTATGTAGTTCTGCCATTGCTTTGACATACCGTTTAGATCCTTGATTTCATTCTACTCTCACTTTTCAGGGCTTGCTTTTTTAAAGTTCGATTTTGTTTTTATTGTTATATAAAACCAGAGTCGAATCTGCACAGTGGGTCTGCTAAGACAAGTTTAGGTTCTCTTCTAACCCCTCCATCTCATTATGTCTCTGCATTTTCTCCCTTTGAGCCCCTCCCCCTTTTTATAACTATTTGATTTTGAAATAATTTCGCATTTATAAAAGAGTCCCAGATATAACACAAGGTTCCCACACACCCTTCCCCTCCTGTTGACATCTGACATAACCATGGTACAATGATTAAAACCAAGAAATGAACAGTGGATCAGTACCAATAACCAAACTACAAGCTCTGACCAGATTCCACTGGGGTCCTTTTACTGTTCCAGGATTTAATCCACGATTCCACCGTGCATGGAGTGCTCCTGTCTTCAGAGTCTCCTCCGACTTCCAACAGTCCTCCAGACACTTCTGAGAAGAGCCGGTCAGGTATCTGACCGTCAACATCATTGCACTGTTTGGATACATCTGATGGTTTCTTGTGATTAGGTAGGGGCCGAGGACTGTTGGAAGAGCACCATGAGGTGACGGACTTTCTGATCACATCACATCGTGGGGTACATGATGTCACTCTGTCCTACTACCGAGAACTCTAACCTCGGTCACATGGCTAAGGTGGTGTCAGCCAGGTGTCTGAACTGTGATGTTACTACTTTTCCCTTCATAACTCACAATTATTTAGGGGGAGATATTTTGAGGTTACATCAATACTCTATTTCTCCTCAAAACTCCTGTTGACTAATTCTGGCATTCATCAATAGATCTTAGCTACTGTAATTATTACTATGGTGTTCGAATGGTAATTTTCTATTTCCCTCATTCTTTCTAGATTAATCAGAATTCTTCTGTAGGTAAGAACTGTTCCTTCTCCACTATTTGTTCAATCATTTATCAGTATGGATGCAGAGATATTTACCCTATGTTTTGAGTGATTTTTTAGTTCAATACTATCATGATTTACTTTGTTACTCAAATTGTTCCAGTTTGGAGCCGTTAGGAATTCTCTAGCGGATTCCCTGTTAGCTCAGCTGGTAAAGAATCTGCCTGCAACGCAGGAGACCTTGGTTAGATTCCTGGGTCAGGAAGACCTGCTGGAGAACGGATAGGATACCCACCCCAGTATTCTTGGGCTTCCCTAGTGGCTCAGCTGGTAAAGAATCCACCTGCAATGCGGGAGACCTGGGTTTGATCCCTGGTTTGGGAAGATCCCCTGGAGAAGGGAAAGGCTAGGAACTCTCTGGGTTGTCTCCTGTGTCATTTTGACATGTTTCTGTTTTACTTTTGTGGAGCACATGGTTGTTACTTTCTAAAACTACAAAATGCTCCAGGATCACCTTACGTAATTTCTGCCACTGCCCTGAAGTCAACCACTTTTTCCAGGGGACCCTGGTCCTCTTCTTGGAGAATCCTGTTAGAAACCAAGACCTGGAGACTAGGCACGCTCATTGCCAGTTGGGGGTCACTGTTTCTAGGCTCTCTAAGCACAAAAAGCTAAGAAATACATGCATGTATACTAACCATGTATACACATATATCTGGAATTATTTCTGCATCAATCTATTGGTGTACACACACACACACACAATCTTCACATACTACATTAATAGAGTTGTAATAAACAGCCTTGTGTAGACACCGTCCCTCATTTTTGTGAGTATAGCCTTGGGACAGTTTTCTAATGGTGGGATTGTTTAGTTAATGGAAAAAGAAGCGCATATGTAATGTCAGTAGATATTGCTAGATTCCCCTTCATAAAGGTCACACTGTTTTGCACTCCCACCAGCAATGTATGAGAATGCCTATTTACTCAGCCTCTCCAGCAGAGATGATGTCTAACTTGTGGATTCTTGCCAGTCGAATAGGTAAGAAATTCTGTCTCTGTCTAGTTTTAATTACATTTATTACATGTGAGGCTGATCACGCTTTCAGAGAGTCAAGGTCATTTGCATTTCTTTTTCTTCATACCTTTCTTATCTCTTGCATATTAGGCTGTTGATCTTTTTCATCAGTATTTCTAGAAGAAGCCTTTTATGACATTAAGATAGTCACCTTTTTTCTATGATACGACTGAAAATAGTTTTTTTTGTCATTTTGCCCCTCTATGAGTTCTTTCACATAAAATTTTAAAAATGTTTTTCATGTGGCTAATTTGTTTTCAATCTTTTTCCTAATTGAATCTGGATTTTGAGTTACAGTTAGGAAGTTCTCCACACTCTCAGGTTACAAATAGATTCACTTATGTTTTCTTCTGGTATTTGTAAAATATCTCTGTTTTCACATTTAAATCTCTGTTCTTTTGTTCTAAGTTCTCTCTCTATAAAAGCCATTGATTATTGTATATTGATGTTTTAATCTTCTGCTTATCATATGTAGTAGATTTTCATTCATTGTTAAGATTTTCAAAAACATAATCCTGAATCTACAGAGATATTTCTTCTTCTCTGATTCTTCTGCCTCTATTTACCCTACCTTGTCCAACATAGCAGCTGAGGCCTCCCATGATGTTAAAAGACCAGACCCCCTAGGGCATTCTCATCTTGTTCCCAAATCTAGTGAGAAACTTAAGATGCTGGCTTTTGAGCAGAAACACATATGTTTTTCATCTTAAAGACAGATGCATCAAATTCTGCTTTATTGACTGTTTTTAATCAGTGGATGTGGAATTTTGTCAAATGCCTTTTCTGCATCTATGAAGATGATCATTTCAGTTTTCCCTCTAGTTCTGATACCATGATGGGTTATGTTAATAGATTAACACATTCCCTCCCCCTGGACAACCCTTCCCTTGCTTTCTGGAATAACCCCCACACGGTTGTTGGATTTGTTTCTGAGCCCTTACTCTTAACTGGAATAAACCCACTGGATACCCTGATATGACAGAAATGTCTCAGAAAGTGGTTCTCAGCTGAGGGTCATTTTGACTCCTGGGGAACACTGGCAATGTCTGTGCTTTCTCTCTGGTTTTCACAAATGGCTGTGCTAGTGGATCCTCGTGGGCAGAGGTCAAGGATGCTACTAAACATTCTAAAATGCGGAGTGCAGCCCTCTACAACAAAGAATTGTCCAGATCATAATTTCAGCAGCACTGAGTTTGAGAAACTCCATCTCAGGTAAACTGTAATTTGGTAGTGACCCCTGGTACCTGAAAGAGAAACAGTTACTGGCTTACAAAAAACAGCTACTGGGAAAAAAAAAAAACAAAAAACAAAAAAACAGCTACTGGCTTTTACAGAACTCAGCCAGGAGCTGGTTCCAACATCTGATTGGAAAACAAAGGTGACAGGGAGGAGCAGCTGCCTTCAGCTGAGGGAGACGAAGACCTAAAATCAGCAAGCGGGGCCCTTCTCTGCTCTCTGGGTGGGGACCAACAATATATACCCTGTCGTGCATTTTTCTTTCAGATGCAGTTTCTGAAACTGTGGATTCAAGATAACAGAAGTAAATATATCAATGAGCCCGATGCAGACATTCATTCACAAACCAGTCTAAACACAACTCAGCGTAAGAAGTCACAACCATGGCCCGGACTTCACCCAGTATACCCCCATCAGATGAGAGACGGGGTTCGAAAAGATGTCCCAGTTTCCCACCAGAAAACCCACTGCTCCGAGGAACGGCACTGGGCTTGCCTGGTTTGTTGTCTGTGCTGAGCAAAGTCACGATCAAGACCAAGCTTTCAAATGTACCTCCCACTTGGGGTCTCCTTCGCTCTCCACCAGCTTCAGGCCGTGCTTGTTCTTCAGGTGCCTGTTGAACTCCCATTTGGTGCCGTAGACGAAGCTGCACACTGGGCACTTCAAGCCCCCTGGAAGCACAGACACAGGTCAGAGAGCGCGCACAGCCTTCCGTCCGAACGCCCCAAGCCTGAGAGGGGCGTCCGTCTCCAGTCTTTGCTTTCAACCCAAGCTTCCTTCACTAGTGAACAGAAGAGCAGCAGTTCAATATGCTTTTCAGAGCAGAGATTTTAAAACTTAATGCATTTCTTTTCATTTATTGAATCAGAATTTGCAGAGAATCTAATACACACTTAATATTTCAGGTGACAGAGAGTCAAGATGAGTAATATCATTCCTTTGGCCGAGTGGATAAAGTGGCTTAAATCATTTTTTCACATTTTTATTTGAAAATAATAAATAATCTAGAAAGCGAAAAATAACTGAAGAACAATGGTTGCTTTTCTCAATCTCTTTTGTCCTAAAACATTAAGGCAGAGGGCCAGATGCTCAGTCTCCTTCACGTCAGAAGTGAAGCCAGGTATATAAATCCCCACTTGTATATCCCCATAAAGGACAAATGAAAAAGCTGGTCACATCCTTGAAATGTCACTATTTATTTAACTGATTAAATCTGACACATATTCCAGGAAGTACCTGCGTGCTTTAATTAAGAGACTATAAAATTCTAGAATTAAAAAAAAAACAAAAACTGAAAGTCATACAAAGACTACCTATCTAAGATTTTATCAGAAGCAGTAACTAAATTTGGAGCTGGACAAAAATCATTTGCTTATTTGTTCATCTGAAGCACAGCTGGTTTACAATGAATGTTGTCAGTTTCACCTAAGTGTTAGCACAGGGGAGTGACTGATCAGGACGTGCTTTTGGAAGCAGACTAGTCCCCCGGGAGGCTAGTTGTAGTCCCAGTGGTGCTGTTGCATCCAATTCTTTGCGACCCCATCAACTGTAGCCCATCATCAGGTTCCTCTGTCCATGGGATGCTCCAGGCAAGAATACTGGAGTAGATTGCCATTTCCTCCTCCAGGGGATTTTCCCAACCCAGGGACTGAACCCACATTTGCTGCGTTGGCACGTGGGTTCTTTATCATCTAAGCCACCAGAGAAGCCAGGCATCAGGCCTCTAACCTACCGGACGCTGAGCAGGCTAGAGTCAGACCTAGTGCTATCAGCATCAGGCCTGCCCCCGAGGGGCCAGGGCAGTGAGATGGGAACAGAAGGCCTCTAACTGGTCTCCCACAGCCACTGTGCGTCTGCTCTCCACCCAGCACAACGACTGGTCTTAAAAACTCAGCTGAAATCACATCTCTCGTAGGTGTAAGCGCCCCCACCGGCTTCCCTTCACAGCCAGAACAAAATCCTAGCTCCTTGCTGTGGCCTCTGACCCCGTGTGGCCTCGTCCCTGCCGCCCTCCCCAGCCCCGTCTCCTCCCCTTCTCCCCCACCCCTCTCCTTCTCTGCCTTCTGCATTCGCCGAGCTCCTTCCCTCCTCCGGACACTGCGGCTGTCCACCTGTCCGCTGACTCGGCCCCTGGTCTCCGCCGGATCTGTGTGCTCTCCTGGGCCCTCCCAGCGTCAGCGTTTATCTGCTGCTCACTGGGGCCCTAAGGAAGGAGGAAAAGGAATTCTGTCCTGATGACAGGCTGTCTTAACAAATTATACAAGAACCAGACAGATCTCACGGGACACATCGCAGAACTGAAGCATCTCTTGGATGCGGCTATGCTGTGCCAGCTCCCCGAGTCAATGCCACATCCGTGCACCTTAGACAGCACCGCTCTGTAACCAGGGCGGCTTGTCTATCACTTGAGGTGGTGGGTGGTTCCCCAGACGGCCACGGGCAGGAATGGCAGCCTGCCCAAGTGGCTGACGGCACAGTCCCTTGAGCCTCGGCCTCTCCACGCTGGGCCAGCACAGAGGAGCACGCAGGTGCGACAGAGACAGCGGCCAGAGTCAGCGCTGACAGCGGCCTGCGTGTGAGCACTCAGTCGCTTCCGCTGTGTCCAATGCTTTGCGATGCTATGGACCATAGCCTGCCAGGCTCCTCCGTCCATAGGATTCTCCAGGCAAGAATAATGCCATGCCTTCCTCCAGGGAATCTTCCTGACCCAGGGCTCAAATAAACCTGTGTCTCTTTTTACTCCTGCCTTGGCAGACGGTTTCTTTATGGCTAGTGCCCACAGAGACTGGCAATGGTTATCAAATCCTGAATTTCTAGAACATTCTACAGAAAAGGCAGCTTAGACAGTTGTTTTCTGAAACTCAAACAGACTGCACTTCTTTAGGCAAAATCAAATGAGCTTGTTCTTTCTTGCCCAGAGGATAATTAAACTTAGTTCTTAATCTTCTTTGTTATTGCTTGTTCATCATCTAAAATGATGCATTTTCTTACAGTCATCTTTTAAAACCCTCCAAGGCACGAGAACCACCACCTTGTCTTTGGGTTAAGCTGACGCTGCTTCTATAAAGACTTAAAATGTGGCAATGAACACAAACAAACTACTGAAGGTTAAATGTAGGCTTTAAAATGAAACTAAGGATTCCTTCTGGGCTATTCTTCAATGGAAACTAATTTAGGGAGAAAAAACATCCTTATATTATGGTTAAATTAAAATTAATATGAGAATGCCCCCACATCAATTAAAACTCCCACCTTTATCACGGTGGCTTTAATTAAAGAACAACAAATGGAAATATGTAATATAGATGGAAGGTGTAACTGTGCCAGGTAATTGACATCAAAACTGAGAAAAATTAATTTTCATTTCAATTCATTATATGCTTAGGCAACACTTGGCAAAGGTCACAGGGAGACCTAGTGAGTTTCCTTGCAGCCCTGATATTAAGTGCACCGCATAAAAACCACAACCCCCCCTCCCCGCAAGTTGCAATCTTCCTCACAAGGAAAGACGAACCAAGCCAAAGGACAGAATTTCAGGAGCAATTTGAAAACTCCATCATGGCATCTTTTGTTCTTTTTGGAATTCAATCTATTCTGGAGGAATTTCAAGTGTTAAACTATTTTCACTCTTTTGCAGTGGCTGACGTTATTGAAAATTCAATTTCATTTTCAATAATATAACTCCCAGAATGGCATGGACACTCGGTTGGACAGTCAGGAGATCTGCACTTGTCACTTGGCTCACGTGACTCAGAACCACTTCCTTGAATGCTTGGGTCTTGGGTTTTTGGGTTTTTTTCCTCCTATGAAGGCAAAAATGCTAAAGCTTATATCCTTATAAAAGGCGGTGTATTAAGTCAGAAGAGAAATATCATATGACATCCCTTATATGTGGAATCTAAAAGGAAATGATGCAAATGAACTTACAAAACAGAAACAGACTCATAGACTCAGAAAACAAACTTATGGTGGCCAAGGGGAAGGGGCCGCTAGGGAGTCGGGATGACCATGGACACACGACTACGTTTTAAATGGAGAGCCAACAGGGCCGATTATATAGCACAGGGAGCTCTGCTCAGCGTCATGTGGCAGCCTGGACGGGAGGGGAGTTTAGGGGAGGACAGATACACATATACGGATGGCCGAGTCCCTTCACACGGCTACACTTTAAATGTATAGCCAACAGGGCCGATTATATAGCACAGGGAGCTCTCTGCTCAGTGTCATGTGGCAGCCTGGACGGGAGGGGAGTTTAGGGGAGGACAGATACACATATACGGATGGGCGAGTCCCTTGGCTGTTCACCTGAAACTACCACAACATTGTTAATCAGCTGTACCCCAGTACAAAATAAAAAGCAAAAAAAAAAAGAAGAAGAAGAAGACAGTGTGGGGCCAGCAGAATAACAGGCTCCCTAGAGATGTTCATGTCCTAAACCCTAGAACATGTGAAAATGAAACCTCAGGTGGCGGAAAGGATGTCAGAGGTAAGGATCAGGTAAGGGGCTGGAGATGGGGCGATTATCCTGCAGCATCTGGACGGGCCCAATATTATCACAAGGATCCTTCTCAGAGCGGGCAGGAGAGCAGACCCCAGCGCCATCACCTGACAAAGAAAGGCTACCGGCTTTGGAGATGGAGGAGAGGCAGAGCCAAGGACTGCAGACAGCCTCCAGAAGCTGGGAAAAGAAGGCATCCTGCTCTTGAGACTCCAGAAGGAATATCTGGGAACCTGACTTGAGCCTGTGACACCAGCTTGGGCTCCTTACCTTCAGAATGGCAAGATAATAAATCTGTGCTGTCTTAAACCACCACCAACCATGTGGTCATTTGTTACAGCAGCAATAAGAACCTAATACAGACGCTCAAGGGTGACTGGACCAAAGGCAGCTTAATGATCCACGGAAAGTGGACACAGAGGACTTTTATTTTATTAACATGTGAAACACGAAGTCGGACTTGGGGAAATACTGCAGACGGAAAACAAAGTGCATTTGACTCTGAGTCAGGCTAAGTCAGAGCTTAACCAAGGTCTCCCTCATCCCTTCTGGTCCTCCCACACACTTCTCAAAATCTTGATGATCTGAGATCCTCTGGACAACCAGGGAAGGGCTGGAAAGAGAGAGAGAGAGGTCCTAGAGTCAGCCTTGGGTCAGGTTAGCAGTCAGACCTGGAGGCAAAGTAAGACAAAGCAGACAGCTCCCGCGTGTGTAACCTTTCAACACATCCTCGTGTGATCTCGTGTGACCACCAGCAAATGCAAACCAGTCCCCAACAGGACCACATCTCCTCTTCTTCCTCCTCCTCAACAAGTGCACAGTTGAGACTCACGTTAGGGGACACAGCCCACCCGTGGTGAGAAGCCAGATTCTGAATCAGGACCTGGGTCTGGCATGATGACCTGCACTGTGTAGCTGGGGTCCAGTCCTTTCTCCTCTCTGCACCTCCTCATTTTAAAATGGGAAAGATGATGCCAACCTCATGAGAGAGAAGGTAACACAGAAAATAACGACCAACAGCACAGCATCACATCACTGGAAGCATCTTCCAGTGATGTATGGGATCTGAGCCCTAATAAAAACAATTTTAAAATAAAAATGTCCAAAAATCAAATAAAGGACTCTAGGTTAGCTGATTGTTTCTGGATTTTTATACAATTTTCCCCGAATCTGGTGTGGAAGGGCTTCCCTGATAGCTCAGTTGGTATAGAATCCGCCTACAATGCAGGAGACCCCAGTTCGATTCCTGGGTCGGGAAGATTCCCTAGAGAAGGGATAGGCTACCCACTTCAGTATTCTTGGGCTTCCCGTGTGGCTTAGCTGGTAAAGAATCCACCTGCAATGTGGGAGACCTGGGTTCGATCCCTGGGTTGGCTGACAGTTTCTGGATTTTTTTCTATACTACTTTCCCCAAATATGGTGTGAAAAAACTAAGACATGAATGTACATCAAAGGTATGGATATACACATTTACACTCTTAATATAACTGTTCAAAATAACACAAAGATTTCAGCAGATGCCACAAACTAAGCCTTCTCTGGCCCTCTTCCTCATATCTTTTCTTATTTCATTTACCTACCCCCCTGCTCAATGACTCCTTAAAACAAGGGACCTGAGATAAGGTCTCACCACCGGAGAGAAGCAGTGAACTTTTCTCCTATAGCAACATGGGGCCTGTTAAAAGGAGCGCATACTTTCTGTTAGAAGATCAGAACACAGAAGAGCTGCCCAGGCTTCATCCCCAACCCAGAATGACAACAAACGCCACCACATCCCAGTGCCTCGCACAGTGTGGGGAACACGATGAGCTTAAGATACCCTGTGAAGAAGGCAATGGAATAGACACGATAAGGAATGTGAGCCATTTACCAGGTGCGGTATGGGATCTTCGAGAAAAGATCTCATCTTTGCAAACTGATGCTCGGAGAAGCTGAGTAACTGGTCCAGGGGCCACAGTGATCACAGACGGGCTCCAGGGCTGTGCTCCCGACCCTAGACTTGTGCCAACATCCTGGGGCGCCTTGAAGGAGGGCCGTGAGGTCCCCGGAAAAGGACCAGCCCATCCTTACCAGGCTATGAGCTCCAGGAATGAGCTTGAGAGTTTGTGACGCTGAGCACCAAGCACCTGATGCCTCTCACAACCTCTGGTTTTAGTTAACCAGCTCTCGAGCTGGCTTCATCGGGCTTTTTAAGAGGAGGAAAGAGGGAGGCCCACTGAAGCAATACAACAGGAAAATGTATATTTTGTGGGAAAATGCCTCAAATCCGTATTAATGAACAAGTGACTGGCAGAGAGGAATAAATAAGAGATTGATCTGCTTTCAAAACATCAGAAGTAGATAAAACACAAGCAGGGGATAAAGCATTTACACAGCATTCAGTACAAGTCTGACTGCCAGGAAAGTGCTGGAGTCCAAGTGCCTCTGGCTGAGGCCCAGCTGGCACGCGGCTGGCACGCGGCCTGTGCCCCACAGGACCAGACGTGTGCTGGAGCCTGTGGGAACCAGCTTAGTAGCTGTCTGGGCACATCCCTGCCCAACTCAGCGATATCACATGGGAAGCTTGACATTGGCCCTGGTGGAAATACTCACAGCACAGAAACTGGAAAATGCTACAAATCAGCACCCTGTCCTCCGCCCTGGGAAAGCCAGCTGGTGAACATTTCTAAAACACGACGGGCAGATGCCCCAGCAGCCTCCACTCCAGGGTTCGTGGAAAAGGACCCAAACTGCAGGGAAAACACCACAGTCCCTTCCATGATAAACCTGCCCGAAGCGGAAAGCTCAGCCTTTTAGGTCCTCTCCCCGCCTCCTCTACAAAAGTGCTCGGACCCCCCCTGCAAACCCCTGAGCCTGGGGCAGAACCATCCTTCTCAGCAATCGATGGCTCCCGTGTGTCACTATTTCAACACAGCGGATGGACAAGGAGTCCCTGCACTTGGTTTCAGGAGACTGCAACATCATTTTGAGAAAACTACATTTATGATTTTTTACATTTTTTTTAAATTTTAGAAATACTTTTTAATTTACTTATTCAGAGGATAATTATTTTACAATATGTTTCTTCCATACATCAATATGCATCGGTCATAGGTCTATGTGTGGTTTTTTATTATGTCATTTTAAGACCTATTCCTCTATCTCAAAAGAAGAAATTATAAAGTCCCAGGAAAATAATTTTTGAGGGGTTGGTAGGAGAGGAAAATAAAACCAAACAAGGATGGGGAGAATTACATGAAATTAATCAAAAGAAAATGAGAAAAGTTCCAGTGAGTGATCCCAAACGACTCAGCATTATAGTCCTATTTATTCAGCCCCACCTTCTCCCTCTCTCCTTCTCTCCCTCAGATGCAAGAATAGCGAGAGCTGTGTGCTCTTGAGGGCTCTGAGCTGCACTAACCCTTAACCAGCTCTCAGATTTCAGAGACAGTTCTCCTGCCAAGACACAAAGGCATGGTGTCTCCTATGAGCCAAAACACATTCCATTGCTTCCTTCCACGTGAGTCTCTTGATGGAAGCATAGCAAAAATAAATAAATACACACATGAAGGCCAAAAATAGCCCTGCAAAGATTAGAAAACCCAGGGAATGCCAACTGATTATAGAGCAAGTTAGAAAGTTAACTTAGGGCATGAAGAAAATGTAGGGCATGAAGCAACTTGACCTCAGCACATTTTGTGCAAGGTAGTAATGAAAGTCTGAAAGCAGGGAACTATGACAGAGGCATCAATCAGATCCCCACACCTGTCCCAATGACCAAGTAAACGTCTATTTCCCACCAATCCAGCCTAAGAGTGTGAACGATGTTGAAATGAATCGCTAGCCCTGTACTCCAATTATTTACTGTGACTTGAAGGCAACCTAAGAGAAGGGGAAGACAGAGGATGAGATGGCTGTATGGCATCACCGACTCGATGGACATGGTTTGAGTAAGCTTTGTGAGTTGGTGATGAACACGGAAGCCTGGCGTGCTACAGTCCATGGGGTCAAAAAGAGTCGGACATGACTGAGTGACTGAACTGAACTGAAGGCAATCCACCCTCTCTTCTGTGATTCCTGGACAGCGGGGTCCTCAAAAATGATACACCAGCTCTAGAAGCCTTAGCATATTTTATTTTCAGAAAAGAAAAAAAAAAGGAATGCAAATGTACTAAGTGCCAGACACTCAAGTGTTCTTGTTTCATCCTCCTGTGATCCTGTGTGATAGTGGCTGTGAGCTCCAGGCGAGGTTCGGGCCCACCGGTGGAGGGTGGGTAACTTGCCCTAATGGCAACACTTCAGCCTGCCCTCCAACTCCTAGAAACTGCCTTTAATGCCAACACCAGGCACATGCCCCCATTATCCCAGATGGATGACTTACAATTATCCAAGTTTTCTGCTGCTCGTCTATTTCTATACATAAGCCCTGTCACCGGAAGTGCTGAAGGATACAGTCAATTTATTTGTTTTACATTAGGACACCTTTCATGGGGGTTACAGCAAGTAGAGCTTCACACACCAGGGATGGTGGGAGAGGGTGGGAGGTTTCTAAAATGGTCTTCAGCTTCAAAGAGTCACAGGATCCAGGAAAGAGCAACCACTGATGCACTGCACACTGCAATCATTTTTCAGCTGAATTACCGGAGCACAGATATGAATACAACAGCATTTCTATGTAGCAACAGCACGTGAGCTAAACCCTCGCAAATGGAAATGTGACCATGTTTTGAAAAACCCCCAAACTTTTCAAAGATATTAGAGTTTTCATTCATTCTCTTTAGTTTATATGTTCTAAATCATTTCTTCTTTTCAGGAGGAACATGTAATCTGAGCACTCAGATATTTATAGATTAAGAACCCCACCCATAAATGTGCTTAATATAGTGCTGTTTATAATTGCAGTAAAAGGAAAATCTAGAAACCCTACAATGTTCAACAACAGGAGTATGGTTAAATATAAAGTAGGGTGGGGCTTTCCTGGTGGTCTGGTGGTTAACAATCTACCTTCCAATGGAGGCAAACAGGGGTTTCATCCCTGATCAGGGAAACTAAGATCCCACATGACTCAGGGCAACTAAGCCCGTGTGCCCAACTACTGAGCCTGTGTGCTGCAATTGAGACACAGCGCAGCCAGAAAAGCAAAGTAAATGAATATTTAAAATAAATAAAGTGGGGTGTTCCCCTTTGATGCTGTACCGCAAAAGCCCTGAGAAGCTGAAGTAGGAAGACGGCATGGCAAAGGAAAACAAACTGTGCATGTTAACCAACGTTAAGTAAAGAAAGTCAGCCACGAACTTTCATTTGTGCAAAAAGTGTGCATGGATTAAGGACAAAAGGCCACACAGTTGACCCTTCGAACCCCCAGGTTCCGCATCCTATGTGGGGCTGAAAATGCAGACACCAACTGTTCTCTGCCATTTTACACAAGGAACTTGAGCGTCCTCAGACGGTGGGATCCATGAGGGTCCTGGAACTGATCCCCTGCTGATAACAAGGGACGACTGTACCGATAAACGAACATTATGGGAAGGGTGGTAAAATGTATCACTTTTTTCGTTGAAGATTTCCATCAAAAGTGAAAGTGTTAGTTGCTCAGCTGTGTCCAACTCTGTGATCCCATGGACTATAGCCCGCCAGGCTCCTCTGTCCATGGGATTCTCCAGGTAAGAACATTGGAATGGGTTGCCATTCCCTTCTCCAGGGGATCTTCCTGACCCAGGGATTGAAACCAGGTCTCCCATACTGCAGGCAGATTCTTTACCGTCTGAGCCACCGGGGAACCCCTACGGTTTCCATTAAGGTTGCTGTAATATGGTCCTGGCCACAGGTAACACTGACGCTCACTGGGAAGAGAAGGAAGCGAACAGTGACGACCAGGAACACGCGGGCTGTGCTGAGGGAGGTCGCGGAGCTGCCCCGGGGGGCGCGGCCGGGCACAAGGGCGCAGCCGCTCGCCTACCTTGCTGGATGAGCGCGTCGGCCGCCAGCTCCCCGGTGCCCACGTTGCTGTACTCCTCGTTGGGGTGCTTCCGGTTGTAGTGCCGCTTCAGGGAGCCCGAGATGTTGCATGAGTAATGGCAGTGGGCGCAGCGGAAAGGCTGGGGGACGAGGAGGAGGGTTAGGGCCAGGCCAGCCCCGTGCCATCAGCCTCCAGGGGAAGGAAGAGGCCCCCAACCCCACCCCGCTCATCCTCCTCGACTCCCCCATCCGTGGAGCAGGCACTTCCTGGAAGGCCTGCAAGGAGCAGCCCATGCCTCGGGAAATGCTCCAGGAAAAGGCACAAACCTGGGGTGGCCGAGTCCTGCCTCTGCAGGGAACCCCCCAAGTGACTGGGCAGGAGTCCCCAGAGCAGGAGGTGACTCTGCTAAACGAGGCTGCTTTCATATCGTTCTCTGTTGTTCACCCCAGAGTTTATATTTCTTGTTCAAGAAGAAAATCACAAAAAATTCAACACAGGAATCTATCACTTTTCTTTTTCAAGTGAATGCTATTCAAGTAACTCCCCTTACCATTAATTCTGACGTACTTGCCTTTCTCCATATAAGTGAGTTCTATGAAATTATTCTTGGAACATTAGCATTCGCACGGAAATCAAAAAGAACAACCAAAAAAATGCTCTCCTGCCAGTGCTGGGTGGTCAGTGGGCACAGAGGCAAGAGGGGCAATTAAAATGAGAAATGGTCCTATGAACATAACTTCAGGCTCAAGAGCCAATTCCATCCTTCTTAGAGCAAAGCAGATAAACTGCCTCATAAGAGTTTCAACTCCATGTATTTCCCCACGCCTGCTCCTTGGTGGAATTGCTAATGAAAAGAACTCCCAAAACGTTTGAGTAGATATGTCAAAAAATAGGCAGGTGACTCCAAAAGAGAACTCAAGTTTCTTAGCTACTGATTTCTATGAAAATCTTCAATTCTTAAAGCCAGAAGGGACGCTTTCAAAGACTGGCTGTGACCAAACCTCCCTCCATGACGAGACAGCCTTCTTTCATCTCTGACGTCTGTGATCTCGGCCTTTGTTACAGGCATGGAGGTCAGCCCCCTGGCCCCCTGCACTACTGAACGGCTCCAGGGTTTAGGAGGACAAACCTTTCCATGTATTCCATTCCCTGGTACCATCATCACCTTTTACAGGAATTCAATCACTACCTAACATCTTCTTGGGACCCTCTCTCCCTAAACAATGTGGCTGAGCCGCATCTGGGCTTTTCACGCAGAACAATCTTGAACTTGTGGGATGCTGCCACATTTCAGCAAGGCCTTCTGCCGGGGTAGTCAGTGCAGGGCAGGAGACGGAGGCAAAGTGGAGCGTGGGCAATGCCCCGTACCCACTGCAGGCATAGGGTCTGACTGCGTCATGAGCAGGGCGCCTCTTGGGATTCCATTTACGAAGCATGTGTTGTATTTACTGACATCCTGCTACGAGGCAGACCTTGTTCTCACCTGGGGACACGGTGACAAATGAGAGACTTCTGATTCCCTGAATGCACACGAGTTTTTGGACTTAGATATCAACTGCAAAGATTAAATGTTATCTAGGCAGACTAAATCACAACACTTGTTTCTTAAGTCAGATACTTGCAGATAGCAAATGACACTACATCTCAAAGGAAAGTTATTTATTGAGAGCTTTCGGGCCAGCATCCAGCTAAGAGTTATGAGGAAAATATATGCAGGTTGCAGTCCTATAGTGCATGTGAGACAAAATGACAAAAAAAAAGTGGATCAAAAACAAGGGAGGAAGCTGCCGTCATGCCTACAACATGGTGTTACAGTGCCTTTGTGAAGTAGCGTAACCTACCATAATTTATGACTATTTTAGCTCGACTTTACTGATAGCTACCATATGCCAGAGAGTTCTAAGTCTTGCATGGATTAATTCCTGCAAATCTCACAACAACCTCCTACAGTAGGTACAACTGCTATTCCCATTTCACAGATTTAAAAAAACTGAAACGCAAAAGGGTTAAGGAATTTGCCCGAAGCTTCACAATCTCCCAGCCCTCCTACCACTTGTCTGCGCTGGATTTTGGGCCCCTGGTCCAGCCAGCAATGAAGAGATGATCTGACTTCCCACCCATCGTCCCTGGGAGGGGCATGGTTTGGTCTGCGTGCATTTCCCGAACATAAGGCAGCCCAAGTCTAACCATCAACTTGAACAAACGAGGACCGCCAAGGTAAGCCGGGCGGAACACAGGCCGTTCCACGAGGGCTGCGACAAGGTGGGGCTGGGTGGGGCTGGGAAGAGGGTGGAAGGTGACCAGGTCACAGGGGGACGCGCTGTGTTAGGAAACTGACTCGAGACAGCGTTCCCGGTGGGTATCAGGCAGGGGGTGACGCGCCAGTTTCAGAGTTTTTGCTCTGGAAATGAATGGAGGGCAGATTATTTGAAAGGAACAAGACTGAGGCAAGGAACCATGCATCCAGCTGCTGCCATGGTGAAAACGAGATCTAGAGGCCTAAAATTTGACAGTGGAACAGAAAAACCACAACTAAAATGAAAACTCTGGATGAAATGTTTCTTAAAATGACATTAAATGTAACAACTTTAAAAGACATGGGGTGGGGGGATGGGGAGCAACAGCATGAGAGACTGTATTTATAACATGTAACCCAAAAAGTGATCCCCACCCCAGATACATGAAGGATTCCAGAAAACAAACAAGAAAGCAAAACCATTCAATAGAAAAATATGGGGAAATATTTGAACAGTATTAAAAACAAAAAAAAGGAAAGAGAAATAAATCCAAATGGCCAGAAAAATTTATGGGAAAGGGCTCAATTCCATTAACCATCATGAACATGAAAACAAAGCCACACAGAGAGGCTGGCGCAGGCCCAGCAGGCTGGCCATGCTGCACGTCCCCCCGGACACGGGGCAGCAGAGGCTCCGGGCCGGGCACCCCGCTGCTGGCATAACCCGGCACAGCCACCGTGGGAAGCGGTTGGGCTTGCCTCGTGAAGCTGAAGACGCGCCTACGGCCCTGCCAAGTGCCCGCCAGGTGTGTCCACCCCGGGGGTTCTCGTGGACACCTGCGCAGACGGCGCGCAGCAGCAGAGCTGGTGACAGAGACGCCACAGAGAGAGCCCCACCGTCCCTACACCCGGGGGGGTGAACGTGCCCGCGAGGGCTGCACAGCACCCGCTATTTCACACCGGGGAGTACGGACGGGGACTTCCTGGTGGTCTAGTGGCCAAGCGCCGTGCTCCCGATGCAGGGAGCCTGGGTTTGATTCCTGGTCAGATACTGCATGCCACAGCTAAGACCCCAGTGCAGCCAAATAAATAAATAATGCTTAAAAGAAGAAAAAGGTCATAGAACCATCAGTTTAAAAAGAAAAAACAGATGGAGGAGGATGACATGCAGTCTCATCAACATACCATCCAGTAAAGAAGCCAAGTTCAGAACAAAGAATAAAATAAATTTCATATATAAATCCATATATCTAGATATGGATATATATCTATATGTGGATTTACATATATATGTGTGTGTGCTCAGTCACTTAGTTGTCTGACTCTGCGACCCCATGGACTGTAGCCCACCAGGCTCCTCTGTCTAGGGGATTCTCCAGGCAAGAATACTGGAGTGGGTTGCCGTGCCCTCCTCCAGGGGAGCTTCCCAACCCAGGGATCAAACCCAGGTCTCCAGCATTGCTGCTGCTGCTGCTGCTGCTGCTAAGTTGCTTCCGTAGTGTCCGACTCTGTGCGACCCCATAGACGGCAGCCCACCAGACTCCCCGTCCCTGGGATTCTCCAGGCAAGAACACTGGAGTGGGTTGCCATTTCCTTCTCCAATGCATGAAAGTGAAAAGTGAACGTGAAGTCGCTCAGTCGTGTCCAACTCTTCGCGACCCCATGGACTGCAGCCTACCAGGCTCCTCCGTCCATGGGATTTTCCAGGCAAGAATACTAGAGTGGGGTGCCATTGCCTTCTCCGCTCCAGCATTGCAGGCAGATTCTTTACCATCTGAGCCACCAGGGAAGCCTTCATACATATTTAAATCCATATATATGTAAATCCATAAATAGATACATACCCATATCCAGACATATGGATAATATAAAGCTCAAAAGCATGCAATGTTGCTAAATTAGTCTGCGTAGGGATGTATATGGCAATGGTAGAACCACTAAGAAAACCAGAAAGTAATGCTCAGGTTAACAGTCACGCCTTGGGTAGAGAAGGGGGTGGGCCCATGAAGGAGGTCTGAGTACAGGCAACGGTCCATCTCTGGGCAGTGGGACATGAGTGTTCACATCACAATTATTCATCACCCACACACTCGTGTGTACATCTGATATTCTGGATGTACATTCTACCTCACAACAAGAGAAGTAAAAAAGAAATGGGTGATCAAATGGGACAATATGTGACCAAAAAAACTCTCTTCACAAGGCTTTGATGATCACACGTAACTTAGATAAATGGCTTGAATGACACAGCACCCAATGAGCAGCATTATTAATATTAATAACAGCACAGCAGCAACGGCATTCATACCCTGACATATAAAGCAATTTTCACCTTTATTTTCTTTTATCAGTGTGATGGAAATTATGCTGACACTAGAACAAAGTTCTCACACATCTGCCCTTCGGCATGTCCGAAAATGTCCAAAAAGAACACTGCAGTTGGGAGCTCTCTCTAAAAGACCTGGTGACAGGTCCGGAGGAAATATGAACTATCACAGTAGCATCACCAAACCTGAATCAAGACACAAGGTGGAGAGACGTCCTGGATTATGCAAGCGCTGACCTGGGGCTTGGGTTGTAGGACACCTCTAAGATTTACAGCAGTAAATCTGCAGCAAAGAAACCAGGCGGGAAGATGAGATTTTTTTTTTTTTTTCATGAATGTCTGAGGGGGACACCAATTTTCTAAAATGCAAGCCAGCACCAAGTCAGGCTGAAGAGCATGAAGCTGGGCTGGGCTGGGGGCCCTCAGCTACTCATGCACGGACAGCAAGGCCCGTGCAGACAAGCCCCGCCTTAGCAACAATCTCCCCTGGGGGATGGATTAAACAGATGATTTCTGTAGCTTTCCCTATTATGATGTATTCTCAGTTTTGCAAATGACTGTTTCCAGTTACAGAACCAATAAGATACTGCTGTTTTCACAGGAGTATTTCCAGCTCAGAAAGTTCTGGTAAAACAAACTGCTCGCTTTGCTTCCCCAGCCTTGCTATCCCAGTCCCCCCGTGGGGACCTTTCGCTGCACAGCCCCCTATCTGCATGGCCCGCGGAGCTCCCCGCCACCCGCCGCCACCTCCAAAACTGCGGGTCAGATGGTGGGCGACACTGCCACACCGAAGTCCACCATGCCTACGTTTCCACCGGCTTCCAAGGAACACACCAGAAAAAGACTACACACATTCCCTTTGACGGGAATCTCCACTGAGCACATCCTGAAAGAAACACAATGATGAAGCGGGGCTTACTCTGCCTGCCGTGAGAAAACACCACGCTTCTAGATATTAAATCCGCGCCCTGCTGAGAACAGCTCCTGCCGGGCCACATGGGGCCTCCTGACTCACGCCGTGTCTGGCTCACAGCCGGGGGTCAACAGCACTGGGTGAATTGAGAGACCCCGGGACCTTGGGAACACGCTTGGTTACATGTGCTTTTTCTCACTGCCCCTCGCTGCTACAAGGGAAGGAAATATTAAGGGTTCAAGGCCATGCAGGGAACCGAGGGCAGAGTGAAGAGCAGGCAGGGCCCAGCAAGGACAAGCCACTGAACTCTGTGCCCTTGTGGCTACAAGACTTCCTAGGAGCCCAGAAGCCCGCCTCCACCTGGATGGCTTCCGTGATCAGCCTTTGTCACTGCAGTTCTATAGAATCGATTCATTTACTCATTTGCTCATTCCACAAATGATAATTAAGTGTTGCCTCTGTGCTGAGTCTAGAACAAAAACTAGAACAAAGTGCCTCACAGACAAAACAGTCTAACAAAAACAACGAACCACACCATCTGCCAGGTACCATCAGACATCATGGAAAAAATTAAAGCCTGGCCCTTGGCGGATGTTCAGGATCAGGTCCTGAGCTGGGAGACTGTAATGCCTCACAAATCTTCAGAGCATGTCCCCACAGCCTGCTCCCTTTCAGCAGAGCCACATGCAGGCCCCTCACCCTGTAGCAAGAGAAACACATGCTGGCCAGGTCAATCGCTAAAGAGTATGTCTGTACCAGTCTGGGGAGTGAGCCACTCAAAAAGAAAAACATGCATATTCATGGGGAAAAGGACCAAGACTGTAAATCGTAAGACACGTGATGAGGCTGAGAAGGGACATTCCTAGAGAGCATTTGTATCCAGAATCCTGGCTCCCTCGCCTCCGCCTCAGCCTGAGTTCAGAGACAGATGTGAACTACACAGACGTAGAACCAAGCGTAGGGACTGATACACTAACCCCCAGCCCGACACACACAAAGAGCCTAAGGATGCAGAGACGGTCACAGGGGAACAGACAAGGGAAAAAGGGACATAGAGGCAGAAGCAAAGAGATACACTCCAGAAAGGAAAGGACCTGCATCCCAAGGAGGGCTAGGGACAAGTGGACATCCATGGACTCACGTTCTTGACAGTCAACCCTTTAAAGAGGTTTGTGCCAGAAATTCCTACGGTCCAAGGGTTGGGCTTCCCAGGTGGCACTAGTGGTAAAGAACCCACCTGCCAATGCAGGAGACGTAAGAGATGTGGGTTCGATACCTGGGTTGGGAAGATCCCCTGGAGGAGGGCACAGAAACCCATTCCATTATTCTTGCCTGGAGAACGCCATGGACAGAGGACTGTAGCCTGGTGGGCTACAGTCCATAGGGTTGCAAAGAGTCAGACGTGACTGAAGCGACTTAGCACGCACGCACGGCAGTGGTTAAGACTCTGTGCTTCCACTGCAGGAGGGTTCAAGCCCTGGTGGGGGAACTAGATCCCATATGCTGCATGGTGTGGCCAAAAAAATTTTTTTCATAAAAAAAAAAAAAAAAAGGTTTGTGCCAAAGCTTTTGAAGGGATGCTGCCGATGTGAACGAGAGAACCACCTCCTTCTCCTTGTCCCGCCAGCCACACGTGCTCTGCTACCTGAGCTGCCCATCTATGCAGAAGAGAAGAGAACTGTGATTTTTCTTCTTTTCCTTTTTTTTTTGGCCGCGTCTTTTGAGGATTGTAAGCCTGAGAGCACAAGGTTGGGACTGCACTGACCTGGGCCAACCCAACTGGGAAACAAAACCAAGCCTGGGACCAAGGATCCAGAGGAAAAAAAGCCAGGTCTTCACACTATTCACCAAGCACAAAGCAGGCCAGAGACAAATTAAACAATTTAAAAGAACAAATGTTTTAAAGCCATGGGGTACCACAAGGTCCAAAATGGCTTTACATTAGGCAATTATCTCATCACGATAAATAACAGTAAATCAATCCACACTAATTGCCTTCCATGCAAGAGCTCAGAAGACTCTTCAGCGTTCTCCAGTTATTGATTTTTTTTGGTAATCACTTATGCTGTCAAAATGCAATATTTCCCAAGAATATACTGCATACTATTAGACAGACAGGATTTTAATTTAACATAAAACAATCCAATTTCCCTTTTTTTATCCCCCAAAGTGTTTTAAAAAATCTAAAATACAAGGAAGCTGAAGATAGTGTAACAGGTTTTGAGCAGAGATGTTTCAGTTCAAAATAAGTAAATGGCCCCCTCTGACCCCATGCTCCCCACCATGACCCTTCCTCCTACACACACACACACACACACACACCCCTAAAGGAAAAAAGGGAAACAATCTCAGATTCTTCACTTTTGTGGAAATTAAGAACTGAAAAGCAAAATAAACACTACTAACAACAACCCTCCACTTGACTTCTTACTCTCTTTGTACCATGGTTCAGTAATTTCCACTGAACTTGGGAAATGCTACAGCGGCTAAGTTTATACTCAGTCAGCATTTTATATAAAGATTTTGCTTGAGTTTTGATGGCTAAACATCTAACTGCAGGCTTACACAATCAAAGCAGTGAGGGGAAAGGGGGTCAAAATGTCCTTCCGCTTGGCTTGAGGGTAAGAAAGGGGAGGGTGGCAGACGAGGGTAGCTTTGTCTATGAAGAGCTACAGCTCGACGTCCCAGCTCCACTACTCAACAACTGTGTTATTTCTGAGTACATTACTTAACTGGGCTCTGGGCCTGTTTCCTCATCTCTAAAATGGGAAGATTAATACCTACATCATAGTGTCTTTGAAGGCAAAATAAGGTAAATACTGACACACTTGTAATGCCCAGCAGATGGTTATTATAAAAAGGGATCAGTCCATCTGTCTTTTTTATTCTGACACAAGATACTTAAACATTCAACACTGTGGTGGAAGCTTATGTTTTTATATTTATTTACTTGGCAGCACCGCGCCTTAGTTGTAGCATGCGGAATCTAGTTTCCTGACCAGGGGTCGAACCCAGGTCCCCTCCACTGGGAGCACGGAATGTTAGCCACAGGACCACCACTTCCCTGTGGCCGAAGTTTCTGATGGAAGCACGAAACCATCTCCTGGGTAAAAGAAGCCATAGCAGAAATAAAGCCACGATGCTTGCTATAAGCAGCACCAGCTGACCCAGCATGCTGGGGGATACTGAGGATCTCAGACTGAGGATTAACTTGAATTGTTTACGAAAGTGTGGTTCTCAACACTCTGCTTCTTTGAGATCATTTCTGTACTTTCACTCCCTTGTTTACTAAGTTTAGACTGGAAGCTAGGAGTGATTTAGTTACACAACCGCATCCCGGCTGACTTCATCCAAACACCCCCTCCGCTCAGTTCAGCATTTAAGCCCCTTACCCATCCTATGAGGTCAGCTGGCTGGCATTTTCTATATGCATACCTTGACTCAGCCTCCTATGGACACACTGTGAATGAACGCCTCTGGGACCAAGTTCATTGTCAGAAATACAACAAGGGATTACACTAATTCCCTTTGATTTGTGGACATTGGTCAACTATAACTTTTCGGTTGCTACAGGTTTCAACCACTATAGGTTTTACATGATAACATAATACTCTATTAACTCAATTACAATATAGCTTCTAAAAAATGACAGAGTTGGAATAGTTAGCTGCTCTTCTGGGTTCCCACAGAGCTTAGCACATAACTGTCTGGCAGCAGATAATGTACTTGCTTTTTACACACAGATGGCTCTCCCCAAACCCGTGAGCCTGGCGTCAGACACAGGCCTGGCTTCACCCCAACACCGCCTGCCCTGGCACACGCTGGGTGCACAGAAAAGGCAGCAAGGACTCCTGGGCTGACGCAGGACAGGGGAAGGAAGCCCACCACCACCCTCATCAGGGGCACGGAGCCTTCGGCAGCTGCACTGCATGTTCTCCTGAGGCTGGGCAGAGACGGGAAAGAGCTCCCAGGGAGCAGAAAGCCAAAGAGACACAGGACCGTCCCAGCAACCACGCACCAACCAAGGGCCACGCTCGCAGTCACAGCTTTGAAAGGACAGCGTCGGGCCTGCTATCCTCTGTGCGGTCCCCACTGCGATGGCCTGATGCAGAGAGGGATCTACTTTTCCATGGCCATCAGTCTCTACTGTTCTTCCACACGTAACATCAAGTATCCAAGTAAACATTATGAGACGTACAGAGAAGAAAATGTAACTCAATTCAAGGAAAAAAGTCAACAGAAACCTAGGCAGAGATTGCTCAGATATTGAAATTACTAGACAGAAATATTTAAATAACAATGATAAAAATGTTCAAGACTCTAATGGAAAACATGTGTGAACAAATGATACGTACATTTTAGCAGAGGAAAAAGAACTAAATGTAAATGCTATAAATCAAAGAAACCCGGAAATGAATAATTCATTTTAACATCTAAACAGCAGAACTGACATATCAGAGAAAGAATAAGTAAACTTAAAGATTAATACAAATCACAAAAACTGAAACACAAAGATAAAGAAGAATTAGAGAGAGAAAGAAAGAAATCATCTGAATGCTGTGAGATATCAAACAGGTCAATACAGGAGGTATTACAGTCCTATGGGGAAAAAAGAGAAGACAAATGAGGCAGAAGCAGTGTTTAAAGAGATCACGGCTGAGAAAGGCCAAAACCTCACACATGACATCAACAGATTTAAAATGTCAGGAAGGTAAACACTAGGAAACCACACCTAAGCTTAATTAATGACATTAATACAATGAAAAAACAAAGAGAAAAAAAAATCTTAAATTAGTCAGAGAGGAAAAAGCCATTACATATAAGAGGAAATGATAAGGCTCAAAAATAATGAAGGACAAAATGTCCTTTAAGGAACAATACCTTGAGAGTGAAGTCCCCCTAGAAATCTACAGTCATCAACATAGTCCTCCAGAAATGAAGACAAAGAATTTCCAAACAGACACAAGCTAAAATAATTAAACTCCAGCAAACCAGCATATAAAAAATGCTAAAAAAACTGAAGGAGAATTTATCACATGGAAGCTAGGCTTGCAGGAAAAAATAAAGGACACCAGAAAGGCTAAGTATGTAAGTAAACGAAAAAGAAATTCTTAAGATTATTTTTCATATGTATTTTTAAATGCCCTTTAAAGAAAAAAATAATACTATATTGAGGAGTTTAGAACACAAAGAGAAATGATATATATGACAATAAGAACCCAAAGGGTAGGACGGAGTAATACAAATTATGATTCATAGTGTTTCCATTGTTTATGAAATAGCATATCTACAGTTAGTTAGAACGTGTTAGAATACATATACATAGTGTAATGTCCACAGCAGTGACTAAAAAAGAAAAAAAACAACAGAAACTAAATTTAAAAAAAGTATATCTAAAAAGTAAACAAATCCTAGTTGAGGAATATGCTATAAAATACCTCTTCAGTACTCCAAGGGCTTCCCTGGTAGCTCAACTGTTAGAGAATCTGCCTGCAATGCAGGAGACCCCAGTTCGATTCCTTGGTCGGGAAGATCTGCTGGAGAAGGGATAGGCTACCCACTCCAGTATTCTTGGGCTTCCCTTGTGGCTCAGCTGGTAAAGAATCTGCCCGCAATGCGGGAGACCTGGGTTCGATCTCTGAGTGGGGAAGATCCCCTGGAAAAGGAAAAGGCTACCCACTCTAATATTCTGGCCTGGAGAATTCCATGGACTGTATAGTCCACGGGGTCGCAAAGAGCTGGACACGACTGAGTACTATTCACTGCTGCTGCTGCTGCTAAGTCACTTCAGTAGTGTCTGACTCTGTGCGACCTCATAGATGGCAGCCCACCAGGCTCCCCCATCCCTGGGATTCTCCAGGCAAGAATACTAGAGTGGGTTGCCATTTCCTTCTCCAATGCATGAAAGTGAAAAATGAAAGTGAAGTCTCTCAGTCGTGTCCGACTCTTAGCAATCCAATGGACTGCAGCCTACCAGGCTCCTCCGTCCATGGGATTTTCCAGCCAAGAGTACTGGAGTGGGGTGCCACTGACTTCTCCGGTACACTCCTCAAAACTGCCAAGGCCATCAAAAAACTGGGGAAAGTCTAAGACACTGTCCCATCCAAAAGCAGCCTAGACATCATGACTAAACATAATATAGTATCCTAATAGGCTCCTGGAACAGAAAAAGGACATCAGGTAGAATCTAGGGAAGTCCGACTAAAATATGGACTTTAGCTAATAATGACATGCAGCGAATGTGATATATAATCGTCAGATGCTAACAATAGGAGAAACTGGGTACGTGGAATATGGAAACTCCCCATATTACTGTAACGATTTTTCTGTAATTCTACATCTGTCCTAAAAAGTTTACCTGAAAAAGAAAATTTCTACTCTCAGAGGAAAAAGTCAATAGACGAGATAAAATGGAATACTGGAAAAACACCTAATTCACCCGACAGAAGCCAGAAGAGAAGACGAGAGGATCGAAGAATGGACATGACGGAGAAAATCAACACTAACTTCCCAGTGAGTCATGTCAAAAATTACATTAAATGCAAATGGACTGAGTACTACAATTAAAGAGCAGTGATTGCCAGACGGGGTGTGTACAGGCATGCGGACACACACACGGGCACTAACAAGATCCAGCTCTATGCCATGCACAGGAACACACTTTATACGAAAACCCAGACAGGACCTTTCCTTCACAGTTTGAAACCCAGCACAGAGGCTGGCAGCCTGGACTCGTGGAGTCCCTGCGTCAGAAGCACACGGGGCTGGGATGGAGTTGAAGATGCTGGGCTGGCCTCCAGGCTTACTGAAAGAGAAGAACTAGTCTGACGGGAAAGGTGGCCGAGGCCAGAGCTGCCCCACCCCCGATCCTGTTCTAAGAGAGCAAGTCTGAGATCCTCCCAGCACCTCCTCCCTCAGGCTGGCCTGCACAGGGCTAGTGGTCCGAGTCTGCCCCAAGCTCTGGGGGCACTTTCCTTCTAATCTGCTCCCTCAAATCAACCCCTCCTTCTTAAAGCAGCCCTTGAAATAATGGTATCATTGTTCGTTCACAATTTCCAAATAAGGAGACTGTGGCCCAAAAGGGCGAAAGATCAGAATCCCAGAAGGTAGCCTAGTTAGTAAGCAGTGGCATCCAGATTTTGATCCTTGTATGCCTAAACAACAACATAAACAAGGCCAAAAACAACAACAAAAGTAAAATAACACCAATGTCTTAAAATTACATAAAAGGAAAACAACACCTGGAAGAGATTTAGAATGAGTGATTTGCAAACATAAGTTGAAACTATGATCAGACTAAAATTATTTCAAAATGCTTTTAAATTAAATAAAGTCACTCTTTACTATTAAAGTGCAGGGAGACTGGCGTGGTATCCACCAGCCCTACAACTGAGGACATTTCTATCAGCAGAGTCACAGGTTCATCTAAGCCTAACGGACAAAACTCCACAAGTGAGTCTGCCTGTTGATCATGCGGCTTACAGCACAGTGGGTAGCTTGTTTATGTGTAAGCAGCAGAGAGCTTCCGGGACGCGAGAACAAGTCTGTGTCTGTTTAGAGACTCCTTGCTCGGCACTGGTTCCTCTCGTCCAAGCATCTTCCCTGGCATCTCTTTAAGGTTAGGTGTCAGCTCCACCCTAGGGGATGCACTTTATTTACAGCTGCAAGAAGCACATACAACACCTTCACTGTTTGTGAATCCTCAGTGGTTTGGCCAGCTTCGCCCAGTGTTTCACAGTCTGTGAAATTTAGGGTGATGTGGAAATGCTTTTGGGATAATGTCCACTATCAGGCTACTTACAACAGCAAGAACTAGGAATGACCAAACTGTGCAGGTACGAGGGGACTGTTTAATTAAAACTATGAGTCTCATCCTTATGCAGCCATTAAAACTAGTTAATAAATGAATTTTCATGTAATGAGAAAAGGCCTATGAAATGAGAATTTTTTTTTTAAAAAAAGGGCAATACCAGACTGGTGGTACAGTGGTTAGGAGTCTACCTGCCAATAAAGGGAACAGGGGTTCGATCTCTGATCCTCCATTAAGATTGTACATCCCGCAGGGCAACTACGCCCGTGTGCCACAACTATGCAGCCGGAGCTACAGAGCCTGTGCTCTGCAAGGAGAGAAGCTACCCCAGTGAGACGCTCGCATACCACGACTAGAGAAAGCCCACGAAGAACCAACACAACCAAAAATTTAAAAATACTTTTAATTAAAAAGGCAAGGCAATATGTATGATGCCTAAAGCATGTAGGTGCCCCAGTCTAGCCTCTAGCTGTTGAGACTACTCTAACTCAGGAGTGGGGTATTCTTAGCAAACCATCTGGCCACTCATCTAAGCCACATTTTCCAACAGAGCTTTATCACTGATAAAGCTGACATGTTAATCCCCATCAAAAAAATAAAATGCTCATTTACGGTGTGACCTCAATCGTGTCTAAAAATATCACCAAAGATTCCTCCAGGGAAAAGGATCAGAAAGCATTTTCCAAATCTTATTTAGTGAACACATTCTAATTTCATTCTTAAAAAATATATAAATTATATCATGTAATTTTAAAAGGTGATACAGGAGTCTGCCCTTTCCTGACACAAATTATATATTGAAAATCACACATCCAGGCCTAGAGAGGCAAACTGGTTTCCTCTAGGAAGCCCACTGCAACGGATGAGCAATGCTGCCCCAAGACTGGAAGTCTCACCTTGGGGTGGGAAAACACCGAAGCTTGACTTCTTCATCATCCTTACTGAGGGCAGGAAAAGGGAACTCGGGAGATGCATACTATGTTTTATTAGCATGCATGAAAATTTTCTACCACAGAGTAGATGTGAGAGGAAGGAAAAAGAGGAGGGGAATTCAGGGGAAGAAAAACACCCTCCCTGAAGATGACTGCTTTTAAGGCAGGAGACCCAGGTTACACCCTGGGTTGGGGAGATCCTCTGGAGAAGCAAATGGCTACCCACTCCAGTGTTCTTGCCTGGAGAATGCCATGGACAGAGGAGCCTGGCAAGCTATGGTCCATGGGGTCCCAAAGAGTCGGACATGACTGAGTGACTAAGCACAAAGATGACCATGTCCTAATCTCCAGAACCGTATGTATACGGCAAAAAGGAATTAAGACTCCAGGTAGAACTAAGGTTACTGATCCTCTGACTTTAAGATAATACTGTCCTGGGTTATCTAACTGCGTGCACTGTAGTCACAAGGGCCCACACGAGCTGGAAGAGGCGGGCAGAAGAGAACAGGAGGAGGAGAAGGATGAGGATGGCCACTGGCTTTGAAGACAGACGAAGGGGCCACGAGCCTTCGGACAGCCTACAGGAGCCAGAGAGCAAGGAAGGAAGAGCATGTCACGTGGACGCTGGCCCAGTGTGGCCCATGCTGGAATTCTGAACCACGGAGACCCTGAGAGAATGAACCTGTGCTGCTTAAGTTACGAAGATGCAAGTAATTTGTAACAACATAATGGAAAACTAATGGACTGAAAGGAAAGGAAAAGGACAATTACTGTTGGGATGAAGGCGGCCGGCAGGCATCAGCGTCATTTTGCCTCGCTGGCCCTAGGCAATTGAGAAGCATGATTTACCCACGTGTGTTCAAGAGCACCCAGACCTAAAGGAAGGGAGGAGCCCAGGACTGACTCACTGGTTCTCACTCAGACTGAACCTCATCCCCAGCAGGGGCACCGCTCAGCCAGGGGTTACACCTACATCCACAGGGAGCCCACGGGAAACTGGCCATGACTTGGGGTCCAGCTTAGTGGGGCTCCCAAAGCCCCCCAGGGCAGCTATGTGATGGAGACCACACACGCCTGCAATTAAACCACCCCCAAATGCACTTCTTCTGCACACAAACCAGAGATGTAAAGCTCTGAGGAACAAATCCACAAGCATTTCGGGGCAGAGAGCCTTTCAGCCAAGTCTGGTTAGGAAGGGAAGATGCTCCACACTGAGACCTAGGAAGAGATTAGAAGTCTAGCTCCGACTCTGGAATAGCAAGGACAGAAATCAGCCTCCCCGGGTCTACATCTCTCGTCTGTGAAGTGAAAGTTGCCCTGACATTCATCCTCTAGTCCTGTCACTGTACCAGTCTAGGGAAATCTGGAGTCCCTCCTCAAAGAAACACGTCTAAGAGATGCGGAATGGACATCAAGCCCTGAACTTTCACTACGTACAATGTACACAAACACAGAACATCCCGACTGAGACATTTCACACTCCCACTGGGTGACACGTGGGTCCCACCTAAGAAACTTGTGTTCAGTGCAGATGTTAAAGCAGCTACAGAATCGACAGGCACAGCAGCCTCAGATGCCCCAACTGGCCCCTCTCTGCCGATGCCCAGGGGCTGAGATCTGGTGAGGGGCGCCCAGGCCTGGGACCCTAGAGGCCAAGCCCCAGTTCCGGCTCCCTCACCTCCTGGACAGTTAAATCACCAGAGCCCTCATTTCACCCCGAGCCACCCAGCTTCTTAACGACAAGAGGAGGGATCATGGGCTTCCTGTGACTTCACCCCAAGGCTGTTCTGAGCATCAGATGAGCTTGTCGACGGACAGCATCACCTCGGAAGGGGTGATGACACAAGCTGGCCGCGATTACAACAGCGACTGAAATCTGTGGATCTGGGCATTGAGTTAAGACTTGTGGGGGTCATTTGTCTGAGATGCAGGCTGTTCAGGTGTCAAATCCGGGCAATGACGTCTACTGTGTGGAATCAGAGTGAGGTAGGTGAAGTTCCTGGCATGA
Source organism: Dama dama (assembly GCF_033118175.1). NCBI lineage: Eukaryota > Metazoa > Chordata > Mammalia > Artiodactyla > Cervidae > Dama > Dama dama. The sequence continues at coordinate 8,161,892 of NC_083701.1, read as the reverse complement.
CACGGGAACACAGGAGATGCTCAGTAAATGCAACCTCCAAGTGTGGTCGCCCATGGTCCCTTCCACATTCTACCGGGACTTAGTGGTGGACATGATTTCAACAAACATCTCAGAGCATCGTGTTCCTCTCTCCACATGTGCACGCCAGCAATAGCAGCACTGGTTTTAAGGGTCAAGTTGCTGAGTGCTGAGCAGCACTTTTTACGAAACAAATTCATGGGACTGGAACTCCTGCCACCAGTACCCACAAGCCATGGTCCAGGGGAGTTACCATCCACACAGAAGAAACATCAGCTGGAGGCACTAGAGAATAGCAGAGATCAGGAAAGCCAGGGCCTCCAGAGCCCCTGCTGCACGCTGCCTCCGCGCCTCCAGCTCTCTCACCAGCGCCGGCCAGCCCAGCATCATCACACCTGCCACGTCGGGGCAATCCAGGATCTGACAGTGCACACACTCATCCTTAAATACTCTTTGCTCTAAATCATGACAGGTTTTCCTAAGACACTCACATTTTAAAATCTATTTATTTATTTTAAATGGAGGATAATTACAATATTGTGACGGTCCCTCCAGGCTGTCACAGAGCACCGGCTCTGGATGCCCTGCATCCCGTCAGACATCAAACTCACACTGGCTATCTACTTTACATATGGAAAGGTATATGTTTCAACGCTATTCTCTCAAATCATCCCACCCTCTCCTAATCCCACGGAGTCCAAAAGCCTGTTCTACACATCTTACTACAGCAAGAGCGCGCCTTTTTTTTCTCCAGTCTGCATCCTCCTAACACTCCTCCTGGACTTGGCTCCCAAAGTACAGAGAAGTGCTACGCTTGCACAAGCAGCGGGCCTGCAGGCACGTGACCGGCCCCACGTGCACTGGCTCAGCCCGGAGGGGCGGGGAAGGGGGCTCTCCCGTCCTTATTTTGAGAAGCGGCGCACTTCCAACCTGGAGGTCCGCTCTGCTGGCCGGGCGCCCTTACCTTGAAGGAGGCGTGCTGCTCCATGTGCCGTAGCAGCTGCGGCTTCTGGGCGGCCGTGTAGTCACACACCGTGCACTTGAACTGCTTCCCTGAAGAGAAGCAGAAGGAGGTGAGCAGGGTCAGGCTGCAGCCCCTGTGTGTGCCTGGGGCGGGAATGAAGGCCCTGGGACACCCCAGGCCATCGAGGGGTGGGGGGCCCAGGACCTCAGGGGAACCGGCAGGGAAGCACAAGGCAGCAGCCTCGGCCTCGGCCGGCAGAGAATTGGGGGTCAGATGCCAGGGGCCTCAGGGTCTCCCTAGGAGCTGGGACGCCACCCCGAGAGCCAGGAGGAGCTGCAGGATGCCCTTCAGCCAAAGAAGAGATCTGTGTTTGGGAATTCCCAGCTCCGGCAGGGAGATTCTCAGGTGGCTCAGCGGTAAAGAATCTGCCTGCTCATGCAACAGACGTGGGATTGATCTCTGAGTCAGGCAGATCCCCTGGAGAAGGAAATGGCAACCCACTCCAGTATTCTTGCTGGGAAAATTCCATGGACAGAGGAGTCTGGCGGGCTACAGCCCACGGGGGTCACAAAAAGTCAGACGCAACTGAGCAACTGAGCAACAACTCCAGTAGGTGCGTAAAAGGCAGATTTGAGGGGGTGCTAGAGAGAAAACGACAGAGAAATGTGAAATACTGGCCTTTTGAGAGGATTTATGTTTCAGCAATTTGTAAACATTCAGCAACGCGATAAACAAGCCCACGTGTTAAATCGACAGATACATGTGGCACGCTACATTTTTTTACCCCCCCGATGAGGAAAAATAAAACAACTTGCAAAAACAGCAACGTGCAACCAGATATAAAGGTGACCTACTTCTCAAGGCAGCATCGCTCGTCATGAACTCCTAGTGGCCACTGAGCTTTCCTCGGGGACAAGGACCACGGTGGCCCCTTCTGGGGACACTCCCACCTCTCCTTCTTCCACAAGCTGGCTGAAACAGCTGCCCCTCTGCAGCCTCCACACTCCCTTCCTACTTGCTTGTGAACCCACCCCCTGGAAGATGGCACCAGCTCACCCCAAAACCTGTCTCACCAAGGTGACCAGTGACCAACAATGCCAACCCACCAAGCCAAAGGCAGATTTCAGCCCTTATCTTTCACAGGTTCCACTGCACGTGGCTCTGCCGATGGGCCGTGCTTAGGGAACCCTCTGCGCCTCTGACTCCACGCCCCTCCTGCCCCTCCGTGCCTCTCTGATCACTCTCCGCGTGCTGGAGACACCATCTCCCATCTCCACCCTTTACACACTCAAGTCCGAGTGCCCCAGCCACACTCCCGTCCTTCTTCTTTTGTAAACCTTTGATATCAAAATCTATCTTCTACTCACACTCGTTCTAATCCGGAATCACTGTCTCACCCATCAAATGGGTTCCACTTCTGACCTTCCTAGGTGATTACTGACCTCATCACCCAAGTTAGAGACCTGGCAGCCTCCGTCAACGTCGCCACAACCCCAGCTTCACTCATTTTTTCAGCACCTGATTTCAACTCCTAATAGTTTTTTATCTATTTCCCTTTCTTTCTAAAACCTCCACACTGGTTTTAGACCCCATTCATTTGTTTTCTGGGCAGTGGTAAAAGCCTTCTGAACCAGTTCCCTTAACCCCCATCCATCACCAATCCTCTCCCCACCTCCAGCATCCATCCATCCATCCATCCATCCTGAAGCCCCATCCTCCATTCTGATCTAACACAGAAATGCCCACAGCCCTTCCTGCCTAAACCCTCAACAACTCCAAAGACAGGTCAAAGCTGAGGTTCCAGGGCCTGGGCACAGAAGGTCCGCAGATCCAGAAATGTCTCTCCCCTCCTGACTCCTCTCTCTGACTTCCTGTTTTGCCTTTGCCGTCTAAGACCCCAGCTGCTACTGCTACTGCTAAGTCACTTCAGTCGTGTCGGAGCCTCTGCCAACACTTTCCATGCCTGGGATGCACTGTCTCTTGGCATCTGGTCATTCTTCCCTTTAACACAAAACTCAAGCTGATCAACATCTCTGGCACAAGCAGGCGAGGAGCCAGCGCTCCACACACTCTGCCCCGGCTCTGCGGCATCATCGCCACCTGCCATCAGCCACCCACAGGCGGGAACCATGTCTTACTCATTCTGGCCCTCCCAGCACCTGAATGCATGGCACACATTGTAACTAGCCTGTGCATTTTACCAAACTGAGCTGGGCAAGAAACAAAAAGGGAATTTTGGACAACTCACATGAATAGTATTTTCAAAAGGAGCAGCGAAAGGAAAACAGTAGTATAAACATGTGGCTACTGCAACTGTACCTGTGAATGACCCCCATGCTCTAGATTCTACGAATTCTGCAAGTTCAAAGCGTAAGGAAAACCTTTTCATGCTTAAGGCAAATCAGTCATAACTGGAGAGCGATTTCCTTAGAAGAAAAGCTATGAGAAACCTAGACAGCATATTAAAAAAGCAGAGATATCATTGTTCTAACAGAGGTCCATCAATCCTAAAGAGAATCACCCCTGAATATTCATGGGAACGACTGATGCTGAAGCTGAAGCTCCAATACTTTGGCCACCTGATGCAAAGAGTTGACTCATTGGAAAAGACTCTGATGCTGAGAAAGACTGAAGGCAGGAGGAGAAGGGGATGACAGAGGATGAGATAGTTGGATGGCATCACCGACTCCATGGACATGAGTTTAAGAAAACTCCAGGAGATGGTGAAAGACAAGGAAGCCTGGTGTGCTGCAGTCCAAGTGGTGGCAAAGAGTTAGATATGACTTAGCAACTGAACAATAACAAGAGAGCAATTAACACCTTCTCTTAAACACAGTATCATCTTTTTCAAACAGAAGGCCATCCATTGCTGCACATCTCCTACCTAAACTCAGACAACCATACTTCCCCGCTGGCGTATGACTCACCCAGAAAATCATTATTGTGCCAGGCAGCCTGAGCAGAATGGTGTCTGGGTTCCCCACTGGCACAGCATGGGGAGGAAAGCTGATAAAACCACTCTCCACATTGATAAATATTTTCACTCATTACTAATACATCTGGATCAAAGAGTAAGAGATAAAGTGCTAAAAATGATTAGTGCCTGAAATGAATAAATGGAATCACCTCATTGGAGAGCCAAAGTCAGCCTTTTATGAATATATTCCCGGGATTCAGCAAGAGACAAGGAGAGAAGGCAGCTCCTAAGAGCATCCCTTACGAGGCACAGAGCTCCAGCAATAAATATGACAGATGTTTCCAACAACCACTGACGCCCCCACCAAACAGGCCTGGGAGAGCACTGGACAGAATCTTTTGTTGCCTAATTAAAATAATGCAATATAGACACATGACTAAACACAAAAAAGCACTGATTTGAGACTATCAGATTGCTTTCCATTGAGACTCCCGGCTATCACAGGGAGAGCCGGCTAGAAACGCAGAATTTACTTGAGGTTAGAGTGACCTCAAAGGGCTGGGCGACGCACAGCAAATGGCTGTGTCAGTATGAGTCCCAGAGCAGCCAGGGAAGAGAAAGAAACGATGACAAAGGAAAAAGGAGGTGGGTTTAAAAAAAAAAAAAGAAAAACTTCATTCATTTTTTTCACACAACATGCCTGGCAAGCTCTGCGTGCTGAGCTGCTGGCCATCAACAGCTGTGCCAGGACTTGGCCTGTCTGATCTCACCTAGCACCACCAAAGCCCTGGGACACAGGCAGGACACCACTCTTATGAAAGAGGAACCGGGAACAAGAAGCTGAGCAACTTGTCAGGTTGTGAAGCAGCTGGTGGTAGAGCCTGGACGTGCACCCCAAAGCCCTGGATCACACATACCTAAGAATCCACATACACATTGCTGTATTTAAAATGGATAACCAACAAGGAACTACTGTATAGCACAGGGAACTCTGCTCGATAATAACCTCAATGGGGAAAGAACTTGAAAAAGGATAGATACATATGCATAACTGAGTCACTTTACTGTACACTGGAAACTAACATAACATTGCTAATCAGCTATACTCCAATGCAAAATAAAAAGCTGAAAAAAAAAAGCACAATGTGACCTACATTATTGGAAAGGGAAAAAAAAGATTCATCTCACTGATTCATTTTTGACATCCCTCATTTTGTAACATTTTCACATTGAAATTGAACCACTTCATATTCATACTTGCATTTCTCAATATTTGAGGTATCTTCATAACTCAGTTGTAATACACCCCTGTTTTACTGATTTATCTTGTTTCTCATCTAGCGTCATGATGGTGGGGAATCTGTGTTTTCTCTCTGGTTGCTGCTGGTATTACCTGTTTCTGTATCCAAAATGCCTAATTACTGGGGTCGGGGGGTGGGGGGTGTGGCTCATGGAGTCGTCTCTGGCTGGTCCCTGGCCCCTGTGGTGCCCTCGCGGGGTGGCTGCACTTTGGGGACGGGACAGCAGACATCTCATCCCATGCCCTTGTGCCCGCAGAGCCGGGACAGGAGCGTCCCAGCCGGAGGAGGCTCAGCCACGCGCCCTCCCCTCCCCACGCCCACCATCCCCCGCCCGCAGCTGCAGATGATGGGACCACAGTGGACAGTGAGCGGACGGAGCCAGGAACCTGAACTGTGGGATCTGAAGCAGGTAACTCAGGAGCTGTCCGTCATTCGATGTCCACTCTGTGGATGAAACAAGTGAACAAACCAACTGCAAAGGGAGACAGACAGAGCATCAGGACAAGGAGGCCGAGAGGAGCGGAGGTTGAGGGACGAAGGCCTCCAGCTCACGAGCTCTCCCTGAGGGACAACGGCGCGGCGAGACCAGGCCTGCGCCCCAAGCACCGACGGGAGCTGACGGGAGCCCAAGCCCCCCTGGGGAAGCTAAGGGGCCGCGCCCAGTCGCAGTGGGCGGCGGAGGGAGCGCCCAGGGTGGCAGGCTGCGGGAAGAGGGGGCCAGGGTGGGGCTGGGCCGTCAGGGAAGGCCTCTGTGGGGAAGGAACAGGCAAGCTAAGACGGAAGGGTGCTGGGGCCCAGACACGGAAGAGGAGGCAGAACAGTCCTGAGGAGAAACCCAAACACAAGGGCCCGAGACTTCCAGATGTGCCAGCAGCTAGGATCTCGCCTTCCAATGCAGGGGTGGGGGTTCGACCCCCAGCCAGGGAGCTAAGATCCCACGTGCCCCAAAACCAAACCATAAAACAGAAGCAGTACTGTAACAAATTCAATAAAGACTGTAGAAATGGCCCACATCAAAAAATAATAATAATCTTAAACACACACACACGTCTAAGTCTCTGCAGTGCAGTTCAGTTCAGTCACTCAGTCGTGTCCAACTCTCTGCGACCCCAAGGACTGCAGCACACCGGGCCTCCCTGTGCATCACCAACTCCCGGAGTTTGCTCAAACTCATGTCCATCCAGTCAGTGATGCCATCCAGCTATCTCATCCTCTGTCCTCCCCTTCTCCTACTGCCTTCAATCTTTCCCAGCATCAGGGGCTTTTCTAAATGAGTCAGTTCTTCACATCTGGTAGCCAAAGTGTTGGAGCTTCATCTTCAGCATCAGTCCCTCCAATAAATATTCAGGACTGATTTCTTTTAGGATTGACTGGTTTCATCTTCTTGCAGTCCAAGGGACAGTCTCTGAGGGATACAATAAATGTCCCTTTTCTGTTTCAATGACCGCAAGTGAGCTTCTGTCAACAGCAACCAAAAGAGGCCCAGCAAATACAGCTGTTGAATGAATCCATGAGTGCAAGAATAAAAAAACATCAAAACTCCTCAAAGCAAACACGGAAGAAAGGGCATGAACAAACAATGCACTCAAGAGAGGATTAAATCCAATTTAATTAATCAAAAGAAGTTCAATGACCACAAAGAAGTTTACACACAGTGCTAGGAACCAGTCAACGTTACAAGTTCCTCACACATGTTACTCATTTAATCCATCAAATCCTCTGATTCAGCAGTCCCCAACCTTTTTGGCACCGGGGACTGATTCTGTGGAAGACAATTTTTCCAAGGATTGGGAATGGGGGGATGGTTTCGGGATGATTCAAGCACACTACATCCATTGTGCACTTTATTTCTAACCTAATTTCTAATCTAATGATCTGACAGGAGGTACCAGCCCCTGGCCCAGAGGTTGGGGACCCCTCCTCTAATTCACCTGATTGATATCATGAGTCATCAAAACACTAAAAAGTATAATGAAATGATAATATTTGATATCCACTGAACTAAGAAACTGAACATGTTTAATAAGATGCGATGCTAAAAATGAAAGAGTTCAGCGGGAACACTGTTATGTTTCTGGTATAATTTTTTGAAAAGTAAGCTGGCAGCGCGGTGCACGATTTAAAGAACCAAAGTGGAACAGCCCTCCTGAGCCCTCCTGCTCCTGGAAATATGTCCTAGGGAATTAATTCGAAAAGAAGGAAAGGTTCATATGCAAGAAAAAGTTTCCCGCAATGTAAGTTGTAATAATGGGAGGGAAAAAAGAAAACCATATACTGCCCCCAAATAACTAGGTGATGGATGTTAAATAAACTTACTGTGAGTCACTTCATAATATATACATGTATCAAACCATTATGTTGTACACCTTAAGCTAATACAACATTACATGTGGACTGTATTTCAGTAAAACTGGAAATAGTTCTTTAAAAAAAAGAAAAGAAACACACACCGGCTGTCTCCTTTGTTTCTTACTACACCCTCATCCGGCTTGATGAGCTTCCCCGAGGACAGTTCCAGCTGCTTAGTTACTTTAAATAGAGCTCTATATAAAACCAGGGACGAATGGAATGGCAGAAACACCTTACATCGTCAGAAGAAAACAAAACCGTCCCCTTGTCTTCTGGCATTTGGATTCCATCAGAACACAAAGACAGAGATGGAAAACACGCTTTAAGGCAGCATGTTTGAAATAACTGCTAAGTTAAACAATTCCTGCCAAATCAAGCTTCATGTGTACCTTAAACTTGAAGAAGCACTAAAATACTTAGAAAAAAAAAAAATCTGTATAAACTGTAAAAATACCAGGAGGCATAAAAGCGAAAATGCCTTCCTATGACTGTTTATCCAGTCTTACTGAAAAAGGTGGTATTTTGCATAAGCAAATTTTTCAGAAAACTGCCTTTACCCTTTTAAAAACTGATACTCTTCAAATATTAACTATTGCACTGTGTCTTCCTATTGAAGGAATATTTGAGAGAAAAGGAATTTGATCTTTCGTAAATGAAACAGATGACACAGACTAATCACCACAAAGATCTATCTGCGCCTGTGTAGAGGTGCCCCCTGGGTGCAGGCCCACCCTGAGGGGGCTGGGCACGTGGGGATACCGATCACCGAGAGCAGGTGCACACACCCAGCACCGAGCATCAGCTGACTCGGCGTGTGGGGCCCGGCCAACCTCCCCACAGCCCCACTGAGCCAAGGCAATCATGCCCTCCCGCCAAGATCGCTGCTTACTGGCTAACTTCTGTCTGACACTTCTGCCTGACACTTCTGCGACCCCGTGGGCTATAGCCCGCCAGGCTCCTCTGTCCATGGGATTTCCCAGGCAAGAATACTGGAGTGGCTTGCCATGTCCTTCTCCAGTGGATCTTCCCCACCCAGGAATCAAACCTGCCTCTCCTGCACTGGCAAATGAATCAGAGCCTGTAAACATCACCTTATACACAGAAGGGATTTTGCAGATGGGATCAAGTTAAAAATCCGGAGTTAGGGGATGATCCTGGACTATACAGGTGGGCCCAATGAAGCCGCGAGGGTCCTTACTGGGGGGTTGCGGGGAGTCAGACTCAGAGGAGATGTGACGACAGAAGCACAGAGAGAGAGAGAATGAGAGCTACGTCCTGGCTGAGATGAAGGAGGGGCTTGCAAACCAAGAGATGCAAGCAGCCTCTAGAGGCCAGAGAGCTTAAAGGAACAGATTCTCCCCGGGGGTCTCCAGAAGAAAGGCAGTCCTGTTGACACCTCAATTTTAGACTTCCAACCTCCAGAGCTGTCACATGGTAAACCTGCTGTTTGAAGCCACTACATGTGTGGCGGTCTGTTACAGCAGCCGTGGGAAATGAATGCACCCGCATGCATAGGAATCGTCATCGACCCCAAGTTACAAACATGGATGACGAGGCATCTGCTCAAGGGCACGCAGGCAGGAAGCGGTTCCGACCTGGGACTGCCCTCGGGGGCCCAAGGTCTCACCCACTCTGCCGCGCTGCCTCTCCACACAGCCTGGCATGCACGGGTCAGCCGCCTCAAGTGAGAAATGCACCCTGCAGGAGGCACTGCAGGCAGGCATTGTGCAGCAGGCATTTTGCAAAGTGAAACGCGTCTTTCCAGTTCTGGCATCTGCGGTAATTTGTCCAATGGCAACTCAGAACAGAAATAGCTACAGCAATAAAAAGGCCGTTTAAGAAGTCTCTGTACTTTAGCAGCTGAACTTGAAGCAACCGTAGTGAGGGATGGATGATTCTCTGTAATTAGTACTTCGGTTCTGATACCAGGAGGAATGGATCAGCATTAGACAGGGAGAGAAACAGAAGGCAGAGCGCGATACAAGACCAGGGAAGAACACGGCACCAGACCTGGATTAAATTCGAGATGCTGAGCCAGGTATTTGCAGCTGAGTCTCCTCTGCCCAGGTGAGACTGTAGGTAACCAAGCCTAACTCAACAGTTAAATCTGTGTGTTCGTCTAAGCTAACTGTTCAGTCAGCTCGGCGGTTCATTTTAGAGTATGAGCTCAGTTACTCTTATGGTTTTATAAAAAACCTCAGAAAAAGAGCTTCAGTCAGTCCCAGGCAGGATGCAGAGACGTGGGAGTCCTGGATACTGGAGTCAGCCCTCCCCTCTCCTGCCCATCACCAGGACCCAGCCCATGAAGACAAGTCACAGAAAAAGACCACTGTGTTCACTTGTTGCCCCACTCCCACCCATGACCCTTGACCTTCTCTCTAGCAGGAAGTCGGAGGAAGAGCAGGAGAAGGATGCTTCGGAGAGGCCAGGCTCACTGCAGCCTAGTCAGTGGACTTGCTAAGATTACCCAAATGGCTGCTCAAGTACCATCTTCTTTTAACTTCTTGGTTCTAGAGTGCATCTTCTTTGAAGTAAAGAGGACACAGATAAGTGGGGCTACTTTACCCTAGAGTGATTGTGTTTTTCAGGGGAAAGAGGACCTTGAAAAAACTCCGGACTTAAATCTCCAAGAATATTTCAACGTGGAGCCATGGGATCTCTTATTATAAATTGAAGAAGCATGGGGAAAAGTGGTACTTCCTCCCCTCAGACCTCATTTCCATATTCAATTCTCCACTTGTCCAATTACTACACACACAAGAGTGTTTGAAGCTTGGGTAATTCCTCTTTGAAAATTTTACCAGGAAACTTCTTCATCTCAAGTGTAAGAGGGAAGGTTGGATTGGGGGAAGAAGGGGACCCAAAGGAATTAGCATTGAACTTCAAAGAGCTTTTCATTTCATGATTAGAGAATTCCTGTTTGATTACATAACATAAAGGCACTGCACCACTGAACCTTTCCCATCTGTTCTGGGTGGGCAGAATGATGTACAAACCTCTAGACCACATAACATGTGTCTAGACCCTCTTTAAAGTCAAAAGTGGGGAGACGTGTCACTGGCACGATTTCTGCATTAAATTCTTGTACCTGTTGGCATACATGCAAAGGGTTTAATCGGGCCCTTTATGAATCAATCTCTCTCTTTGTACATATCGACTGGAAGATCTTTTTAACTGAAACCGTCACCCATTCCGGTCTATCACTTCTAAGGCACAGTAATGAGCTCCTTTGGGAAATAGGAATGAATAAACAAGGCTAGATCACTTTAAAGAAGCCAATACATGTGAAAAATTAAGATTCGCAAGCAGGTAAAGGAGAGGATAATTACTCAGTTCCTTTTTACTTCATTAAAAGAGATCCAAGGACTTCCCCGATGGTACAATGGATAAGAACCCGCCTGCCAGTGCAAGGGACAGGGGTTTGATCCCTGGTCCAGGAAGATCCCAGCTGTCAAGGAGCAACCAAGCCTGAGCTCCACAACCCTTGAGCCCAAGCTCGAGAGCCTGTGAGCTGCAACTGGAGAGTAGCTCCCACTCGGTACAATTGGAGAAAGTGCTTAACAGGAACAAAGACCCCGCGTGGCGAAAAATAACATTTTTACAATTGTGTTTAAGGCCATGCAGCAGACAGGACCGCTGAGGGGGCAGCTGTAGACAGAAGAGTCCTCAGTGTGGAGATTGGGGCTGAGGAGGCACTAGGAAGGAGACCGAGTGGGGGACTGCAAGAAGGAGGCCTGGGCGAGGAGCAGGGCATCGCTTGCAGCTCACCCTCACACCCAGCAGAAGGGGAGGCGCAACTATCCCCACTTCACTAGCAGGAAGCCGAGGCACAGAGAGGTCACCGTACCAGGTGGAGGCGGGCAAGACTGACGCCTCTCCAGCTCCGTCTGCTCCAACGTGGCTTCTCTGGAACAACCTACGGAATTATCACTGCCACAACAGCTGCACTGAAAACCGAACCCCTTCAGGCCAGCTCTAAAGGCACGCGCAGCTCAAAGTGAAGCGGGAACCCTACGGCTACAGGCTGGGCGCCTCATCAAGGTAGCCAGGCCCTATATGAGCACACTTCCCCGAGGATTCAAAGCCTGCTTCAGAAGTTGCCAAACAGCTCATGAGGCTCCCTAGTTTACCCAAAGAAACAGTTAAAAAAGAAAAACATCTCTGTCCACCTGAATTCCTCTCCCTGCCGACAAACTCGGGGAAGCCGGCGGGGAGAAAGGGGGGATGGGCTGAGTGTCCCGAGGATGCTAGCTGGGACATGGCTGTTCACGCTGATCCCATCCCCCCAAGACCCCGACAGCCTGTCTGCAGTGCCCGATCAGACTTGAGTGCCACTGTCTCAACACCCCTCAGTGCCGAGCCCAGAGCTCAGGGCCAGGCAGAGATCACGGTGCCCGCCCCGGGCCCCCAGACCCCACCCCAGAGGCCCAGGGACACGCCAGACCCTCCTGGCTCCGGGGGCCGCCACATCTCGTAACCGGGGCATCACTGGGGACTTCAGGGATAATCTGCTTACCCTGTCAAGAAACATCAGTGAGGCTTATTGCTGGCGGAGGTGTGAGAACTCATGAATAATTACACGACTTAATGCTTCCATTACTCAGGATACGACGGATTTACTATCATTGTATTTTTAATTATTTTGATTATGGATTTATTAATTTACAGCACACTGCTTGAGTCTGAATGAATAGCAGGGCTCTGGCTTTGGTGCAGCCCGAGGCAAACCTGATCCTAAGTTCCGATGGATTCCAGGCTAAGCGCTCAGCTTTCCCTCGAGGCCCTCGGGCCGGCTCACTGACAGCACATAAGACAGACCCCCAGAACCACCTCAAATTAAAGGCAGAACAGACCAGCAGGATCACCCTCTATGTGCTAAAACAAAAAATCTCCATTGAAACCACTTTGTTTTTACAGCAGACTCCGATTTTTGTACCTAATTGTGCTAAAATAACATTTCGTTTGTACAATTTATTAATCTCATTACATGGAATATTGAGAAGACCCTCATATGATTGTGGTTTAAAGAAGAATTTTAAATGTGATAGTTCTTTTACTGTATAGCTGCCTGTCTTCCTAAAACAACTGTGCAATTCTGCCTTTCTCTGTCTCTCTGGCTCCTTGCCGGATGACTTTCCTGGTGACTGGGACACACAGCAGGTATAGTCATGGCAGCTCCTCAAGGTCATCAGGCTCGGGTGGGGAGGGAGGGTTGAACAGGACTGAAACTTCCAGATCAAGGTCTCCTGAGGATGCCTTATTCCCTGGGGTAGAGTCCCCTCCACGCCCACCCCCACAAATGCATGCACATGCTTACACACACACACACACACACACACACACACACACACACACACACACGTGCAGCAAGTGTCCAGCAAGCACAGGTGGGGTCAGCACAGAGCCCAGGGCACTGAGGAAGCAGGCAAGGTCACTCTGCCCTCCTTCAGAAGAGAAATTCCAGACCCTGGCTCCCCTCTCTTCCACGCACAACCACGGCGTAGGCTGGACTTGGAAGGCCCACCTCAAACCGCACTCCTAGGAGAGAAAGCTCGCTGTGGCGTCACTCACTCACCGTCGGCGGTGTGAAGGAGCTTGTGGCTTTTCAGCGTCCCTTTGGACTTGAACTTCTTGCCACACATGTCACACAGGTGGGTCTTCTCAGTGCTGTGACGATTCATGTGAGCCTTGAGGTTGCTCTTGCTACGAGTTGCGTACTCACACAAGGAACACTTGAAGGGCTTTACACCTGTCAGAGGAGAAAAAAACAGAGAGATGAACATAGGTACTCATGTATACGTGTGTGCATCTGAAGGAATGTATACGCATACATGTCTACACACACACATCCCCTTGTCCACTGTGAATAAAGCAGTGCACACACCACACACTCCCCCAGGCCTCTCTCTGACCCATGCTGTTCCTTCCAACTACGATGCCCTTCCTCCTTCCAGGAAGGAGGATGCCCTTCCTCCTGGGCCTGCAGCAGAGTCCCTCCTCGCCTCCTCATCAGTGCCCCCGAGCCCCGTCATGACCGCTGCACCGTCCACTGCACTTCACAGTGAGTCCCTTACAGCCCCTCCGCACGGTCTGGGATCTCCGAGGGCCCAGACTCTGAGCACTTGCAGCAGCGGCCGTTCATTCCACTGAACTGAGTTACAATGACAAGCGCTAACCAAGGGCCTTGGCAAAAGTCGCCAGGCCTGGGTGCGCAGGACCACGTGTGAGAGCGTGTCTCAGCTCATAAGGTGAACGGAGCTTCACCACGCCCAGCGCTGCTGCGGGGCTGACGGCCCCACTGCCGGGGCATCCTTACCACTTGGCTCGTCCTCTTCCACTTCCCGACTATCCGCCAGGGCCCATGAAAAAGCATCTACCAACCTTGGCTTTGGTCTCAGCTCCTTCTGCCGTGTCCATCAGTTACTGCTCTCTTTACTGAACCATTCATTTGATCACAGATTGTAGAAAGTACTTCATCTGTGCCCCTGGGGAGCTGTCCTGTCATCCTGACTGCAGCACTGTGGGTTCCCAACTCACAGGAAGGCCGCCCCCCAGCCTCAGGGCTCCGAGCCTCTTCGCTGGGAAGGCATGTCCCCTCCCAGGGGGAGAAGTACAGCCCCACTGTCTCTGACAGACCCCAACCATCAGCTGCCCCGAGTGCCCGTGTGCGGCCCACGCCTCCGCGCACAGGCGAGCACCCTGGGGCACAGGCTGCCGCCCTCCTCCCCCTGCCTGGTCTCCACCCAGGCCTTCCCCGCCCGCCGGAATCAGAGGATCTGCTGTCCTCGGGGCCTTCCTTCGTCCAGTACCCCAGCACCTCCTCAACGCCACCACGCGCAGGGCACCGGGGCGACCACCAGGGTCACCCCCAAGACTGGGCCAGAGCTTTGGTTCCTGCTCTCCTGAAGCTCACTTTCTGCACAGGAATCATGGTGACTTGCTCAACTACAGCTCCAAGCAGGCCATGAAGACTGCACATCTCTGCTCCCTGCGACTGAGTCATGCACAGCTGAAACCACTGGTCTCAGCTGGTTGGCAGACACATTTTTGCAGTAGGTAAAGAGAATTCTAGCTGCAAGGGGTGTGGACATGGCTTCCTCCTAAAGAACCCCAAGTGAAAGTGCTAATCACTCAACGGTGTCCAGCTCTTTGCGACCCCATGGGACTGTAGCCCACCAGGCTCCTCTCTCCAAGAGATTTCCCAGGCAAGAATACTGGAGTGGATTACCATTTCCTTCCCCAGGGGAATCTTCCCAACCCAAGGATCAAACCCGGGTCTCCCACATTGCAGGCAGATTCTTTACCGTTTGAGCCACCAGGGAAGCCCTAAGAACTCCCGTAGGCAGCACAGAATCACATACACACTCCGTTCTGACAGAAGGATACGCACCTTCATGAGCCCAGATGTGACGCTGAAGGTCTGAGCCATTCTTCATGAAATAGAAATCACAGTACGGGCACTTCATGGCTCTCTTGCCAATGAGCCCTTTTAGCTGGACCCTCCTCCCGAGAACCTCGGAGATGGTGCTCATGGAAACCTCTAGAAGAAAAGCGGATGACAACCAGAAGCGGCCAAAGAACCGTGGTTCCAGTGAGAGGTTAAGTGGGCCTCGTGACAGAGCCTGGACCCCACCCCACCCCACCCCTGCACAGTCAATCCTGGCAGCTCTGAGGCAGCAAGGTAAGTTGTGCCTTGTGGGGTCATGGGAGAGAGCTTTTGCCTAAAAAGACACCAGAATCAGAGTGAGTCTCTCAGACCTAGACTCCTGCTAACACAAAATGTGAGGGGTTGAGAAGCAGTATGACAAGGCAAGTCGGACAAAAGCAGAATATGGGAAATAAGGGGAAAAGACTGAGCTTCCCCAGTGAATCAGCATCCTGGGGTGGGGGTGTCCTGTAGAACACAAGGAGCTCAGGCGACATGACAACTTCATTCAAACAACCCAACTGCAAAAAAGAAAGTCTTGTGTCAACTGGTTGTTGCTGTTGTTGAGTCGCTAAGTTGTGTCCAACTCTTTTGGGAATCGATGGACTGTGGCCCGCCAGGCTCCTCTGTCCATGGGACTCTCCAGGCAAGAATACTGGGGTGGGTTGCCATTTCCTTCTCCAGGGGATCTTCCTGACAACAGGGATCAAATGTCTCTTATGTATCTTAAGTCTCCTGCATTGGCAGGCAGGTGCTTTCCCACTAGCGCCACCTGGGCAGGCAGCACAGTTTTACAAAGGGGAGGACAGCCATGGGACTGGGGCCAGATGCCTCTGAAGACTAGATAAAATGATAAAATAAAGCAAATCGTTATATAAACACCTGAGCTGTAAGTAAAGATAACTCTTCCCCTTGAATTGACTCATATCTTCATCTCTCTTTTAGTTTCATTTAACATAGCTGCTATACAATGCTGTATCTTAAAATAAACATAAGCATTTTTAAAATCGGTCTCCCACTCTGAGATGCATAACCTTACCGGGATGGTTGGTCTTGATATGTGACTTTATCAATCGATCTTCTGAAAAAGACTTTTCACACACAGGACAAGAATAACTCCTTTTGTCCTTAACAGAAAGAGAGCATAATCAATGGACTGTCTCATTTACACCCAGGGTCTGAGGGAAATACCACCACCACCACCACAGCGAGACACACAGACACCTTTCCCAGCGCCCGCAGCCGGCCCTGCACGGCCCAGAGACTCGAGGGCAGCAGGGCAGTGGCCTCGCCTCCCTTTCATGAGGGAGAGACTGACCTTAGAAATAACAGTCCTGTGGATGCGGCTGGGCCAGTGGAGAGCAGAGCTCAGCCTCAGGGTCTACAACGGAGACCATCATCTCCCAAAGTTAACATTTCCATCATCTCCCAAAGTTCCCTCCTTTATCAAGATTATCATGTGTGCGACAAGAACACTTAATATAAGATCTGCCCTCTAGCAAATCTTAGGTATACAGTACATACTGTTGGTTATGGGCACCATGCGGTATATTAGATCTCCAAGACCCGATGAACATTTCACCCTCCAGTGCTCAAGACGTGTGTGCACATGAGTTATTTTAATCAGACTCACAGCCACTCTTGAAGGACAGGCATTATTACGCTGTTACAGATTAAGAAACCAAGGCCCAGGGCGACGAGCCCCAGGACTCTGAGGAAGAGCCGGCTTTGGAACTCGAGCGTACGGGTGCCCACCTCAGGCCCTGACGTACGGGTGCCCACCTCAGGCCCTGACCACCCCCAGGCCACGTCCCATCCAGGCCGCAGGGAAGGCGTCCACTCTGCACTGTCACCTACCGCCTGCCTGCGGTGCCACGTCCTCAGTTGGGGAGAAGCTTTGGTGAATGAAAGCTCTGTATAGCTCATCCATGTTTCCTCTCACTTTAATGCCATTTCCCGTGAAAACTTTTCAGAGAGCGGATGTTATGGGTTAAATTCTGTCCCCTACAAATTCACATGTTGAACTCCTAATCCCGCAGTATCTCAGTGTGACCTTATTTAGAAATGTGGTCATTACAGATGTAATCAGTTAAGATGAGGTTGCAGGCCCTCATCCAATATGACTAATGTTCTTAGGAGAAGGGAAAATTTAGACAGAGACCTGCAAGAGGGAGAATGCCATGTCTTCATGGCAGAAAGAAAATACCCAAGCCCAGCCAAAGGGAAAAAAAATGACAAACCAGTATCTCTCAAGAACACAGATACAAATATCCTCAACAAAATATTAGCACATAAAACCCAAAATGTTTAAAAAAAACTGTAAGTCACAACCAAGTGGGATTTATCTCATTTGATTCAACATTCTAAAATTAATTAATATAATCCATCACGTCAACAGGTTAAGAAATAAAAGTCACATGATAACATCAGTAGAGGCAGAAAATTAATGAGGCAAAATCAAATACCTACTCACGATAAGCAATTTCAATAACCCAGGAATAGAGAGGAACTTCCTCAACTCAATAAAGAAAGTCCACAAACAACCTATAGCTAACATTACTTAATGGTGAGAAACCAGAAACTTTCCCACTAAGATTAGAAACACAGCAAGGATGCCCCCTCCCAGCACTCCTTTTTAACATCATATCTGAAGCCTTAGGTAATGCAATAAGACAAGAAAAGGAAATAAAAGATAACAGAGAATGAGAAAGAAGATGACATGATCACCTAAGAAGAAATTCTCAAAGAATAGACAAAGATACTCCTGGAGCTAATAAGCAATTATGGCAAATTATAAGTTTAATATACAAAAGTCAGTTGCTTTTCTATATACTAGCAATGAACAAGTGAAATTTGAAATTAAAAACACAGAACTATTTACATTAGCACACAAAAAATGAAATGGTACAAATAAATACCATTATTTACAATGAATAGGTATAAACAAATATAACAAAATATGTATAAGATCTATATGAGGAAAACTTCAAAACTGATGAAAGGAATCAAAGCACTAAATAAATGGAGAGCTATTCCAAGATCAAGGATAGGAAGATTCAATGTTGTCTGGACAAAAGTTCTTCCCAATCTGATGGGTAGATTCAATGTAATTTCAATCAAAATCTCAGCAAGTTATTTTGTGGGTATTGATAAACTGATTATGAAGTTTATAAGGAGATGCAAAAGACCCAGAAGCCTACACAAAATGATAGAGGAGAAGAACAAAGTCAGAGGACTGACATTACTCAACTTCTAAACTGACTATAAAGCTACAGTGATGAAGAGCATGTGATATTGGTGAACTAAGAGTCAAATAGATCAAATGGTACAGAACAGAGTCCAGAAATAAACTCTCTTAAATACAGTCAATTAATCTTTGACACACAAGCAAATACTACACAGTAGAACAAAGACAGTTATCTCAGCATGATGCTGAAACTGGGCAGCCATGTGCAAAAAGAAGAAAGTGAACCTGGACAAAAACCTCACACCTTTTCACAAATACTAACTCATACTGGATCACAGATCTAGAAGCAAAATGCAAAACTATAAAACTCCTAGAAGACACAGAAAAAAACCTGGATGACCTGGAGTATGATAATGATTTTTTAGATCCAACACCCAAGGCATTATTCATGAGAAAAGAAAAAAGAACTGATAAACAGTGAAAGACACTGAAAGAACAAGCCACATTCTGAGAGAGAATGTTTTCAAAGGACACATCCGGTAAAACTGGCCAAAGACCTGAACGGACACCCCACCAGAGAGGATATACAAATGCCAAGTAAGCACGTGAAAAGACGTTCCATATCATGTGTCAACAGAGAAATCCAACACAAAACAAGACACCATCACACATCTACAGAATGGTCCAAATCTAGAACACTGACAACATCAAGCGCCGGTGAGGATGCGGAGCAGTGGGAACTCTCATTAGTTCTGGATGGGAATACAAAATGATACAGCCATCTTGGAAGACAATTTGGCAGTTTCTCTCAAAACTAAAACACTCTTACCATAAGATTCAACAATTGCACTCCTTGCTTTTTACCCTAATGAGCTGAAAACTCATGTCCACACAAAAACCTACACACGGATGAAGCAGCTTTATTCATAACGGACAAAACTTAGAAGCAACCAAGATGTTCTTCCGTATGTGAATGGACTAACCATGGTACATCTCAACAATGGACTGTTATTTAGCTCTAAGAGAAAAATGAGCTATGAAGTCTTGAAAAGATGTATAAGAAACTTATATGCACTTTTGGACTCTGTGGGAGAAGGCGAGCGTGGGATGTTCTGAGAGAACAGCATTGAAACAAGTATACTATCAAGGGTGAAACAGATCACCAGCCCAGGTTGGATGCATGAGACAAGTGCTCAGGGCTGGTGCACTGGGAAGACCCAGAGGGATGGGATGGAGAGGGAGGCGGGAGGGGGGATCGGGAAGGGGAACACACGCAAATCCATGGCTGATTCATGTCAACGTATGGCAAAAACCACTACAATACTGTAAAGTAATTAGCCTCCAACTAATAAAAATAAATGAAAAAAGAAAAAGAAACTTAAATGCATAACTACGAGAAAAGAAAGGCCAATGTGAAAAGGCTACATATTCTATGACTCCAACTAGAAGACATTCTGAAAACGGTAGAACGATGGGGACAGTAAAGGGATCCGTGGTAGCCAGGGGGCAGACGGAGAGAGGAATGAGGAGGAGGAGCAAGGAGGAGTTTTAGGGGAGTGAAACTTCTCTGCATGACACTCTCATGAGGTATATCCATCACTCCACATTGGTCAAAACGCCAAAAATGTGCAGCACCCAGGCTGGGCCTTAACGTAAACTATGGACTCTGGGCGTTACTCCATGTGTCAATGCAGGTTCATCAACTGTAGGAAAGGCAAAGCGCTAAGATACAGGATGTCAAGAGGAGGGGAAGCTGTGCCTGTGGGGGGACAGGGGGTATATGGGGAAACCTCTGTACTTTCTGTTTAGCTTTGCAATGCATCTAAAACTGCTCTAAAAAGGTTTATCAAAAGAAAACACACACTATGTGCTCAGAACAGAGCTTAGCCTATAACGAGAGCCCAATAAATCTGAAAGACTTTGCTGCTGTGGTTTTAGTTTTGCCATTAATGCAACTCAGACTCAGCTAACAGACCTTCTTATGGGCTAATGCACGCTGGGAAGTCCCAAAGGGGCCTCTGAGTGACCATTCCTCCAAATTCTTTTGTGGACTGCTACTACTGCAGAATGTCTCCTGGGGCTGGGGTTCCTGAAGCTCACTTAAGAAAAGTGGGCTGTTGTCTTGCTCAGTCACTCAGTCGTGTCTGACTCTTTGCAACTCCATGGACTGTAGCCACCAGGCTCCTCTGTCCATGTAATTTCCCAGGCTAGAATACTGGAGTGGGTTGCCAGGCAATCTTTCCAAACCCAGGATTGAACCTGCATTTCCTGCATTGGCAGGTGCCACCTGGGAAGCCCAAGAAACATGTACTTGATATTCAAAAACAAAAATGAAATGGAAGACCTTCTGAACAACCAGTCTGGATGCACTTCCCACCAAGCATCTGGGTTCCAAGCAAGGCCTGCCATGCCCAGATGCCTAAGGGGTCCAGGCAGCTCCCATGAAACGGTCCTGGCTTTCTGCTCAGCTAATGCCACTGACTCCCGCCCAGGCTATATCACAGAGTCCAGGCTTGTCACTGTCCTCCTATGCCCTTGACCTTCTAGGTCACTCCATCATTCCTAGATCTTGCAGACGAACTCATGCTCACATGCCCTTCTGAAAGATGCCCTGGGCACACGCTACACACATTCTGCAGGGGGCTGTCACCACCCACTGCTGCCTGGGCGTTGTCAGAGCTGATGGAGGCGTTCAGAAGGGCTTTGAAGGAGTTTACAGTGATCTCTCCTGAGCCCCTGCTATTTGATTTTTCTTTTAATCTATGATAGTCTGAAAGCAATTTATCTTAGAGCTTATCAGGGCCCCTCATTTCTTGATGCCTTTGAAGACTCTCAGAAGGACACAGGTAGTGGGAAAGGGTGCTGTGAGAAGGGTACATTCTAAGGACTCATTTATTTCTTTTTCAAAAACCTCAGTTCCCAACCAGAGATGAAAACCCAAACTGACACAGGAAACTTGAAAAGAACAGCGGTTAAAAGAGTCCTTCGCAGAGGAGGAGAGTGCGAGCCCCACGAGGTAATGACGGGAAGAGAGCCCAGCCCCCGTTGTTTGCTTGCTCTGATGGAAATGCCTTCAAAGCACTGCAGGGCTCTTTGAAAGAAGGGAGGCAATAGCCCTGTGTTGAGGGGTCAGGGGGCAGGGGCTACGGGAGCAGCTCTGGGGGCAAAGCTCCCAGCCCAGGTCACAGCAATGGGTGAACCCAGCCCTGGCCTACACCTCGGCCCCAGAAGCAAATGGGCTATTCTCAAGTCTGAAACTACTAGTGAGTGGAAAACACCAAATCTGCCTCCTACTCAGCCACCGAGTATATTAACTATCACATAAGCACATCTATAAAGTCTCTGACATCAAGATTAAAAAAAATAAAATGGGAGATTCCACTCTGAACAATTTCTCAGGAATAAATAGCCCATGGTTTTAGCAGATGCTGACCTCAACGGACTCAATCTTTCCTCCACCCTTCTGGGGCCCATGTCAGCTCAGGCACGGTGCTGGGCACAGAGCTGGGAGACTCTGACCCTGCCCTCACAGGGCTCATGAGAACTGCCAGCACACAGAGGCCATGAACTATCACAGGACAAGGAGAAAATAGTCATGTGCGGTAGTCACATATGTATGTATGCATGTGAGAGTTGGACCATAAAGAAGGCTGAACACCAAAGAACTCATGGTTTTGAACTGTGGTGCTGGAGAAGACTCTTGAGAGTCCCCTGGACAGCAAGAAGATAAACCAGTCAATCCTAAAGGAAATCAACCCTGAATATTCATTGGAAGGACTGATGCTGAAGCTGAAGTTCTAATACTTTGGCCACCTGATGCGAACAGTGGTCTCACTGGAAAAGACCCTGATGCTGGGAAAGATTGAGGGCAGTAGAAGGGAGCAACAGAGGATGAGATGGTTGGATGGCATCATCGACTCAATGGACATGAGTTTGAGTAAGCTCCAGGAGAGACTGAAGGACAGGGAAGGCTGTACTATAGCCCATGGGGTCGCAAAGAGTCGGACATGACTCAGCAACAGAAAAACAAATGGAGAAAGTATGACAAAGACCAGAAAACTGACACAACACTGTGGCTAAGTTAGCAAGTTAGGAAAGAGCCGGAAACGTGCTCCAGCCTGGATTTCAATTTCCAGGCTCTTCCTGTCCACTTAGTCAGGCCATGCCCCTCACTTCCAGTCCTCGGGCTTGCTCATGGGCAGTTGCTTTATACACAGGAAACTCTGCAGTCTGAGGTCCCCAGGGAATAAATGTCCAAACAGGGCGGCACAGAAACAGGTGGTCTGTGATAACAGAAGAAACGACCATATACCCTCACAGCTGTTGGAAAGGAAAAAACTTTCCTGCAATCGCTTTAGTTCAATAACATTTTACTCTACTTCAAAAAAAAAAAAAAAAAAAGCGCCCTCTACTTCTCTGTGCATTGTTGGCAATATATTATTTTAGTTTACTTCCAGAAAATAACAGGTGAAGTTTTATATATGTATCTTTAAAGACAAGCACAGACAGGCGCTGATTTTAAATGTTTGCTGAAAAGCCACTACCACCACCACTGTGCCTATGGCTTCTCCTGCTACCGCCACCAACAAGAAGAGAGAGCTAGTGTAGACTGCCCTGCCCCATGCCTGGACCTCTGCTGGGGCCCTCACAGATGTTCCCACGGAAACCCTGAAGGCCGGGACTGTCACTCCACTTTTACAGACGAGGGGTCACACCACTTACAAGTGAAGGAGTCAGGACGCAAGGCCAGAATGAGTCCACTCCTCCCAGGTGAAGGCTGGTGACAGTCACGGTGCCCTGAGCATCGAGTGCCTGCAAGGGCTCCTGAGAAGGCGCACAAGCCAGGAACAAAGGGGACAAACTGATATATCCTGAACATCCACTGGAAGCTTGACTTCCTGCTACTTCACACGTCTGTGTTGGGATGAACTTGATTCAAAAATAGGCTCCCAGGTCCCCCCCACAAATTATGGTGGAGGTATGAGCCAGGAATCTCATTCATAACAATTACCCGCGAGTACTGCTGATTCAGCATGTCATAAATTACATCATCGGGGTCAACGACTTGCAAACTCATCTAACGGGACCTACACAAGAGGTCACCCATTTGACATCACCACCGAGAACATACGTGTACACACACTGGCATATAAACACACTGAAACACGGAACCAAAGGTCTCAGAAAACAATACTTATTACCTTGTTATAGGTAAAGAGTGCTGATTAATTTCTACTTCATTCTATTTCATTTTTAAGATACACTACATTCAAAAGACTAAGATCGTGGCATCCGGTCCCATCACTTCATGTCAAATAGATGGGGAAACTGGAAACAGTGAAAGACTTTATTTTCTTGGGCCCCAAAATCACTGCAGATGGTGACTGCTGCCATGAAATTAAAAGACGTTTGCTCCTTGGAAGAAAAGCTATGACAAACCTAGACAGTATATCAAAAAGCAGAGACATTACTTTGCCAACAAAGGTCCATCTAGTCAAAGCTATGGTTTTTCCAGTAGTCATGTATGGGTGTAAGAGTTGGACCATAAAGAAAGCTGAGCACTGAAGAATTGATGCTTTTGAACTGTGGTGTTGGAGAAGACTCTTGAGAGTCCCTTGGACTGCAAGGAGATCAAACCAGTCAACCCTCAAGGAAATGAGTCCTGAATATTCATTGGAAGGACTGATGCTGAAGCCGAAGCTCCAATACTTTGGCCACCTGGTGCTAAGAACTGACTCCTTGGAAAAGACCCTGATGCTGGGAAAGATTGAAGGCAGGAGGAAAAGGGGACAACAGAGGATGAGATGGTTGGATGGCATCACCAACGCGATGCACATGAGTTTGAACAAGCTCCGGAGTTGGTGATGGACAGGGAAGCCTGGTGTGCTGCAGTCCTTGGGGTCACAAAGAGTTGAACATGACTGAGCAACTGAACGGAAGAGTTGTAATCCACTGCACTAATTTCACAATCCTCTAATGGATCATGACCTGGGGGCTGAAAAAACACTGACCTGGGTGTTCTATACTTATTCTCTAGATTAATCTTCACTATCTGGAGAAGTCAAAGAAAGTAACATATCTCCATTTCACAGAGGAGAATACTGAGGGTCAGTGATGCTAAGCCATTTGCCCAAGATCTCAGAGGTGGCTATGGGGTCTGAACTTTTAACATGCTAGAACCAAACTTGGTTTTCTCAAGTCTTTCTTTCACAGAGTTTGCCCAGTGCTGTTTAAAAAAAAAAACAAAAAAAAAGGATTCAGAAATGTCATTGACTAACTTCCTTGACCAGGTCCCCATGTTTCCTTGATGGCAATACACCCTTGACTCTGAGTCATGCTGCCTAGTCACTGATGGGAGGGAGGAGGTGGTGGGAAGCAGCTACACAGTCGCCTGTACAAGCACTGAGCCAAGTTCTTTACTCAGAGTGCTCCATTTAACGTCCCAATGATCCAAGAGACCTATGTACAGATCCAAAGACATACGTATGTGTACACGTATATTATGTGTGTAGAGGTATGTGTGATACATGCGTGCACACATGTGTGGGTGTGTATAATGCATGTGTGGATACGTCTGTGCATACACGTGAATATATGTGTGTGTATAAAGAGCCAGTATGCTTTTTAATACATATTTCACAGAAGGCTACCGAGTCTCAGAGAGGACAAGCGATTGGTCCAGTGTCACACAGCCTGTGCGATTACTGAAGACAATATCTGAATCCAGTTATCCAACCCCTAAGCACGTGCTCTTTATACCCACTAAACCCAAAACACCCTGACTTTGCCCTTGGTAACGCACTTCCCGAGTGCTAGTGATTTCAGGCCAGGAAACAGAGGTGCCAGATCAAGTTTCTGAAGCCTCGTCTGCGTGGAGAAAGGGACGCGGTTGGAGCAGAGGCACACCTGGGCCAGGTGTGCCTCCCTTACAGCTTAGAGAGTCTCGAATCGCTCTCCGGTGCCGGGCTCTCAAGATAGAGGAGCATATGCGAAAATAAACACTCACTCAGTGTTACAGGATCACCCACCGGAGAATCAGACAGCTTTTACCACCATGAGACTATTTAACAGCACCTTGAATTAGCATATCACTTTTTTAAAATGCTTTGCAGACATTCTTTTGCAGGGTCTCCAAGGAGTAACGTGATAGGATCATCAGTGATTGTCAGTGCTGACTGCACTCTCACTATGACTCAGCGTGCCCAGCACTCGGCAGGCGTCATCTCACTTAGCCTCTCAACAGCTTCCAGTGCTGGCTATTAGTATTATCGGCCCTGTTATTAACTGTCCTTTAAACCGTCATTTAAGAGAGCAGTTCCCCAACCATTGTGGGACCAGGGACGGGTTTCATGGAAAACAAAGTTTCCACGGACCGGGGCTGGGGAGGGGATGTTTTCGGGATGATTCAAGCACATCACGTTTATTATGCCGCCGCTGCTCTGACAGGAGGTGGTCAGAGAGAGAGGTCAGGAGAGGTCAGGCGGTCCTGTGAGAGAGGGGGAGTGGCTGGAAACACAGATGAAGCTTGGCTCCCTGGCCCGCCGCTCACCTCCTGCTGTGCAGCCCAGCTCCTAACAGGCCACGGACTGCTACAGGTCCATGGCCCGGGGGGTGGGGACCCCTGATTTAAGAAACCTTTGCTTTAATTCTATTCTGTAGATCTTTCTTCTATAGGCTTTCTCTGATGCTGAAAAATCTGCAGAGGAAGCCAATGTTTTCAACGGGATCGTCTTCCCAACAGACGCGAGGCTCTCCCTGTGAGAAAGGCCCTGGGGTGAAGGAGGGCCTCTGTTAACGTGAGGGGCCTGTGTCGTGAGAAGGGCCTCTCCGTTCTCCGGGGTGGATGCTCACACACCGGGCTCCCGACGGAGCAGGGGCACCTCCGTGCGCATCGCCGAGAGGAAGCGGGGAGCACCCAGGGGAGACGGGGCTGCCACTAGGGCGGGCTACTTACCAGCTCAGTGTGGACTTTAAGATGTGCCTGCAGCTTATATTTATCTGGAGTCGAGTAGTCACAGCCGTCAGTGGGACACTTCAGCAAGATGTTACTGTGTTTCTGAATTACATGGCGTTTAAGGCAGTTTTTGGTGATGGAAGAATAGTGACACTGGGAGCAATAATACAGATGTTCCCGGGTGTGGGTGCGGACATGCATGTCAAAATGCACTTGGTACCAAAAAAGTTTGCCTAAAAAAATATTTTCACATGAGAACAAGGAAGTTTCTTTTATCCTGAATTTGATTTTTTTTTAAATTAGTATTATTATTATTTTATTTTTTTAACGACTATCTTCCTTTCCCTCTCATGCTTGTCCGGGTCACCCTTCACACTTTGTACCACATCTCTGTCTGGAAATGACTTTTCAAAGGTGGCAGGTGGCAAAAATCAAGGGTGCTGCTACTACTTCTGCATGACATCAGTGCTGGGAAGAGGAGTAAAGGAGGGTTATCGAGGACCAGTTACGGTGCCACGTATGTTTATGCACATGGGTGACATCACCAGGCTCTAAACTCTGCCGGCACCTGGGCCATCTCCCGTGGGTCCTGCCCGCTCTCAGGAGACCCCGAGGCCACGCTTCCACCGTGAGCTGCGAGGGATGCACTCAGCGTCTCCCTACAAAGAGCTGCAGTCACTCCCATTAACATCTCTCTGCCCATCTAGGCAACGGCCACAACTTACTAAACCTGGACTTTTAAACTTCTCATGCGCCAGAAGAAAGGTGCCTCTTGGCTAAAGCTCAGGCGGGGGCCGCGGATAAACCTCCGCCTTGCAGGCCTGGCCGAGCCAGCGGGTTTGGCTGTCCCAGCATCCTAGCTGCCTTCACAGACTTCACAGGCTACACTGCACCACGGTGGCACCATTCCTATCTACCCAGGACGGCGAGCTCACTTAGAAGGTGTTCTTTGCAAAGAGACACGAGCTCAACTCAAACAGGAGGTGGACCCGCAGCCAGGTGGCCGGATGGGCTGCGGGGAAGAGAGCCCCCCAGCCTCGCGCCCCGGCCCCCACCCCTTACCACAGTATTCACACTCCAGGTCCCCGTACACTTTCCGGATCCTCTCACACAGGCCGGTGTTCATCCGCCTCTTCTGCAAACTGTCCAGGATCTTCATGAAGGCAGTGAGGCCGGCCCGGTGCTCGGGGGCGGGCGTGCAAGAGGCAGGCTGGCACAGGGCCGCCTCCCTCCCACCAGCTCCCGGGGGAGGGTCTGAGGCCTGAGCTGGGTTGGACCTGAGACCTCTGCTGGGATCTGGGCCGTCGCATGGGGAGGCTGCCACTGTCTGCCCCTCGACCGGGGGGCTCTCGGCGCCCGGGGTCTCGGGGTTTGCTTCCATGCCTTTGGCCTTGGATAACAGAGGTGCCACGTCCTGGCCCTGAGTTGGGGCGGCGCCTCCCTGCTGGGTGTCGCCTGTCTTCTCGGGAGCAGCAGCTGGAGCCTCGGCAGTGGGGGGATCGCTCTTCATCAAGAACTCACTGGAAAGCCCCGCATGCGGATGGAGGTCCGGGGACACAGCGGAGGCCGCCAGCTCACTGGGCGGAGGGGCCGGGGCGGCACTGTCAGGCTGGGCAGTGGCCGAGCGCACTGGCGGGGCGGGCACCTCTGCGGGGGCCCCGGGCTCCACCGCAGGCCGCGCCTCCCCGGGGCCGGCCGCCTCCTTGGGCACATTCACCCCCTGGAACACGAACTCCTCTTCTGCCAGTTGCAGCTGCCCGCCCAGGGCCTCCTGCTGGATGTCCCCGCCGGGCTCCAGGAGGCAGAAGCTCTGGTTGATGGAGCTGGTGAAGACCAGGGTCTCCTGGGCGGCCCCGTGCGCCTCCTTGATGTGCGCGCGCAGGCGGATGGAGCTGACGAACTTCTTGGGGCACAGGGCGCACACGTACACAAACGGGTGCTTCCGGACGTGCAGCTCCAGCGCCTGGTACTTGGTGGCGCCGTGGCCACAGAGCTCGCAGGCGAAGGGCCACTTGTCGCCGTGGACCAGCATGTGGCGGTCGCGGTCCAGCTCGTTCTTGAACTTGCGCTCGCAGATGTGGCAATCGTAGAGCAGCTGCCGCTTGCCCTCCCTCGTCATCAGGCACAGCTCGTCCAGGGCCTCCTGCACCGGCTTGTCCTGCGGGTCGTGCGCGTCGCGGATGTGCTTGATGAGGTTCTTGACGTCCGAGTACTTCTTCTTGCAGAAGCGGCAGTGCTGCTTGATCTTCTTGTGCACGCGCTCCACGTGCACCTTGAGGTGGCCCTTGCTCAGGCAGGTGAAGGAGCAGCAGTCGCACGCGAACTTCTCGCCCGTGTGCTTGCGCAGGTGCACGTTGAGGTTGGCCTTGATGGCGCTGGCGTAGCTGCACTGGGAGCACTTGTAGGGCTTCTCGTTGGTGTGGATCCGCAGGTGGGCCTGCAGCGAGTGCTTGAACTTGAAGACCTTGTTGCAGTACTCACAGGTGAAAATCTTGAGCTGGGTGGGCCCGAGCCTAGGAACAGAGGGCAGCATGGTTACCGGTGGAGACCCTGCACTTTCCCCATGCCTCGCCCCCGGCCCTCTTCCTTCTAGGTGCCAAAACACCCAAGGCTTCAAGGTGAGCTAGCAGACCCTGGGGCTGAGGATGGGGGAGGCATTCATTCATCAACAAGCAAGACTGGACGATCTGCAATCCACAAATGATAGTCACCAAAGAGCTGCACCTTGTACCAGGGACAGGAGTTGGCAGGTGAGCCCAGGGGGTGGGTGAGGCTTTTTCTCCTTCCAGGGAGGTCCTCAGAAACACAATGATCATTTAGTGCCATTAATCAGACACCATTAAGCTGTACCCACGGTAACCGTAGGGCTTCCCTGGTGGCTCAGTGGTAAAGAACCCATCTGCCAATGCAGGTGACACAGGTTCAATCCTTGGGTTGGGAAGATCCCCTGGAGGAGGGCACTGGCAACCCCCTCCAGTGTTCTTGCCTGGAGAATCCCATGGACAGAGGAGCCTGACGGGCTACAGTCCATGGGGTCGCAAAGAGTAGGACAGGACTGAAGCAACTTAGAAAACTCACACTGTAACTGTAAAGTCTATTTATGGAACTAACCATACAACTATGTTTGACCAACACAGGTTCCTCTATGTTTTAAATGAAAAATATTTAAACAGATTGCAGCCTGTAAACACCAGAGGGTACAAGTCTCCTGTTGTAATTAAGACATTTCAGATCTGAAGGTCGGTACTATGCCTGCATGCTAAACCCAAGGCTAATTTAAGGAAACAAATCTGGATATTTCTCAAATGACAGAGATATCCAGAAGGTGATCATTTTACTTGGTGGAAGAAACTCTGGGTTCATAGTGTTAATTAAATAAACAAATCACGGGTATTTCCTTCTCGAATGCAAGGTCTAAATGGTCTTAGGAAAATCTCTGGTTCTGATTTTTTTCGTATTATTACACGGATACCTGGCCAGGCCCTCAGTGCTGCCCCTCACCAAGGTGGATGAATTGGAAGACGTGGCCGGGCCACCTGCACTGGGCTCTCAGGTGCGAGCTGACTCACTGAGTTGTGATGTCGTGTGATTCCTATCACATTATCTCACCCCGAATGTCCCCTTATTCAATTCAAGAGGCACTCTCACCCACTGCTTGAAAGCATTCAGGCAGAGTTTTAAAAGATCAGACCCCTTGATCCAGTTATCCACTGGAATCTATCTGCTGAGAATCTATCAAAAGAAAGAATACAAAATTCAAATGAAGGTGCTCACTGTGCCATTTTCACAATAGTTAGGAGTGGAAAGCTGCTTGAAGGTTCCAACATAGGGAACTAATTTGCACATTTTTTTTCATTCATTCATTTGAAAAAGTGTTCCAGGCAGTGGGGACACAATGGGGACAAAAGCAAACACACTCCATGCTCTCTCGGAGTTCACCTTCTAGAGGAAGCACTGGGCCAGTCTGATAACCATATAAATGAGCAAATAGGACCACCAGCTCCCTGCCGTGATGGAAAAAGACAGGATGCTCTGGGAGCCCAGGCCAAGGAGGACTGAGCTGTCCAGGGGACAGGGCAGGCCGCCCTGAAATGGGACATCTGAGCAGGCAGCTGAAGTAGAAACAGGAGTTAACCAAGTCGGGGAATGGGAGGGGGGAGGCTGGCACCAGGAAGAGGAAGAGGTCAAGAGAGGTCAGGGAAACAGAAAGCACCCAGATGGGGATTCCCTGGAGGTACAGTGGGTAAGGCTCCGGGCTGCCACGGCAGGAGGCAAAGGTTCCGTCATTGGTTGGGAAACTAAGATCTCAAATTCCATATGATGCAGCTTCAAAAAAAAAAAGACCGAGGGAGAGGCATGGACGCACATCCACTATTATATGTAAAACAGAGAGTGGAATTTGCTATATGAATCAGGGAGCTCAAACCGGGGCCCTGTAACAACCTAGAGGGGTGGGAAAGGGTGGGAGGTGGGAAGGGTGTTCAAGATGGAGGGGACATATGTATACCTATGACTAATTCATGTTGATGTTAGCTAAGTAAGTAAGTAAGTGTTGGGTCGCTCAGTCATGCTGGACTCTGCCACCCCATGAACTGTAGCCCTCCAGTCCTCTCTGTCTGTGGGATTCTCCAAGCAGGAATACTGGAGTGGGTTGCCATTCCCTTCTCCAGAGGATCTTCCTGACCCAGGGATCGAACCCAGGTCTCCCGCATTGCAGGAAGGTTCTTCACCTTTTGAGCTACAGGGAAGTCCATGTGGATTTATGGCAGAAACCAAAGCAATATTCTAAAGCAATTATCCTTCAATTAAAAATAAATAAAATTTTTTAAAAAAGGACCCAGATTGGCTGGAGCAGATGCTGGAGCACAGAGAACCAGAGGGAGAGGTGGCTCTATAGGCCTAGTTCTCCTAACAACAGTGTGAGGCCTTAAAAGCTACAACCAAAGGGGCATTTTTACAAAAAGCGCACTGGCCGCAGTGTAGAGAGCTGAGTAGGGGGTCGCAGGAGAGCCTCATGATATTACCGCATGTCACTACAAGGCATAGTTTGTGAATAATTTGAGGAACAAAGGAAAGTAAGTATAATGTGGTTAAGTACTAAAAGCAGGATACAAAATTGCATATAAAATAAACTCAGTTTTATAAAATATATGGGCTGAGAAAAGGCTGAAAGGAAATAACATTAAATAATATTAACGGTGGTTATCTTAGGGGAGTGAGATTACGACTGATTTTTTTTCCTTACAGTTTTCCTGACTTTTGTCATATAAAAAGCCTCTTTCATAACTATTTTATAATTTAGACAATAAAATATTAATAGAATGCTTGACAACAGGAATACAGCCTCCATCTACTGATTAAATATTGAGTATATTTACCTGCAACCAGATGAGCATGGAGTTTTGAAACCCTCCCCAAGAGACCTTGAAATATTATGAGGAGTCTACAAATCAAGCTGTGTTGAGACAAGGGTGGTCTTCAAAATTAATTGTATCTCAGTTTTGCCAAAGGAGTCCATATTTTTACAACTTCACTGATACATTCAGTTGCTCACATTTGCGAAAAGAGAGGACTGAGGCTAGAAATTAATGAGGCACCGCAGACGACACGATGTTATAATTTAACAAGACCACTTTCCAAAGATGTGATCATTTTATGCCACCACTAAACTGAGTCAGGTTCTTTTAGACAGTCTCCTGTGTGGTGCTGAGAGGCTCAGAGGCAAAATCACTTGTGTCCAGTCCCAGCAGAGCGGAAGCCTCTGTCTGTCCCAATCTTCCTCCCCACCCACCCCCGCAGTGCCTGGAACACAGCAGGTGTTTGAGCTGTTGAACTGAAGTCCAGCAGAAAGATCTAGGGGCTTCCCAGGTGGCTCAGTGGTCATGAATCTGCCTGCCAATGCAGGAGACGCCAGTTTGGTCCCTGGGTTGGGACAATCCCCTGGAGAAGGGCGTGCCAACCTTCACCAGTATTCTTGCCTGAAGAATCCCATGGACAGAGGAGGGCTACAGGCCATGGGGTCACAAAGAGTCAGGTACAGCTGAAGCGACTGAGCACACACAGGAGGATCTAGAGCCAACCCAGGACTGTCTGGCACTAAATCTTACGCTCTCATCCAGAACGCCTTCTTCCCCCTTTTCCAGAAACAGGGAACCCCCTGTCTGGCATCTTCCTTGTCTTCCCTCTCAGCCTGGAAAACGTGTGCAGAGCTCAGGCGATGGGAGTTTGCTGATCCACATCAGCAGGTATGTACCATGGCCAAGACTGTGACCACAGGGAGGGTGTAAGGTGGTCAGGCTAGCTGTGAGGCATCAGTTCACCCAGTGTGTTTGGAGGGCAGTTTTCAATGTAGATTAAAGTTTCAACGCTCATATCCTTTAAGACAGCAATTTCAGGGACTTTCTGGGTGATCCAGTGGCTAAGACGTCAGGCTCCCGATGCAGGGGGCCGGGGTTTGATCCCTGGCCAGGTACCTAGATCCCACATGCAGCAACTAAGACCAGCTGCAGTCAAATGAGTATCTTTTCCAAAAAAAGAGCAACGTCAATTCTAGTGACTCATCCCAGAAGTCCTGAAGACTCACTGAAAGAGCCTTGAGCACATTTCCTGCCAAGCAAAAACTGACTCTAGTAAACTAGAGAATCCACACAATAGCAAACGCACTTTAAAAAAAATTATCTACCGAAAAGGAAAAAGTCAAACGTAAGTTTTTTAAAAAAGGTTGATAACAGTGCCTTTGGTGTTTTGTGTTAGGAAAAAAATAAAAAAATTAAAGTGCTATAGTTTCGTATATCATGAAAAAAAAATTATGGTGGCCTGTGAACCACGCTGTCTGTAGAGGTAACCTCAACCACAAGAGGCGAGATGGTTACTGCAGCTGCGTGTTACACAGACTCTGGAAATTTCTACAGGACACTTGTGTTACTTACGAAAGTAGGGGAGAAATAAAGATTTTTTTTTTCCTTACAAATTGTGCAGCTATAAAAACCAGCAGACTTATGAAGTAAGGCCTTGTTCACACCACTTTTTATTCAGATGAAGCATACCTGGAGTAAAATGCTCCACCTTCATTAAACCAACTGGTGCTGAGTTTCCCAAGCCGGCTGCTCTGCCTCACATCCCACAGAGGCTGCTTGGGCTCGGCCAGCACACCACGAAGCCATCATGGAGAGGCTGGTTCTTACGTTCAAGTTAAGAAACCAGAACGCCTTACCGATAGCTTAGCCAGCACAGTCCTAGTAAGTGCAAATGCTGCTCTCCCACCCTCTGAGGTGGTGGCTGGGGTCACACACAACAGAAGATGCGTTACCTGCTGGACTTCATGGGCTGCTCGTAGGCCGTCTGCTGGATGGCGTACTCCTGGTACCCCCTCCGGGGCGCCAGGTCAGCTGCTGTGGCCTCGGGGTCTGCAGCTCCTGTTTCCGGGGGCCCGGCCTCCACTGGAACAATCTTGGTAGCACCTGAGAGGGAGGCACAACTCAGTGAGTAATAAAGAGACACCTCGAGGCCCCTGATTCCCACCCCCCGCCCCAGTGTAGGGAGCACAGCCTGGGAAGTGTGTTTCTTTACTGCGTGGCACCCATGCGGGGGGCGAGTGTTCCTTCAGCTCACACATGTAACTTGTATGTCTGTGTGTGTGTTTCGGGGGAGTTATCCAATAATCCATCAAAACCTTCTTGTGAGATGCATTTTCACTTGATCTCTTTATTAAAAGGGCTTCCCTAGTGGCTTAGTTGGTAAAGAATCTGCCTGTGGTGCAGGAGACCTGGGTTCGCGCCCTGAGTCGGGAAGATCTCCTGGTGAAGGAAACAGCAGCCCACTCCAGTATTCTTGTCTGTAGAATCCCACGGGCATGGGAACTGGGCAGGCTACAGACCATGGGGCCACAGAGTCAGACACGACTGTGTGACTAACTTTCTTTTTTCTTTATTGAAAACCCAAAACACAAGACAGATACACATATACACATATGCTTCCCTGCAAGATTTCATAGCTCCTAATGTGTTAAACTTTGAGTAAGCGTCAAACAGCATCAAGAGAGAAAGGAGCAGTGGACTCAATGGTGAGCAGGAATCTCCGCTGTCTGGGATCAGGTCCCAAACAGGACATCAGCCTCCCACCCTCAGGGCCCCTGCGTCCACCCTGTGAAGTGAACGGTCTGGGGTGGAAAACTCAGAGGTCACCTTTACTTATTCAAGTCTACGATGTGAAATGATCAAAGACTGTTTATAGAAGTGTGTGTGCACATGAATAGCAAAGGAAATTAATTATACTTTTCACCACCGCCCCCTCCCCCCACTCACAGAAATCTCAAATACTATCATTCTTTTTTAAGAAACCATTATAGAAACTTTAACTCAAGATGGCTAAACACAGGAATCTCTCTCCTGGGGTTTCCATTTCCTGGAGTAACACTTGTCTGAAGGACAGTGAAACCACTTCAAGCTGCATAATCTTATGTGGCTTTTTTCTCTACTGCGTACCTCGCCCTACAGTGAAGTATTGGGTTGGCCAAAAAGCTAGTTTGGGGTTTTCTGTGACATGTTACGGGATATAAAATATAAATATTATATGTATATAATATAAAAAGGTATTTATTTAGTGTTTTCATTTCAGTTTCTATTAGCGTTGAAAACAGATGCTTTAAAAGGCTCTCAGTTCAATTCAGTTGCTCAGTTGTGTCCGACTCTTTGCAACCCCATGGACTGCAGCACGCCAGGTTCCAGCTGACCTCAAAATCCTAAACTTGATTTTTTTTTTAATTTATTTGACAGTTGTCACCCCAAACGCACAGGGGGAAAAAAAAACATTATTATACTTTAGCATCTACTATCCTTAACTGCTCTTTGTCTAAGGTATCTTTTCCTGGAGGAGGCCTTTTTAAAAAGGGGTAATATATCCACTGGTTACTTTATGTGAAAAGAAAAGGAGATAGAAATCTCTAGTACTATAAAATAAATGATGAACCTAATAAAAAATGCAAAAAAAAAAAACTGGAAGAAATTGTGTGGAGGGTTTTGGCACCGTCTGCTGTGAGTCATCTTACTCTCTGGCCGGGGCAGGAAGAAGGAGCATGGACATACAGGAGAGGGTCTTGGGAGGGCTGGGGGGCCCCAAGGAAAGAACCGCTCTCCAGGGCCACTGCTCCTCTGAACGGCTGCTCACATGCGAGCACAGGCCGTAGGCAGCAGCCGCGGGAGCAGCCCTCGCGCCCTGACCTCTGGACGCGGTCATCCACCGCAGCCCTGGGCAGAGGTAACTCCGCCGAAAGCCCCGCAGCAATCACAGCCCCCGCCCAGAGGTTCCTGCCGCCCCCTCCCACCACCGTGCACACCTGGAATCGCCTCGTGTGCCGTTAACACCACGCTGATGATGGGCTTCTTGGCCCCAGATATCTGCGGGGCCTCCTTTCCTGAGCAGACTTTATGGATTTTCTCCGCTCTCTGCGTCCGTGGCCTCTTCGGGGCCTTTTCTCGATCGTCTTCCTTATATTTCTTCTCCAGTTCAAGGTCAGATTCATTACCTAAGGGGCAAATACCAGGATGTATAAAATACCCTTTTTATACCAGTGATGGAGTCGGGGAGGGCACAGAACCCTTTTTATGGGCAGACAGTAAAGGGGATATACCTGTGTGATAGAAACACTGGTTCCTGGACTTCCCTAGTGGTGCAGTGGATAGGAATCTGCCTGCCCAATGCAGGAGACACGGGTTCAACCCCTGGCCAGGGAAGATTCCACAGGCCTCGGAGCAACTAAGCCCATGCAGCAGACTACTGAGCCTGCATCCCGGAGCCTGGCGAGAAGCCACACGCTGCAGCTAAACAGCCCCCATTCTCCACTCTAGACAAAGCACCCAGCAACCAAGGCCCAGCGCAACTGAGGAATCAGTTTATAAAAGAAACACTGATCCCCAGCGAAGCGGCCACGGTACCACTTCGGGGGTCACCTCCGCTTCCTCGGTCTTGCCTCCGACTCAGTGAACACCATTCCCCCGGCACAGGCCCCCACGTGGGCACTGAGGGCCCACTGCGGACATGGCAGGCACGGGCCCTCCCCTTGCTCTCAGGAAGCCCACCGGACCTCAGAGTCATCAGTCAACCACCTGCGGGGAAGACACGGCGGTCTTCTTTACACAGTCTAAGAAGGGATGCACATGCTCAGCATCCAGGTATTAGGTGCCTTCCGTGTGCCAGGCGTGGTGGACACCAAGGCTGACAGGGCACAGACCCAGAGCCCACCCTCGAAAGCCCTGCCGTCTGGTGGGAGGGATGGATGGGGCAGTCCGCTGTGCGCCCACTGAAGCGAGAAGGGGTCTCGGATGACCGAGGGGAGCGACGGGAGATTCTACCCGAGGCATCAGACAAGCCACTCCGGGCAGGCAGCCCTTTGGTCAGTGTGAACAGCAAGCATTTCTGAAGCTGTGGACAGGGCTGCAGGGAACAGGGGCGGAGGAGGTGTGGGGGGCGGAGGGCACAGGAGACTGTGGTGTGGGGACCAGTGGTGGGCTCGGTGCTAAGGAAGGGGGCCTGAAGATGAGGAGGAATGCTTGGCTGGGCACCCTGCGGGGCTAACTTGGTGAAGAAGCTGGGAGGGAGGAACAGAACCAGGGAAGGGAGTGAAATCGAGGGCCTCAAATACCCATAGGACGTGGGGAGCTGTCCTTTGACGAGTGGGGTGGGGGGTGAACGCCAATGCCAGGGGAGACCACGCAGGAGCGTGAGTGAGTGAGGCTGGCCGGGGGGACGGTGGGGACACAGCACAACTCCAGCCCTGGTCAGGGCAGAATCACAGGACACACACAAGCCACGGTATCAATGTATCAACAGTGGGACTCCCCACACTGCTTTGCAGTCATCTGTCTGGAAGCCTCATCCGTGCCATGACCTCTGGGAGCTCGGGGCTGTGTCTTCTTTTTACTGAGCCTGAGGACCTAACCTTACAACACAAGGAAGACCTGCTCTGCACATGAAGCAATGAACCGATGGGTAGAGATCAGCAACAGACTTCGCCACAGGAAGAAACGTCTAGCAGTTAGAGCCACGCAGGGCCTCCCAGGTGGCTCAGTCGGTAAAGAATCCGCCTGCAGTGCAGCAGATGCAGGAGACCCGGGTTCGATCCCTGGATCGGGAAGATCCCCTGGAGGAGGACATGGCAAGCCACTCCAGTATTCTTGCCTGGAGAATCCCCACGGACAGAGGAGCCTGGCAGGCTACAGTCCATGGGGTCACAAAGAGTGGGACAGGACTGAAGTGACTGAGCACGTACACAAGCAGAGCCATCCCAGGAGGGAGGGGTGGCTTCAGAGAAACGTTTCTCAGGAGGGTGTCGAGGGGCTTCACACAGCAATCGTGATGCCCTGGGAGAAACTGGACCACACAGCAGCGGGCGGGGTGGGGCATCCAATCAGACAAGCCCTGCATCTCTGGACTCTGAGACCCTCCCGACAGGGCAGTGGGAGAAAGACGGTGGAGGACTGGGGAGACCCGACCCTGCTGGAACCCGAGACAAGTTACCCCGCAGGCTCTATGGACGCGCTCCCTTGTATCTGCAGGACGCTTCCTGCGTGTGGCTCAGAAAGGCCAGGTCCACCCGGGGCCTGGCTCCACCCCCCTCTCCTGTTCCTCTGCCTGTTTGCTCGTAACAACCCTCTCCTCCATCTGATGAAATACTCATATCAAGTACCGCTCTTCTGAAACAGAATTTCTCTAACACCAAGTTCAGCAGTGATCCCCTCGTACTTAATAAAACATTCTCTTTGCAAGCTTTTTTTTTTCCCTCTTGTTCTCTCTCCTATTTCCAATTTTTCTCAGGGTCCATCTTCAAACAAAACATCATTTCCGCACAAAAGAAAGAAATATTTACTTGGAAATTATCCCAGCAGTGCAGAATGTATTTGTTCTTTACCGGCCACAGTTCATTCAGAAGATACGTGCAGAATGCCAGGCCCTATTCTAAGCACCTGGGACACCGCAGGGTACAAGACAGGGACGCCTGCCCCCTGGAGTATGTGCTGGTGGGAAAAGGCAGACAATACAGCTGAAACATAGTAAGTCAGTTACATAATATGTCAGAAGGTAACTTTAAAATTTCTCATTTTACCTGTGCCCAGTGAAAGAGCATAGGCATAGACAAGTCTGATTTCTTTTTTTGAAAAGAGAACTGCTTGGGCCTCGCTGGTGGCTCAGTGGTAAAGAATCCGCCTGCCAGTGCAGGAGACACGGGTTTGATTCCTGATCCCCGAAGACCCCACATGCCTCACAACTAAACTCGTGCGCCACAACTACTGCGCCTGTGCTCCACAGCCAGTGCTCTGCCACTAGAGAAAGCCCGCGATGCAAAGTCCACGCCCTGCAACTGGAGCGTAGCCCCCACTCGCTGCAACGAGAGCAGGGCCCTTGAAGCAGTGAAGACCCAGCACAGTCAGAAGGCTCTAACAGAGGTGCTTTTCAGAACACAAGGCGCTTGGGTGAAGCGCCCTCATCTGTCAGACTTCACATCGCGCCACATCACCAACCGAATCCAGTCGCGATCCTCGCTGCACCAGGATGTGCTTTTCAAACATTTTTTTTTTTTTTTGGCAGCAAACATTTTGAGTGAGTTCTTTAAGCAATTTCAATATACCTAATGAAAAGGCGTGGCTTCTCTGGTTAAAGAGGGTGCGGTCCAGACTAGCCCCCACCACCACCAGACCCTCCCAGTCCTCCAATCCTCAGCCACAAGTGCCTCCAACAGCCCTGGAAACAGCTTTAAAAGGAGTGGATGAGGCTGTAGGAGGGATGGTGTCCGATACCTCCTGCAGCACAGTTACCGCTCTGAGCCGCCGTGGTAGAGTCGTGGAGTGTATGAGCCACACTCCAGCCTCTGCCTTCCAGCTGGACCAGCTCTGAACTCGCTGAACCCAGGGTCACAAAGTGAGTGGCTGTGAGGCTCAGGTCGGGGAAGGTCGCAGAGCCCTCTGTCACGTGGGGAGTCATGCTGTCGCCCCCCATCCCCGGCGGCATGTCTGCGGTGGTGACGTCATGCCTGAAGACACACTTGTGCGGCTCGGGGCTGGGCTGGGACCACAGCTTCCGGGGAGTCCCGTCGGGTCCGTGCAAACAGGAAAGGCACAGGGAAGGCTGCACCCCCAGCCCGGTGTGTTCCGTGGAATCGCTGATGTTCGGGAAAGACAGTGTTTAATTTCTTGACGTCTGTGCATCATTGTTCTTCAACCCCAGCACATTGACCTAATTCTTTATATTTCATCTCCTTTTGAGAAGATGGCGTTTAAAAACCGATGACGCTGCAGCGTGGAAGCAGGAGTTCCCAGGGGGGTGCAGAGACCCCACTCTTATGACAGTGCCTGGGGTCCTCACATGCAGGGAGGTGTCCAGACTTCAGATGGAGGCAGCGCAGCTTCAGGAGCAGAGACTTGGCATAGGCCCCATTTGAAGGGTAATGAGCAAAAAATCCAGTGTCCCCCGTGTTCTGCAAAGTTCCCGCTTGTCCCTCCAGGCCGACCCTCATCTTTCTCCACCAGCTCCTGGAGGCTGACCTATAATGGGTCACACGGGGGCTCCACTGCTCCTGGCTTCCCATGGGGTTTGGCCGGTGCAGTCACCAGAAGCTGGGAGGGGGGAGATTTGGGGGAGAGTGGATGAGTTAGTTCTGGTCACACAGTGAGTTTGGAAGAGTGTCGGGTTCCCAGGAGGTGTTATCCACCTGGGTGGGGGTCTGCAGGCGGGCCTTTTGTGGGTGAGGGCACAAGTGGGTGATGATGAGAGGCTGGGATGGAACAGAAGTGCGCACACACACACACACACACACACACACCCTCCCTTAACTTGGATGAGCCTGCCTGACTTAACTAAGAAAAACGAAGCTCATCTGATACAAAAGCTCTCAACTAAGCTCCTTTGATCTCAGAATCTCCCTGCTCTTCACTCACCACCCTCTCCTGTCCTAGAGGAGCTTCTCTGGGAGGGAAGTTACTCCACTTGCCAAACCCCACACTCTCAGGAGAGGGGGGAGTGGTCGGGGAATCTGTGTCTGTGTTCACCCTCTAACTCCTCTTGGAACCTCTCAGGGTCCCCAACACGTAATAGCATCCAGGCAAGGCGAGCTGACCTGGTAGCGGGCCGATGAAGAGTTAACGGTACGGGCAGTCATACATTTGTAGAAATTAGTTCATGTGCACTCATTTATAATTAACAACAGCGCTAATATTCTAAAGTACCTATTCCAAATTGCCCCAGAACTAATTAAATCTCAAAACACCCCAGAGAGTCAAGTGTTATCAGCCACATTAATAAAAAAAAAAGCCCAGAAGAGTTGTCAGAACAGCAGACTGATAAGGGATTATACTCTGGGACTCTGCCACCGATTCATTCCAGGCTGCTAATGCAGCAGTTTAACGAACTTATTAGCCCACGATTATTCTATCAAACCTGCTGAATATGCATCCCTCTTGCCTTCCCTCTTGCCCTCGGGCTTTCTCGCGTCTTCCTGCCTCTCCAGCTCCAAGGGGAGGCCAGGAGAGCACCGGCTCTGAGCACCGTGTCCCCACCGAGGGGCCACGATGACCGTGAGCACACACGGCACCAGGCAGCCAGCCTCCTCCTGACCCACACCCACCGCAGTGAACCAGCCCGCCTTCCTCACCCGATCCCCCGGCACCTGCAGGCTTTCACAGGAACCATGGCGAGGGGAATGCCTGTCCCGCTCCCGCCCCCGCCGGCAGCCCTGGACGGGCGTTCACGGCCCCTGTCTCCAGGGAGCCCTCCAGGATGTTCCCGCCGCAGGTGGTCCTGCCGTTCCCACCCTGCACCGGGCTGACCCCCGCATCATCCTGTATCTATTTGGTCCTCGTCCCCCCGGGCTCAGCTGCTCCAGAGAACAGACTTGTCTTACTTGCTTTGATCCCCATAGTCTGGCGCAGGGCCCAGCGGCCACAGCACAGGCCCCGGAAGGGGGAGAACAGAGAGGAGAGGGCTGGCCTCCACGGGGACCTCCTGAGACCTCGGCTCCAGGCGGCTCCTCGGTAGCTGGGAAGCACCAGGCGCAGCAGCGAGTGCGGCTTTAAAGGCTGCTGGGCCCTGGGCCGCGGGCCCTTCCCTGCAGCACCTCTCAGCAGTCAGGCTGTGATGGTCAAAGAGACTCCTTTTCAAGACGGGGGTCATAACGCATCGCTGCCACTCATTGGAAGAGCCATCACTTGGCGCAAAGGCCCGCAGTGTCACCGGCTCCAGCCCCCCGCCACCCACCCCATCACATCCCTCCAGGAACCTCTGAGAGCACGATGCTATGGGGCTGCCGGCCAGCCTCCAAGACGCTGGACAGGGAAGGCCTCCTCTCAGAGTCCCAGCATAGGGCTTCCCTGGCGATCCAGCGGCTCAGATTCCGAGCTTCCAGTGCAGGGGGCGTGGGTTTGACCCCTGGTTGGGGAACTGAGATCCCACATGGCATGGCCAAAACAATTTAAAAATAAAAGTCCCAACTTCAAGTCCTGCTTGGTGGGACTTAGTTAGCTCCTCTTCTCCCCTGGCCCCACCCCCTCCATGAAGAAAGGGTCGTGAGTGCCCTCTGTTTCCCCGAGAGTCACGCAAGTCTGCGGCAGACAGCACAGGTGCACAGGGCCAGCTCCATGTCCCAGGTCTCATGTCGGGACACTCAGTGACCAAAGGGCCCGGGGGTTTAATTCAGGTGACTCTGGGCCAGGACCCGGGGAGGATCGCATCTGAAGATGGCTGGACACCCGGGACAAAAGCTGGAGCTCGGAAATCAAAGGGACTGGGGTTCGTGTAATTACGAGCTGGCCCTCAGGCAGCTTTCTCCGTCTGGCAGAGCCTGATTCTTCATGGAACGAGGAGAGGACAGCCCCACCCCAGCTCCCAGCAGGGGGATGAGAGCAGACGCTCAGCGCCCTGATGGCAGCAGGCACTGGTGCGCGCAGGGGAAGAGGAGGCGTCATCACACCGGGGCCTGGGATTCCGCAGACCTACGGGACGCTCTGGACCCACTCGCCTCTGGAATCCTGGAAGCAGGTAAACAAACGCCTGCCAGACTTTGCAGCCCGCTCCACACCCAGTCAGCTCATCTGGGGCCTGTCGGGGATCCCAGGGGCTCAAGGCTGTGGATCTCACACTCCATTCCTTCCCGAGACAACTCTGACGATGGAGCCTGGTATCACGTATCTGAATTTTATTCCAAGTCTCAGAAGCTACTGCACAGAGAATGGTCACATGCAGGTGATTTTCTTCAGGGAAAGCTTACCAGGGCTGCCTGCACTGGGGCGCCATGCCGGTCTCAAGGATGAGAAGGAGCTGGCGGGCTGCCTTAGGGGGTGGAGGGTAGTTTTTTTGAGAAGAGATGGCTCCATAGGACAAGGAGGGGTTAGAAAGCAGACAGTGTCCCACGATAAGGGGGTGATCTCTCCACGAGGGGGAGAGAAGGCTCAGCAGACATGGGCATGTCACCATTGC
This sequence comes from Dama dama, assembly GCF_033118175.1. Lineage (NCBI taxonomy): Eukaryota > Metazoa > Chordata > Mammalia > Artiodactyla > Cervidae > Dama > Dama dama. Next base: position 8,119,315 of record NC_083701.1, on the reverse strand, counting down.
GTGTGACATCATTCTGTGAAGGGCGGGCTTATGGGGAGCAAGTCCAGAAGTGGGGTGGCTAGTCCACCACGCAGAGAGTCTACAGGAGAGAGGAGAAGGCCAGACCAGGGGCAGGGAGGACAGCCAGAGAGGAGACCACGGGCATCAGAGTCGTGGGGAGCAGGGCACCGGGCCGAGGGGGCCGGCAGGCTGGGGGTGAGCGGGAAGAGGACTCCAGGAGGACTCAGATTCTAGCTCCAAGGACGGCAGAGCACCAGCGAAGGAGGTGAGTGCGCGGAGCAGGTCACGTGACGCGGCAGAGGCCCCAGGTTCATTGCTGCTGCCTGTCCAGCCGTCACACGGGCGCCCACTTGGCCTCTGACTCTGCGGGTACTTCTTGCTTCCTTCTACCCCGGTCCTCCCATTTCAGGTTCCTGCTGCCTTTCTTTTCACCTGTATCTGAGGTCTGCCTGTGAGTCACCTGACCGGCAGCAGAGATGCAGGGCAGAATCGAAGAAACATTCAGCAGGCAAAGCCCAGCAAGTGGCTGGATGTGACAGGTGAGAGAGAAGCCTCTGGATGAGATGCCTGGATGGGTGGCCGGTCGCCAGGACAGAGGCTGTGTGTGGGGGTGGGGGAGGACATTTATAAGGAGCCTCTGGGACCCCAGACCGAGACGCAGGCCTTGAGCTCAGGACAGGGCCGGGGCAAGGAGGCCACGTGCCGGTCCCTGGACCACAGCTGTGGGCGAGCCCACGGAAATGGCAGGAGCCATGCATGTGCCCCTAGTGAGAGCCACCCGGCATGTCCAGGCCTCGCCCACCGCGGGCACAGCAGGGTCGCACACCGTGAGGTCAGTTCTGGCCAATGAACTGCGGGGCCAGGACGGACGGAGGCCACCTCTGGGCCGACGGTAAGCCTCGGGCCTTCCTCCCCGCCGCCCATGACCAGACACGCTCAGGGCGGTGGCTGCTCTCCGGCTGATCCCTGGGTGAGCAGAGCCTCCTGAGGGCCTGCGGCAGAACGAGAAGGAAAGCCGGATCTGTGAGCCCCCCGCGGTGGGGGAGGCTGGCTGAGGGAGGTAACCTGGAACACACCAGCAGTACCCGCCACACTGCAGGGCTTCACAGCAGGACCGACCTCACAGGGCAGCGGGAGAGACAGGAGCAAAGTGGGGCAAGTGGAGGCGGCGGAGGCGGGGGGCGTCACAGAGAGTGATCCCAACCGTCCCCAAGGCCCACATTTCCAAGCATGCCTCGGACCACGCACAGCTGCGGGCCACTGCACTCTGCGTTTCCCTGATGAGCAGAGCTGAAGCGAGGGTTCACAAAGCAGTGAGAGGAAGCAGACCAGCCCATTCCACATCTTTCCATGGAGAAAAGGTCACGCTCAGAAGACTGACACCACTCTGCCTTTCCACCTGCAGATTTCCGAACCCGACTCCCGCAAAGCAGTTTTCAGCCTCTGCAGCTACTGATCAAGTCAGCGCTTTTGCTAACACAAAGATAGTAGAAGACACTTGAAATACTGTTGTGTGAAATCCTCACGAAGATTGCAGGTGCATCTTAGGTAAGATCTTAGAATAAATGCCTTGCCTTCTTTAGGGAGGATTTAACAAGTATAAGAGCAAATTTTTGCAGCTCTCCTTGCATAAAATGACCCCAGAAATAACAAGCTTAGAAAGGTTCAGAAGTGACTTTTGTAAACTTGACACATTGATTTCTGTAGGCTGCAAAATGTTTTTTTTCAAAAATACCAGCTGTTCCACATAATGGCATTAGGGGGGAAAAAAAATCTCTTTTCCTGGTTTCTTTTACTACTCAGATGCAGAATGAAATAAATAAATGTTGAATACATAACAAAATTGTTATTTTAACTTGCTATGGTTCAGTGTAGGGAAAAAGCTTATTTTGTTTTCTTCTAATTGTTTTAACAAGCCAAAGAGTCAAGGTCAACTGTTTGAAATGTCACTAAACTGCTCTTTACCGAGCATATATTAAAACAATTAGGCAAGAATTTTCCAAATTGTAATATTGTGTTTGGCAAACTGAGGAACATGGAGCAATCATCACAGGTATGTCAGCCGCTAGGCGGCCGGGCGTTAGGTCATTTCTGCATATTTTAGAGGCTTCAGCAGTGGCCAGAAAGGGAAAAACACCGGGAGCTTCCACCTTTCCGTTTGGTATTTGTTAAATTAGAGTCCACTTAGGTCATTCAAATCAATGGACTACGAGGCCATTTTCTATGCAGCTTAGCACTGGAGGAAGCTGATAATCTTATTAGGAAGGACGGTGCCTGTCTGCCGCTGCTGAAGAGACTGCCTAATTAATTACAGAACAGAAAATAAAGGTGAGGACTGCACAGGGTGGAACGTGCCTTTCGCATGAGGTTAGAGAAAAAGCTGAGAGTGGTATGCTGAAATGAACAAAGTCAACATCCACAAAGAAGAAAGAAGACTGGTTTTAAGGCGCGAACATGGTGGAGCTGGGCCGTCTGCAGGGGAAAAGCAGGGAGTCAGAGGGTGGTACCCAGCCCACCTCCAAGGAGCTGTGCGACTCTTAGAGAACCGTCATTCTGCACCTCAACTTCCTCAAGTATAAAATTATGAAACTGGCTTGAAAAGGGGGGTTTCTAAGCCAATCTTAAAAGATCACACACAGTGTGTCACGGCTGGTGTAACATTCTCGACATGACAATCACAGGTGGGCTCAGTGGCTGTGGGGTTGGGGTGACTGTGAGGTGGAACACGGGGAGCCCTCAGGGCGACGGCAGTCCTGCCTCCTGACTGCCGTGGTGCCTACACAAGCCTACACGTGGATGAACGGTGATGAGTGATGACCTCCGCACACAGTACCTCCCTGTCAGGGTTCCTGATCCTGACACCGTGCCACAGCTCTGCAAGACACCGCCGGGGAGAGCAGGGTGAAGAGCCCGAGACTCTCTCTACCATCTTTGCAACTCCCTGTTCTCCCACTAATTGTTTTCAGAATATGAAGTGTTTTACTTTTTCAAGGCTTGACTTGGAATCAGACCCTTATTCTCTGTAGACCCTATGATTTGAAATAGTTTATCTGCAAACTGCACTTAATGAAGAACATTCCTTTGCCCATATTTACTGATTAAATATGTATGACTGTCTTACTTCACAACTTTCACAAAAATACAATTTCCAGAGGGATCAAAAATACAGATAAAGAATGAAACCATATGTATAACAGAGGAATATATAGAAGGTTTTTTTTATTATTTGGGGCATATAGGTAATGTCCCAAGCTTCGATAAGAAGGGCATGGAATTTGACAGTAATGACAAATGCTGATATTTAAAACTTCAGTAAAATGCAAAAGGAAAGAAAAAGAAATTCTACACATGAAAAGACAAATGATAAAGCTGGAAAATATCTTCAGAATATATGGCAATCCAAAAGTGTAGTAAGTAAAGGACATGAGCAAGGAATGCCCCAAATTACACACAAGACAAAAACCTGAATATCTGCAACGAGATTGTGCACTAGTGACCGGGCAGATAAAACTCACAGAATGTTAAATTAACCATTTTAGAATGAACAGTCCAGTGGCATTTAGAGCATCCATAATGTTATGTAACCACCACCTTTATCTAGATACAAAATCTTTCCTATCATTTAAAATAAAACTCATTAAACAGTTTCTCCCCATCCTCCCCTCTCCTCCAACCCCTGGTAATTACCAACTGTCCTCTGTCTCTATGGATTTATCTGTTCTGAATATACATGGAATCATACAGTATGTGACCTAAAAGATGCCCTCTTAGTCTGGGAATTACATTACTAGATATTTACCTAAGATAACAAAGGCACAAGTACAAAATATAATAATAATAGAATAAAATTGTAGGCTCAAGATTATACACCTGAGTATAGTTTTTTTGTTTTCTTTTTTTTAAAGAAAAATTTTAAACAGTATTCAATGTCAATCAACTGGAGACCTGATGAAGGAAAACTTAAGGTCCACACACACACAGTGAAATGCTGTGCGGCCTTTAAAAGTAACGAAAATCTACATTTACTGACTCTTTGGTCAGAAAACAGAGCATTTTAATCAAGAGCACAGACCCTGCAGCCAGACTGTGTGAGTTCAGCGTACAGCCCCGGCCCTTACGGGCTGTGTGATGCTGGCAGACTCCTGACGGCTCTGCCTCGGCTTCCTGTCTCTAAAGCGGGGATGATAACAGTGTCCACAGAGCCGCCATGGAACGCATTGAGCGCAGAGTCGTAAAAGCACTGAGAACAGTGTCTGCAGCACAGAAAGCGCCACAGAACAGCTTGTTGAAGAAAAAATACCTGACGTGAGAAATTTATCCGCTCCATTAACTGCATGAAAAAAGAACACGGAACATTATGTATGACCTCAATTTCTGAAAAACGTATGTGAACATACATAGAAGTGAGAAAGGGCTCTCTTCACTCACATACAGTGTAACAGAAATTATACCTAAGCAGTGGAATTGTGCACTATTTTCACTTTCTTCTTAGTATTTTTTATATCATTACACGTGTTAAAAAAGAAAACAAATGATAACACCCAATTGGTACTTTTGGACACTTCTGGAACCTCAACTGGGCTGTGCTTTCTAGGAGGGATATTGGCAAAATGTAATACACTTTCTGGGCCAGTAGTTCTACTTTCAGGCATTTATCCTATAAAAATAACAAACAATAATCCACACATACACATATAGAAATGTACACATGTACATAAGGGAATATTTATAACAGCAAAAAAAAAATAATAGGAAATAACCTAAATTTCATTAGATGTCCCACAGTGGGCACGAACAACGGAAAACTTATCACATCGCATGGAAAGATGATGCCACGAAGCTCCAGGAAACACACTCTCTGCGAAGCCTGTGCAGACCCAGGTGAGTAGCTGGCACTCTGCTTTGGGGGTAAGACACCACCAGAGTGGGTCTCAGGAAGAAACCCCGGGGGCAGCACAGCCTGGGGGCTGGGCGGGAGTGGAGGGGACCCCCACGCACAGGACTGAACCTCTCAGTTACTTCTAAGCCTGAGTCCAGAGGAGGAGGGAACTGGAATGTCTGGCGTCACCAAAGAGGGAAATTCCCTGATCTCTAACAACAGCCATGCAGAAAGCCCAGGGGTCTCCCAGAGGGGGCTGACAGGACAAGCCAGCCATGGGGAGGCACCAAATCAGAACAGATTCTCAACAGGGGCTAGAGCTGGCCCCTCTGACTACGCCGTGATGACCACTAAGGGTCAGTGCAGGAGACGCAGCGGCGGGGTGCATGGGTGAGCGCGTGATACACACTCAGAGGGCCACAGGGGTGGGGCGGTGCAGTGAGGTGAAAGGACAGGGAGCCCCTCCATGACCACGTCCAGTAGGAACAAGCGCGCTGCGAACCAGCGCCTCGGGTACAGTGCCGTGAGCTCCTGTCCCTCCCTCCCCGGGCCATCTCACTGCTGAATTTCTGCGTGCTTGCCAAAGCACCCGAGGCTCTGAAGTGAGACACTGCTTCCCCCGAAACCACCGGGCTCCCCGCCTCCACTTCCCACGCGGCGGGCGCTCAGCTCTGTCTGGACACGGCTGCCACCCCACTGCCGCATCTCGCCTGAATTTGCAACAGCCCCTGCAGCCTAGTAAGAGTGCATGTGGTCACCTGAGAGCAGCTCTTTAAAGGAAAGAGTGCTTTGTGTCTTCTACAGCTGGCACAGGTGTTGGCAATGAGCTTTGGCCACCAACTCGATGTCTGATGAATCTTAGGTGGTGCCTGTGAGCATGCTAAGTTGCTTCAGTCATTTCCATCTCTGTGCAACCCCATGGACTGTAGCCGGCCAGGCTCCTCTGTCCATGGGATTCTCCAGGCAAGCATATGGAGGGGGTTGCCATGCCCTCCTCCAGGGGATCTTCCTGACCCAGGGATCGAACCCCAGCCTCCTGCACTGGCAGACTTCTTTACCCCTAGCGCCACCTGGGGGGCCCATTAAGTGGTGCATCCCCTCAATAATGTGCTCAGTTCAGTTCAGTTCAGTTGCTCAGTCATACGACTCTTTGCGACCCCATGGACTGCAGCACACCAGGCCTCCCTATCCATCACCAACTCCCGGAGCCTGCTCAAACTCATGTCCATTAAGTCAGTGATGTCATCCAACCATCTCATCCTCTGTCATCCCCTTCTCCTCCCACCTTCAATCTTTCCCAGCATTAACGTGCTAGGATTTTACAAACCAAGGGCCTTGCACTGTTGGGAGGTGTTTCTAGGACTGAAGAACTGCGGTTCAGAGTCAGACAATCTGGGTTCAAAGGCCAGGAGGATCCCTTTCTAACTAAAAGACCCTGGATAAACTGCCTCATTTCTGAGTGTCTAAATGCTCTTACCTGTGAAACAGGAGGGACAGCAGGAGCACTGTGCCCACGGGGCTGTGAAGAACAATGACAGCTAACATGTACGGGGAGCTTTTGAAATGGCAGGTGTTCTTCTAAGCACTGTAGGAAGTCCTGTCTCATTGAATCCTCCAAGCAACCAAATTAGCTAGTGTTGTTTTTATTCCCATTTTACAGAGGAGGAAAACAAAGCAGAATAAAGTTAGTAAGTACTGGAGCTGCCATTCAAAGCCAGGCAGCCAAAGTCCAAAGCTCACATCCTGAACCAGAACCCATGTGATGTGCGTGTGTGCTCAGTCGCTCAGGAGTGTCCTACTCTTTGTGACTCCATGGCCAGTAGCCTACCAGGCTCCTCTGTCCATGGGATTCTGCAGGCAAGAATACTGGAATGGGTTGCCATTTCCACTCCAGGGGTAAAATACTTAGCCTGGTACAAAACAGTAAGAACTTTCTACATTCTTAGACATATTTTGAAAACTTCGAAACTAGTGCAAGAATCAAACGAGGACAACAAAGCCCACGGCAGAGGCCTTTGCTGTTTCACTCCTCCTAGACAGTTGTCTAGGAGACTTTCCCGCTCACGCTCACACTCTTTTCAGCCTCTTTTAGAAGCTGCTTCAGAGCCAAAGCCTTGCTAAGTTCTTACCTGAAGGCAGCACCGGGTATCCTGTATGTTCTTCAAAGAGCGCCAGCCACAGTCAAGGCCATCAAGGTCACTCACAGGGGCTCAAGCATCCTAACCTCAGCCTCTCTGCTCACAGAGCCCCACAACATGGTTCCAGAACAAGAAAAGCCCCCCAACGCAATGAGAAGCCCCCCCCCGCACCCCAACTAGAGAGTAGCCCCTGCTCTCCTCAGCTAAAGAAAAGCCCGAGCAGCAATGCAGATGCAGCACGGCCATAAATAAAGGAGTAAATAAAATTATTTTTAAAATCTTTAAAGAAAAAAAAGTTCAAATGAGACAGCTGGTTTAAAAAAAGGGGGTGCGAGCCGTCGGCGCTCCCTGCCAGGGTGCGCTCTTACCTGCGTCCCCCTCCGCCTCGCCCAGGTTCAGCACGATGATGCAGATGTGCTTGCGGAGCTGGCGTGGGTTGGAGAACTTGCGGCAGCACTTGCTACACTCTAGGCTGCCCCCTTCCTCGGGGGCCCGCAAGCCGTCTGCGCCGGGCAGGGCACTGCGCTCCGCCATCTCCTCCTCCGGGCTGGGCTTCTTCGTGGACCCCTTGGGCCTGCCTCTCTTCCTCTTCATGACCGAAAATTCTGCGGAGGAAACCAGAGGGCACCGTGGGGTCACAGAGGGCGAAAGGGTGGGCCATGCGCTCGGTTTCCAAGCATGGAAATGTGTCTGCTTCCACGGGGAGCTCACGTAATACAGAATCCACCTGCAGTGCAGGAGGCCTGGGTTCCATCCCCACGTGGCGAAGATCCCCTGGAGAAGGGGATGGCTACCCACCACCCCAGCATTCTTGCCTGGAGAATTCCATGGACGGGGATGCCTGGCTGGGCTACAAGTCCATGGGGTCGCCAAGAGTCGGACACAATTGAGCGACTAACACTTTCACTTCCCACATTTTATTAAAAAAAGGGAAGCTTGAAGCAGTTCCAGAAATGAGCAGCTGCAAACAATCATTTAGTGCTAACATCTCTGCACCTCTGTGCTATTATACAATCGATTCTGTAACCATGTGATTTGAGAACATTAATTTATCAGAACCTGCGCACTGTGCCTCTTCCATAAAGTGGGGAGGGTTTTAAGCTGTGACTGTCAGCTCCAGATCACAAACCAGGCTCCTTAGAAACCACCATTTCCACTGAAAACTAGTTCTCAGAAACTTGCTAAGGACTGTCTCTGCAAAGGGTTCTCAAAGGCTGCTTAGCTTGTCACGCTCTTAATGAGTTACACAACTATTCCGACTATTTAAGCCATCATAATTATTAGGTCCAAATTGTTCTGATGGAAAAGAGACAAAAATAATTGCAATTTAAAGCCAAAGATTATAGGGCTAGAGACAATATTTTTCAAGTTTCCTGGAGACCGGAGGATTTAAATGACATCATCAGAGCTGCTTTGGAGCAAGTTTCAAATCATTTCTCACCTCTTATCTCTTCTTAATGAGCATTCATTTTTAAGGCATTCATCTCCAAAGGAAGGTGGGAATTAAGATAGGTGAGCGGGCTGAGGGGGCCTCCTGCCGTTGTAGGAAAGTGGAGCGCTTCAGGTGATTCGACGTGAGGGGTGCCCTGGCTGGCACAGCCTGGCTGCCCTGCCATCTCTGGAGAGCCATCTGTCTGGCCAAGGCATGGCATGTCAGCAGCCAGCCGTCTTTGCATCTGAACATCAGGGCAGAGGAAGGGTCCTAGGTTCGAGCACCATCTTGGGAGAACGGTCATCTATGCAATTATGACATGTTCGGGGTCCCTCCTGCTCTCCCTGTGGTTCTGCCCAAGAAAGCATCAGCCACAATGCCCCCTGCTATCACCGTGAAGACCCTTTACAGGGGCCACCTGGGCTCCCAAATCAGACAGGGAAGCCACAGGGGCAGGAGAGGAGGGCAGGAAGGCTCTGCAGGGGAAGCACAGCGGGACAACGTGGGCTCTGACGGAGGCACCTGCTCGGACGTGGGGTCCCCAGGAACTCAGAGACCAGGCACCGCCGGAATGGGGAGGGGGCGCTGAGAGAGGGGAGCTCTCGCAGAAGCAGGGTTTCCACTGAGCTGCAGGGCCAAGGCGTGTCCACCTTGACCTAGAGCTCCAAGCCAGAGCCTTCCACGGCCGGGGCAGCCAGACTGATGCCTCCATCTCGCCGGGCTTGCTGGAGATCGGGCTCCCCTGTCGGCCCCGAGATCACAGCAGGAGGATGACAGCTGTTGGGCCAGGAGGCCCAGCACTGCAGACAGGAGGCTGAGGAGGGAGGTGAGGAGGGGAACGTGCAGCGTAAGGACAAAGCGTTCACCTCAGAGCCGTCAAAACCCCCCTCCTGATTATTCTTTACAACAGAGGCTTACTGAAGCAGCAGTTAACAGCGGGAGGAGCAGGGTGAGCGGAGAGGCTGTAAACCACCCACCGCACGTCACATCCGCCGAGCTGGGGACATGTGTTAGAGGACGGTTTACGGGAGGGCCGGCCCAGCCCCAGCCCCATGCCCTGCCCTGCCCTGCAGACAGAGTTCCTCCTCTGACGCGTGCTGAGGATGCAGCTGTACAGTGGAGAGGGGGCTTCATCCGTACAGAGGTCCGGCCTCCGCCCGTGGCCACGCGGGTGACCTTAGGTCTGACCTCTGAACACAGTCTGACCTCATGGGGTAGCTGGAGACTGGGGGCCAGTCACGCAGGCGGGCATCATCAAACTCCATAAAAACTCTGGACACCAAGGACGTGGGTAAGTGTCCCTGGCTGGAAACACTCCTAAGTCCTATTATGTAATATAACCGCAAGAAGACAGAGGCGTCCAGGACACCATGGGGCATGGAGGAGGACCAAAGACCCCGCGTCTGGGACCCCCTGAGCCCCCAACCTCACCTGCCATCACTGCCTTTGGCCTGCTCTGACCTGCACCCTTTTTGTTTAGAACTGTCATCCAAGTACAGAGCTTTCCTGAGTTCTGTGAGTCATTCTATAAGACTGGTGAACCTGAGGGAGTCCTTTGGGTCCCCGAAATTTGTACCTAACTGGAAAAGTGCGGGTGGCCCTGGGAACCCCAGATTTGCAAGGTGTCAGCAATCCTTTTCTTTGGTTGCGCTGGGTCTTCACTGCTGCACAGTTTTCTCCAGTTGAGGCCAGTATTGGGCCGCACAGGCCTCTCGTGGTGGCAGCTTCGCTCGTTGCAGAGCAAGGCTCTAGGCGCGCTGGCTTCAGGAGCTGCAGGTCGCAGTCTCTACAGCTCGGGCTCAGCAGTTGTGGCTCATGGGCTTTACTTGTTCCGTGGCATGTGGAATCTTCCCAGACCAGGGATCGAACCTGCATCCCCTGCAATGGCACGTGGATTCCTATCCACTGTACCACCAAGGAAGCCCGGCGTCAGCAATCCTGAGCAGATGCAGAAGCCTTGCGGGAGCGGTGCCCTCCATCTCAGCTTCAGGTTCGGCACTCATCGCGTCAGGGGACCCAGAGTCCGCTCCATGGAGACGTGCAGAGCACGTTGCAGCCGCATCACCCATGGGTGCGAGCCTCTCCCAGCGTGGTGGGAGTGCAGCCCAGCTGGCCAGACCCGAGAGTGGTCTGTATCCCCCAGCACCTGACCCGGTGTCCCACCCAGCAGGCGCCCTGCAAATCCTTGGTGAATGAACTCAACAAGCAGGGTGCAATCTGTTGTCAAAGAGTAAACATAAAATCGACCCTGAAAGCTTTGGAAAACCTCTAACATGATGGTGACGAAGCTAATCTTACATCTGACCGCATCCATAATTCAGATCCTCAAGACCAATTAGCTAGCTAAAAATGAAATTTTCATAAATGAACTTGGAACAAGTTAAGCACCGAAAGTGAACTGCTGCCATCAGCTACCCGCGTGGTACAAAAGAGCGGAGAATCCTGAAAGCGGGCAAGGGAAACGCGGGCACCTCTACTAGCTCACGCCGTGATGGCATCTCAGTGCGGGGAGCTTCAGCTCCTCGTCCTCCTCCCTGAATCCCTGCATTCAGGTGCCACTGACCTCTGCGGATTTTGCCCCAAAGACGCCTGCTGGCAAACCCCGTCTCGGTGCACCCAGACCCCCGCCCACCAGCTCAGTGGCTGCCTTCCACTCTGCTCTCTCTCGGCCTCCATCCCTTGTCTCACTGCCACCCCCTTGCTCTAGAACTTTCCATGGTTCTTGAGCAGTTTGCCCCACGACTCTCAGACCTGGCTTTTCAGGCCCCTTAGCACATGGTCCAACCCTGCACATGCACACAAGTGCGCGTGCAAACACACACACCCTCAGCACTGTGCTTGCTCCCTCTCTCCCCTCACTACCCACCCACTCAGGGCCACGTCCAAGGCCTCCCGAAATACATGGAGGTGACACCTGTCTCTTTTTAACTTACCTGTACTGCACCCCCTCTTGCATCCTGATCAGAATCCAACTCCTGTTGCAAATCCTAACACTTCAGGCCCCGTTCAAATCCCAGTACATCCTCTGTGAGATGGTTCATCCCCCAGGGGCTGTGTGAGGCACACACTCGTACAAACTCCCCCACACTGTTTCCTGACTGTGTTTCCCTTCCCCCACCATCACACACGATCACACACCCTGAGGTGTGAGCTGCCTTTTCATCCTCAAGTTCCACAGGATCCGGGGCAGTGCTAGAGGCACAGCACAGTCTCCATACAAGAAACACATGTTGTCAAAGCTGTGGTTTCCCAGTGGTCATGCACGGATGTGACCGCTGGGCCGTAAAGAAGGCTGAGCACCGAAGAACTGATGCTTTTGAATTGTGGTGTTACAGAAGACGCTTGAGAGTCCCTTGGACTGCAAGGAGATCCAACCAGTCCATCCTAAAGAAAATCAACCCTAAATATTCACTGGATGGACTGATGCTGAAGCTGAAGCTCCAATACTTTGCCCACTTGATGCGAAGAGCCAACTCACTGGAAAAGACCCTGATGCTGGGAAAGATTGAAGGCAGGAGAAGAAGGGGACGACAGAGGATGAGATCGTTAAGTACCACCATTAACTCAATGGATATGAGTCTGAGCAAACTCCAGGAGACTGTGAAGGACAGGGAAGCCTGGTGTGCTGCAGTCCATGGGGTTGAAAAGAGTTGGACACAACTGAGCTACTGAACAAAGTCATTTCATAATAGGAAAGGAAGCAGTTAGAAAACAAGTCATTTCCTACGTCCCAAGATTCCACCAGGAAGAAAGAAGTGAGCCATGGTGCACCTTGACTCCATCTCAGATCCAGTCTGGGGATAACTTCCTCATGGTCAGAAAATTACCCTTGCAGATCCAAGGCCAGAACTAGCAAGGGACAGAAAGAGTCAGCTGGAGTTGTTTAAATTTAATCAAATGACAACGTGAGCATTATGAAAAAAAATCTCGACATTATCAACCATCTAATAACATAAGTCCTTTATTTGTACATCACTCAAGTCTGTGAGGCACTTTCCCAGCTATTATCTTGTTTTATCTTCATAAAAACCTTGAGATAGATGCAGCAAATGTAACTCCTCAATGGGAGAAGAAATCAAGGACCCAAAGGTTCGAGGGACTTGGCACATTTTCCAGAACTTGCCGCTGAACTGGGCAAGGCTGGGACCTGGGTTCCTTCTTCCTTGCCCAGGTCTTTCTGCTGAGCCACCTGGCCCTCAGGTCTGTTCTGGAGACGGTAACGAAACCAAGACCTGCACTGCCGAGAACAGCGGCCGGGAGTTAAGCCGACCTGGTCCAAATCCACCAGCCTCAGCTTATCTCTTTTTTTAGTAAAGACTGTATTTCTTTTATTTTAATATTTGACTTTATTTTATTTGGCTGTGCCAGGTCTTAGCTGCAGCATGTGGAATCTTTAGCTGCGGCATGCGGGATCTAGTTCCCTGACCAGGGATTGAACCCAAGGCCCCCTGCATTGGGAGGGTGGAGTCTTGTCCACTGGACCACCAGGGTGGAAACTGGCCCCCCAGCCTCAGTGCCTAACACAAAAGATAAATACGAAACCGCTATTCTATAAAAAGTCGCTATTAAATAAAAAGCAGCCCATTACAATGCCGAGCAGAGCACTTAAGAAGTGAAGGATAAATGGCAATGGTTCCTTATTCCGGCTCCAGTCATGAATATGCTGACTTGGGCCGTCTCTGAAGACACTATTACCCTCCCAGCCTGTCCACTGTGAGATCCTGCGATTTCTCAACGTACACACATTCTTGTTCATTAAGGTGCTTTCTCCTCGATTTCTTCATTTTAAAACATCTCACACACGGAAAAGGCCAGTACAGAACTAGGGAGTACAAATTCCACTCTGCCTGAAAACAAGGATAAAGCCAGCCCTTCAGCTCCTGTTCTGCAGCTCCATCTCCAGTCACGCCAGCTCAAGAATTTAGGAAAATCGTGGGGCATTAACACTGCCAGGCCTGACAGTCAGCCTCTCTGACGGGTAGTCCCCAGGAGCCCAGGAACAAAGAGACAGTGGACTGGACGATGTCAGCGCCCAGGCAGACAGCCGGGGCAGTTACGGGGTAGATCAAGAAGGGAGGAAGGCGGGAGAAGGAAGAGACGGAAGGGAGAAGAGTTCCTGTTCAACATCCGAAAGGGGGAGTGACGGCAGAACCGGAATCCGGCTCTCAGGAGACCCACGTAAATTCCTCCTAGCGTAAGCCCAGTGTCCCCACCTCCACCAGAACAAGCGTGCACACGCACACTCATCCATCTCACAACACTCCCATCAGACCTGCACCCACCCATCACACACACTCACCCATCTCTCTCTCACACACACATACACTCATCACACACACTCACCCATCACTCACATTCACCCATCTCTCTCACACACACATACACTCATCACACACACTCACCCATCACACACACTCACCAATCTCTCTCTCACACACACATACACTCATTACACACACTCAGCCATCACACACCCTCACCCATCTCTCACACACATACACTCATCACACACTCACCCATCACACACACTCACCCATCTCTCTCTCACACACACTCATTACACACACTAACCCATCACACACATCCATCTCTCTCACACATACACTCATCACACACACTCACCCATCACACACACTCACCCATCTCTCTCTCACACACACATACACTCATCACACACACTCACCCATTACACACACACTCCCATTAGACCTGCACCTACCCATCACATATACACTCACCTATCACACACACTCCCATCAGACCTGCACCCACCCGTCACACACACCCATCACACACACACTCCCATCTCTCTCTCACACACACATACACTCATCACACACACCCATCACACACTCACCCATCTCTCACACACACATACACTCACACACACACTCACCCATCACACACACTCACCCATCTCACACACACAATCACACACACCAATTACACACTCCCATCTCTCTCTCACACACACATACACTCATCACACACACTCACCCATGACACACACACTCCCATCAGACCCACACCCATCCATCACATACACACATACTCATCACATACACACTCAACCCATCACACACACACTCACCCATCACACACACTCACTGCCACACAGTCACAGATACAACCATACATTCACATGCACACATTCTCTTATATACTCATACAAACACACAAGAGGAAGAATAAACTTGGTCCATTAGGGAACTTTTTTCTTGGAGCATAGTCAGAGATTTGATTAGGAGGAAGGGAGAAAAAAATGAAAAGTTCTTTTGCAGACCACTTCCAACATGAGCAAAAGAGATTAAAAGGCTATAAAATCAACCAGAGGACTTAGGAAGCTTCATGTTATAAAGGGAGGCCAAAATAATAAATCAATTACTACCCAGTTAGAGGTTTAATTAAACCGTTTCAAGCATCTCTCAACATAAAATGAATTGTGAAAGTTAAACCCGAATGAAAATCATTAGAGAGGAAACTAAGATTCCAGAAGTCTCAAATTTTATGGACTTGGACAAAGAGGGAAGGAAAGACTTGGGGCTCTTAATGAAAGACTTTTGAAGAAATGTTCTCATGTTAACAGTCTAGGTCTAATTAAAATCTTAAGAAATACTTTTTTAAATTACATAGGCAACTAACTTTCCAGTATACACACACACACACAAACACAAACAGAAAGTGTATGCAAGAAGAATTTAAGTCAAAAGTGAATTAGTAAATGAAGGAAAATAACTTCTAAAAGTTCAGTGGTAAGAATCTGATTATGCCCCAAGTGCCACAAGAACACCGTGGTCAGGCCTCTCAGGATAGCTGCTCTCTTGCTCTCTGCCCATCCCGTGCCTGACCAGCCTGCTTCGTCTACACCCTCCTAAGAGGAGTAACCCTCGTTTGTATTGGGCTGGCCAAAAAGTTCATCCCGGTTTTTCCGTAACAGTGAACTTTTGGGCCAGCCCAATACTTGCCCCAGGCCTCAGCTAATGATAGCTCATCCAAGGGGTGGTGAGGGGCGCGCCCCTCTGGTTTCCCTAGTAACTAATGAGCCCAGCTGACACTGATTCCCCTCTATCTGACAACACCTTCTTCCCCTGGGGAGCAAAGGCCCACTGTCCACTGCACGTGGTGGGGTGTCGCTCCAGGACTCGGCTTCAGCGTGTAAGCCCCCCATCCGTTAAACCACCGAAGTCTCTGTTGCTGACCCCAGGCTCTTCATTGGGTCTTGCGCTTGTGCTTGGGTCAAGTAGGTGCAGCCCCAAAACTGGCAGAACAGCCAGGAGACTCCGTGAGCACTGAGATGTCAAGATGTTGGGAAATACAGGACGGGGGATGGAAAGTCTGAGGGCCTACCCGCTAGGGTGGTGCTCTGGAGTTACAGGGAGATCCCCGGGAGGCCGATCTTGCTGAATGGGGGCTGCCAGGTGCTCTGAAGAACAGGGGCCTCTTCACGGTTCTGCTATTGTATCACGGTGAGCCTTTCGTCATTGGTTAAGCTATTGATGGCATTCTGGGCTGCCCAGGTGGCCCAGTGGTAAAGCATCTGCCTGCCAGTGCAGGAGACATGAGTTTGCTCCCTGGCCCCTGGTCACAAAGGGGTGATGATGTGACTGAGCACACAGCACCCAAGGCAGCTTTCTAGGAGGGACTGGACTGAGCGCACAGCACCCAAAGCAGCTTTCTAGGAGGGACTGGACTGAGCACACAGCACCCAAGGCAGCTTTCTAGAAGGGAAGTGACTGAGCACACAGCACCCAAGGCAGCTTTCTAGGAGGGACTGGTATTTCTCTTGTGCCTTCAAAATGAAAATGATCTACCTGGGCTCTCTGGAATGTTAGCCTTTTGTGATCTCTAAGAGTAAAGGAGAATAAGAGCTTTTAGATAAACTCTAGAAATAACCACGTCTTGGGAATGAGAACTTTTGAACTCTTGAGGATTTCATTCCCCCCTCAACCTATGTGGACAACAACTGAGGAGCCTATGCGGGCAACTGACCAGATTTATTTTGCAAATGGATTGGTTTTAATTGGCTGTCCTTGGTGGAGATGAGGATCATTTTAGACAGAAGACTGTTGTACTTCAGTGGATATTAAATTCTAATTTTGTTAATTGAGGTCTTAATACATTGTATTTATGAAAGTTATTGTATTAGCCATACTTTTGTCTTAATGTGTTTTGTTTAATCACTAAGTTGTGTCTGACTCTTTGAGACCCCATAGACTGTAGTCCACCAGGCTCCTCTGTCCATGCAATTCTCCAGGCAGGAGTACTGGAGTGGGTTGCCATTTCCTACTCCAGGGGATCTTCCCAACCCAGGGATTGAACCCACGTCTCCTGTGTTGGCAGGCGGATTTTTACTACTAAGCCACCTAGGGATGGAGAGAAAATTATCTAGTGAAATTGTCAAAGAGTATAACTGCTCACGAAGTGTGACACTGTTTCTTCAGGTCTGCTGCTAAAGGCACATGCACAACGACAATCGAGTATAAGGAATAAAATGTAGAGCCTGTAAAGAAGGGTTTCCCCGATAACATACCTCTGAGTCTATTCACGAGATCTGGTTAGCCTTTCCCCAGCGTGAACGACCACGTGAATGTAAAGGAGGCCTAGAACCGAGGGACCTGATCTGAACCAGGGGTGGGAGCTAGCACCCCAGCATCACAGGACGAATATTTTTGATCATCAGTGCTCTCTATTGGAAGATTTATGATCAAAAGGGGAAACAATGGAAAATCTGCATGTACCAAGGCATGAGGAAGTCATTCTGGCTAACACATGGTTTAACTTCGGCTTCATGGACCAGAGCAGCCTGCTTTGTGGCCTTTCAGACTTATATTGCACACTCACTTTGGCCATTGAGGAAAGGAATGCATTAGAAAGCTAAAATGGAGTAGCGTGCTTCAGACATCCAAGGTAAAAACTGGTGGCCATTGTATATGGGATTTTAGACATGTTCTTCTTTTACTGCAGGGTTTTCTGAGCTAAACCGCAAAGTGCGTGCTAAGTCGTTTCAGTCATGTCCAACTCTGCAATGCTATGGAATATAGCCCACCAGGCTCCTCTGTCCATGGGGTTCTCCAGTCAGGAATACTAGAGTGGGTAACCATTTCCTCCTCCAAGGGATCTTCCCGACCCAGGGATCAAAACTGCACCTCTTAGGTCTCCTGTGTTGGCAGGTGGTTTCAAAAGCCAGAGGTGGTATTATCTCAGTTGGGGTCGCTGCTTGTGTTCGCTTAATGCTCATGCTCTCCCCTGTGCTGGACTTGCCGGGTGTCTTACATTTCGTCCCTAGTCTGAGGGAGGAAGTCTATTCGAGGACCGAGCAGCAACCTGCCCCCCTGTGAAATGAGTCTAACTGCTAGGTCTCCAGTGAGACACAATCCTCCTCCTCCTCTGGGCTTCCATGAAAAGTCAACCAGCTACTGTGCCTACATGGAGACTACCATCCATGGTGGGACCTTCCTGTCCCATGGGCCAGTACATCAGAAGGACCGCCGTCGGTAAGGGTCACCGTATGACTGACCGCCTGTGAGTTCCCCGGGCTGGGCTGTCTGCAGTGGAATGGGATTAACTGTTTTCTGTTTGGAAAGACCTAAGGGGTGCACCTCTAATGGCACCCAACATAACACGGGATGGCAGACCTGTCCCGTGACTGCTGACTCCTGGCGAGGCCACCAGGATGCTTCCATTAAAACTGGGCCTCCCCCTCCCCATGGGGGTGGCTCTGGGTGTGTGAGAGGACCAGGGTGGCCTGACTTTCCTCGTAATGGCCAGGGCGCAGCAGCCATTGACCTTGTAAGCAGCCGGCTCCAGAATCTGCCCACACTGTGATGAAGGACCGTCCTTAGCATACTAGACGCCTTCCTCTTGACACTCTGGCTGCTGCTGTCTGTACTGTTTGTAGTATCCGGATGCAGTGCCTCCAGCACACCTGACCCCGGGAATATCGCAGAAGACGGACTGACCAGGACTGTGAGGGTCGTTCGGGGTGTGGAGGGGCGCAGTGAGTGGCCAGGCCTCTCCAGGTAGCTGCTCCCTTGTTCTCTGTCCATCCCCTGCCCGACCACAGCGGCTTCATCTACACCCTCCTGACGTCAGTGACCCTCATCTATACCCACCCCAGCTAATGAGGGCTTATCAGAGCGGCGGTGAGGGGCATGCCCCTACCAGTTTCCCTGGTAACTAATGAGTCCACCGACATCAACTCCCCTACTACTGGTCATCTCCCTTCCCCTCAGAAGTGAAGACTGCCCCCGAGTCCTGCCCGCTGTCCGCCACACACAGGAACGTGTCACTCCAGGGCCCTGCTTCAGACATGCAAACCCCCATCCATTAAACCACCGATGCCTCTGTTGCTGACTCCAGGCTCTTTCTTGGATCTGCAAACTGGGCGAGTACAGGGCGTGTGGGTCTGTGCGGTGCGGCCCAACAAACACGCAAGCATGACATGCGCAAATCTCACTTTCCAACTTACTAGAGCAGCGGTTCCCAATCTTTTTGGCACCAGGGAGTGGTTTTGCAGAAGATAATTTTTCCAAGAAGCAGAGTCCACTGGGGAGGGCGGGAATGGTTTGGGGATGATTCAAGCTCATTACATTTATCATGCACTTTATTTCTATTGCTATTACATCAGCTTCACCTCAGATCATCAGCAATCAGACTCTGAGGTTGGGGACCCTTGAACTAGATGACCTTGAGTATGCTGTTTTAACTCTACTCTCTGAAACACATGTTCCTCAATTATAAAATCTGGGCACCAGCAAGGAAATAGAAGACATGACAATACTATAAACCAACAAAACCTAACACACACACATAGGACATGCCTACCCATCAACAGAATACCAATTCTTCTCAAGTGCACAAGGGACATTCTCCAGGTTAGATCACAATGATCAGCCATAAATCAAGTCTCAGTAAGTTTATAAGGGCTGAAATTAGAAACAAAGAGAAGGACTTCCCTGGTGGTCCAGTGGTTGGGAGCCTGCCTGCCCGTGCAGGGGACACAGGTTTGATCCCTGGTCCGGGAAGATTCTACATGTCACAGGGCAACCAAGCCCAAGCACCAGAACCACTTAAGGCCATGCACCTGAGAGCCTGTGCCCCGCAATAGGAGAAGCCGCCACACTGTGGAGCCCGAGCACCACGGCCGGGAGCAGCCCCTGCGTGCACCAGTGAAGACCCAGGGCAGCCCTAAGTAAATAAATAAATAAGAATTTAAAAAAAAAAAGAGAGAAGAGCAGAATGAAATTTGGGAAATTCAGAGATAAATGGAAATTAAATGGCACTCCTAAATAAATAATGAGTCAAAAAAGAAATCATAAGGGAAATTAGAAAATTCATTGAGACGGAAAAGCAGAAAAACGCAACAGACCAAAACTAATGAGATGCAGCAAAAGCAGTGCTTAGAGGCCAATTTAAAGCTGTAAATGTTAAATAAAGAAGAAAGAGACCAGTAGCCTACTCCTCCAGCTAAAAAACTAGAAAAACTAGAAGCAAACTAGATGCAATGCAAGCAGAGAACAGAAATGATAAAGACAGGAGTGAAACAATGAAATAGAATACAGAAGTGAAACATATACCCGGAAGACCTAAGTGCTCACTACCATTAATTACCAAGAAAATGCAAATCAGAACCACAGTGTGATACTAGCCCAGACCCACAAGGATGGCTAGCATCAAACACAGGAAAAGTAACAAGTGCTGGGGAAGCTGCAGAGAAATTGGATCCCTCGTATATTAACAGGAACAGACATTAACAGGAATGGTCCAGGGCTTCATCTGGTTGGAAAATGGTTTTGCAGCCCTCGTCTCGAAAAGTGAAACACAGAATTAGCCTATGATCCAACAATTCCACTCCGAGGTATAAAATTAATAAAAATCTGTATCTATACAAATGCTTCTACACAAATTCTTCTACATCTACACAAGTGCTCCTACACAAGTGTTTACAGAAGTATGATTGATGATAGTCAGAAAGAAGAAATAACCCAAGTGTTTGTCAACAAATCAATGGGTGGACAAAATGTGGCCAGTCCATACAATGAAAGTTTATTCAGCCATTAAAAAAAAAAATGAAGCACTGTCAGACTACAACCTGGAAACACGCTAAATGAAAGAAGTCAGGCACAAATGACTACATATTACATGATTCCATTTGTATGAAACTTACAAAAAAGGCAAACCCAAAGAGAAAAAAAGTACATTAATGGTTGCCAAGGTATAGAGGAAAGGAAAACTGAAGTGACTTTTTTTTTTTTTTGGTAATCGTACCTTTACTGAGATGTAAGTCACCTACCATAAAATTCATCCTTAAGTTTAAAAGTGTCCATTTCAGTGATTTTTACACATTTGCAAAGTTGTCCAACTATCACCACTGTCTGGTTTTAGAATATTTTCATCATCCACCAAAGAAAACCCATATTTTCTGATAGTCATTCTCCATCAGCCCCTCCCCCAGCCCCTGCTAGGGCTTCCTAGGCGGCTCAGTGGTAGAGAATATACCTGTCAAAGCAGGAGACGTGGGTCCAATCTCTGGGTCAGGAAGATCCCCTGGAGAAGGAAATGGCAAACCATGGGAGCAACTTCTTAATGGGTACAGGGTTTCTGAGGTGGCTGAGATGCATTACAGTGTAAATATACTAATAACCACTGAATTATACACTTTAAAATGATGGATTTTATATAAACCTTATCTGTAACCTTGTTTATAATGACACAAAGCTGGGGAGAAGATATATATCATCAGGAAAGAAATGGTTATGTAAATTAAGAATTACCCATAGAATGAAATACAGACAATAAAAAGAATGGAGACATGTTGGTAGTGAAGTGGCAGGCTATTCATATAGTGCTGACAGTTCTGTTACTAAATAACAGGACAACAGAGAGTTTATATGCTCATATATGCATATAGAAATGTCTAGGGACACACTTAATTGTTAGCAGTGATACTGAAGCTGAGCAGGACCTATGGGGCTTCTGGGCACAAACGTCTTTCTGTCTTCCTCTTTGCTTCATTATAGAAAATGGGCTTCGTTCCATGACCTTCCCTGAGTTCCATCAGGCAGGTTCAGACAGCTAGCTGCTGAAGGAAGGAGGTGCACAGACAAGCGAGGAACAGTCAAAGGAAACAACAGTGCAGCCTTCCTGCAGGGTCCTGGTTCCCCTTCAAGGGATACACAGCATCACAACAGTATCTCTGAGCTGCTTTGCAGACACTAACATTCCTACCAGGTGAGAGGAGTTAACGGTACGCTGCCCAGAAGCACTGCAGACCCCAGGTGAGCTGGAGTCATAAGCGTGATGATGAGGATGCCCACTCACCTCCCCACCAACCAATCCAAAGAACATCCACGAGCTGCTGGCGTCCTTTTTGAACCGCTGCTATTGAACTCAATACCCCTTCAGGTCGAGACACCAAATGCTCAGTGCATTAGCCAGCTGTGTCCCCTTTGCCTGGCAATGCAATAAAGCTGTTCTTTCCTACTCCACCCAAAACTCTGTCCCTGAGATTTAGTTCAGTGTTGGGGCTCAGAGGCTGGATTCAGTTTTAGTATTTCTAGGATCTCGGAGGGATGGTTAGCGAGATGTACCTTCTTCACTGTATATTGTTTTAACATTTTTCCAGCAAAGTGTCATTACTTTTTTAATTGAAAATAAAAATATAAAGACGTGATTGCTTTGATGGGTTTACTCACACGGTGGGTGCAAGGCCCAGGAGAAGCCCTGGGGTGCGCCTGAGGAGTGCAGGGGAGCTTCACGGGAATGGGTTCCCACGCGGCACTAAGGAGAAAGGTCTGGGGTCTAGAGAATCTATGCAGCTCTCAGGGGGCCCGAAGTATCAGAGGAGGAGCAGGCCCCAGCGCGGCCTTCACGCCGCCCGCGACACCGCAGAGAAGGGAAGGGGGCTCATGCCGGTCAGAAGGGTTTCCAGGTCTGATAGGTTTGAATGAAGGCTAGCTGCTGGAGCTTCCTGAATGCCAGGTAGAACGCAACACACACTGCCTGAGACAGAGGAGCAGAAGGCTGGTGGGGGGAGAAAACCCGAGGACACAGGTGACTGTTTCCATCAGGGCCCCGTGTCAGCGCCTGAGCAGGACCCGGGACAGCCCAGGCCCCTCTCCGGTGCATCCTGCCAGCACAGGATGGGACAGACAGACTGGGGTGGGGGGGCGGGGGTCAGAGGGGCCCCGAGGAGGGCCTCCCACCCCCACCTGGGCCAGGCACGCGTTCCCAGGAGGAGGGAGGCACTCGGGACGGCCGTCCGGCCCACAGGGACGCCGCTCACAAACATCGGAGAGGAGGGAAGGGGTAGAAGTCAGAACATGTACCTTCCAACACGGACACACACATATCCCTGTGGATTCTACCTGCTTTATTATTACTTATTCCTTCATTGTTTAGAAATGAAATGAAAAATTCAAAGTATTGTATCTCTTACATTTCATTTCAGGAGGAGGAAAAAGCTTTTAATGTGGCTGTGCAGCATGTGGGATCTTAGTTCCCCAACCAGGGACTGAACCCGGGCCCCCTATGTTGGGAGCATGGAGTCTTAACCACTGGACGGCCAGGGAAGTCCCTAAGAGGAGGAGAACTCTTAGTAAGCAAAGCTGAATAAAAATAGAATGAAGAGCTTTCCAACAGCCTTTCTGAGTTCTTTGCATGTTAATCTGTATGACAACCATCTGCCACAGGAATTTTACAAAAAGAGATTATCTGTTTTTCTGAGTTTATAGATGTTGAGGCGGGGACACACACACATTTGAAGTCCTTGACTTAAAGCCATGGTTCCATCTGCCCGCGAAGCTACACTCTTTGGGAAGCTGAGGCCCCTCAACCGCTCAGCAGGGAGGTGGCCGTAGGGAAGGCAGGGCTCCTGACGGGATGGGGGAGGCTTGCTCACTCCCAGACCTGGGGGCACAGGGCGGGGGTCTGAGCTTTGAGCCCTGGCATCAGGCAGATTCTTTTTTTTTCCCCCCAGCTTTATTGAGGCATCACTGACAAACAAAAACTGTATATATTTAGGTTGTACAATGTGATTTTTTAAGGTGTACAAGGTGGTTTAATATATGAATGCATTGTGACATGCGTACCACATCAAGCTTATGAACACAACTACTACCTCACATAAAACCATTTTGTATGTGCGGGTGAGAACAGTTAAGATCTACTCTCTTAGCAAACTTCAAGTACACAATTCAGTGTTGTCAGCTAGAATCGCCGTGCTAGAATCTGTCAGATCCCTAGATCTAATAGGAAAACTCACACACATTGACCAGCAGCTCCCCATTTCCCCCACCCCCAGGCAACCACTGCTCTACCGCCTGGTTCTATGAATCTAGCTGGTTTCAATACCACATATAAGTGAGATCATACAGTATCTGTCTGTGTCTGGCTTATTTCACTTAGTATAAAGTCCTCCACTTTCATCCACATAGCAAATGGCAAGGTTTCCTTTTTCATAGCTGAATAATATTCCCATCTGTGTGTGCATGTGCATGTATGTATCTTATTTTCTGCATCCAGTCATCAGCTGATGAACACTTGGGCTGTTTTCATATCTCGCCTACTATGAACACAGAGGTCCCTCCTTATCCATGGGGGACACTTTCCAAGATCCCCGGCAGATGCCTGAAACCACAAACTGTGGTTTGAACCCTGTAAGCACCCTATAATGTACTGAACCCTGTAAGTACTATGTTTCTGCCTATACATACATATCAAAGATAAATTTATCAGACAGTGAGAGATTAATAATAATAAAATACAATTATAATAAAATATAATAAATGTAGTCTCTCTCTCTCTCAAAACATCCTACTGTACTGTATTCACCCTTCCTTTCTTTTTGGCTACACCACATGGCTTGCAGAATACATGATCTTAGTTCCCCAGCCAGGGTTGAACCCACACCCCCAGCAGTGGAAGCACGGTGTCTTAACCACTGGACTGCTATAGGAGTCCCACCTCACCCTTCTTCTTATGATGATGTGAGATGAGAAATGCCTAAGTGAATGGTGTAGGCACTGTGATGGAGTGTGAGGCTGCTATAACCTTCTGACCATGTGTCAGAGGGAGGTCACATGCTCCAGGTGACCCTGGGTGGATGTCAGGATCAGATGATGCCATGTTGGTAGGTGGGGCCTCAGGAAGGAATGAGCTCATTATGCTACTCAGAAGAGTGTGCAATTTAAAACTGATGTGATTTTTATTTCTGGAATTTTCCCATTTACGATTTCTAGACTACAGTTGACCAAGCGTAAGAGAAGGCATGGGAAGTGAAACCACAGATAAGCAGGGATTTAACACTGCAGTGGGCAGGGGACGGGGGTATCTCTGAGATCCTGACTTCATTTCCTTTGAACACAGGCCCAGCAGTGGGATCGCCGGATCACATGGTGGTGCTATTTTTAATTGTTTAAGGAACCGCCCTACTGCTTTCCCACCAATAGGGCAGGAGGGGTCCCTTTTCTCCACACCCTCATGGACACCTATTAGCTCTTTTCATTTTCATGACAGCCATTCTCACAACCGGGAGGCGGTGACAGCTCAGGTGGTGTTGATTTGCATTTCCCTGGTGATTAGTAATGTTGAGCACTTTTTCACATACCTTATGGCCATTTGTACATCTTCATTGTGAAAAGGTCTCCTCAGGTTTTCTGCCCATTTTTTAATCAAGTTATGGGGCAGATGCTCAGTGCCTGACACAGACCTTTCCCCACCCCCATACTCTTCCTCCCTAAAGCAATCAAGTGTAACCCACCCCCCTCACTCCAGCTTCCTCTGGTGGGGGTAGGTCAGACCTGTCTCCCGGGCTGGCGGGAGGGGATGAGGAACTCCTCAGACACACCACCCAGATTCGTGACAGCGACGCAGACACTTCTTGCCCCTCCTCATTTGCCTGGCTTCTCTTAGTTTCTCCTTATGCCACTAAGAGTTAAACAGAACTTCTCCTAACTTCCCAACAACTCAATCCTCTGTCAGGCAAGCTTTTCTGAGCACCCTGGGAATGGCCAGAGGGACTCGTTAACCAAAACATTTCGTGTCTGGAGTCTCTCCTTGTTAACGGTGTCAGACAGATGATCAATAAGCCAGCCCGTTCAAAGATGCCAGCCTGAATATTCCCAGGAAAGAGCAATTGGATTATTACTGTAACTAATGAATCCTGCGACGAGAAGTTTACTGCCACAGACTGAGGTTCGGCACAGGAGGCCGGCCGCCCTCTCTCATCACGGAAAAAGTTTTGTGGGGGCTTTTTCTGACACTGGCTTGTAGCTGTTCCTCCCAGATTATATATTTTCTTTGTCTGCAGGGACCTAATTACAGCGCCTGGACGGTTCCTCCAACCCAGCCACCTGCTGCATCTCATGCCGTTCAGTGGGAGGTCTGGACACTGCAAACCAGTGTATTTCACATCTGACACTTGACTGTGAACCTGAAGGATTCTGCGATGGGGCTCCTTGCTCCAGGGACACATGGGCCATCCATATGTTTCTAAGATTACCTGTACTTATTCATTCATGATGTATGTTATCGTAACCGCTTCCCTGCTGTCTTCCCTGTTCCAGGCATCATCCGTGGTGCTATCACCGTATCTCTGACCTCATCCTCACAGCACCCCCTTGCGCCAGGCAGATCTGTTTTCATTTTTCAGGTGAGCAGGGTGAAGCTCAGGGAAAACATCATCTGCTTCAGGTAATGCAGGAGCTGGTGCTGGAACTGGGTTAAACCCACACTTCTCTGACAACGAGCTTGTCCTTTTTGCGCGGGTGGATGGTGTTGACTCCTTTCATCTATTCATTCATTCATTCATCCATCCCTCCATCTACCAACCAGACACTGGAGAAGCACCTACAGAGACGGGGTTCAGGGAATTCAGAAACACATCCTGTCTGAGCAGATCTACAAATGGAAATTACTGCGGCTTCTGGTTGGAAACTTGGATTCTTCTGAGGCCCTACACCTGCCAGACAGAAACCAGGCACCAAAGCTGCTGTTCTTATTCTTCTTGTCACTCCAGCGTGCACAACTCTTTTGCGACCCCATGGACTGTAGCCCACCAGGCTCCGCTGTCCATGCCGTTGTCCAGGCGAGACTACTGGAGTGGGTTGCCATTTCCTTCTCCAGGGGATCTTCCCAACCCAGGGATCAAACCCTCGTCTCCTGCACTGGCAGGAGGATTATCACTAGTCCACCAGGGAAGCCCTAGAACCAAAGTGTTTGAAAGCAAATGAGCAGCATCACTGCCCACAGGCACCATTGCCCAGCACCCCAGCCCCCTTACCATCTCCGGGTTTGCCTGGGTTGGTGGGCTCAGGGGTGCTCAGAGGCCTGAGGGGAATGATGATTTCATCTGCATTAACCCCTTCCTCTGCGTGCTTCTCGGAAACGTGGGAGAGGAGTTCCGACTGACTTGGTGAGAAAAGGTTACAACATTTACACATGAAGATGGCTGGGTTTTCTGCAAGGAAAAAGAAACAAAACAAAAGCAAAATATGTTATTTCATCTTCACAAAAAACAATGGTTGCATCCAACTGCCAAAGAAAAAATACTGAAGGCTGCTCGTCTGAGCGATGGCCAGCCTCCCACAGGCTGCGTCTGGCCAGGCAGCTCGCTTCTTGCTTTATG
The DNA here is from genome assembly GCF_033118175.1 of Dama dama. Lineage (NCBI taxonomy): Eukaryota > Metazoa > Chordata > Mammalia > Artiodactyla > Cervidae > Dama > Dama dama. The sequence goes on along the minus strand of NC_083701.1, from coordinate 8,092,241 downwards.
TGGCCCCGGCTGCCAGAAAATTCTTTCTTCAGTATTTCACGAGGCAGTGGGCCGACACGGCGCTGCCACAGTGAGGGTGGAGCCCAGAAACCAAGTCCCTCTCTGCCTTCAAAGATAGGGTTTCTCCACCAAGCAGGCGGGGTAATGACCTACGAGAATTCTTTACCAAATAACACATGAAATGGAAATTTAACAAAGCAGAACATTGCTTCGTCAATGCAAGTCTCTCGTGAATACCGCCAATCGATATTTTATTTTTTCCAAGAAATGCTTCGTTCCTAAGGAACCCAAAATGCTTCCAAAACAAGAAGAGATTACAGTGATAGATTTCTTTCTTCATAAGAGGCCATGTCATTTTCAATGTGTGTCCTGCTGACCCCACAACGACCCCTACGATTTAGGCAAAGGGGGGTTAGTCATCCCTATTCCATAGCCGAGGACACTGAGGCTGTGAGAAGAAGTAACCTGCCCAGGCCAAAGCCTGGACTCTGCCGCCTGCTTCTGACATGACCTCCATTTGGCTGCAGACCATGAGCTGAGTTGCCCCCAAGTTAAAGCTAAAAGGCTTATCCCTGTAGTCAACCGAATCTGAAATGAAAACCACTCCAGAGAGGAGCATAATCCCAAAACCACATACTAAGTGCTGCCACGGTCATTTCAGCGTCTGTGGAGCCACGGCCACGGGGTGGCCCCCACGTCAGGCATCAGGGACTCAGGGATGAACTGGGCGTGGGGTCCTCCACAGATGAGCCACCAGCCCACTGGGGAGACAGACACGCCCAGAACAACTGCATTGCAACGTTTTCACTGCAACTGTTACCCAAGTAGCCTGGACTTACTCATGATTCCTGCTATGCTTTCAGGAGAAAGAGAATTCTGCGACAGGTAACAGAGCAGCACTTGGGGGTCGGCAGGGCTCCTGTGAGGCCCCCCGGTCCCCGCACACACCAAGCACTGTCTGGAGACCACCCAGGTAAGACTACATGTGCGTCTGCACATGACCAAGTGATAGCACCGCTTGTAACCAACCTACTGCCCAGGGGCCCCCACAGCCCGAAGGCCTGGGCAGCCCGGGACGCCTCCTGGCCCTGGCCACCTGTGTCAATCGGCACACTTCCCAAATGCCCATCGTGGGTCCAGTGCTGGGTCTGGAGTCCCCGGGGTGCCGGCAGAGACTGACCACACCCGACCCAGGACGACTGTCACAGAGGAAAGGGTGCAGCGTGGGATGGAGACAGAGGTGGGGAGGCAGCCCGCAGCTGCACTGAGACCAGGGAAGCCGTGCCCCAGGGAGGCCGGCCTGGCACCCCCGCCCCGCAGGACCTATGCCCTAGATGCTGATGGGTATACGCCTGCCACCAACCAAGGGGCCAAGAGCCCCGAAGACACTCGCTAGTGACTCCTGAGCAGTGGTTCTACTTCTCGAGATCTGGCATCATAATCATCCAAAATGCAAACAAGGGCTCTGCACAGAGATGCTCAACACGGAGGTCATTTAGGATGACAAGTTCCAGAAACCACCTGCGTGCTCCACAGTGAGCATGCCAGGACACGTCCCCCAGAGCAGTTCCACAAGCTGCTGAGAACCAAAGGGGGAAGAACTCTGGACGGCATGGAAATGCTCAGAACGGACGTTCACTTCTACAGAGTGGGATGCACCACAGCTTGACAGGTACGTGGCTTTGTTCCTAAGGGAGAGACAGATTTACGGGTGGATGGATGGAAGAACAGATGGCCAGGCAGAAAGGATCCTGCCTGCTGGACTCTTTTTTAATAGTCACTTACGGATTTCCTATAACGAGTCTATGCATGCGTTCTCAGTCATGTCTGTTTGTGATCCCCATGGACTGTAGCCCACCAGGCTCCTCTGTCCATGGGATTCTCCAGGCAAGAATAATGGAGTTGGTTGCCATTTCCTCCTCCAGGGGATCTTCCCGAGCCAGGGACAGAACCCAAGTCTTTTGAATCTCCTGTTTACATGAGTTTAAAAATCAGGAAGGCTGAGACGCGAGGTGACAGGTACATATGGCATTCAGGTCGTGGCTCCAGGTGATGAGCGTTGAGCGGCTTGGGCAGGGCAGCCTCCTGCTAAGGCTGCTGCCTCCAGCCTGCCCGGGGTAGCTGTTCAAGGAACGTCTGAGCCAAGATGCTGCTGCGAACAGCAGACACCCTGGGCAGAGGGAAGGCAGAGATCCTGGGCTAAAGTGCTAGGAAGGCTTCCCAGAGGAGGCACTGAAAGGATCTCGAAAGCGGCCCTGGGAAGGACCCTTGGGCGCCCAAGGGCACCAGACCGGGCTCCAGGACCCACCCCACAACACAACCTCGCGTGCTCCCCAAGCTCTTAGCTACAGGTGCAGCCCTGGGGCTCAGAGAGACTGGCCTCAGGGGGCACCCAGCTTGACCTGGAGAAGGCAATGGCACCCCACTCCAGTACTCTTGCCTGGAAAATCCTGTGGGTGGAGGAGCCTGGTGGGCTGCGGTCCATGGGATCGCTAAGAGTGGACACGACTGAGCGTGTTCACTTTCACTTTTCACTTTCATGTATCGGAGAAGGCAATGGCACCCCACTCCAGTGTTCTTGCCTGGAGAATCCCAGGGACGGGGGAGCCCGGTGGGCTGACGTCCAAGGGGTCGCACAGAGTCGGACACGACTGAAGAGACTTAGCAGCAGCAGAAGCAGCAGCAGGCCCAAGCTCTACAATGTGCAACACGGCCCCTGGGGTCAGCACCGACGGGGACACGGCTACACAACAGCCGGCCGGACCACACGGCCCCCGGAGCTGTGCTGATGGATCAGCTAGGCTCTGCCGTCCCGAGTGCCGCCCTGTCGGCGGAGCAGGCCGCGGTGTCCCCCTGGAACGGCGTCCGTGACACGCCCAGGCCTCTGACTCGGAAGGAGGCTGAGCGCTCTGCAGGGACATGCGGCAACCACAGCGCAGACAACAAGACGCCGAGACACAGGGGACGGGCTCGTCGGGCTGCAGCCCCAAATGGGAAGAACTCTTCATCTACCAAAATAACAACAAAGCCGCTCTTGTCATTTTTTCATAGTAGATGCATGTGGAAAAAAAAAGATCTTATAGCCTGAAATATAAGCATAATTATGTTGTCAACTAATTCTGATGAAGATGCTATAATTTGCCTGCGTTTTTAGGTTCAGTTACTGTGCACTCATCCTTATCAAAAGGACTCGGGAGGGGAAATGGCGTGTTCAGCACAAGGAAAGTCACAGAAGTCTGGAGCTTGAGTGTGCAATTTCTGTGATTTTTTGCCAGTTTGTAACCAGCTACTCTGCACTGTTAAAATGGAAAATCTTAAAATAACCACGTCAACAAATCCTCATTTCTGAACCCTGATTTGCAAACACTCCCAGCCTGGAAGAGCCGGGTCCTGCCTGTGACCTCTGACCCCCCACCTGCTCGCCCTGCCTGGGGACCAGAGACGAATGAGTGAGGGCCTCTGTCCACTCCTCCCAGAAGAAGGTCCCAACCTAGACGGGCCTGCAGTCCGGGCGGGGGGGAGGGTGGGCCCCTGGGAGCTCCCCTGGGCGCTGACGGGTCACGGTTACGGGCTGGCCAGGCCCCCCGCCCCCACCTTTGCAATTGTGCAGCCCCTGTGTTGGCTGGAGCTGGTTCACTCCTGACGGACCCTTCCCCACCTCTTGGGCCCCCAAGGAAACCGGCGAAGGAGGTCGGCGCAGACGAGCTGAAGTTGCGGGCTCCGGCCAGCTCCCAGCACATCCAGCCCGGCCCACAGTCAAGGAGAACTCTGCTGCTGTCCTGAGTAAGGGCATCTCCTGTCGGGATGGGCAGAGCATAGCAGGATGCAGGCGTTCCAGGTCTCCCGGCCCTCGGAGCCCCCTTTTAAAATCACTGTTATTGATTATTACAGGAGTCACAGGGTGAAGTTGTGGAACAGTCGGATAACACAGAAGCATGCGGGGTAGAGACAACACCTGACCATCCCCTGGGAAGGAGAGCATCCCAGAGCATGGGGCTTCTGCTGTGCATCTGGGAGGGAAAGAGGTAGGGGCACCCCACGCACATGCCCCCGACGCCCCCCGGGGGGCTCCCAGCACCCTGGGGCCTCTTCCCTCCCTCCACCCCCAGTGCTGGGCTCCCCACAGAGGAGGGAGAGGCAATATCGGGTGTCACAGACAGGGACCCCAAGCATAAACTCCAAAGTCGTTGTCTTACAGAAGCAGCGTTAGCAGCGGCCCCACGTCTGAGAGGTCTCTGCGTCCCGCAGGGCCGGAGTGAGGCGGCTCCCGGGCGGGGCAGCAGGGGTTCAGTCCAGGCCCCTGCCCACCTCTGGGAGGAGGCAGGGATCAGCCCCAGGACCCCCCACACCACCTACCACACCACCTGCCGTCGGAGCCCCGCCAGACCCAGCGTCACCCATCCTCCTCTCAACCACGCTGCCGCTAGGAAAACAGGAGGGCTGGACAAATGTCAGGTGAACTGATGGCTACAAATAGCCTAAATATTTATTGATAACCATAAGGAGACAAAACGCTCATTACCAGACTATGAGATTTCTCTATTTAAAAACTATAGTGTAAAAAAGAGTTCTCTTCCTTCCTCTCCTCAATCAGTATGTCATGCTCTGCTTTTTAACCGTCTTTTACTTGGATTGATCAACTTTAAATAAAGAGAGTTCAACAGACAAAACTAACATCCTATTAAACTGCCGACCTCATGAAAAGTCAGATGGCAGATTCTTTGGGAGTTAAGTTTTTGTCTTCCTGTTGTTCACTTGCCCTTAAGTTATTAAATTCGTAAGAGCTGGCAGCATCCCAACAGGAGCAGAAACAGTAACACGAAGCCAGACTGCTGTCACATCCAAGGTAGGGAACAAACCCTCATATTGTGCAGCTCACTACAATCGAAAATACTTTTTCCCTTTATCTTCAGAAAAGGAGGCCCGGGCTTGATCAAAATGCTCTCCTTCCATTTAGTCTGTTCTGCACAACTTTTAACGAGCTGTGGATATGCCTAATATAACATCATCATAGCCAGCGCACTTTGTGAGAACTCGCTGTAACCAAAATAAAGGAATTCAAAGAGGAAGAAGGAGAAGAGTCGGAAGTTTAAATCAATTACACCCTCACCATGAGGTGGGAGCATGCAAGGCTCAGGCCAGGTGTGTCTAATCTGCACGACACGCCCGTGAAATGGGTTTCATTATTGTATTTCCTCAACTCTAAGACAGCATTTATCTTCAGACGCATGGATACTTTACAATACGACTAAAAGATGACTAAAATGCTACCAAATAAACTAAGGCATGTCTTATCACATCAACTGTAGGACACTTCCTGATGTTAGAGATATTAAAATGTGAGTCTTTCAATCAATGAAACACAGAGACATTCCCGGGTTCCAACGGAGATGCAGCATGAGCTGAGGGCCTGGGAGGCTGGACTCCCAACAACCCCTGCTCATCCCCTGGAAGGCCCCACATCCCCACTCGGCACCCCCAACACACACACTTGCCTGGGGGCCCTGCCTCTGGGCTCACCTCCATGACAGCACTTCAAACTCTGCTTTCAAGAGAAGCTTGAAAAGATGACAAAACCTTCCCTGAGGGCCACACTCCCTGTCACCTCTCATCCTGATGAGCAGGGTGGCTGCGAGCCCGCAAGGCACCTCTGTGAGAAAGGGAAAAGGGCGCCATTTCCTAAAGACATTAGTTCCCTCTGTCAGACAGTGGTCACAGTGTACTGATTTTGTGAGAACAAGATACTTTACTACCACTTGCAGAAAACTGTCATGATGAATATACGAATCCACGGCATGAAATGATGCCCTTAGATATGCTACTCTTGTGCAGTGTGCAACCTGCACAGCTGTACACAGCGGCCCTGACAAGTTGGCCACTAAGGTATTACTCTCCCATGTTACTGATGAAGCAGCTGTAACTTGCCCCAGCAGATCAAGTTCCGGCCTATATGTTTTCAAAGCTACTCAGTCAACACATAAGGAACTTAAAAAAATCAGGCAGAAACACAGGTCAGGGCCAATGGGACCCTGTGAGGAACACAAGAAGCCTTGGGCCCCACCCTATACCCAGCTTTGTGGCTACAGAGACATTTCTAACAATTAAGCACAACTAAGAGTAACTACAGCACAAAGGGAACTTTACTCCCTGTGTGTTTATTTTGTGCAATTTACAACAGCAACTCCCTTCAGGGAGCAGAAAGCTAGGAAATGAGAATGCCAGATGCAGGGCCACCAACCCACCAGAACACACACTTAATAAACATGCCTCCACACGGCTTGGCAACAGGTCTGAAGCAGGGAACAGAGAACCACCACATGCAGTGGATCAGCTTTCCTTGGCAAGAAAAAAAAGGTTACCAGCACACAGAGTAAACCCAGGCCCTTCAGGCCAGAGTGCGCATCATACACGCGCCAGCAGCACCCTCTGGTGGCCGGTCTGAGCACTACACCCACCATTCCGGGGATGAAGCCATTCCCAAGACCGGCAGACAAGACCCTCCTGAAAATACAGCGAACACTCCCCGAGTCCCAATTCCGCCGGATGCCATCCTTGGTCCGCCACCCACTTCATTTTCACATTAACCCAGTGAGGGAGGGGCGGCTCTCCCCACTGGTAAGCGAGTACACTGAGCCCTGGGAGCGGACTCCGAGGTCACCAACAGCGGGCAGCACAGTGAGCTGAGGCCCAAACCTGGCCCTAGACCGCCCTGGGCCCCGCAGCCGTGCGCCCCGGCACGCGGACCCGGCCTCCTGGCCCTCCACGCCCACACCTGCTGGGCGTCTGCTGGAGCCGCAGGGGCTCCCAGCTCGCTGACCGACCCCTCCAAGGCACCGCCGCACCCGAAGCAGCAGGAAGGGTGCCCGCCTGAGTCAGGACCCGGATCCCCCGCTCCCCACCTCCACGGTGGCGGGCGGAGTCTGCCTAAGCCTCTGAGCCTTTCGAGGTCCTAGTGAGAAGTGGCCTTCGAATGGCTTAAAATAGAACCTGCTCTCCGAGCCTCACCCAGAGGCTCCTTGACAGAGACACAGAGCCGCCTGGACGGAACCCAGGGTATGCGGGCAGCCCCAGCCAGCGCCTGCTGCCCCCACGGCCTCGAGGGGCCCCAAAAGGCACTTGCCTTCCCACCTGCCACCTCCACCCCCAAGATGCCGCCCCCAGCTCTGAGGTTCAGTGGGCGGAAGTTCCAATAAATGCATGCCCTCATTTGTGGTATTATTACCATGCAGCTCATGAAATGCTGATGAGCACGCCAACTTCCATAGCCCACAAAGTTAACATTTCTATTAGATGCAAAGGAGATAGCCCCTGGGTGTTCCTTTGTTGAAAGTGGATTAAGAAATAAAATGAGAAATGCTCAGTATCAGCTATAATTAAGCCTAGGCTGAACAGTGGCATTATAATTTTATGCATACGCATTTCTTCCACGTTGAAACTTGGCATAATTTTTTTAAAGTTATTTTTAAGCACTCTCAAAGTGAGAGCCCTGGGCAATAGAGTCTACTCATATTTACCATAATCACAGCTGAAGAGCAGCCCTGGGGCCCTTTCCGTGGGAAAGCACCACAAATAATTTGATGTAAACAGGAACCGTGTCCCCATCACCCAGTTCTCTGAGTGGTGGCGCTATGCCCGCCCCAGCAGATGTGGGGGAGGCTCCAAGGAGGTGTGAGCCTGCACGGGGACCCCTGACATCACCACTCCCCTTACGCAAGTCACCGAGGTGGCCCCAGAACTCCCAGGCCAACCACCACGTCTCCGGGTCATTTCCACGGGGTGGGGGACCGTCAGTCTTAACGTTGGAAGGTGACGGGCCGCCTGGCGCCTGCTTCAGCACTGGACCTCGGGATGGAGGCTTCGGGCTCAGACCCCACTGTGGCTACTTCTGCGTGGCTGGAGGAGCTTCTCCCTTGACAAACCCAAACGTCCTTGGCTGGAAACCCACAGAGACCACTGCAGCCGCCCTGCTGACCTCATGAGGACTGACGGTGAGGGGCAGGGGTCAATCACACGGAGGGAACACCGGCAAAGGGCTGCTCCACGTGCCACAGGCGCAGAGCAGAACCGGGCAGGGCAGGGCAGACGGGCTTGCACACACAACCCAGGGGGCAGGTGGACGAGCCTCAACACACACACCATTCCCGGACGTGCAGATGGCCGGCGTACGGACACTGCCTCTCGTGCAGAAACACACAGACGTGAGGCTCCGCGAGGGCTGCCCCTTAGACCACCAGGGCTCAAGAGGCCCAACGCCCCCGGCCAGGCCCGCGCCGTCCACAGGAATAGGACCACTGGTGTGATTTCAGGTTTTTCAAGTAGCCGCATTAAAATGAAACAAGGAAAATTAATTCTAATACTACGCTTTGTTACCCCAGTATATCCAAATATTATCCTTTCCCTTGTAATCCATGAGATTAGAAATGGGTGAGAGAGTTCAACGCTCTTTTTTATTGTGGTTGCTATACCAAGTATTCACAGTCTGGTGTGTGTTTTCCACTTACAAGCACGTGACAGTTTGGCCTAGAACACAAATCTAGTCTCACGTTCTCTCCAGGACTCCAGCAGCTTTTTCACTGCAGACTAGAGAAATGTGGCTTGCAGGGCCCACTCCCTGGCAGCCAGTGGGATGGGAGAGGGCCTCCAGCACCCCAAAATCTTTGAGGACCCGCAGACTTAGGAAAATGGAGACAAGGAATTAGGAAGCTTAGACCACGTCGACCAGAACTCCTGTCCACACTGTTAAGAAACAGGAGCTATGGACACGGCAGGGGAGGAGAGGGTGGGGTGAGTTGAGGAAGGAGCGTTGACGCAGACTCTCAGGAGTAACGCAGACAGCTGCTGGGAGGCTGCTGCAGAGCTTGGGAGCTGACCCCGGCGCTCCGCGAGGACCTGCAGTGGTGGGGCGGGTGTGCGTTCGTACGACGGGCTCACGCTGTTCTACAGCAGAAACCAACACAACGTTGTAAAGCAATCAGCCTCCAATGAAAGAAAAACAGAGGCTGAAGACGGGGACCTTTTCATTTATTATCATGACACAGGCCTTAGAAGCTGGCTGTCTGCTCTGGGCTCCTGAGGTCATAATCAAAGGAGATAAAATAACAGCCCGACAGGAACTGTGGGAAACACACAAATTCAATGGGAAATTTGAAATACCTGCTCTACTTATCATGAAAGCCTGTGACTGGTCTCAGTTACAAAGCATTTTGAACTCGACAATTAATTCCAGAAGAAAGAACTGCCCTCTAATACTCAGATGTGTCTAAGGTCTGTTCAAATTCCAGAGCAGAGCTTTAAATTTAAGCAAGAGCCACAGGGAAAAGAATTTTCCAAACCCCACCAGCCACCCAGCTCCAGGCCAGCAGAATCATCTGGTCCTTTCCGCCTGGTAACTAACACAGGAAGTAAGCAGCAGGTGTTCTCTCCACATACCTGGGTCATTCAGTTTTTTACTGGGGAAAAAAGAAATTTTCAACTTAGTCACACAATTCAGCATTTAATGAATGCCTAGTATGTACCACATACTATGTATGCTAAGCACATTTTAAAATGAGTAAGATACAAACTCCAGAAACATAAATAAATAATTCTGTTTTGTTCATGAAAACAATCTAAAATGACTGTGGTTTTGTTTGTGGCCCAAATTCATAGACTCCTGCTTTAGAAGGGACAGAGCCCGGTCTTGCAGCCAGTGCCCTACACTCCCCTTATTAGTTGAGCAGCTACCTCTCTGTCTCCCGTCCCATCACTTCATGGCGAATAGATGGGGACACAATGGAAACAGTGACAGACTTTATTTTCTTGGACTCCATAATCACTGCACGTGGTATCTGTAGCCATGAAATTACAAGACACTTGCTCCTCAGAAGAAAAGCAACGACCAATCTAGATAGCATATTAAAAAGCAGAGACGTTACTTTGCCAACAAAGGTCCATCTAGTCAAAGCTATGGTTTCTCCAGTGGTCATGTACGAATGTGAGAGCTGGACAATAAAGAAATCTGAGCAGCAAAGAACTGATGTCTTCAAACTGTGGTGCTGGAGAAGACTCTTGAGAGTCCCTTGGACAGCTAGGAGATCCAACCAGTCTATTCTAAAGGAAATCAACCCTGAATATTCATTGGAAGGACTGATGCCAAAGCTGAAGCTCCAATACTGTGGCCACCTGATGTGAAGAGCTGACTCACTGGAAAAGATCCTGATACTGGGAAAGGTTGAAGGCAGGAGGAGAAGGGGACGACAGAGGATGAGATGGTTGGGTGACATCACCAACTCAATGGACATGAGTTTGAGCATACTCCTAGAGATGGTGAAGGATCGGAAAGCCTGGCATGATGCAGTCCATGGGGTCACAAAGAGTCGAACACGACTGAGCGTCTGAACAACCACAACCACTCTGTTTACGAGGCAGGGAACTTTAGAAGGTCAGGCAGCCTGTCCTCCGCCCTGATCCGGCTCCAGCCAGTGCAGCCTCGGGGTGACCCTGGCAAGACCAGTCCCTCCCACTGCATCTGATCAGGCTACCCAGTGGCCCCTGGTCTCCTCCCCTGGAGGCCCAGCATCCCAGGCCCTCCGTCGTGCCTGACATCCACACGGGCGGCTGCCCCTCTGTAGACAAGGGTGTGTCCCGAGCTCCTGTCCTTTCCCACACATGACCCAGAGGGGGCGACAGAGGGCAAAGGAAAACTCTGGTTCTGAGCTGCCCGAAATTCTGGAGATGATCACACTAAGTGAGGGAAGTCAGACTGAAAAAGACAACTATCATACCATAGTGATTCAGGGGGGAAAACACACATGAACTTATTTACAAAACAGACTCACAGACTAGAGAACCGCCTCATGGTTACTAAAGGGAAAGGTCGGGGGGAAAGGGAATAAACCGGGAGTCTGGGATCGACATGTACACACGACTGGGTTTAAACAGATAACCAAACAAGGACCTGCTATAGAGCGCAGGGAACTCTGCTCAGGGTTTTGTAATAACCAAGTGGGAAAAGAATTTGAAAGAGAATAGATACACGTACAACTAAATCACTACACTGTATACCTAAAACTAACACAATATTGTAAATCAACTGTAGTCCAATATAAAAAAAATTTTTTTAATCATAAAAAAAAATTCTGCAAAGTGGAGAGGGCTGCTTTCTGATCACCAAACTTTAAAAAAAAAATTCAGAACATAGTTTTAGCTTTAACCTCAGTTTCTCAGAGAGACTTTTCTAAAACCCCCTTCAATACAAATTACGTCTCCATTACTTTCTCTTGCCCACTCCCCCACCACCCTCCACTTTCAAGCAGTTTCCCCAATTTGTAATCATATATTTGGTGGTGTGTTTATTTGTTTAACCTCTGTCTCCTCTAAAAGATTATAAACTCCAAAAACATCAATGTCACTTAATTCAAAATCAGTTAAAAGCTTAAAGAGATCAATGAGGTTAACAAACATATTTATTTCTAAACAGAAATGCTGCAATTCCTTTGTCAGAAGGACTAGAACATTTCCAGAATGTTCACCTTAGAACCCCTGAGAAGAACGTTAACCAAAGCACTCAACTCCTGCTCCCTAGAGAAACACCCAAGATCCAGGGCTGGGGGAGAAGGAGCGGCTCAGGGTGGGACAGCCTGCGGCCAACCCAGAACCCCTAAAACCCGCAACTTCACTGTCCCTCTGACTCCTGCCACGTGGCCCTCCTGAAAACTGTGGGCCATGGCCGTGTGTACGGAGCCTGGAGAGGTTCGTGGCCCCGTGCCGGTTCGGTTCATCACTGTTCTTGCCCCTAAAAAGAAACATGGACGAAGACTGGCTGGTCTCTGTGTTAAAGCCCGATCAGCCATCAGTCCCACAGGCCTTCCTCTGCTCCATGTCTCTAAACCTGCCCCAACCTCCATTCCCACGGCCGCCACTGCACCAAGACAGCACCTAACACGGGGTCTCGCTCCTGCCGGCGTTTCTGCCCCTCCAAAGGACGTCCTCCTGTTTATTCTTTATAAGCTCAAGAATAACTAGAAAGCTACAGTAATTCAGACAGTGTGATGCGGACCGAGGATAAACAAACAGATCAATGGAACAGACCTAAGAGCTCAGAAATGGACCCACATACTTTTTCAACAAAAGGACCGAGGTGACTAAGGGCTGGGCTAGGGGCACCTGCGCCCTACCCCTCAAGCCCTCAGTTCTCGGGACTTAGTTCCATCATGACGTCTGGCACCATCTCCCAAAGGATCCGCTTTCCACTGCTAGGACTGCATGAGACCCTCAAGAGGAGTCGGTGAGTCGCATCTGACTCTGCATTCTCGCTTCCCCGCACAAAGTTGTGCACAAACATTTGGGTGAACCAGGGAATCTGCTTAGAAGAAAGAAGGGAGGGAAGGAGAGAAGGAGGGAGGGAGTACCCTACAGAGCAAGGCAGTGGTGGTGGCCCCTGAAGGAGAGGCCTGCTGGCAGAGATGGGAAGAAAACATTCAACAGGAAGAAGGACAGGACACCCTACAGGGAGTCCTGGGGCCGACTTACAAAGCCCTCCAAGTTGCCAGGACATCCAGGACCCCCATTTTCCAGAATGCTACTCCCAAAACCCCCTGCACCTTGGCTCTGGATGCTGTAACTGATCTGGTCCTCTCAACCCCCTACACCCCCAACAAGGCCAGCAGCTGCCTCTGAAGCTGCTCCCCACCCTTCCATCCTGCCTTGGTCCTGACCCGGTGGGGGCACAAAGGTGCCGGATTCCAGAATTAAGCAATTTGCAGCTCCCTTTGTTACATGATTTAAAAGAAGAAAAGTCTGTTACCCCATTTAAAGTCTTTTTTTTTTTCCTATTAATATGCCAAGCATGATCTGCTTGTGAAAGCTGCTCAGTCGTGTCCAACTCTTTGTGATCCAGTCCACGGAATTCTCCAGGCCAGGATACTGGAGTGGGTAGCCTTTCCCTTCTCCAGGGGATCTTCCCAACCCAGGGATTGAACCCAGGTCTCCCACATTGCAGACGGATTCTTTACCAGATGAGCCACAAGGGAAGCCCAAGAATACTGGAGTGGGTAGCCTATCCCTTCTCCAGCGGATCTTGCCAACCCAGGAATCAAACCGGGGTCTCCTGCATTGCAGGCAGATTCTTTACCAGCTGAGCTCTGGGGGAAGCCCCTATCATCTGCTTATAATCTGTGCCCCCCGCAGAGGCCTAGGCTGGAGCTCTGGTCAGGGAACTTGATCTCACATGCCACAACTAAGGGTCCACGTGCCACAGTGAAGATCCAAAATCGCGCATGCCGCAACTAAGACCCAGCACAGTCAAACGAAGGAAAATAAATTTTTTTAAGATGACTCCACTAAAAAAAAAAAAAAAAAAAAAAAAGACTGTAACTTCAAACCTGTAATAAGTTTTTAATACCAGATTTTTTTTTTCTTAAAAAAAAAAAAATCAGTCAACATCTGTCACACTTTTCCAACCACAATGTTTTCAAGAAGCAAGTGGGTGACAGAGCACTCGGCCGCAGGGCAGGAGACTGGGTCTGGGTGAAAGGGATGAAAAGCAGAACCACCAGCCTCCAGGGCACCGGGACCGCATCTCCTGCAGATGCAGGCGCGGGTCCCAAGAGTTACGTGACTCCTCTCAGGTCAGGAATCTGGTGAGAGCAGAACCCAGGCCCCAGAGCACGTGTTCATTCCACCCTCCAGGCCCGTTCCTGCCCTTAAAGTTGACACCTGCCCTCGAGAAATTGCAAAGAAAGTGAAAGTTTAACGGGATAAACAGTTGAGAACAAAAAGAAAACTTAACTCCAGGCTAAATCCCTTCTACATAATTAAACCGGCCACTCTCACTGGGGAGGTTTGCATAAGCAGCCTGCATGAAACTGTCTATAAAAGGAAATGCAATTACGGGAGAGTCTTTTTAATATATCTAATTCCTGACTGCCCTTGCCTTAGGCAGAAACTTAATTCTACTGAAGGAGAGCTGTCTTTGAAAAGCTGTTAGGTAAAATGTAAGGTAACGCAGGAATCACTGTTCTACCAGGACTGAGAAGGGAGCAGCGTGGTGACAGACAGATCTCCAGTTCAAGGCAGCGCCCATCACGGCGGGCCCACCACCGAGAAGCTGCCCCTTAAGAGACCAAATGCGACTCCACATTGTCCTTCATTGTACACACTCTCCTGCCGTAACCCAACAACCAAGCAAAACAGGAGACTCTTTTCAGTAATTAGAGATGGCAAGTTAACAGCAATATATTCTAAAACATGATCTCTGTCACTTACAGCTGAAAACTCAAGGAAACTACAACAATGTCCAGGATTGTTTTTAGAAACTGTTAGGTAAACTCCAGAAGAGAAGTGGGCAGTGCATGCCATGTATCTATACTTGGGAGAAGGCAAGCACTAAACAAAGACAGTTCAGTAGGGAAGATCAGGTCCGACTCCACAGCGGATCTGTTCCTTCTACTTTAACCTTTGTATTGTATTGCTTTTGCTGCCAGTTGAGAAATGTTGCCTACAGCCTGAAATATACAGGATGGCCCCTTCTCAAGGCTCTGCCTTTAAAGTACAACACTTTTCCATTCATACAGGTAAAAACTTGCAGAACAGAGAATAACATTTGTCTTGGAGGTTTATAGGAACATTGTGGCCAGACCTAGGAGCACAGCTGCAAGCACTAAGGATTCAGACACCAAGAAGTCTGCACCAACCAACCACGCCCCCTCTCCCCTTTCAGGATAAAAGAAGCCTGAATTCTAACTCAGGTCCAATAGTGCTTTGGGACACTGGTCCATCACCTTCTCAAGCTGCGGGCTTTCCAAATAAAGTCACTGTTCCCTGCCCCAGCGATTCATCTCTCGATTTACTGACCCATCGTGTGGCAAGCAGTACGGGTTTTGGACTCAGTAACATCATTAATGTCAGAAAGCATGCCTGGCATAGTTCACAGCTCCCGAGGATCTGGGTCTGCTCCATCATCACACACACACACACACACACACACACACACACACACACACACACACACACACACACACTTTACTGTACTGGCTCTCCTTGTCGGAATCTGACACAATGGTATGAGGGCAGGACCAAGGGTCCAAGGGCTCTTTACTCATTCGTGCCTGGCATGTAAAGAATAGTATCACCAATGCTTCAACTGAAGAATCCATGAAACGTGCCCCTGGGGTTTGGGTACCAAATACCATACATAAGCTCAAATGCCTTCTGCAACCCTCAGTATGGGCGACACTCAGTGTAACTGCTTCAACATGGTTATAGGCTCAGAAGTTGATACTAGAGGGGCCATTGTTGAGAGTAAGCCCTATGACACCAAGAGTTAACTGCTTAGTCATGTCCAACTATTAGGGACCCCACCGACTGTAGCCCACCAGGCTCCTCTGTCCATGGGATTTTCCAGGCAAGACTACTGGAATGGGTTGCCATTCCCTTCTCCAGAGGATCTTCCCGACCCAGGGATGGAACCCCGGTCTCCTGCACTGCTCTTCCCGACCCAGGGATCGAACCCGGGTCTCCTGTACTGTAGGCAGATTTTCCAGTCTGAGTCACCAAGCTTATATCAGTATTTCTTAAGTCACCGGGCTCTGCCAGGGAACCAGGCTGGAAGGGGCAGGAGGTGGTCAGTGCAGCCAGGCATTCACTCTTCCCATCGCTAAAGGTGCCCTACAGCACCCACTGGAGGCCAGGCACTTGAACTTCCAGGAGCCAGAAGTACAAACCGGGCAGGCACCCCGAGTCTGGATTTCATCCCAAGCTGGAGGAAGTTGATTTTTTAAAGCCTCAGTTCTGCCATTTCCAAACTGTATGAAGTTGACCTCTCTGAACTTTTGTTCCTCGTCAGTAAACGACATACAAATTACAACTGTTGGTAGAAAGTGAGCAGCAGAAAGCACGAGGTCAGTGCCCCAATGCAGACGCTTCTTAATCCCGCAGGAAGGAGCCCCAGGCTCAGCGCCAAGGGGCTCGGGCCAGGTGCTAAGAAGATCCATCCTGCTCTTGCGCCCAGGGGCAGAAAGGCTGCGTCCCCCCGCCCGGAAAGCCAGAGACGGACGGCTGCCTGGAGGAGGTGGCATTTCAGCTTAACTTTAACGGGTGAGGACCAAAGGGCCCGCAGGGCTAGGCGGCAGGTAGGGGATAAATTACAGTTTATCACAGGATGTTACAGGGTTACCGGCAGCCAGAACGCTAATAATCTCAGGCGTTTATGGCTCCCTCTTCAGGACACCACGAAACTTCCCTTCAGCAGCTCGGTGGAACCCTGTCCCGTCAACACATCCTGCCCAAGGAACTTGGGTCTGAAAGAGCTACCCAATTCACGGAGGAGGAAACAGGGCAGGCAAGAAGGAGGCAGAGCGGCCAAAGAGTCGGCGGCGCGGGGATTCGAACATCCCGCCCGCCGGCACGCCTGCGCTCGGTCGCTGGCGCGCGCCCCGGCCCCACCCGTTGCCCTGGAAACGGCCCCGCGCACGCGCGCGCGCACAGCCTTCCCTCGCTCGTTCTGCCGCTAGCATCCTCGTTACTTTTTTTCTCAATAAAAACCCGAGGCGGCGGGATACTGCCAACACCGAACGTGCCGTCGAAGGACGCCGCTACGTCCGCTCTCCGCCCGGGGCCGCGGATCCCTCCGCCGCCCAGCGGCCCGCGCGCTCCTTCTCGACTCCGAGCTCGCAACGGCTTCCCGCGCGCCGCGCCGCGCCCCACCCCCACCCCTTCCCCACCCCAACCCCCAGCCCGGCTCACCTGCCGCCCGCGTCTCCATGGCAACGCCCCGCCGCGGAGGGAAAAAAAAGCGTCGGGCTCTTCCGGGCCCCCTCCCGCGCCGACCGAGAAGGCGGGGCGCCCCGCTGATGCTTCGCTTTTTATTTTTATTTTTTTAAGAAAAGAGCCGGCGCGGTTATGGCGAATCTGCGGCATTCAACATGGCGGATGGAGTCTTCGCCCTCCTCTTCCCGGGGCGCTGACGTCGGCGTCGCGGACGTCAGGCTCGGATGACCCTCCCCGCCAGCGGCGAGAGCGGCCGGGCTGGGCCGGGCTACTGCGCATGCGCTGACTCGGCGGCCAGGCTTAGCCATCCGGTTCGGCGGATCCACCGTCTCCGCGTTTTGAGCCTCTCCTGGAAGAGGGCTCACGGGAGGCCGGGAGTGAGGACTGCAGAAGCGCGAGTCTATCCTATTCTGCCCGGAGCCGGCGTCTGCATGCCAGCCCCATCCTTGGACCGCACCGGGCTGGACGAGGAAGGAGAGTTTCAGCGCTCTTATCCCAGTTCTCAGCGATTTGACTTTTCTTGGCTTTCATTTATTTACTCATTTGTCAATCGGGCGGTCACAGCCGGCCTCGCTCGCTCTCTTTCCAAGGTTGCACTGTTTGCAGATGCTTTCCGCTAGGAGTCAGTTCAGTTCCTCGCTCAGTCGTGTCCGACTGTGCACTGCAGCACGCCAGGCCTCCCTGTCCATCACCAACTCCCGGAGTTTACGCAAACTCCTGTCCATCGAGTCGGTGATGCCATCCAACCATCTCATCTTCTGTTGTCCCCTTTTCCTCCCGCCTTCAATCTTTCCCAGCATCAGGGTCTTTTCCAGTGAGTGAGTACTTCTCATCAAGTGGCCAGAGGATTGGAGTTTCAGCTTAGATTTAGTCTTACAGGTAGAATTCAGCCGCTGGAACCCTCCCAACCGAGCGCATGCCTTCTCTCCGCGCTCCACACTGTCTTGCAGAAAGTGTTGGCTGGCTGTGAGCCCGCCACCCCATCACTTACCCCTCTCCCTGAATCTGGCTTGCAGTCTTCTTTCTGCAAGTCGCAGTATCTGCTTGAGTTGTAATGACCTCGTTTTCCTTTTCGTTCTACCACTTCCTTCAGATCTCTGCTCAAATGACATATTGTAGCGGGCCCTGCCGGGCCACCCCATCCAAAGGAACCTTCCTAAGTCACTTTCTGTTTTCTCCATAGGATCTATTGCTGTCTGACATTAATTTATCCCGATTTCGTCCTGGTCACCCCTTTGGCCACCAAAACTAGAAACAGCCTGACAGTGATTTATTAAATTAATGAGTTCCTATTGCTTTTATTTAAAGGTTAGCTTCTGTTTATAGCAAATGTCTTTCATTTATGGTAGTAATCGTGTAAAGTTTTCTTTTTAAATCCAACCTGTTTACATTTTCTAAAATTAGTTGACTTTGCATGTGGTAACAGAGATAAGGTAAAGTAAATGTGAAAGTGAACTTGAAGTGAGAAATTTGGGAAATACTGATTTGTTTTGCTGGTTCTCCTGAAATGCTAATCTTTGCCTGTTGTAAGCCTTTTCCTGAAATAACCTCCCCTCTTTTGTGGCTCAGTTTAAGGAATTCTCTGTCAGCTCATGACTGTTCCCACACTCCTGTTCACACTTCGCGCCTGCACCATCCCAAGCCCACTGCATTTATCTGTTTGCACAGCCCCCTCCCAATGATCTAGACCATGAACTTCTTGCGCACAGAAGCCACGCAGATTTTTTAATCTTTGTTTCCCAGCTCCTCCTGCAGTGTTACTCAGTGAACACATTTGTTCTCATTGGTACTTGTTTTCCAGTTAGTAAAACTCCCACGAACATCCCACAACTCTGGGAGATGGTGAGGACAGGGAAGCCTGGCGTGCTGCGTCCATGGGGTCGGGAAGAGCCCCACAGAGTATTGAGCTGGGGGAGGGGGGTGGGTGAGGCTTTGATTTATCCGGAACCTTGTCTTGCTCCTTAACCCTGTTTGGGGGAAATAGAGACCCAAGATTATAAGACCCCAAATTTACCCAGTCTGTTAAATATATCTTGAGGTATCCCTCCGCCCACTCCTTCCTTAGCTTCACAACAATAGGAGGGCTAATTTGGACAAATAAGAATATCCTTTTCAAGAAGAGAAAAATGTGCAGAGAGGTTAGGTGGCTTTCTGAGCTCACACAGCAGGTCAGTGAAATCCCAGGTGTAGAACTGGTCTCCATGCCCAGTACTCTCCCCACATCGCCTGTGGGATGTGTCCACAGTACCCACCACATCCCCAAAAGGGCCACTCCACTGCAATCCTAGGGTTATTGCTACACACCCACCACCTCCCACAGTGCTTCCCAAGTCTCAAGATAGATGCCTGAGTGGAGCTCATCACAGTCTTTGATTTGCAAATGAATGCTCAAAAAGCTGCACGGATGAGTGTTCCCTTCCAGAGGGATAAATATTTGCAATAACCACTATTTTGCTGTGAATCGATTTCCGAGTTGTTCTGAGTCGCTGACAGTATTGGTTTTGTGCTGGGTTGCCTTTCTAACAACAGCATTTAAATGTTAGTTCTTGATTAGCCGATGGGTTACTCGTGGATGTTGTGACCAAAATGAATTTTGGAAATGAAGCAATTTAAAATTTGTCTCACAACCCAATTGCTTCAGAATATTAATAAAGTCAAATTTTAAAAAAAATAATGGATTGTGAATGACATTCCTGAATTAATGATATGGACAGCTATGATTTTCTCTGTTATTCTCATGGTATTTTCTTCCTTCTCTGTTCAAAGAAGAGTTACTGAGCCCCTATCATTACTGGCCACAGGCATACAGAAATGACCAAGAGACAGTCCCTTTCTAAGGGACCAGATTTGCAAATGGAGAGATGAGTCTGCCCATGGCCCTGCTGAGTAATTGGCATGTATTCAGTCAGCAAACATCTTTATACTTTCCATTTGCATGCTGTCCCAGAATGCCTTCAATTAGTGAAGGCACATTAATAGAAGTAAATATAAATTGCTCAAAATTGTCTAAGTAATAGCATCCTGCTTCAGCGACAGTCCTAGAGGGCGTGAGCCTCCCAGCTTGCCCTCTGGTGGCCTTCAGCCTCTCAAGACAGGCACGAGAGTGAATCTGTGCCAGAAATGTATTACATGAAATGACATTTCATTATGCAATAATAGATTAACATAATTGAATATATTTGTGTCAATAGTTTTATAATTATATCTAATAGCTCTATGGCAAACATGCATTTACATGAAGCCAGAATAATTTGTATACATAATTTTATGTTTTCTTGAATGCAGGTTTTGATAAAGGATACATAAGAGGGACCGCAAAATAATGGACCTGAAGGCACAATGCTAAAAATCAGAGGTTGGGATAATCACAGTGTTAAAAATCTGAATAGACACATTGTAGGGAAAAATTCATTTAAAATTGTATATAAAAAAGATGTTGTAATATTCAAACGATTTGAGCAACTTGAAAACATAATTATGACCTTAGGAAGCAACGTCTTTTCTCATTCTTTCTTTTCAGCGGCCATAGGGTGCCGTCTCCACCAGCACACACACAGTGTACCCTCAGCACACACGTATTGATCTCAATAGCATTTTTCGTTAGCAGTACCCAGGGCTCCTTCAGAGAACCCGAGTTCACGTCTGGGAGCAAAAAGAAATTGCAATGGCCTGAGACATCTTGCTGTTGCCAGAAAACCAGGCTGCTGCCAAAAGTGCTAGCTATTGCTGAAAGGACAAAGGAATCAGGTGAAAGGGAAAGAGGGTCCCTCAGGTCAGGTTGTAACAACTTAGATATAACAAAGAGTAACTAGGTCTACAGTTGCTGATTTACAAGAACAAGTTGAGTCTGTGAAAAGCCATGAGTCCTTAGAGATCAAAAAGGAAAAGTTAATATTATATGTAATGACAAAGCTAGTTATAGCTCAAAGAAAGTATAAAAACAGCATTTTAGTAAGTAGGTAAGTTTGGCATATATGGGACTCTTTCTTACTTGAAGTTCAGTATGTCTGTTTGGGAAACAGTGTATCTGTGTAAGTTGAGAAGAACAGATAACTTTACTATAAGTCAAAGATTTCCAAAAAGAGTAAGAACTGTACCAAAACCAGGAAGGGTAGGTCAAGATCAGCAGCCTCCAAAATAACCGGGTAGAGGAAAGGTTCATAATTGGTGCTGTGAGTTAATGAATTAGCCAGATGTCCTAGCAGAATGGTTGATGGATTAAACTGCTGTATGGTCCTGCTGATTATAATGAATGCTAATGGGGCATAATCAAGTTAATTGTAAACTGAGGCAAAACATCATGTACTCAAAATTCAATGGACATGGAGATTGCAAGAACTTACTTGTAAGTCCTGTTGACTTAGCAGTTGAACCTGGTTGGAGGGCATCCCAACCGGGAAATGCCTGCTGCTGCTTGAGTTACCTTGAAGGGTTCAGTGTTCCCACTAAGAATCCATCAATCATTGACACAGAGGCTGTGATTTCCATGTTCCTGGGAAGGAGATAATCATTCTGTCTTGTATCTGATCTTGCAATCCTGGAGAACTACAAAAATGTATCTTCTGTAGCTAACACATTGGTTGAATCAATAGTTCTTATTTGTACAAATAAGTTTAAGTATGGGTACAGTAAAAACTTTTGTGTTGTTAAGGTGGTTGAAACATTCAGGAGAAGTTATGTTAGACTCAGTGAAATATGGCAATTTGACTCAGTGGATAAATGATTCAGGAAATTTGATTCACAAAGTTTTAAGTTTATCAGCTGTGTTTAAATAGTTTACCCAAGAAAAGTTAATAGATTTATAAGTGTAATAAATATTCTGTAAAGCAACCACAAGCGGTAGTAACTGGGCAATGTTAAAAAAAATTCAATTTTAAAAAGGGAGGAGTGGCCTTGGATCCCAGCGGCAAGGAGGGTAAAACAGGAGGGCTGCCAGAGACTAGGCGCGTGCCAGACCCAACACGGAGGCCCAGGAAACAGTTATGGAAGGAAGGGAGAGGGTTGGAAGGATGGAGGCTGGATCAAGGGATGAACACTGGGGAGAGCCTGTGTGTGCAAGTTGGCTAGGACCTCTAAGGACTGCAGCATCTCTGCTTCCTGGGGCTTCCAGATTCCTCCTGGGACAACAAGTTAGCCTAGGGATGCCCTTCTCACGGTGATGGCAGGAGCCAAAAAGGGCAAGTAGAAATGTCAAGTGCTTCTTCAAGTCTCTTCTACCAGCGCACTACCAGTGCAAGTTACATGACCAAACTCAGAATCAGCAAGAAGAAAAATGTACTCACCTTTTTGGTAAGAGAAGAGAAATTTCCAGTACAAAGAGTGTCTCCTTAGGGTAGAGTGAAGAGATGGGACCATTAATATAATCTACCACTCCTTCCTGGAGAAGGAAATGACAACCCACTCCAATATTCTTTTGTGGAAAATCCCATGGATTTTCCCTGTCAGGCTCCTCTGACCACGGGGTCACAAAGAGTCCTCCGACAGGACAACCACCACTCATTCCATCATGAACCCACAGGGAAAAAGTCATAAGCGTGTACTCAGGGGAATTCCCTGGAAGTCCAGTGGTTAGAACTCTGTGCTTCCAATGCCAGGGGTCCAGGGTTTGATACCTGGTTGGGGAACTAAGATCCCACAAGCCACATGGTAAGACCAGAAAAGCAAATTAATTACTTTTTAAAGAAGGGTACCCAGTAATTTATTTTCTAAAGAGCCAGCTGACCATGTGCTTGGATGAATAGAAGAAAAGATTTGGTCATTCAGGATTTGGTATCAACAAGGGATATCTTTTTAATCTTGAGTTTCTATATACGATGGATTTGAGTTCAGGGTTGATTCTGCCATTTGTTGCCTGTGTGACCTTGGACAAGTGACACTCAGTCCATAGTAAATGTTCATTCTCCTGGTCTGCCTTCTCCCAGCGACAGCATCCACCTTTCCTCCAGGAACTTCCTTGCCCTGGTGGAGTGATTTTTTTTTATGTCACTATTATTGATGGTATAATTGACACTACTGAGCTCTGTGACCCGGAGGCCCCCATTCATGGGCCCATCAGTAAAACTGGGGGAGAGTTAGATTAAGCAGGATTTCATCAACTCACCACTGCAACACCAGTTAGCCAAGCTGCCAAGCCTCCAGTCCTGACATGCCAGTGAACGTTTGCTTGCAAGCATGAAGCCCTGTCACTGCGCTTGTTAAAGGATTGTGATAAAGAGCAATGTCTGTAAAGCAAGACAACTAGGCGCCCTGTCTAAGTTTTAAAACAGTGTCTCAGTTTCCCCGTTCAGAAAACAAGGCTGATCATCTCCACTGCATGGGCTTAAATTGTGAGGCTTAAATGAATTAACACACAACAGCTACGTTTTCTTTTACAAATTCAAAGCAGTGATCCTATGAGACTCTATGGAGTTTGATATCACGAAAACCTAATTCGTATTTTCATTTTCTCCACCCTGCCTTCACATTTTGGCAGTGTTTGGGTCAGTTAAATTATGCTGGTCTCTGCAGAATTCAAATATCAGAGGGGCCTGCCATCCAGGCTTGCTGACTGGTTCTTTGGTCCTTACACACCACTGACACTAGTGTCAGGGAGGAAGCCAAGAGCAGTCTGGCCTGGAAGTCATTTGCTGCAAATGAAATGAATCCTGAGAAGAGTGAGGGTGAAACCAGCCCTCCCCAGACTCTAGAGGGAGCAGTGCCTCAGGCCACCTCCTCCAGGGAACAGACTCAGACAACCATCAGCTCCTCCGTCCCCCCAGTCACCTCCCAGCCTCGGGTGGCGTCCGTCAGTGCCGACATTTCCCAGGATTCTTGCTTTCTTACAACGCATTCCGTGGACCATACTGGGTCCCTCAGTTACACCGTCCACCTCGCCCTCCTGCTGAAGCTGTGTGTCTACCAGGAGAAACCTAGATCAGTCTTACCTTCCCGAGCACCTTCTGCCTCACCTGGGACATCCTTGGCTCTCAGAAACTATTGTCTATTTGTTGGAAGGAAGAGAAATGGAATGAATAAATGTCTTCACTTTCTACTGTCAGCAGATAAACATTAACAGGAATATCTGGGGATGGGAGTTCCCTGTTTAGACATGCATGTGGGCATCTCTGCGGGGGCTCCCAACTTAAGGTTTAACACAGAATACTGGGGTTAAAACGACTTTAAAGATCTTTACATCAGACCTCCTTATTTTCAGATGGTTAAACTGAGGCCCAGAGATGCGAAGCCTGTTGTTCACCAGGCAACCAGGATTGTGAAAGCATAAAAACCATGTGCTACAAGCCACTTTTGAGAAGTTGGAGATGTTTAGCATTCCTTTCCTGGGAGAAGACAGCATTCAGTGGGTAAACGTATGTTGATCTTTACATATCCAAAAGGCGACTCTATGAAGAAGAGCTTCTTAAGAAAACAAAGTGTAGGGACTTCCCTGGTGATTCAGTGGTTAAGACTCCATGCTTCTACTGCAGGGTGCTGCTGCTGCTGCTAAGTCGCTTCAGTCGTGTCCGACTCTGTGCAACCCCAGGGTACATGGGTTCAATTTCTGGTCGGGCCCAGCAATCCCACTGCTGGGCATACACACCAAGGAAACCAGAACTGAAAGAGACATGTGTACCCCAATGTTCATTGCAGCACTGTTTATAATAGCCAGGACATGGAAGCAACCTAGACGTCCATCAGCAGACGAATGGATTAGAAAGCTGTGGTACATATACACAGTGGAATATTACTCAGCCATTAAAAAGAATGCATTTGAATTAGTTCTAATGAGGTGGATGAAACTGGGGCCTATTATACAGAGTGAAGTAAGCCAGAAAGAAAATCACCAATACAGTATACTAATGCATATATGTGGAATTTAGAAAGATGGTAATGATGACCCTATATTCAAGATGGCAAAAGAGACACAGATGCAAAGAGAGAATAGCATTGAAACATGAATATTATCATATATGAAACAGATCGCCAGTCCAGGTTCGATGCATAAGACAGGGTGCTCAGGGCTGGTGCCCTGGGATGACCCTGAGGGATGGGATGGAAAGGGAGGTGGGAGGGGGATTCAGGACGGGGAACACGTGCACACCCATGGCTGATTCATGTCAGTGTATGGCAAAAACCACTACAATACTGTAAAGTAATTAGCCTCCAATTAAACTAAATAAATTAATTTTTTTTAAAAATTTCTGGTCGGGAAACTAAAATCCTGCATGTTGCGTGGCATGGCCAAAAACAACAAAGAGAAGAAAAAGAAAACAAAAGATTTAACAGTCGCCACTAGACTCAGTGAATGCTCTTAACCCTGTAAATGCCCAACCATGAAACTGAGAAATAAATTATAAAGAGAAGAATCAAAACAGAGGTAGGGAAAATGCTAAAGACAAATACCAGTGGGACAGGACATGGAGCAGGTGGAGCTCTCAGATACTGCTTGTGGGACAAGTCATGGCACAGCCACTTCAGAAAACTGGTTGATGGCTTTTGACAAGGCTAAACGTAGATCTGCCCTGTAATCTAACAAGTTCACCCCCGGGAACAGACACAACAGAAATGCACCTGCTTGTTTCACCAAAAGACGTACAAGTTCTCCACACATCACTCTTCAGAGCCCCAACTTGGAAACTACAAAACTGCTCATTAACAGTAAAATGAGCAAATGAATTTCAGTATATTCACATGATGGAATACTATATAGAAGTCAAAAACCTTTTTGTAAAGAGGCAGATAGCATCTCCAGGTTTGTGGGCCATATGGTCTTCTCAGCTCTTGTCACTGTAGTACGGTGTAGAATGCAGCCCTAGACATGTACAGAACTGAACCGGCATGGCTGTGCTTTAAAAAAAAACTTTATGAAACCAGATGGAAGGCTGACTTTGGGCCGCCAGCCCTAGAATGCCAATGGTACAAAGCAGTAGTAAAAATGGACAATTCACAGCCATATCCAACAATATGGATGAATCTCACAAACATCGTATTGGGCAAAATAGGTCAGGCCCAAGAGCACGTTCTGCGTGATGCTAGTTTTATGAGGTCCAAGCACAGGCAGAGCTGCTGTGGAGGGCGTTGGAGGTCAGGACGGTAGCTGTGCCGTTACCGATTGAGCCTACGGAAGCGGGGATGAGGAGGCTCTCAGGATGCTTTTTCCCATCTGGGCTCTGAGTACATAGAGTGTTCAGCTTTTCAAAATTCATCAATGTGCAGAGTTATGTGCAATGTTCATGTACTTTCTTTATTTTTGGCTGTGCTGGGGAGGCTCGTGGGATCTCAGTTCCCCAACCAGGGATTAAACATTGATCATGGCAGTGAAAGTGCTGAATCCCAACCACTAGACCACCAGGGAACTCTCTGATATGTGTACTCTTGAATGTATATAAAAATATTTTCAATTAAAAAAAAGATTTCCCCCTGACTAGAAAAGATGCATGCATCGCAATTGTTATAGCAGCATTATTTACAATACCCAAGATATGGGAGCAACCTAAGTGTCCACCAACAGATGAATGAATAAAGAGATGGTATATGTATATTTAACTATCCCTGGTGGCTTAGATGGTAAAGAGTACATAGATATATATTTTCATTGGAATATTTATTGGAAGAACTGATACTGAGCTGAAACCCTCTAATACTTTGGCCACCTGATGTAAAGAACTGACTCATTGGAAAAGACCCTGATGCTTGGAAAGATTGAAGGCAGGAGGAAAAGGGGGTGATAGAGGATGAGATGGTTGGATAGCATCACAGACTCGATGGACATGGGTTTGAGCAAACTCTGGGAGTTGGTGATGGATAGACAAGCCTGGCGTGCTGTAATCCATGGAATCACAAAGAGTCAGACACAACTGAGTGACTGAACTGAACTTATATATCTGTATACACACACACACACACACACACACACATATGTATACACACACACAAATACACACAATAGAATACTACTCAGTCATAAAAAGAAACGAAGTTTTGCCATTTGCAGCAATGTAGATTGAGTTGGAGGGCATTATGCTAAATGAAATAAGTCAGAGAAAGACAAATACTTTATGATATCACTTACATGTGGAACCTAAAAAATGCAACAAACTCGTGAATATAACAAATAAGCAGACTCACAGAAATAGAGAACAAACTAGTGGTTACCACTGGGGAGAGGGAAGGGGGAAGGGCAAGATAGAGGTAGGGAAGTAAGAGATACAAACTATTAGGTATAAACTAAGCTACATGAATTCCCATGTGGCACAGTGGTAAAGAATCTGCCTGCAAATGCAGGAGTCACAAGAGACACAGGTTCAATCCTTGGGTCGGGACGATTCCCTGGAGGAGGAAATGGCAACCCACTCTAGTATTCTTGCCTGGAAAATTCCATGGACAGAGGAGCTTCATGGGCTTCTGTCCATGGGATTGCAAAGAGTTGGACACAACTGAGGGACTGAGCACACACACAAGATATATTGTACAACACAGGGAATATGGCCAATATTTTACAATAACTATAAATTGAATATAACCTTTAAAAATTGTGACTCACTATATTGTACACCTGTAATACATAATATCATGCAGCAACTGTACTTCAATTACTAATGTAAAAAATAAAGAAGGTTTTCAATAAAAAGTTTAAAAATAAATAGGAGCAGGGCAACTGTTGGCTTGTGTGTCTGATTTATGACTAATCCCTGGTCACAAAGTTGGATGATAACAAAGCTGGAACTGAAATCCAGGTCTCCAGCTCCCAGTAAGGAGCAGGCAAGGACTGAACATTTCTGTATGCAAGCCACCTGTAACATTCAATCTTCCTAATAACTCTCAGAGAAGATATTATTGGGCTCATTTTTTCAGTTGAGAACATTGGGGCCCAGAGAGGGTTTGGATATAGCTAGTTAGAGGCACCAGAAATGTCATCTGAGCCCTGGACTGTCTGATTCCCGACCCCCTGTTCCTCAGCTGCTCCTCGGGTTTTAAATGCAAACATGGTTCTCCTTATACGAGCA
Source organism: Dama dama (assembly GCF_033118175.1). Classification (NCBI taxonomy): domain Eukaryota; kingdom Metazoa; phylum Chordata; class Mammalia; order Artiodactyla; family Cervidae; genus Dama; species Dama dama. The sequence goes on along the minus strand of NC_083701.1, from coordinate 8,064,513 downwards.
TTGTATGAGCATAAAAGTAAACTGTAAGCCCCATTTTAGAAATATTATCCAGTTATCACTGACTTTGACTGCGGGCAGCCAGGCCTGCTCAGTCTTACTAGGGGATGGCTATGCTGGCTGCTTCTGGACAAACCCTGGCCACAGTCACTGCCGGGAGGAAAGATGTAGACCAGATCTCCATGGGCATTTTCACTGCGCTTTCTCTCTCGAAGCAAGCAGAGCGTGTGGGAGTGAGGGAGAAGGAGGAAGGAATGAGAACAAGGTGGATCCTGGAGAAGGCAGGCACGCTGACCTTGGAGGGGCTTGTCCCAAACTGAGCAAGCTTGAACCTGAAACCAGAAACCAAATTGAAAACTGGAAGCCGTCCTTCCTTCAGGAGCCATTTCTCTCTCATGGCTTCCATGTCTGAGATGACTCTCCCCGTCTGCCCAATCCCCTGCCTCCAACACTGGTTGAGGGCAGTAAAGAAACTCTGTATGGTGCTGTGTTGGTAGATACATGTCACTGTGCATTTGTCAAAACCCATAGAACTGGGACTTCCCCTGTGGTGTAGTGGATAAGAATCTGCCTGCCAAAGCAGGGGAGATGGCTTCCATCCCTGGTCCGGGAAGATCCCACAGGCCACGAGGCAACTGGGGCTGTGTCCCACAACTACTAAGTCCGTGCTCTGCAACAAGAGAAGCCACCACAACGAGACATCCAAGCACCACAATTGGAGAGTAGTCCCTGCTTGCTGAAGCTAAAGAAAACCTGAGAAAGTCCACGCCAAAAAAAAAAAAAAAAAAAAATCAATGAAGACTCAGTGCATCCAAAAATAAATAAATAATTAAAAAAAAAAAAAAACCCATAGAATGTATAACACTTAATGTATCAATATTGGTTCACCAGTTGCAACCAGTGTACCACAATAATGCAAGATGTTAATAAGTGGAGAAACTGGAGTGAGGGTCAGGAAGAGGGAATATGCCAACTCCCTATATTTTCCATGCTTTTTTTTTTGTAACCTAAAGCTGCTCTAGAAAATAGCCTATTAATTTTAAAAAATTCCTATGAGTTCATGGAAAATCTGGATTTCTGGCTTCCCTGGGAAAACCCGGTCTGTGAACACAGAGCCTGGGGCATTCCTAGGTCTGCCAGACTCCAGCAATAATCAATCCCATGGAAGAAGCACAGAACTTCTCCTTTACTAGCTTCTCCCTGTACTAGGACATGAGATGGTTGGATGGCATCACTGACTCAATGGACATGAGTTTGAGCAGGCTCTGGGAGTTGATGATGGACAGGGAAGCCTGGCGTGCTGCACTCCACGGGGTCACAAAGAGTTGGACACGACTGAGCAACTGAACTGAACTGAACTCCTAAGACACCCCGATTTTGCACAGCCAAAGCAAGCCAATGTCACTTTTTTGTTTTCCCTCTGGACCTTGGGGTCTTTGGAGTTTGGGATGCCTGGGGTAAGACCATAATTTAGTGCAAGGAGTTTCAAACTGGGTTCCTCAAAGACCTTCCTGCCTCCAGGGGTATCAGGTCTGGGGAGGAGACAAGGTGTGGGGCGGGGGGTGGGGTGGGGGTAGGGCTCTGCGCCCCTCACGGCTGCTTCTCCTTTATCTGCTGGACCTGTTGGGCTTAACTGGATAAGATGCATTCTAAGAAAGTGGTCTGTGGGTAAATACATGTGCAGACGCTGGACTAGCCCAATGACCGGGGAGCTGAGGCTGCAGACGGCAGTATTCGAAGGACTGAAGGGGACTGCTCAGAGGTGGAGGTAGGGCTACGTCTCTCTTATTTATTTGTTTGTGGCTGCACTGGGTCTTGGTTGCTGCGAGGGCTTTTCTCTAGTTGCGGTGAGCAGGGATGACGCTCTAGTTGTGGTGTGCAGGCTTCTTATTGCAGTGGCCTCAGTAGCTGAGACTCCCAGGCTCGCCAGCGCAGGCTCAGTAGTTGCGGCGCGTGGGCTCAGCTGCTCTGAGGCCTGTGGAATCTTCCAGGACCAGGGATCAAACCCACGTCCCCTGCATCGGCAGGCAGATTCTCATCCACTGGACCACGGAAGCCTGGTGCTCCGCCTTTTGACTGACCCTCTGAAGTCGCCCCCATCAGACCCCTCTGTTACTGTTTGTGTCTCGTCACTGGCGGTTCATCGTGGCGTCACCCGTTTCTGATGTGACTTGTTCTGACGACCATTTCCTGCTGATGGAGCATCCCTTCCCATCTGTTCCGGTCTGCTCGTGTGCTGGACCAGCTTCGTCCTCCTACCACACCGCTCCTCCCAGACCCTTTCAGTTCAGGGTTAAGGCCCAGGGATTTAATTAAAAGAAAACAATTCTTGTAGGCCTGATACACAGAAGGTCTGTGAGATGCACTAGGAAAACAAGATCCCTGCACGAAAACTTCCACAGGGCTCACTCTTGGTGCAGAGCATGGAGAAGTCCTTCTTACTCCAGGAAGCCCTTTAGGGTTTCTGAAAAGATGCTGGAAGGGCCCAGGCTCCAGGCTCCAAGGCTCTAGTCTGCCAGCTGCACCCCCTGTGTCCGCTTTGAGCTGCTCATGTTTCACTCGGCTCCTTCTGCGTCAGGCTGCTCTTATACACCTTTGTGATTAGTAGTCTTTACTTTTAGGAAAGAAGCGCTCATGAACTTGGTGCTTCTCCAGGGTGTCTGTCTCCTGCATGTATCCTGTATGTGTTGGCTGTTTCCTTTTTGTATGCATAGTTTTATTTTTGGCTGTGCTGGGTCTTGGCTGCAGCGCAGGCTTTTTCTCTGGTTGCAGAGAAGAAGGGCTACCCTCTAGCTGTGGTGTGCACGCTTTTCATTGCAGGAGCTTCTCTTATTGTGGTACACTGGGTTAGTTGTCCTGCGGCATGTGGGATCTTCTCAGATCAGGGATCAAACCCGAGTCTCCTGCATTGGCAGGCCAATTCTTTACTGCTGAGTCACCAAGGAAGCCCCTGGTCACTTTCTTTTCATAAGTTGACCATTTATTTATCAGTGGTAGTATCCCAGAAACTTTCAAGAATTTTTTTTGGCCACCCAGCGGGCTTGCAGGATCTCAGCTCCTCGGTCAGGGATCGAATCCCAGTACTTGGCATTGGAAGCTCAGAGTCCTAACCCCTGGACCATCAGGGAAGTCCCAGCCAGACATGTTTACAAAGTAACTGTTCCGTGCCAGGCTGTGTAGGAAGCTGGTCTGGGTCCTCAGGAATCTCATCCTCTTGATCAGGAAGATAATCACATGAAAGAACAACTGCAGTAGGAGCCGCGCGTGGACGGCACAGTGAGTGCCGGGAGAGAGGGGTGGGCATGGGGCCAGGAGAGCTCAGGCCGGAGCTGCTGAACCCATGGGAGGAACCAGGGCAACCGCTCAGAGGTGAAACTTGAGGTGGCCTTGAAGCGCAAGCGTGTACTTGATGGGAGGGCGGGCCGTCGTGCACAGAGGGCACAGCCTGGGCAAAGGTGTACAGAACACTGTGTGTTCAGGAATGGCTGGTGGCTCTGGAAGGGGGCACGCAGCGACTGCCCCGACAGAGACACATTCTCCATCCGAGAAAGAGCTAAGCCTGGGCAGCTGCTTAGTCTGAGGGCATTAGGGCTGGTGGGAGGGGTGCCGAAACCTAATCTTCTTAGCAGATCAGCTCAGCCCGGTCCTGCCTCCCGGCGGTAGCCTCCTCCTTTCCACCGTGTCAGCAGATCGCCAGGGGGCAGGTGAGCCACACCTGCCGCTTGTCCCGTGCTGGCACGGGCTGGCAGAAGTGAAGCCACGTGGGTACAAGCCTGCTTGTCACCTGTTCCACTTCTATGATTTATGAGGGTCGGCTCTCCAATTTGTGCTTCTCCATATATCAACTTCATCGTCATCTTCCACTGTTGGTGCTGGAAAGATTTCAGAGCAGGAGTTTTTGTCCATGCTTTGGGGACATGAACATCCTGAAATTATACACAAAATTCCATTCGTAGGGGCATTCTTTTTCCTAGGGAAAGGCTCCCTAGGTTTATTCAAGCCTTAAAGTGTTCTGAGACCCCTTACACTAGAGGGACAACCAAAAAAACCTATGCTTTCTCCCAAGAGCATAAGTATAGGGAGAAGCAGCTCTGAGATGAGCACTGAAGCTGGACAGAGAGTGTAGTCGATCCTATGTCCAATCAAATAAATAGGTACATCAAAAAATGCTTAGTAGTAGTACTGTTAGTTGCTCAGTCGTGTCTGACTCTTTGCGACCCAATGGACTGTAGCCCCCAGGCTCCTCTGTCCGTGGGATTCTCCAGGCAAGAATACTGGAGAGGGTTGCCATTTTCCTTCTCCAGAGTATCTTCCCGACCCAGGGATCGAACCCGGGTCTCCTGCATTGCAGGCAGATTCTTTACTGTTTGGACTACAGGGAAGACTAAAATACTTAATTTACCAAAATACTTAAGTTACTAAAATTCAAAATAAAGCAAATATTGTGATCTTTTTTCATTTTTTAAAAAAGATTTTTTATGTGGGCCATTTATTTAATATATCATATTATTTATTTGTTTGTTTTTGGCTGTGCAGGGTCTACACTGTGGGCACAGGCTTTTCTCCAGCTGTGGCGACTGGCGGCTACTCTCTAGTTGTGGTTCGAGGGCTTCTCTTGCAGAGCATGGGCTTAGGGCACAGCAGAGCTTCAGCAGTTGCGGCTCCCAGGCTCTAGAGCACAAGCTCAATAGTTGGGTCACACAGGCTTAGTTGCTCTGCAGTATGTGGGGTCTTCCTGACCCAGGGATCAAACCCACATCTCCTGCATTGGCAGGTGGATTCTTTACCCCTGAGCCATCAGGGAAGCCCTGATATGGACCATTTTTAAAGTCTTTTTTTTCAATATTGCTTCTGCTTTATGTTTTTTATTTTCTGGACCCAAGGCATGTGGAATCTTAACTCCCCAGACAGTGATCGAACTTGTACCCCGCTGCTTTGGAAGGGAAAATCTTAACCACTGGGCCTCCAGGCAAGTCCCAAAGTTGTAATCTTTGACAACGCTTGACTGCTTAGTGTAACCATTATCATAGGAGTTCTAATTGACTTTTTTGTGTTTGTGTGTTTTTCATATTTTATTATCTTTTTACTTATTAAGGGGTTTCTTCTGGTGCCCTAATCTGCACATGAAATACTGAGGGGTCACAGCAACCTGAGAGTGTGGGGCTTTGTTTGTTCATTTGCTCTAAAATACGATCAATAAACCCCTCATGAGGTCTGAAATAGAGATTAAATGCATATGAGTGACTATGACATGTCATGCCATTACCGTTAAAGCTGACTTCATGATCCCAAGAGGGTGAAACATGTTTTTCACTGATTTCAGGGTCAGGCAAAATAGAATATGAGTCAGAATTTTTAAAAAGTAAAAAAATGGCAAATGATATTGAATGCCAACTCTAAGTCCGTCCCTGATTCATGTACTTTTTAACCATTCAGGAGGCGGGGCACTGACTCCAAGGCGGTGGGCAGAGATGGATAAGGTCCAGCCTCCAGTTTTATTTGGAAGTTGGAGTCTCAGGCAGTTGAGACACAGACTGGGGAGCCAGGACCAGGGTTCTGTTGGCCCCAGATGTTAGAACGGAAACCCATTAACAGGGTCATGGTGGTGAGAGAAGACCATGGCCACAGAACCCCAGTCATTAAAGTGGGAACATGGGACTTCCCTAGCAAGCCAGTGGTAAAGACTCCACTTGCAATGCAAGGGTCGTGGTTTCAATCCCTGATGGGGGAACCAGGATCCACATGCCATGTGTCACAGCCAAGCAAATTTAAAGTAATCATAATAAATGGGAACCTGTCAGGTAGGGAGAGAAGAGGGGAGTGGGTTGAGAATTTAAAATGACCACACCCTGGCCACCTACTGCAGGTGCCTTTGCTTGTATGTTTTTTCCATCACTAATGGGTCCTTTCTCACGAATTATATATGACCCTCATGACCACTATTCATGTGCAAAAGCAGACATGTTCACACATCAGAAGTTTTAAGGGCCACATATGAACATTTCAGGACAGGACAAGGGTGCCCTGTCTGCCATCTGAACTTAGTTCAACAGAGTAGACGTCTTTGTTTCTGAAATTTGCTGCAGGTGGACTCAAGTGATTATTTGAGAGTGATAGTGTTGCCACTGCTCCTAGAGTTGGATTGGCCCTTGCTGGCCTCCAGGTCTCTTGAAACATCCAGCACAAGCTGTTGTGCCCACATAGAGTACCCCTGTAAGACAACGCTTGTGGGACTTTCCTGATGGTCCCGAGGTTAAGACTCTGTGCTTCCAATGAAGGGATCTTGAGTTTGACCCTTGGTCAAGGAGCTAAGATCCCATATGCTGGGGAGTGAGGCCATAAAATAAAAAATAATTAAATATAAGTGAAAGTGAAAGTCGCTCAGTCATGTCCGACTCTTTGTGACCCCATGAGCTTTACAGTCCATGGGATTTTCCAGGCCAGAATACTGGAGTGGGTAGGGTAGCTTTTCCCTTCTCCAAGGGGTCTTCCCAACCCGGGGATCAAACCCAGGTCTCCCACACTGCAGGCTGATTCTTTACCAGCTGAGCCATAAGGGAAGTCCAAGAATACTAGAGTGGGTAGCCTATCCTTTCTCCAGTGGATCTTCCTGGCCCGGGAATCTAACCGGGGTCTCCTGCATTGTAGGTGGATTCCTTACCAACTGACCTATGAGGGAAGCCCAATTAAATAAAAGGTATCACTTAAAAGAAAAAAAAACCTTTTGCTGTTAGAACTTTTTTGTTAATTTAAAAATAGTTCTATTGATCTTTAGAACTATTTGATCAATAGTTCTATTGATCTTTCCGTAATTTCTATTCCATGAAGATCAGTGGAATGAGGCACTGAAAGCAGTGACAGTCAGAGTAAGCAGGTCAAAAGCGGCATTTTGCTGGGACTTCCCTGGTGGTTGAGTGGCTAAGACTCCACGCTCCTGATGCAGAGGGCCCAGGTTCGATACCTGATCAAGGAACTAGATCCCACATCCTGCAACTAAATCCTGGTGCAGTCAAATAAATCAATTAAATAAGTACTTAAAAAAAAAAAGCAGACAAATAGGGACAAATAGGGACTCAAGCTGGGGCTCTCTGTGTTCTGTCCTTGGGGATAAACAAAGTTAAACAGATACAAATTCTGGGGTCAAAGCAGTGTCAAAGATCTTGTCTACAAAGTAACGAATCATTAAGGAAACAGTCTCATTTCTGGCAGATGGTTTTTAGCCCTTAACCTTCAGGCATATTTTTGCCTATGCAAGTTGGGACTGCACATCTCAGGCAGGGGTGGAGGTGGGGATAAACCTGAGCGGGGGTAGTGAGGGCCTGGGGCTGTTTAGTTCATTTGAGTTTCCAGTCAGAATGGGTCTGGGAAAGGGGCAGCTGATACACCAAAGGTGATGGGTGGTGGATGCAGGGACCAGCACCTCCGGTATTGGAAGGTGAAGGCTTAACCACTGGACCTCCAGGGAAGTCTCCAAACTTTCACCAATTTTTGTGCAAGGAAATCAGTCTGCATTGTGCTGCTCTTCGGGTCTCTTGATAGAACTGCCAGCATAAACCCCTGGCACACCACTTCATTCATTCCCATGACAGTCCAAGGTTGAGCAGCAGTTTGTCGTGATCTCCACTTCTCCTGTCTAGTGCTGCTTGTATCTCAGCTTCCTATCAACACAGAGATAGGATCATCTCAGGAGCATCGACAAAGAAAACAAACAGGTAGAACTCATATTTCCCTAGGTGACTCCGCCCAGCCTCCTTCCCCAAGGTCCCCAAGGTGTTGAAACCAGGCAGCTGTCAATCCAAATGCTGAGCTGTCAGGCTGAAAAGCTATTTGGACTTGGACAAACCCAAGCCTTCTGAGTTTCTGTCTCCTTATCTATAAAATGCGATTAATAATAGTTATCTTGGGAGGAGCTGGTGAGGATTAGCTTTTAATTTGATCATTAATCCCTTCATGCGTTTCAAATATCTGAGCACCAGCTCTGCTGGAGATGAAGTGCTGAGTGAAACCCAGACACTGTTCCTCTTTCTCAGGGAATTTAGACCCTAAAAGGGGAAGTTGTCCTGCCCACAAATGATGCCAATAAATAGGGTCCATTTTAGAAAAAAACTTTTTATGGTTGTGCTGGATCTTTGCTGTTGCGCAAGCTTTTTCTTTAGTCGCAGTGAGCGGGGGCTGTTCTCTAGTTGCGGTGCTCAGGCCTCTCACTGCAGTGGCTTCTCTTGCAGCGCCTGGGCTCTAGGCATGCAGGCTTCAGTACTTGTGGCACACAGGCTTATTTGCTCCACAGCACGTGAGATTGTCCCAGATCAGGGATGGAACCTGTGTAAAGTGGATTCTTTACCGCTGAGCCACCAAGGAAGCCCAAGAGTGTCCACTTTTACTCTGGAATAATGGCTAAGAGGCAAGTAATGTTTTAAGAGTTCCAGGTAGGTGGTATGAGAGCTCATTTGGGTGTTTGGGGTAGGGGAGACAGGGAGACCGAGCAAGAGTTCTTCCCTCAGGAAGACACCTGAGCTGAAGAGTGAGGGGCAGGAGAGAGAGGAAGACGAGGAGAAAGGGGAAGGAATTAGGCAGAAGCAACTGGACAGAAACTGCCTGCAATGCAGGAGACCTGGGTTTGATCCCTGGGTCAGAAAGATCCCCTGAAGAAGGAAATGACAATCCACTCCAGTATTCTTGCCTGGAGAGTTTCATGGACAGAGGAGCCTGGCGGGCTACAGTCCATGGGGTCGCAAAGAGTCAGACTCCACCAAGCAGGCAACACTTTAACTTTCAAGGGGATTGCATTCCAGACAGAGCAAGCAGCATGTGCAAAGGCCCTGGGGTGGGGACATTAAGACAGTGGTTGAGGAATTCACAGAAGCCCCGTGTGGCAGTGTTCCAGGGAAGAACAAAATCTGACTCCATGTTGGATTTATTCCTTTTACTTTAATGCTTGCTTCCTGTTGCTTTCGTTCACTAAGAGGATACTGTCTGTACAGAATGACCTGCCTGGGGGAAACTTGACCCTCTGCCTGAATGTTAAACCAAAGTGCCTTTGTTCAGGGAAATGTCCAGACCCTGATCACCTGTGAATGGCTTCAAGAAAGAAGAAACACTCCCCAGCCCCATCCCAGGGCAGAGTTATGGAGTTAAGTCTGCAAGACTTACAGACTTCCTCACCTCCTCCTCCATCTTCGTTCTATAAAAGAAACTGGCATCCAGACCCCAATAAGATGGTTATTTTGAGACATTAGTCTGCCATCTTTTCAGTCTGCTGGCTTTCCGGATAAAGTCATCATTCTTTGCCTCAACACCTTGTCTCCTGACTTACTGGCCTGTCGTGCAGTGAGCAGAGAAGTCTTGAACTTGACAACAGCAGGAGAGCAGAGGGATGGACATAGCGGTGGGACCAACCACAGGGCCTGAGCTCAGAAGCAAGCCTCAGAAGCCCTTCTAGAAAAACAGCCCAGGGGACAGGCACAGCTGAGCCTGCTAAGAGTCGCTGAAACCAGAAATGCCTTCAGGAGATACAGGGTGGGTATGACTCTGGTGATAGTTCTCAGTGGGCCTGAGGGGGCCACAGCTGAAGGCACTGCCCTTTCCTGTAGACTATGAAGTCCATCGGGGGCCATTCTGCACAGCCTCAGGATGGACAACTCAATAGATCCCAGCCAGGTTTGCAACTTGTAAGTATCTATCGGAATATTCTTGTTAGCCGTACATATACATATATGGCTTACTCCCTTCACCATTCACCTGAAACTATCACAATATTGTTAATGGGTTATACCCTAATACAAAAGAAAAAGTTCAAAAAATTATAAAATATCAGGTCCCTCCCCCCTCCCCCCAAAAAAGGATACACGGGTTCACATAGGAAAATTAAGGAGTCACAAGATGATTTTTTAATATGTTGATTATCTTATAAAATATTTATTGTCATTGCTTTACAACACACAATAAAATTTCCAGAAAAAAAAGAAAAGATAAACAAAGAATACTCTCATTGGGTTTCCCTGGTGATCCAGTGGTTAAGAGTCCCCCTTGCAGTGGGGGACACAGCTTAGACTCCTGCTCCAGACGCCACACGCCACGGGGCAACTAAGCCTCGTGCCTACAGCTCAAGCTCTGCAACCAGAGGGCAGCCTCCGCTCTCTCCAACTAGAGAAACCCCGTGTGCTGCAACGAAGACCCAGAGCAGCCAAAAATAAATAAATAGTTTTTAAAAATTTTAAAAAGAATATTCTTGTTACCTAAAACCTGGGTTTACTTCTTGTTGGGTATCAAGCTAAAAGACACAGCCAAGCCCAAGAGTAGCATAAGGAATGATTTATTACTTGAGGCAAGTAAGGACAATATAGGGGAACTTAAAATACAGGGGAACTTAAAACTGAACCGAATTGGGGGAGTTTTAAGCTAAGGGTATCTGCATGTTCACAAAGGAGCTTGGGCGATTGATAGAGGTTAGTTGACCCGACTCTTGTGGGTCAAAAAAAGTCAACATCAACATCTCTCAGGTTCCAGTTGATCTGGTGGTTGAGTGCTTCAGGCTGATCTTTATTACTGAGACAGACTGAGAGTCTTCACTCTCAGGTAACAATGGTCTGTTCCTGCATTCTGTTGTTCCCTTCAGATCATTAATTACTGAGACCCATTCCAGCACAAGCCTTGTGTCCAGGCTTACATCACAAAACGGCTTAGGTCAAAAATAGCTTCTCTTCTGTTAAGAAAGCCATGCCTAGTTTCAAAAGAGGTATCAAGTATGTACAGATTGGAAGTCAACGGTGTGTGCAGCGTGGGGGTAAGGAATGGAGATGAAAATTTCTAGATAGCTATAATTAGACGAGAAGAACCTGATTTAGGAACTGGGAGATCTGAGTCTGCTACTGGTTACCTGCATAACCTAGTGCAGGTGACGGTCCTCAGAGCCTGGGTTTCTTCAGTCGTAAAACGAGGATAAGCATTCCTACCCTGGAGTTCTTGAAGGTCAGAGTCACACATTCTTCATCTTCTGGGTACTAGAGACCACACCCTACAATGAGGTTCAGAGATCAGGCCCCAGCCTCTGCCTTAAGGGAGCTCCTAATCTAGGTCCTAGATGCTAAGAAAGAAACAAGGAAATAGAAAACAACATACAATGTGATGGGCATTGAGCAAAAGAAAGATGCAGGCGTGATGGGACTGCGTATAGAGGCTGCACGTATAGCAGAGGCTGCTGACTCCCTGCCCTTGTCCAGCTGTTCCAGCTACAGCTCCTGCATATCCATGCCTGGAGGCTCTCTCCCCCGACTGGAGCCTGCAGGCAGGAAATGAGGAGGGATAACCACCTTCCCCAGCAGCTCTCAACCTATGCATGGATGGCAGTGTTGCATCAGTACCAAACCTTGGGCCCTAAGTAGGCCAACTTTGAGGTGAGTGTCTCCTGATTTCAGAACTTTCCCCAGCAGGACCCAGGTCAACTGCCCCCATGATGGCTTGTTTATCACTCCCCTGTTAGTGACTCCTTCCTTGAATCATTTCACTTTCCCAATCTCTCTCTTTTTCAACATATCCTTTTTAAAAATATTTTCTTTTCTTTATTTTTTATTTTATAGTTTCTTTATCAATTAATGCATTATTGGTTTATTATAATTGATAAATGTATATAACAATAAATATATGGATCCTCATTGCTGCTCGAGGGCTTTCTCTAATTGCTAGGAACTACAAGGGCTACTCTTCCTTGCTGTGCACAGCTTCTCATCGCGGCGGCTTCTCTTGCTAGGGAGCACAGTCTCTAGATCACAGGTTCGGTAGTTCTGATGCTCTGGCCTAGCTGCAGCTTGGTATGTGGGGTCCTCCTGGACCAGGGATCAAACCCGTGTCCCCTGCATTAGTAGGCAGAGTCTTAACCACTGGACCACCAGGGAAGCCCCTCACTCTCCAATAACCTAACAATACTTTATACGGTCACTTACCAACAGTTCCCCAGCACTCAAATGCTTGTCTGGGAACCTGTTTCTTGGGAAACCCACTGGAAGAAGGGGGAGACAGAGTCTCTGGAATGAAACCTCTGACCTGAGCTCTTGGGTCTCTGAAGGGAAGCACAGTTGACCACCCCTAACCTCCAGACACAAGTAAGGCATCCGATTCAGCATCTTTATTAAAAGAAAAAACTGACCAAAGCCTGGTCTTTGATCCAGGGCAGGTCCAAGAACAATGTGTTATGGGTCCAATGACAGGAAGTGTGAGTAAGCCTTCGTCTGCATCAAGAAATTGAACAGAATGAACCTTTATTACAACTTGTCGAGAAGCCCAAGTTTAGAATGCCCGGTCCCTTTCTTAACCATGTTGTTTCTCTTTCTTGTGTCCACAAGCTAACAATGGTGCTTTGTCCCAAGTCTTTCCCAGGATAGGTCAACCCAGAGAAGAAATAAAGCACAAAGGCCCCTCACACGGCATTTAGCCTCAGGCTTCCGGAACCATGGGGTGCTCTGGCCTTTGGAAGGACCCCCTTCTGGCCCCCAGGTTTCCAAGGGCTCCAGCTCACATGCTGCCCCTCCGGAGGGCTGGGAGCCACATCAGCCGAGCCTGGCAATCACTCTTGGCACAGCCAAGCAAAGAGAAGCCAATTAGTGGAACAATGTCTAGAAGTGTGCATGTGTGTGCATGCTCGGTCATGTCCGACTGCGACCCCATGGACTGTAGCCCGCCAGACTCCCCTGTCCATGGGATTTTCCAGGCAAGAACACTGGAGTGGGTTGCCACTGCCTCCTCCAGGGGATCTTCCTGACCCAGGGGCTGAATCTGTGTCTCCTGCGTCTCCTGCATTGGCAGGCGATTCTTCACCACTGAGCCCTGTGGGAAGCCTATCAGGTCTAGGAGACTGAGTACCAGACGTCAGAAGCAAGAACTGATGGCACCTCCTCTACCAGAGCCGACCGGTGAGCACAGCTTTGAAGATGCTTCTGAGAACAGGCCGGAAAAGTATCAAACTGGATACACAGCCTTTCTCTGCCACTCCCCCACTATAGTCACAGTAGAGCCAGGGCTGTACATACGGTAGGTGCTCGAGAAAGTTTTTAAAAACATAACAGAAAAATATGCTCTGATTTTTTTTCCTTTGATTTCCATCTTAGTTGAAGACCTTCTCTCTGATTTCACATAATGTAGTTGTATGAGTGGGTAAGCACCTTGATTTCGTTCAGGTTGCCACCCAGGTGTTTCTTTTTTTTTTTTTTTTTTTTTTTTTTGAGGAATTAAAAAGCAACTCTACTATCTTACTGGAGAAGGCAATGGCACCCCACTCCAGTACTCTTGCCTGGAAAATCCCATGGACGGAGGAGCCTGGTAGGCTACAGTCCATGGGGTCGCTAAGAGTCGGACATGACTGAGTGTCTTCACTTTCACTTTTCATCTTCATGCACTGGAGAAGGAAATGGCAACCCACTCCAGTATTCTTGCCTGGAGAATCCCAGGGACGGGAGCCTGGTGGGCTGGCGTCTATGGGGTCGCACAAAGTCGGACACGGTTCATGTGACTTAGCAGCAGCAGCAGCTACTATCTTACAAATCAAGTCTTTACAAGAACAGAAATGTGGCTATAGAAACAATGGAAAGCCTACCTACTCCTTTACCAATCCCAAATTCTCCCGTATCATCTCAAAAAGCTTGCAGATATTGTAGAAGACCTGGGCTTAGGGAACAAAACTCCTTCATGGTGGAAGGTCTCCTCCATCCATATTGACTCCTTCCCCAAAGAATTAAAACCAAGTTCTTTCCCTTCAACACACAATCTCTCATCATCCTCCTCCTCCTGTCTCTCCCCACCCCACACAAGGTTCCTGAAAGAATGATCCTTCTATCTTTACTCTGAATTGTATTTTTAAATTTATTTTTATTTATTAATTTATTTGGCTTACACCTGTTCTTAGTTGTGGCCTGTGGGATCTAGTTCCCTGCCCAGGGATGGAACATGGGCCCCCTGCCTCGGGAACATGGAATCTTAGCCACTGCACCACCAGGGAAGTCCCCCAAATGGCCTTTTCTTTCAATTTAATTTCAGCTTTTTTTCATATTTTTTAATGTTACCTATTATTTAGTTGCACCCAGTAATAGTTGTGGCACTCTGAGGCTTCTCTCTCCTGCTTGGATGTCTCAGTGGGCTTAGCTGCCTCCAGGCAGGTGGGATCTTAGTTCCCTGACCGGGTATCAAACCTGTGTCCTCTGCATTGGAAGGTGGATTCTTAACCACTGAACCACCAGGGAAGTCCCTAATTTCAGCTGTATTTATTTATCTATTTTTTAATTTTTTAATAAGAATTTTTTGTTGTTGTTTGGTCGTGCTGGGTCTTCGTAGCTGTGAGCAGGCTCTCTCTCGTTGCGGAGAGCAGGGACTGCCCTCCTCCAGCCGTGTGCAGGCTTCTCGCTGTGGGGGTTTCTCTTGTTGCAGAGCAGGGGCCCTAGGAGCACAGGCTTCAGTCTTTGTGGCGCCTGGGCTTAGTGGCTTGGTGACTCCGAGGCACATGGGGTCTTCCTGGACCAGGGATTGAACCCGAGTCCCCTGCACTGGCAGGGGGAACCCCCATCCACCGCACCGCCATTGTACCCCTCAATCATCTCCTTCTGGTCCCTGCCCCAGGGCTCCTCTGAAACTGCTCTGGTCAAGGGCCCATCGACCTGAACGTGAATAAGCCCTTCCCAGGTCTGCATCGACCACGCCTCTCTGTCGTGGTTGGGGACTCTCCTTTCTCCCCTCCTCTGTTCCTCGACTTTGTGACATCACACCCTCCCATCTCAGGCGTACGGCTCCAGCCCAGGTGACTTTGCCAGTCTGCTCTTTTCTGGCTGCTTCTTAAATGGAGGTGTTTTCCAAGATTCTTTCCCACATCTTCTGTTCTCGCCGTTCGCACTCTTCCTGGTGATGGAAACATTTCTGGACTCTGGTTACCGTCCTTAGGCATATGCTTTCTAAAGCCATATCCAGCCTGGGTTGCTCTTCTTAGCATAAGACCCAGAAGCTTCCAGATCTAGACTCGTAGGCAGGGATATGGGACTGGACCTCAGAGCCTGCTTCTCCTTCTTGGCCTCCCCAGGATGGTGAAGACAGTAGAACTTGCTACCAGCCTTTTTCTACTTGTCAGGCACTGGGGAGATACATCCCCACCTGGGCCTGCCAGAATTCAGACTGCCTTTCCCTTCTGAGCAGAGAAGGACATTGGTTTTGCGGGGGGGTGGGGCTTCCCTGGCAGCTCAGTGGTGAAGAATCCACCTAAGCCATGGGTTCAATCCCTGGTTCAGGAAGATCCCACATGCCATAGAGCAAATGGACCTGTGCACCACAGCTACCGAGGCTGAGCTCTGGAGCTCAAAACCTGCAAGTACTGAGTTTGCGTGCCACAGCTACTGAAACCCGAGCCTAGAACCCGTGCTCTGCTACGAGAGGAGCCACTGCAATGAGAAGCCAGCACACTGCAGCTAGAGAAAGCCTGAGCAGCGGTGAAGACCATGTGCAGCCAAAAATAAACTCATTCTAAAAAGAAGGGCAGGGCATTGGTTTTTTATTGTGATGCCGCAGAGAATGCAGGCTCTCAAGAGAAAATGACACGGATGAGCCAAGTGGGTTTCTCGCTCTTGCACACATTTTCTATTGCATGTAGTTATTGCAAAACATATTACCACAAGTTTAGAAAAAATTAAAGCTGTACACATCTGTTATTTCACACCTTCCATGGGTCAAAAGTCTGGATATGGGTTCAGTGGGTTCTCGGGTCAGGGTTTCACCAGGCTACAATCAAGGTGTCATCTGGGTTGGGGTTCCATCCGAGACTTGGGGGTCTTAAGCTCACTGGTGTTGGCAGAATTCTTTCCTCATGACTGTTTGACTGAGATTCCCTTTTTTTTTGCTGGCTATTGACTGAGGCACTGGTGGCTCAGACAGTAAAGACTCTACCTCCAAGGCAGAAGACCTGGGTTTGATCCCTGGGTTGGGAAGATCCCCTGGAGAAGAAAATGGCAATCCACTTCAGAATTTTTGCCTGGAGAATCCCATGGCCAGAGGAGTCTGGTGGGCTACAGTTCATGGGGTCACAAAGAGTTGGTCACAACTGAGTGACTTTCACTTCACTTCACTCTCAAGGCCTACAGTTCCTTGCTACATTGCTCCCTCTCTAGGCCGGCCCATGTGGCAGGTTACTTCTTCAAAGCCTGCAGGAGAGGGTCTTCCCTGGTGGTCCAGTGGCTAAAACTCTGCACTCCCAATGCAGGGGGGCCCGGTTTGATCCCTTGTCAGGGAACTAGATCCCACAGGCTGTGACTAAGAGTTTGCAAGCCACAGCTGGTGACCCTGCATACCACGACCAAGACCCAGCACAGTCAAATAAATAATTTTTTTTTGAAGCCAGCAGGAGACTCTTTAGTGCTTTAAATCTCTTCTTTATTAAAGACCCAGGTGTCTTTAAAGGGTTCACCTGATGTGGTCAGACTCATTCAGGATAAACATCCTTTGGAGTAACTCAAAGTCAACTGATTTGGGACCCTCACTGTATCTACAAAACTTCTTCCTCATTGTACCCAACTACAAGAATGAGATCCATCATATTCATGGTCCACCCCATGCTCCAGGGAGGCGGACTGTGCAAGAATATACAGAAGGCATCAAGATTCTAGCACCACCTGGAAATTCTGCCCAGCACACCTCCCTGTTTGAATTCCTCATGCCATGCCATGCCAAGCCATACCCGGGGTCACGTGCATTGCCCGTGTACTCTGCTGCAGGGGTTGGTGCAGTCTGCCAAGCTTGTCTGGCTATGAAGATGGGTGCCGAAAGCTTCTGCCCTGAGTCTACAGCTGAATGAATATTCCAGCAGGGAGAGCGTTGAGAGAAGTGTGAAAGAAGGCTGTGAACCTTACTACTGTCTCCATGACAGAAACGGCAAAAATGGGGGCTGATGATAACTTGAAATCACAACTTTCTTTTGCCTAATGTGGATAATGAGTGTGCCATGTACTCCCAATTTTTGTAGAAAAATTCATCATAGGCAAATGTGTTTTCTAGGCAAAGGAGATTTTGTCAGGGGATAAAAATTTTTCTGTCTTGCAGGTTTGAGATCTAAGATTCCACGGAAGGCAATTCCTCAAGGGTTATCAATAGGAGCATTGTTTTATTTAATTGTCAAAAAAGCTCTGTGAGATGGTTATATTTCCATTATTTTTCCCATTTTATAAATAAGGAAACCAAAGCTCAGAGAGGTTAAGTAACTTGCTCAAAGTTGCAGAGCTATTAAGCATAGAAAGACATGACTGATAGCAGGTCTGTGTGGCTCCAAGGCCCTTGCTGGTTACCATTCGTGAGGCATTGTCTCTCTTTCTCACCCGGTCACTGCTTCCATCTTCCCTCTAAGATGAAATCTCCCCAGGTCTTCTCACGTGGCTTGATTTCCATAATATCCCTAACCCCACCTGTCCTCTGGCCAACTATTTGGTTCATCATTTCCCTCTCAAAATGAGATACTCCAAATCGAAGAGCATTTCTGCTCCATCTAGCGAGTCTAGAACACTGTGAGATCATCACCCACTTTGATGTGGACACTATGCTTGTATTAATATTGGGCTGGCCAAAATGTTCACTTGGGTTTTTCGATAACATCATATGGAAAAACCCATATGAACTTTTCAGCCAACCCAATACATCCTAAAATCATATTAGCTTTTCAAGTGGCCTCATCACATTGGTGGCTCAAATGTATAATGTACTGTGCTGCGCTTGGTCGCTCAGTCATGTCCAACTCTTTGCGACCCCACGGACTGCAAACTGCCAGACTCCTCGATCCATGGGGATTTTCCAGGCAAGAATTCTGGAGTGGGTTGCCATGCCCTCCTCTAAATGTAGACTACACTTGGCTAAAACCTTGGGTCTTTCCTAACTACACTGACGTCAGGTCAGATCATCTCAATCCTGACCTTGTGTGGCTGAACTTTTTCTACTGTTTTTCAGTAGTTTCAGTCCTCTTTTGAAACATGTTTAAACTCTTCTACATGTGCGTCTGCAATGCAAGGTATAAACCCTTCTTCCAGTTCTGGGTCAGTTGATAAGTACATTTTCTTCCTCTCAATCCAGATGTTAATCAAGTTGTATAAGGGACAGGTTGAAGAACTGAATTCTTAGAGGTTGGCATGACAATTTTATTAACCTGACAGCTTTAAAAAAATCTTTAACTTCTTCACTGAACCATCATCGATGCCTTGTGAATATTGAGATGAGGTATGTCAGTGACATGCTCTTTACCCATGAACCTAGTAACTCTCTTAAAAATGAAATAAGATTAATGAGAAAAACTGTCCCTAGAAAAACTGTACTGATTCTTAATCATTACTAATGATCACAACCCATTTGTTAACATTCATAGCCCACTGCTTTTGGGGAATTGATGCTATTATAATCTGGTCCTGGAGTATACCTTCTTCACTTTTCTAAACATCATTAGACTGATTGGAAACTTGTTTAAGCATATTTTCTGAAATTTCATTTGTTTAAATGATCGGTGTATATTAATATTTTTTCCTAATAGATTTTCTAAAAAATTCAACACTTCTCTCCAAAATACCAAATTGGCAAAGTCTTTATAAGTTTTCTGACTGCTATTATTTATAACTCACATACCTCCAAAAGACAGCTAAATATATCATGCTTTTATGTATATATATGCTTTATATATATATATATATATATATATATACACCGTGCTTTTGAAATAAATTTATGGAACTTGTAACTGTGAAGAACGAAACAGGTAATTCACAGCCTCCAGTTGGCAGGGATGGAATGAATCTAGGCCACTTATATTTCTCCTTATTTTGAGTTTAATCTTTTCCTGACTGTTTCTGGGGACCTTGAATTTTGTGCTTCTAATTCTGTTTTTTTTTTTTTTAAATCATAATGAAGGCATCATCATTATATTAAGTTCTGAGTAGACCAAAGGAGACATAAATTAGTCTGAAGCATCCCTGGTCTCTGATGCTGGTTGAAAGCCACTTGGGCTACCATCTTGATGAAGTCCAGAATTAATGAAAGATGGATAACAATGGTCAAAGGTTATTTCTGATAAGGAATGTACCTAGTGTGTTTGGGTTAGTTAAGTTTGTCCATTTTACTATAATACCATATTTCATTTCATCTTAGAAATATCTGGGGTTTGGGGGATAGTTTTTTTAAAAAGCAGTTTAAAGTTTAAAGCATATTGTGTAGACAAAGCATAAATGTCCATATAGAGTTGAATAAATTGTTGTAAAGTGAACACCCGTGCAGTCTTCTCTGGACCAAGAGGCAGACATGTCTGACTCCAAGAGTCCCCTCTGTCTTCTACTCATGGCCATGTCCCTCCTGTGTCCTCACATGATGCAGGGACAGCGGGGAGAGTTCTTCTTTCTCTCCTTATAAGGATACCATCTGGCAGCCCAGGGGTTAAGACTGTGCTCCCACTGCAGTCCTCTGATGGGGAACTAAGATCTCACATGTCGCATGGTGCAGGAAAAAAAGAGGCAAAATAAGGTATTCTGCACATAAAAATCTATCTATATTTTGTTTGGGTGAAAGTGAGAGAAATGGAAAGTTGAGGAGTGTGAGAAATGAGAGAGAGAGACAGGCAAAAGTCAGTTCAGATTTTATCTCCTGAATGACTGGGATCATGGAAAAATAGATTCAATGATATGGTCTTGGGCTTTCCAGGCGGTGCTAGTGGTAAAGAACCTGCCTGGCGACGCAGGAGATATGAGACACAGGTTTGATCCCTGGGTTGAGAAGATCCCCTGGAGAAGGAAATAGCATATTCTTGCCTGGAGAATCCCATGGACAGAGGAGCCTGGGAGGCTACAGTCCATGGGGCCGCAAAGAGTCGGACATGACTTAACGACTAAGCAACAACAACAAAAGTAGAGTTGTGGAATTTCAGAGCCAGGAAAGGTGTTAGGTGATTAAGCTGAGGTCACACAGTTGGTATATAGCACTGAAATAGAAGCAGCCTTCAGAGTCACAGAAATCCACCTGCAATGCAGGAGACCTGGGTTCGATCCCTGAGTTGGGAAGATCCCCTGGAGAAGGGAACGGCTACCCACTCCAGTATTCTGGCCTGGAGAATTCCATGGACTGTATAGTCTATGGGGTCACAAAGAGTCGGACACGACTGAGCGACTTTCACTTCATTTCACTTTAGAGTCACAGGGACCACGTTTCAAACGCTGGAAGCTTCACTTCCTAGCTATGTCTCAGTCATGGGTTCCCTCAAACCATGATCCCACGGCCATATGCCCAGGGCTGTCACCCTCCCTGGACCACTGGGGAAGGGTCTTCAGTGCCAGCTGGCCAGCAAGTGGTCCGTGTCTAAAAGCCCATTCCATTTTTAATGAAGTAAGTTGATTTACAATGTCGCGTTAGTTTCTGTTGTACAGCCAAGTGATTCAGTTATGTCCATATTTTTTCAGATTCTTTTCCATTATATTTTACTACAAGATATTGAAAACCATGTCCTGTGCTATGCAACAGGTCCTTGTTTATCTGCTTTACATATGTGCGTGCTCATTCACTCAGTCGTGTTCAACTCTTCCTGACCCCATGGACTGTAGCCTGCCAGACTTCTCTTTCCATGGGACTTTCCAGCAAGAAGACGAGTAGGTTGCCATTTTCTCCTCCAGGGGATCTTCCTGACCCAGGGATTGAACCATCATCTCCTGAGTCTCCTGCACTGGCAGGCAGTCTTTACCACTGAGCCACCTGGGAAGCCCTGTTTTACACCTAGTAGTCTGTATCTGCTAATCCCAAAGTCCTAGCTTATCCCTTCCACCCCCCGCCCCCTGCTTTCCCCTTTGGTAACCATAACCCCTTTGTCTTCCATGTTTGTGAGTCTATTTCTTCTGAGATCAGAGGAGATCGGGCACGTTCAGGGTGGTATGGCCATAGACTCTATTTCTGTTTTGTAACTAAGTTCTTTGGTATCACTTTTTTTAGATTCCTCATATGAGTGGTAGCATATGATATTTGTCTTTCTCTGACTCACTTCACTTAGTATGATCATCCCTATGTCCACCTCTGTTGCTGGAAATGGCATTATTTCATTCTCTTCTATGGCTGAGTAATTAAAATCCATCTCAGAGTTGACTTCCCAGGACCACTTCTAGTACCAACTGCCTTAGACTGATACCCTGGCAGACAGACTCGGAGATAGGGAGTTAAGCGCTGAAAGTCAGAAAGGTTTTCAGGAGACAAGTGCGTAAGGAAAGGAGGGAGGGAGAAGCTGGCAAAACTGTCACTGGCCATGAACTGGGATGGGGTACCAGCGACAGGGGACAGCCTCCTGGTGTAATATTCCTGGCACTAGAGAGGCGTGAGGAGAATGGGAGCTAGAAAGAGTGGCATTAATGGTTATTGCAGAGCCCCACTGATCTGATGGAAAGAGAAGACGGGCTCAGGATGAGAGAAGGGAAGGGCCCCTGCTGTCCGGAGTGACTTTCAGTGGACAGGTTGTGGGGCTGGAGCTGCCATGGCTGCTTCCTGGATGTGTTGGGTCCCCCTTCACCAGGAAACCGGCACGGGGGGTGCTCTGGAGCTGGCAGCCCCCTGGGCAGGACAGGTCAGCAAAGCTGTGACTTTGGTTATTGCTCCTGGAAGCTCAAGCCAGAGATATGTCTCCAGCCCTCCCAAGGATTCTGCAGCCGAAAGCTGATCAATTCCAACCCAAGTCTGTCTGATTTCAAAACCCATGTTCTGTCTCTACACCCACGTGGTGACTGGGAAGACTTGAGCTGTCAGGGCCTAAAATGAACTGCCTCAGGGCAAGGACACGTAGTTGGAGGGAGGTGGAGGAGGAAATGTGTTCAGCTGGGGGAGTAAGACAGGATCATCCATGGTCCCATCCACGGGACCATCCAGCAGAAATTGCGGATGAGGGATTGGCTTTTATTGGAGAGCCTGGGACTAACAATGTAGATTTTGAATTCCCTCCTGGAAGAGATGGTTGACGGCATGGTCCTGGATATGACTGCCTAGCAAGTGTGTAGCAAGAGTGGAGAGCTGAGAGGAGGGCTGTAGGTAAGGAAAAGGAGGCAGTGGAAAAAAATAAAAGCAGCCAATTGGGAATAAAATAACCTGGATTCAAGTCCCTGCTCTACATCATACTAGCTGTGTGATGTTGGGGAAGTTACTTGCCCTCTGTCCTTGGTTTAGGAGAGAGATCTAAGCACCTCAGGCTCCTGGAGCCAATTTTTGGTTCTGTTCGGTGGAGAGTAGAGAACCTGCTTGCTGCCTCATGTTTGCAAGATGGCTTTTCACAGCTCTGGCCGTTGAGTCCTCACATAACCATGTTCAAGAAAGGAAGACGAAAGAGATGGAGTGGAAAGAGGGCCCTTGTTTAATCTGGAGGCAGCTTCGCTCCAGGTACCTTTCAGTGAATGTGTTTTCAGGTCTCATTGGTCGGGATCGGGTTACAAGGTCACCCTTGGTCACACGGGAGGCTGGGAACAAGCCAAGTTTATTGCTGTCTTGGAGCTTTTTCTTGCTGATCTCTGTCCTTAGAACGTTCTTCCTCCAGACACTGGATTGGCTTGCTCCTTCATTTCACATAGTTCTCTGCTCATATCTTATATTTGATCTCCTTAACCTTCTCCACCATTCTCTTTGCTCTTAATACTTTTTTTTTTTTTTTTTTTTTTACGGTGCTCATTGATTGATATATCTATTTATTTAGCTACTCAAATATACATTTACTAGGATGTAAGCTCCACAAATGCAGGAGTTTTGATATACTCACAGGTGCACCTTTGTGCCTGGCACAAAGAAGGTGCCTCTTGTGGAAGGAATACAAAGATGGGTGAATGATCTTTCAACAGCCGTATGAATCATGTGCATGTATGAGGTACTGCCCCTTTTATGATGGAGGGAACAGCGCCTTGGGAATGTCCAGCAGCTTGTCTGCGCTTTATAGCTAGCTAATCAATCACCCGGCAGATTTCCTGGAGTTCCCGTCTATCTGATTCTGTCAAACCACACCCAGTCTAAGAGTTAGGAAATCAGGCTTCCTGTCCTGGCTCTAGGCACAGTTTTGTGTGATCTTGGGCAAATTAGAAAAGCTGAATTTTCTAAACCCTGTTATTCTAAAGGCAAGATTTTTGTTGTTTTGTTTTTAACCTCCAAGGTCTTTACCAGATTTATCTTTATTTAAATATCAAATAATTCACACTTACCAGTTAATCATTGTTGCCATCTTTGCTTTCGGCCTTGGAACAGAGAATGCAGGGGAGAGTATTCGAATGTGGGTATGCAGTTAGTGGTCCCACCCTCACCTCCAAAGTCCACCTGGGCCTCTCTTGCTCTGCCTGGCAGGGGACCCAGTCACTCCTGGGTTTGCCAGACGGCTGCGGCCCTTGCTCTTGCTAGTTCTCTCCTCTTGGGCAAGACATGTGTCTTCTCTAAGCTTCAAATCTTTCCTGGGAAGGTTAAGTGGGGTAATATACATAAGCCAGGGTTAAAATTGCTTGTGGCTCAGCAGCGGTTACAATGAAAACTGGCCACAGACAGACAAACGGGCTGTGATGCTGTTGCTTTGACAACTGCCGTGTGTCGTTCCTACCACTGAAAATATTGCTGGGGCTTCCCCGGTGGTGCAGTGGCTAAGATTCCAGGCTATCGACGCAGCAAGCTCGGGCTCCGTTAGACCCCTGGTCACGGAACTAGATCCCACATGCCACAACGAAGATCAAAGATCCTGGGAGCCACAACTAAGACCCCTCGCGGCCAAACAAATAAATATTTTTTTTAAAAGAGAATATTGCTGACCTGTGGAAATGTAGTAAACACAGGATCATGTATTTTTCTGGCAAAGAATCATTTAAAGGCGTAGCTTTGCACAGCTCATTAAAGGCAAGAAGACTACAGCCTAGAACATGGCTCATAAAGTCAGCATGACTTTCTCTTTGACCAGGGTGAGGGAAGAGATGAAGTAGCAAGTACCATGCCAGACACCTGTAGACATGTGATCCCACGTAATGCCCTAAAAAAAAAAAAAAAATGTTTATTTGACTGTGCTAGATCTTAGCTGCAGCATACAGGATCTAGCTCCCTGATCAGGGATTGAACCAGAGCCCCCCTGCATTGGGAGCATGGAATCTTGGCCACTAGATCACCAGTGGAGTCCCTTATATGCACTTTATTTGTATGTTCTCGAAAGTCTGTTGTTTTGTACGCATTGGGCTTCCTTGGTGGCTCAGACGGTAAAGAATCTGCGTGCAGTGCAGGAGAACGGAGCTCAGTCCAGGGGTCGGGAAGATCCCTGGAGGAGGAAATGGCAACCCGCTCCAGTGTTCTTGCCTGGAGAGTCCCATGGACAGAGGAGCCTGGCGGGCTACAGTCCATGGGGTTGCAGAGTTGGACATGACTGAGCTATAAACACTTTCACTTTCAAATAAATAGCACTGTTTTACGGATCTCCTGTTTTACCTTTTATCTCTAAGCACTCTGCTTCTGCAAGGGGTCCGTGTGCCAGGACAGATGTTTCGATTGCTGTGTGGTATTGCTCATCTCGCACTGACGTACCTGGTGAGGGGGACTTGGAAGCCCTGGGCTACCGGGGGGAAGGCGGGTAAGCTGCGATGGCCCTTCTGGAGAACAGCCTGCCAGAATGCTGGGTCACGGGCCAGTCACACATCCTGCGACAGACGCCAGGGAGAAACCTGTTCATCATCTAGGCCCTAGAGGTGACGACACCTACCGAGTGGTGGGAATGCTATGTAATACTCCACTCCACCGGCCATCTAGTTCCCTCTCTGTGTTCAGGGTCATCACACTGGCAGCTTGAAATAGGCCATCGCGGGAATAATTACACCATGGAAATTAGCAAATGTTAAACTCAGGATTTTTTTGTTTTCTGCCCCGAGAACCAGTTGTTAGACATTCACCAGTTCACTGGAGACTGAGGAGTTATCTCTCCTTTCCAAACGAGGAAAATGAGGCTCAGGCAGATTGTGAAACTTGCCCTCAGCCACACAACTTTTGAGTAGGAGAAACTAGATTCAGATCCAGGTCTGTCTCAGACCTTGTATATTTGATAAAAATTAGAAGTGAATTACATCATTTAAACTTAACAATTCTTACCTTACCACCAGCAGTGCATTTATGTTTCTTGTTTATTTTTTAATTTTTTGGCTGCACTGTGCAGCTTGCAGTGTCTTACTTCCTTGACCGGGGATTGAACCTAGGCCCTCAGCAGTAAAAGTGTGGAGTCCAAACCACTGGGCTGCCAGGAAAGTCCCTCTTTGGCAACTTTGTGGTTGTTGTTCTTTGGCCATGCCACGTGGCATGGGGGATCTTAGTTCCCTGACCGGGGATTGAACCCATGGCACCGGTATCAGAAACGTGGAGTCTTAACCACTTGACCACCTGGCCTCTTTTGTAAGGGCATCACTCCCATTTGTGAGGGCTCTGCTCTCACATCCTAATCACCTCTCCAAAGCCCCACTTCCAGTTACCATCACCTTGGCAGTTAGGATTTCAACATAAAATTTTGGGGAGGAGAGCACAACCATTCAGACCCTAGAATTACTAATTTTATAGTCTAAACTGAACCTCAAGATACTACTGGGTCTCTGTGGCCAAAGGAATGGTAACTGGGCTCTGCGCCGAAGAAACAAGTGCAGACACATTCCCCTCGAGTGAGGTCAGTCCTGCAGGGCTCACACTGCGCGTTCATCAACTAAGTGAGGGAAGGCGGACAGTGCAGAGAGGCTCGGGAGAGCGTGGTTCAAGTTCTCACTCTGCGGCTTCCTTTCTGTGACCCCTCAGCAGGAAGAAATCCCTGCTATTAATACCTGAGCCTCAAACTCTTATCTCGCATATTAGAGAGAGGGCTAGGTTGTTACAACAAAGATCCAGTAGCTTCAAAAAAATGGGGATTTACTTCTCTCTCCAGTAACAGTCTGGCCAATCAGTTAGCAGGGTAACTGCTCTGTGAGGTCACTCAGAGACGTAGGTGTCTCCATATGCTGTTCTGATGTTCCTGAGAGTGTTGCCTTGTTTGCGTGTTTGAAGAAGAGTTGCAGGCGTGTCCGTGCTCAGGCTGTACGGAGAAGCGCACACACCCTTTCTGCCTCCATTCCATTGGTTACATGACATACCTGGGTGCCTGGGAGACTCTGGGTGCTCCAGGCCCAAGAAAAGGGAAAGAAAGGACTTTGAGGGGAGCTAGCACTCAGCCACAACTTGAGAACAGAAAGTCAAGCAAAGTATTTCTAACATGACTCAGCTCAACATTTTTAAGCATCACATGTTCTCTAAAATGTGAATATGAGTTGAACAGTACTTTTTTTTTTTTTTTTTTTTACCATTACATCACATTACATTTTTTGCCATTACATCTGGGAGTTCTCAACCTCCCAGAGCAGTAAATGGTTAAATACAACAATGACAGAAAACAAAACAATAGGCTATTTTTTAAAAGCATTTTTCATAAAGAAAATTTTGAAGGTATGCCAAAGTACAGAAGACAGTATTAACAAATCCTACTGCTAAACCTTAACCATTTTCAACCCACAACCAATCATGTTTCATGTATTACACCTCCCACCTTGATATCTGGGCATTTCATTTATCCAGTTTATATGTATCTTATCTTAAGCATCTCCTCTATTCTAGATACTGTGTACTACATACATAATTCCATCAAAGCAAGCAGGCTTTCCAGTGCTCCTGTAGTATGGCCACCATTCATCTCGTTAAGCCATTTAATCTTCTAACAATCTTATGCAACAGATACTACCATTTTGCAGATGAAAGAACTAAAATACATTCCCCAGTGGGTTAAGCACAAGAGTGGGGTTTCAAATGCAGGCAGTCTGGTTTTGGAGGCCATGCCTTTACCCAGATACCACTGAGTATCACACAGGAATTTTCATTGCTCCACTGGACACTGAACTGCTTATCCAGAGCTTCTGCATTAAAACTGTTCCCACCCTGCTTTTCCCAAGATCAATGAATAGAGCCATCCTCAAAAGACTTCCAGGGGACTTCTCTGGAGGTCCAGTTGTAAGACTCCATGTTTCTAATGCAGGGGCATGGGTTTGGGGTTTGATCCCTGGTCTGGGCACTAGGATCCCATATGCCTTGGGGGATGGCCAAAAAGTTAGGGGAAAAAAAGACTCTTTGAGTGGTCCAACTTCCCCCAAACAAAATAACTTACCAAAGCCATGTTCTAATATATTTGTAATTTTGAAATATCAGCTTCCTTTTCTTCTTCTTTCCTTTTAACTTTACCCATTCAGGTTTTATGAATCTTAGAATTGAGTTTCTCCTAGGGCATGCTATTAAAATAAAACTTTAAAAGTTTTCTAAACAAGATTATGAATTTAAAGTGTTCTGCATGAGTGCTAAGTCACTTAAGTTGTATCTGACTCTTTGTGACCCTATGGACTATTGCCCACCAGGCTCTTCTGTCCATGGCATTCTCCAGTCATGAATACCAGAGTGGGTTGCTGTGCCTTCCTCCAAAGGATCTTCCCAACCCAGAGATCGAACTCATGTCTCTTACGTCTCCTACATTGGCAGGTGGGTTCTTTACCACGAACACCACTTGAGAAGCCCCAAAAGTGTTTACACTTATTGAATTATATCCTAATGAAACAATGTATGCAATGTGCCTAATACAGGGCCTGGCAGAGTTCACTACAGATATTAATATTTACTGTAATAATCATATAAAGTAGGTTGGACAGGCACTATTAATCAGATGTGACAGATGAAGAAACTGAAATATAAAGAGGTCCTATTTATCAGCATTTCATTAAGACCAATTCCAACATGAAGTTTCTCGATTCACGAGGTCTCCCAGTTCACATGAGTGTATATTAACCCAAGCTTGCAGTTCTTTGGGTCTACGCAGTATTTCTTCCTGGAGAAGGAGTTGGGTCGCCTTTCTTGGGCTGTGACCCGATTCTGCTAATCTGGAGGAAAGAAGGGAGACAGAAGCAGAGCTAAGGACAAACACCATCTCATGTGGCTCCTGCCTTTGGTGGTGTCTGCAGGCATGAAAGACCACTGTCCTCTATGAAGAGGGAGGGCACTGCTTCTGGGGTTAAAGGTGCTCAGGTTTGTCCATTCAAATACCCCCATGGCAAGTCTGAAGGTCTACCTTTTCCTTATCTGGGTCCTGACACTGACACCAGAGATTGTTAAGGCTGTGTTTGTTCTCCGTGGTAGCTGTGTTGTGCTCACAATTAAACCCTGGGACTGAATTTCAGCCATCTTCCTGCGGCTGTGGGCAGGAAGGCGACCATCTCTGAGCTGCCGGAGGAGCATTCCCAGTTTCACAGCATTCCTTGAGGTTGACAGTTGGCTAACCAAGCCTGCCAGTTTCCTTTCCTTTTACAAGACTTCTAAAGACCAGCGACCAAAGTCAGCCAGTTCTACATTCCTGGTCACGAACACTGACCATACATTTATTTTTAATGTGTTTTGACTCATAAAAGATGCTTCATCTTCCATCTTCATGATTCTAATTCACTGCTGGTGAAAATCTCAGTAACTGTGATGTTGCTGCATACCAAGGGTTAAGACCACCCCACTTATCAATAAAGATGGGATCCTTATCACTGTCCAATTGGTTCAAGTCTAGAATCCACCTGGAATGTCTGTTTGTGGAGCTGCTTGTGGTACCAAGTATTTTAACCTGGGTTCCCAAAGAAACAATGTTGAGAAAAGTACTTGCAGTCAAGAGTTTATTTTGGAATATGATTTCAAGGAAAAAGAATGGGATCTGGGGAGAATAAAACAAGGAGGACAATCCTATTCAAAGGGTGCTTTATTGAGTTGATCACTGCCGAGAGGAACTGGAGCTTTTTCTGAGGACTGAGGATTCATGTAGAATCAGCCAATTGAGGGTGACCTGATGAATATTTTTCTACCATTTCTCACCGCCTAGCAGGTAAGGTTGCCCCCTGCAATCTTACTGTTTTAAAATCTCTCATGATTGTGGATTTATATATTTCTCCTTGTAGATATATTGATTTTTGCTTCATGTGTTTTGAAGTCATATTAAATAGAAGCTAGAATTAGTGTATTTTGCTGGTGATTTGAATTTTTACCACTATAAATGACCTTCTTAGTGATGCTTTTTGCCTTAAATTTTATTTTATGTAATAATAGCTACCATGGTGTAACTTAATTCCATTATTTCAATCTAGTAGTATTCATATGTTGTACATGTGTCTCTTGTAATAGTGTGCAGTTGGACTTTTTAGTTTCACAATTCTTGTATTTTAATTGGAACATTTACTCCATTTACTTTTAATCTCAATGACAAATTTAGATTTAAACCCACTCTTACTGTGTTTCCTATCTTGCCTCTGTCCCACCACCCTCTAGATGTTTGTCTTTTTCAGTCATTCTATTTTGCATTCACTATTAGTGAAAGTAATACATTTTTTCTTTTAGTGATCTCACAAAGCAAAATATGGGCTTCCCTGGTGGCTTGGTGGTAAAGAATCTGCCTGCCAAGTCAGAGATATGGGTTTGATCCCTAGGTTGGGAAGATCCCCTTAAGGAAATAGCAAACCACTCCAGTATTCTTGCCTAGACAATCCCATGGACAAAGGAGCCTGGAGGGCTACAGTCCATGGGGTCGAAAACGAGTTGGATAAGACTTAGTAACCAAACAACAAAAGCAAAACATCCATTGTTGACTTACCGGAGTCTAACGTGAATTGATACCTTTACTCTCTTCTCAGGCAATGTGAGCACTTTAGTGCACCTGAACTGCATTTACCTGCTTCATGATTTGTATGCTAGTGTTAGAGTGTATTTTAGTTCTAAATATTTTTAACTACACATTTATCACTTTCTTTACTGTTTAATCATTCCTGCCTCACTGAACTTTGATCAGCTCGAGGATTACCATTAGAATGTCTCTTGTGCAGGTTTATTGGTGATAGAGTATGATTTTATCATCTGAAAATGTCTTTATTTATTTGGCTACACTGCACAGCATTCAGGGTCTTAGTCCCCCGACCAGGGACAGAACCTGAGCCCTGGCAGTGAAAGCCCAAGCGCTGTACTGCAGAGAAGTCCGACTCCGAGCTTCCTTGAGCACATTTCTTCCCTGTCTTTGGCGTCTGCTTTTGCTGCTGAGAAGTTTAGTTCTCACTTTTTAAAAGGTAAGTGCCCTCCCCCACTTTTTTAGCTTGCCCTTAAGATTTTTCTCATTGTCTTTAGCTTTCTACAGTTTCATTACATTGTGGATTTCCATGTCTTTATCTTGCTTGACATTTGTATGGTCTGTTGAATCTGTGGACTAATGCTTTTCTCTGTTTCTGGAAAATTCTCAGGTTATCATCCCACACAAACTGACTCCTCCCTTTTCTCTCCTGTGTCCTGCTGGGACTCTAAGTAAACAGGTGGTAGGTCTTCTCACTGTATTCTTCTCGACACTTACTCTCTTCCGTTTATTTCCCGCTCCCAGCTGTATGTCTCTCCAGTCCTCATCCTGTAGATTCTTTCTAATCTATCTTCTCACTCATGAGCTCTCTCTAACTGTGTCTTCTACTGTCTCATCTGGGGCTAAATCCCTCCAGTGAATCCCAGCACTTTACTTAGAGCATAGCTCACTTGTTTTTTTCGTGTTTGGGGATACTAATATTTGAAGCCTCTGTGGGCCTGTTTTGTGTTTCTGATTGTATGCAGTGTATTGTAATTGAAAATTTATTTATAGAAATAATTTGAAGCATAAGAGGATTTTTGTTTGCTTCTCGTAGGCACCTGGTCGGGGGGAGCACTTACAGATTTCAAGGTTTTCTATGTTCTCAATGACCCATGTGACATGAAGCCTGGTTACATAGATTGATGACTGGCTTCGTTCTGGTTCGCTCTGGTTCCCAGGATATTAACCTTTCGGGTTCCAGACCCAAATGATGATTTTAGGACTTACGTGGGTAAGTCCTAAACATTGACTTTGTTCCTGTAGCCCAAATGCCATGAATGTGCAGCTGTGACTCTCGGCTTCCTCCCTAGTTTGGCAAATTCTCTTGAGACAGAAATGTTGGTGGGGAGTTCCCGGGCAGTCTAGAGGTTAAGACACTGCGCTTGCACTGCAGGGGACACAGGTTCCCTAAGATCGTGCAGGCCATGCGGCAAGGCGTGGCCAAAAAAACAAACAAAAAAATTGGTTGCGGATGCTGCTGGCAATTCTTCACTATAGTAGTTCTTCTTTGACTTAAAAGATTATTTGGTCCAGGCTTTTTGGTTGTCTTCTGTGGGAGGACTGGTATAAATTATTGAATATTCTATTATCAGAAGAAGAAAATCCCCCTGTTATCTTTACTTCCTCCCAAAGCCCATGATGGTTAAAGCTCTTTGACAGGATAAAGAACTGTTTTTCTCTATTCTAGTAATACATCAAAACATGCATCTTCAATGTTGAGAATAACAAAGAGAAGTGAAAGGGAGATTTTCGATTCACTTCATTTTGCCTTATCATCATAATAAAATTGGAAAAGCTGTGATGTGAATAAAGCATTATGGTTAACAAATATTTTCTCATGTTTACTTTGAAGTCCAATATTCCAAACAACTAACAAATATTTTCCAATAAAAATGGCAATCCCTAAACCACCCCCTAGGCTTTATTAACTGTGCTCCCCTTCTTTGCTATGGATAGGTCAAAATCACACTTCCTGATATTATTTATATACATGCTGTTACCAGCTATTTTTTCAAATTGTTACCCCTAAGTCTTTTTATGTATAAACACAAATTCCTCCATCCACATATCATCTGACTTCAGACGCTCAGCAGCATTGTGTGGCTTTATAATACTCATTTTATAGACATAGAAAGTGAGGTGTTAAGAAGCAGACTGCTCTAATTCCAGCTCCTGGGTCCAAATCTAGGGTTCTTCTCATCCTGTCATTTTACCTGCTCACTGTGGGTAAATCAGCTCAAGGCCATGCCTCCTTATGAAGGGACTTCTCTAGTGCTCTACTGGTTAAGACTTGAGGGTTGAGTTTGATCCCTGGCCAGGGCACTAAGATCCCACAT
This sequence comes from Dama dama, assembly GCF_033118175.1. Classification (NCBI taxonomy): domain Eukaryota; kingdom Metazoa; phylum Chordata; class Mammalia; order Artiodactyla; family Cervidae; genus Dama; species Dama dama. The sequence continues at coordinate 8,032,491 of NC_083701.1, read as the reverse complement.
GCCTCCCAGGTGCCTCCAGGACAAAAAATAAAACAAAAACAGAAGCAATATTGTAACAACTTCAATAAAGACCTTAAAAATGGTCCACAGCAAAAAAAAAAAAAAAAAGAAATCTTTAAAGTAAAATGTGAAGGTGAGACCATACAACCACTACCGTCCCCCTTTTATTCTGACATCTTCTGGGCTTGTTTAGCTGGGGGATTTTGTAGCAGTTACGTAAGAAGTCACAGGCAGAGTTGTGGGCTGGACTTTCTTTCAGTGGGTGGAATTCTAATCTGAGCCTTCCCTGCCGAGGCCCGCCCTCATATCATTTGGAATAAATAATAATGGTTTAACCATTTGCATGTTCTCTGCTATGCCTGTTTGTGGAATGTTTTGACATTTTTTGACAGAGAGTTAGTGTCTGCACATCCAGATAATGACAGCAGGATATGGAGCAGTTTGTCAGTGAGGTTTGTTATGCGGCTAATACATTTCATGTCTTAGAAAGATAAGTTTTTCTTAAGATAAGAGAAGAAACAAGTGGAGCCCTGGAGAGTGAAATCTTCCTCATCCTTAGAAAAAACTCACACACGTTCTCATTCAAGGAGGTGGTGGAAAGAGTATCTGGCATCAGGAATTCTGGATTGAGTTAAAATCCTCTGCTATTAATTAGCTATGTGACTTTGGGAAAGTCACAAATTTATTTGGAATTTAATTTTCTCTCTTGCACAATGAGGATGAAATGAGATGTTGCAGATTCTTTGTAAATTCCTGGAATGCCATTCACATGTAAATTATCAGCTTTTTATAACATCAATCTAGACACTGAATAGATTAGTTGTGGGGGGTGGGTGGGGGGGGGAGGCGTACTCCCATTAAAGATGCAGCTTTGCTCATCTCCAAAGGAAGGAAAGAAGAGGTAGAGAAAGGAAATTAACGGTTTCGGGCACTTTTGCTCCCTGTAATAGGTTTACCAGGTGGTGCAGTGGTAGGTAAAGACTCTGTCTGCCAGTGCAGGAGACATAAGAGACTTGGGTTCCATCCCTGGGTCGGGAAGATACCCTGGAGGAGGGCATGGCAACCCATTCCAGGATTCTTGCCTGGAGAATCCCATGGACAGAAGAGCCTGAGAGGCTATAGTCCTTGGGGTCACGAAGAATCAGACATGACTGAGTGACTTAGCACGCATGCATGGGGCTGGTCCAGCTCTATCTGCGCCACAGGCACAGAGAGAGAAAACTGCCTAAGCTGTACTCCTTTTTGGGGTAATAGTGAAGATTTCCTGAGACACCTCACAAAAAAGTTGAGTATTATGGATATTGTAGATGCTCAATAAATGCAAGTTCCATTCTTTCCTTCCAAGAAGGGAATTGCTGCATTTATGAATTTAATTTTGTTAACCTTTTATCGAGGGTTCATTGATGGAATTCCATATGGAAAGGGAAAACTTAAGGAGAAAATCTCTCCAGGACTTTTTGCTCTGTGATAATTAGCTAGGGAAAGTAATGTGCCAATTAGGCTAAGAGGACAGTGAAGCTTAAATATTATCTGAGTGATTTTGAAAACTGTTTTGAACACAGCTTCCAGTTTGTTTCAGTCTCTCATCATCCTTGAGCACTCGAATGTAAAACATTCTTCCTTTCAAGGATATGGTTTGTTGTTTAAGACACACACACAAAAAAGGCAAGCAAAATGATGTGTCACTGGCCTTCTTTCTGCCAGCTTCAAATTACCCCCATTTAACCCCAGAAGAACAATCCAAAGAGCAGCATCCTTCAGCTGAAATTTCAGCTTAAATGTTTTGATAGCTTCCCAGCTGAATTGTCATTCGTAAGCCTTTTAAAAATTAATTATTAAAACCATTTCCATTAGTCTTTTGCTTGGCCTTCATGCAATCATTTTTCTTGTGCTGTTTAACAAGTGACAAACCACCAGCATTAGCTATAAATACACGGCACCAGATATGGGAGAGAGGGCATATGACTCACGCTGGACTGTTCCCCAGGGCCACCCGGTGATGACTAGATTCTGGGAAGTGGTGTCAGGTTCACTCCTAACCTACAGGCAAATTCCAAGGCAGCCGGCCCTCTGAAGAGAATTCTCTTCTTTGTTCCTTCTGCTCCCCTGCTGGGTTCAAGTTATTGGGACACTTCATTCACCTGGTCTGTTGGTAAATTCCTTCTTTTATATGTCCATCTTCTTGTCCATCCACCCATCCATCCATCAAGTAGACATTATTCATCACTTTACCAACCACATGCCTAACGCAGGAAGCAGAATATCAAATAACAATGTGTTTCTGCCCTTAAAACTGCAAAACAGAAGGACTCTCTGCTGAAGCAGACAAGGTTAGGTAGGAATGGCTAGACTGGAGAGTTCATTGAGGCCAGTGGCCAAAGATGAGGAGGGTAAGGAAGGCAGCCTTGTGTTAGCGGCAGTCAAGTCAGGCTCCTCCCCTGCTTCCAGGGATTAGATTCGGGGAGCAGCCCAGCAATTGGGCTCACAGGTGTGTGACTTATGTTGGGCTTTGATGAAAGATTTCTATTTATTTTTTGGCCAGGTGGTGTGCAGGATCTTAACTCCCCGACCAAGGATGGAACCTGCACCAGGGGCAGTGGGAGTGTGGAAACATAACCACTAGACCGCCAGGGAAGTCCCCGAAAGTTTCCTTTTTTTGTTTGTCTGTTTGTTTTATTTTTAATTGGAGGATAATTGCTTTATAATATTGTGTTGGTTTCTGCCATACATCAACATGAATCAGCCACAGGTACACTTTATGTCCTCTCCCTCATGAACCTCCCTCCCACCTCCCTCACCATCCCACCCCTCTAGGCTGAGACAGAGCACAGGGTTTGACCTCCAAGTGCATACAGCAAATCCCCACTGGCTATCTGTTTTACATATGGTGATGTATATGTTTCAATGTTACAAGATTTCTTTTTTAAAGGATATGTTCCCTTATAAGAAATGTTTGAAAACCACTGGCCTAGACAACGAAGCATCTTGTGCTAAATCGAGGGGCATGATCCTTGTCTTCCAGTGTTCAGAAGGTTGAGTGATGAAGACTGTCTCATTTCTGTCTCGTCTTCCACAGGACAGTGACTCTCAAGAGGAGGAGTGGGTCTCAATGGAAGTTTAGATCAGGAAAAACCTACGGGCTGTTTTAACAATACACACTACAAGAATTGAAATCTGACAAAACTGGCTGGTGGAAAAAGCAAACAACAACAACAATAAATCAAACAGGCAAAGAAAACTGGCTGATAGAATATGAGTTAAAATGTTACAAAGAACTGCTGGACAGGTAGGCGCCGCGCAGGATACAAGGTAGGTGCAGGAATCCACCTGTCTGGTAGCTCTCGTGCCCTCCTGACTCTGGTAACCAGCGGAGAATGCGCAGCACAGGGGAATTTACCATCTGTCCTTTCATTAGTCTTATGAAAAACATGAAAATTGAGCAGTTACAACACTCACAGTGACTAATGTCCAGAATGAGGTTTCCCTTGGCTCAGAGTACCACTTTTATTTGGAAAGTTGGGCTACCGGAGCATGATTTAGTTCTATTTAAAAACCATTGCTGAGAGAAATGAGAAATATACAGATCTATTTTACAAGTCTTATACATTTTGGCGGGGGGTGGGGAAGCCTGTAAAACCATATTAGAGCACATGTTATGATAAACTCCCTATTTTCAACTTTATTTCACCTTTACAGTAGGAATGATGTTGGTGCTGCTGAAACATAAAACTCATCATCTACATCAGTCTTTACATTTTTCAAAGTATTCTCACATTGGTTATTTTATACCCATAACCCAAAAGGTAAGACAGATGTAACGGAGGTTCAATACACTCATACAATTTAAGAATGCATAATTGGACTTTGCTGGTGGTCCGGTGGCTAAGAATCAGAGGATATGGGTTCAATCCCTGGTCCAGGAAGGCCCACGTGCTGCAGGGGAAATAAGCCTGTGTGCCACAAATATTGAGCCCGTGCTCTAGAGCCTGAGTGCCACATCTGCTCAGCCTGTGTGCTGAAGCTAATGAAGTCTGTATGCTTAGAGTCCATGCTCTGCAACAAGAGAAGCCACTGCAGTGAGAAGCCTGTGCACCCCAACAAAGAGTAGCTCCCGCTTGCTGCAACCAGAGAAAGCTCAAGAGCAACAACAAAGACTCAGCACAGTCAAAAATAAAAATAAAATTTAAAAATAAAAATGTTTAAGTGCATATACAGTGCATTGTGTTAAGGGAAGAGGTTTACTGAATTCTACCATGCACCCAGGTCTATTGAATTCTACCTCTGTGTTTCAAAACCCCAACCCCTCTCCACCTTACATCAACAGCTACTTTATAAAGGATTTTTCAAAAGGTACAAGCTTCTTATTATAAGGTGAACAAATATTGAGGACATAATGTACAGCATGCAGACTATAGCTAACACTACTGTATATTTGAAAGTTGCTAAGACTGAGCGACTGAACTGAACTGAAAACCATAGATCCTAAAAGCTCTGATCAGAAGGAAAAAATATTTGTTGCATCTATATGATATGACAGATATTAAACAAACTGATTGTGGTTGTCATTTCACAGTATATGTTAGTCACTATGCCGTACACTGGGCTTCCCTAGTGGCTCAGTAGTAAAGAATCCGCCTGCCGTGCAGGGGGCGCAAGAGTCACAGGTTGATCCCTGGGTTGGGAAGATCACCTGGAGAAGGAAACATTCCAGTATTCTTGCCTGGAAATCCCACAAACGGAGGAGCCTGGTGGACTACAGTCCATGGGGTCGTAAGAATTGGACACGACTTGGGGACTGAACAGCAACAAATGTCAATTGTATCTCAATAAAACTGGAAGGGAAAGAAAATGACAAACTTAAGCAAACACACAAGTTGGTTGCCATCACCATGGTGCTCTGATGTGGTACGTTGACCAAATGATGAGTGTTAAGAGTATAGGCTCTCTCCTGACCTTAGGGAAATGAGAAGAATCTCCCATCTTTGCTTCCT